>NC_068286.1:33900463-34636713 GCF_025860055.1 Xyrauchen texanus | reverse complement strand
TTGACAGCTGCTGTCAGACTCTAAAATGGAGAGTGACTGGAGTGACGCAAGTAGCTTTGCCACGGAGCGGTCTTTTGAAGTCGAGGACTTTTCTCCCCCACCTTCACCTGAAGTGGAGGAGGGTGAATTGTCTGTGGACACAGGGCCGGAGCCATATCAAATCGAGCCGCTGGCTCAAACTGCGGTTTTAACTCCCTGTTGACCATCCGAGTGCGCATTCACCTTCACTCGCGTGCAGGAAAAACAAACGAAACGCTGTTCAGTGATGTTTATCCTTTTAGCAGGATTTTTATTTAGCAAGCTTCACTTGAACAGAACATCAGTTAGCTGTTCTCTCAACTTAGAAGAATGTGACGTAAAGCGTAACATCATCATGTACAAAACCGTATACCTCCAAATAAAACTATACAGGTAGTCAATACCGTAATACAATGTATAAGGGTGCAATAATACGTTTAACACTCCCGCATCGCGAACGCGCGTTTGTCGACCCCAGAGGATTAACTTTAGCCTAACCATAAATTGTGATTCAAATATATATGATCACTCACCTCAAGACGGCGCTGAGGTGGTGGAGTCCATGCAGGAGGAGCAGCGTTTGGCGCTGCGTCGCTTTTCAGCGCGAGCTGTTTGGAGAAGCCCATGTCCACCTCCATTGCGTTGGAGAAGCAATCCCGCGTAAAATGCAGTTTGCACACTCCTCCAGCTCTAGGCGGGAACTCGCGGTCTTCCAGAACAAGGACGTGCAACCCCTGGCGCCTAATTTCCAAGTCTATATGGAAAGCAATACAGTCCAGCAGTGCTGTTGCAACCAGCAACACTACACCTACGTACTATGGAGTTTCCTTTGTGTCTTTATTATTCAATCAAACATACTGTGTTTGAGAGTAAAATTAATTATTTTGTAATTAAAAAAAATAAAAGAGTGCAAAAAAGTCTTCTAAATGCTCAAAAATAAAGAAGTTGATAACAAAATTATTTGCAGTGCGTGTAATCTTTTGAAAACTTTTTTTTTTTTGTGCACTTCAAAAACTTTTCATCACAAACCCACACATTTTGCTCTCTTTTCTGCTGTCTTATTTGCGGCTGTAAATATTTTGCTTGCGAGTTGAAAAGTTTTGCTTGCGAGTTGAAAAGTTTTGCTTGCGCGTAAAGCTGTACCTCAGTGGGCGGTCTCTAACAACCAGATGAAAGGCCTTTTTCTATTGGTCACCCTCGATTGAAGTGACCGGTTGGCCACGCCCATTACAGTTTCCGCCGCTGCTGCTGCCATCATCGTCGCGCTCGGTCAAGCCAGCCGTGGTTTGAAAATACACGGTCAAGCCAGCCCAGTATGGGACGTCCCGTATAAGAACTGACCATTATTTTTTCTACTTAGAAATGAGGTATTAATGGGCCTCTGAAGTCGAATAATGTAACATTTCTCCAAAATGCTGCAGTAAAATGGTTTGATATGAAGTGAGTATACTGTATGGGACGTCCCGTATAAGAACTGACCATTAGTTTTTTTCTACTTATTAGAAATTAGGTCTTTATGGGCCTCAGAAGTCAAATAATGTGACATTTCTCCAAAATGCTACAGTAAAATGGTTTGATATGAGGTGTGTATACTGTATGGGACGTCCCCCACAAGAACTGACCATTATTTTTTTCTACTTATTAGAAATGAGGTATTAATGGGCCTCTGAAGTCAAATAATGTGACATTTCTCCAAAATGCTACAGTAAACTTTTCAAAACTTTTCAACTCGCAAGCAAAACTTTTCAACTCGCAAGCAAAATATTTACAGCGGCAAAAAAGACAGCAGAAAAGAGAGCAAAATGTGTGGGTTTGTGATGAAAAGTTTTTGAAGTGCACAAAAAAAAAAAAGTTTTCAAAAGATTACACGCACTGCAAATAATTTTGTTATCAACTTCTTTATTTTTGAGCATTTAGAAGACTTTTTGCACTCTTTTATTTTTTTTAATTACAAAATAATAAATTTTACTCTCAAACACAGTATGTTTGATTGAATAATAAAGACACAAAGGAAACTCCATACGTACCATCCTGACCACTGTACTAAATACAGATAATCTACACTAACTTGAAGCTATCCTAACTGACGCAATACTATGCTACTAACTAACTATGCTTCTAACAATACTACACTAACAAATATGCTAATTAACTACCTAGGCTACACAAAATAATCTAAATAACTATATAAATGCTATGCTAAATAGATGCTAAAATACTCTATCCTGATCGTTTTCAATACTCGCAATTCCAACTCCTGACTCGCTACAGTGGTTTTGACGAAACGAGATGGTTTTTATACTGCCATGGGCGTGGTAGCTCCTACCAAGGGCGTGGGGAGTTGGAACCTGCTTACGTCAGCTGTCACCGCTTATGTCACGAAGTACCGCAAACAGCCAATAGGAAAATTCAACTGCAATAGCCACCGTTCAACCTGAAGAGGGCAGCACTCAGACGTTTTTACGCCATATATTGTAGAATTAAAACACTATACACAAATGTCAAAAAAATTACTTGAATCAATGACCAGTACTAATAAAGCCCCATGCTTACAGATCATTAACTAAAAAAAGTTGGTTTAGGGTTTAGTTACCCTTTAATTAGGACTACTTAAATATTTTTTATTAATGACACCTTTAGGATTTAGAGAGTAACGGTAACTTAATTAAAACTAGTAAGAATAGTAAAAACTTAAGATTAAGTTGAGTAAACTTTTTTTTTACCATCTGAGACTACTATTAGTATTTACAGTGTGTATGTACTCTTCAGGCAGCTCCATATTCCACAATGCACCTCGAGTGACGTGACCTTCATAAACCTCACCCCCACACAATATGGAAGTGAAGTTAGGTCAGTTAAACAGTTTAGAAAAGTTAAATTGTGATTTAACAGCATAATACTTGTAGCTACCTACCTGTGAGAAATAGGCCTCGGATGGAACAATGTGACCACATGACAATGTGATATACAGATTCAATGTATGCATTTGGAGTAGTGCCTGATTTTGCAAAATTATGGCAAGAAAGAAATTATAAAACTTTGAATGGACATCACAATGTGGTAGCTGATTTGATTAAAATAGCACAGCTGCCTTCCAAATAAGCAGTAATCAAAGTGGCAGGCCATGCCACTGGTGACTCAGAAGACGCAAAAGGGCAACAGGCTTGCAGAATAGCAAAGTGGGCAGCAAAATAATTAATTCATAGCCCACACATAGGTGAATGAGATAGCAAAGTGGGCATCATACCAATGATGCATTCCACTTTGACTAATGATCTAGACATCAACATTTTGCAAGCAAACTCAACAGCACACGATTTAGAGCATTGGGCAGCCAATGAGGTATCAGATGATAGGGGACTGCTAAAAGACAAAACAAAAATGACTGGCACTACCAACATCAGCACTAGTGCTGTTGTGCAGACATTATTATGGCATGTCACATATTTCAAAAGAAAAGGTGATACAGATCATCAATTAATTGTATTGCATTGCAAATTTGAAAAAAACGGTGTCTTTAATTCTAGATGCTTGCTTAGTGTGTGCACAAAAACAACTACAACAAAACTGTCTCCATTTGAAATAATAATGGGTAAGCCTTTCCTGACTCCTTGGGTCAAAGGCCGCGCATGCTCTTTGTCCACAGGTGATTTGAAGGTGGCAGTAGCTGATTACGTGGATTCCCTTGTCAAAACTTTGAATAACATAAATAGTGATGTTTCTCTTTCTCTCCCTATGCCCACAGAAAAGCCCACTCACCCATTTGTTCCAAACCAGCAGGTCCGAGTGAAGTGTCTGAAACCAACGAAGCTCTGGGAGCACAAGTATCTGGGTCCAACAACGGTTCTGGCTGTTACCAGGACAGGGGTACTGACAGAACTGCAACCACAGTGGATACACGCAAGCGGCGTGAAGCCTGCACCTGGGGAGAGCCTGACTATGTTAAAAGCGAACAGTGAAAGTACTGGAGGAGCTGAACACGCATGGTGCCTAACCATGAACTTGAGATTTAGAAAGGACAAAGAATGAAGTTCTTCATTCTATTGTTCTGTCTTATGACAGAAGTCGATACTCGTATATCTAGCGGTAATGAGACATGGATAGATGAAGGTGATGCACCACATACCTATCAATTTGTGGTGGAAAATAGCTTACTACTTTCAACTTCTTTCTGAATTACTGCAACACCCTGAAAAACACTGAAAAGAAAGGTAGTTGTTATGTATGTACACATATGCTGCATAGTGCATTTATACCAGTGGTAAAGGTACACTGCTCTGCCGGAATTGTGGATAGGTAGATGTGTCATAGTAAAATTGAGTGACCACACCATGGTGGTCTGAGCTATTGAGAAAACAACAAACAGAAGAAGTAGCATAAGTAAACCCTATACCACACCAAGAGAACACAGATTATGGACAGAAACAGAGAAATTCTTCGGAGCACTGTTCCCACAAGTGGGTGTTGCAGTAATTCAGAAAGAAGTTGAAATGACTAGATATGAACTGATATCATTCATAAATTCGACAAAAACAACGATTGATGCTGTATGCCAAGAACTAAAAGGCCTAAGATTAACAGTGCTACAAAATAGACTGGTCCTTGTGTCAGCTGCCAGTGGAGGAGTATCGTGGGAATGAGTAGCTGTACTTTCATTCCAGAAAAAGACGAAGATGGACATGCCATAGAAATGGGCCTGAAAAACATGTAGATAGCAGCAGACTTGACAGCGAGAGAAACTGCAGCAGATGTTAATGAATTACTAACATGGTGAAATGGTTGAATTCTTTTTTTTTTAATGCTTTAATAACTATAGGAGTAATTTGAATTGTTATTGCATTACTGATTTGTTGTGAGATTCCATGTGCTAAAGCATTGGTCAATAGGACCATTGATAACGCTTTGAATGCTAATTACGCTCTGATAAACCTTGAAGATGCTGATAGAAATTATTATGGGACACATTGGACGGAATATGATGGTAATGAGTAAAAGATCGAATGTAAGGTAAATCGGATACGATTTTTGAATAGCCATCTGATGAACTTGTCTTTTGAAACAAAAGTGGGCAATGTGAGAAATAGGCCTCATATGGAACAATGTGACCTTGATGCTTGCTTATCTGCTTTTTATGTTTTCGATACTGTCTTGAGCAAAACATATACTTCATAAGAATGCCCTTCTGTAAGCGAGAGGAAACAACCCCATATATGGAGGATTGAGAAAGTTCGAGGTGGGGGTTGTAACCAGCCTTGTGTGACAAGAACCATATAAACCCCTTGCTTGCTTTTAATAAATTGAAGAACTGCTTGTGACATTCTGTGTCCATGTATTTATTCCCACCGGTGAATTCATCTCCTGATCGAAGAGTGACTGCGAGGATGGCAGAATAAAGCATCCGGATCATATTTTACTAACACTACCTTAAACTGTTTATCACACAGTTACAGCCTATGTGTTCATTGTTAACATTTTCATTTGTATTTTGCAATATAAAAATAACAAATACAAAAAAGAACAATGAGGGTTACATTACATTATGACAAAGCTTGTTATACTAGCTTATATGCATTACATCAAAAAATAGTCTTACATGCAATAGAATTGTTAGAATTCCTTAAAGAATTTAAATATATATCAATATCTTTCTTGAAAAAAAAAGGAAGGAGTTTTCTTTGAAAATGTACACTTATAAAGGTAATATTTGGCAAGAAAAAGTAATACATTAATTTAAAATTGAAATGAGAAGGGTCTAAATTCAGAGATTCACCAAAAAACATTTTTTTGGCTTATACAAAAGTTTGAAGATAAACACTTTTTAACAAAATTTGAGAAGTCTACCCAAAATACTTTGCAATAAGTACTCTCCCAAAACAAATGAATAATTGTTTCTTCAAACTGATGACAGAAGGAGCACATGGGGGAAATACTATTATTGAATTTAGCAAGTTTATAATTTACTGGGTAGCAGTTATGTATAATTTTAATAGAGACTTCAACAACTTTATTGGATAATAAAAATGCTGTCGTAGGAGCCAGAAATCTTCCCATTCTATATCATTAAACTTATTATTCCAAAAGCTTACACAAGCAGGCAGTGAAATCTGACACCTGTTAAGAATTAAACGAATGTTTTGGTTTGACATGTTACTGAAAAGACATTGGTCAACAAATAAATGATTGTTGTCAAAAATAGGAGGAGAGCATAAAAAACCTTTAGGGCCAGGCTTTACTAAAAGTTTGATACAATCAGGAATTACACTAAAAACAATGGCATACTCTCTTGGGGGTACTGGAAAAGAGAAAACTTGCATAACATTTTCGTAACTGAGCAGGACACCCCTATCATCTATAAGTTGACTCACTAAAAGTATATTCTTGTCAAACCAATTATGAAGAAAAAGAGATTTATTTTTATATCTAATATTTTTGTTGTTCCAGATAAAATAACTATGTGGAGAAAAAATATCATTATATATTAGGGACCAACATATTAAAGCCTGTTTATGAAAACTAGATAAAGCTGACGGTATCGGAGACATCTTCCGCCGGTAGTGGGCTCTACGCGCAACGTAAGCAGTGACGTACATCCAAGTCCATGAGACTGTTTGCGAGGGAAGGGGATACAAATTTGAAATGGAACGCAACCTTTGAACGCGCACAGACAGTTAAATCTTACGGAAGCGTTTCGATATACAATGCACGTTTTAACTAATTCGCAAGCAAATATTTAATGTTTTTGTTCGACACGTACACAAATGTTAAATAGCGTTGCCTCTTATTCAGTGTTGTTTCTTCTGTGATATTTTGTAGGATGGAGCAAAATATACCGATTATTATTTTGAGCGACGAAGATGAAGATGATGAAAACTCAATGACTCACAACGATTCCTCTGTGCTAATTGTTGAAAACGAGAAAAACGGAACAGGTAACGTGTTCTTAATCACAAATACTTTAACATGACACTAACAATACTGTAAAATGACAACAACAACAAAACAAATTTCATGGTACTAGCATGTGTTTTTCTTTCTTTTCTTTTTTTTAATACCGTGTTTTTGTTTGTGGCGTACTATGGCAATACTATAGTTTTTGGACCTGATATCATGTTTTTTTTAAGGGGAAGTCATACACTTATGAGGCAAATAATTTGTATGTGCCACTATTCGAAAATGAAAAAAGGCAGCTATAAAATAAATGGGAAGAAGTTGTCATTGCTTTGTTTGTCTTGTGTTTCTGTTCATCTCAGATACATCGATGCATATTGAGGAACTGGATGAGGACCTGGCTATAACATACTCTCAAACTGCAACGGTGCTTCCACATGCAAGATATGACTGCTCACTAACTTTCAGGTCAGTATGTGATAACATTGTGTGAAGGACAATGCTGGTTGGTACTTATTTGTGTTTTGTTCCAGCCGTGCAGAGCAAGATGTCTCAGGACCCTTACATGAGAATGCAATGCACTGTGGTCAGTGTTTTTGCTACATCTGTGACAGACTGGCCTCCATGGTGAGATCACACTAACTATGGAAATAAAAACTTTGACTGTATTACATTTAGTTCTAGGTTGCATGTTGAGTGGATGCATCTCTAAAAGAAAAAATTCAAAAGGAGAAAATGAATTATGCTTTCAATTTAAAAAGGATCAGTAATTTTTGTTTCCAACTGTGACATTATTTTCCATTTGATTTGTTTGTTAAAAAGTGTGAGTACTGGACCCTCCCTGGCATTTGCCACTGTAATGCCCACAAGCACAGCGTCTACTGGAAGGCTCTTCGTGATAAGAGCCTCATGGGATATCTGCATGAGCTTAACTTCACCTTTGACCCACTGGATATGGATTCTGACCTACGGCGTGCTGGTGTGTTCATTCTGGTTTGATTAAAATTTTTGATTTTATTCACTCTCCGCACACATAAGAGAAACTGTGCCAGTCCAAATCTTTAATGTGTGTGTGTGTGTGTGTGTGTGTGTGTGTGTGTGTGTGTGTGTGTGTGGTAGAGACTTCTCTGCAGAAATTTGCTGGTAGTCTGGCGATAAAGTATGCATTATTTTTAACGGGGTTTGAGAAACCATTACGTCCCACAAACTGTCGGTGCAGCTGTCACCGTACCAATAACGGCACTTCACAGAGCCGCACTGCTGGATGTAAAGGATGCCAAAAACATCACATGAAGTTGCTGGAATATGAGTGAGTGGATACTTTTATATTATTTACACACATATATATTTGTATTTTACATAATCTGATTTGATTACGATTCTTTACTGATTAATACAGTGCATCATTCAGTAAAACAATTCAGTTCGATTTGATTGAGGTACAGTTCATAACAATGACTGAAAATAGGTGAAGAATTATATGAAGTTTACTGGTGCAAGTCAGAAGAGTCCACCTATAGGAAATAACACTATAAGCTTTAATTAAATTCAGTAAGCGATGCATTGCATAATTCTAAAAATTGTTTCTCTTTATTTTTTTGTAGTTACACTGCTGTGAGTAACCATATCGAAATGTTTTTGCATGAAGCAAAGAAAGAGAATCCAAAGGCCTGTATTGTTATGCTATTAGGTGCCATCAAGCTTTTCATCACTCACACTGCTCCTGGGTAATATTTGCATGCATACTATTACACATATCCTTTTCTTGTACCAGCATTTTAGTTGATAGGAATACCAGTGAAATTTCACAATTGTTAATATCACATCAAAATCTAATATGCTATTGAACATATTCTTTAAAGTGGGGATGCACCTATACAAAATGTGTGTGCCAATACAGAGACCTGTTTATTTAGAACATCTGCCAATAGTTTGTTGGTTCTGCTTTTTTATGCAACCTTGTTTCAAATACCTAGTATTTAATTACACAACTTAATAAGACATTTAATAATAACTTCGTTCTCTAAAAACAAAACACGAAACAAAAGCACATTATAACTTGTATTAAAATTCTTGACTCACATTAACTGAATTCTAAATAGTCTCCTCTTAAGTTCACAATACATTTTTTTTTAATAAAGTTGTTTTTATGTTCTGATGAATGATGATACTTGTTTTCATTTCTTTTAATGGACCTGGTTTGAGTCACTTGGGATTGGTAGTCATCATCAATACTCGCTGAGCTACCCATGGCCCCCTATTACCGCAGGCTAACTGCTGGCTTTCAGTCCAACAGTGCAAGGGTACAAAATTAAACCAGTACTCGGTACTAATGTTACTGTAGACTGGTATCGTAAGAGTTTTTTTACTTGGTACCTAGTACCATGGCCGTAGCCAGCTGTGAAGTCTGGACCTCGGTCATTTTTTTCATATCCAAAAATAAATTTTGATGCTATGTACAACTGAATAAATAAATAAATAAGCGGTTGAGAACTCCTGAGTGTCTGCATGCATGTATAATTTTGTTTGGATGGTTGGATGGTATCTTTAGTGTACGCTAATACTACAAGGGTGTGATAAAATGGTGCTACCTGAAGCTTCGCAGCGCATTTTGCAGAGCAGAGTAAAAGCGGGACCGGTCTCACTAATCTGACGAACCTGCTCTGCGTGCTGTCCCAAGGTTAACACCGTGCGAGTCGCATGCGACACATTTGAATTAGACAGAATTCTCTGTTATAAACCCATCTGATACAAGACACTTAAAGGCTCTGTGCTGAAGCTAGTTGAAACTAGATTAAACGGCCCATCATATTAAACTACAGTGACGAGGTATACAGGAAGACATTGTTCCATTCACAACGGTAATTACATTTACATAAAAATTACAGTTTAATTTTACAAATCAACAACCATACAGAAATATACCTGACAGTTACTGTAGTAACATTAACTGTAGTAGTAACTATGGTATTTTGCCAGAAATAGTATATATTTGTAATAAATGTTAATATTATTAGCCTACAAAAAATATGAAATATTGTGTATTAGGGCAATAAAAGTCACTTATGTAGGTTGTTTTTATTATTTCTACATGTGTTTAGGATAAATTTTTTTATTTATTTATTTTTTTATCACACATTCCATAGATTTACATTTATGCATTTGGCTTACTCTTTTTATCCAAAGTGATTACAGTGCACTTAGTACAAGGACAATCACCCCAGAGCAACCTGGAGTTAAGTGTCTTGCTCAAGGACACAATGGTGGTGGCTGTGGGTGTCGAACCAGCGATCTTCTGATTAACATTTATGTGCTTTAGCCCACTATGCCACCACCACTTCCACTTTTATAAATTGATTTACAAATTAATTGCATACAAAATTACATCTAACCATTGTGGGTTTTTTTCTACCTGTGATTAACATGATCTTACTAATACCATAGTTAAACTCTGGATACTAAGCACGAGCAATGGTAAATTGTCATAAAGGCAAATACAAGGCAGAATTTAACAAAAAAGCTTTAAAGCCTGGACACTCATGAATTAAGTATGAAGTGATGACTTTTTTTCCTTTTGTAAATATGTTTAGTTCTAATGAACTTTAATGGAAAAAAGTGAATTAGAGGTAGCTACACAATAACATTTCTCATGTCATCTTGGACTTACAGTGACACTTAGTGGTGTGGATGCAGCATCTTTCATAATCAGCAGTTTTCAGTTACAGATGCCATTGTAGAAATTCACTATTCACAATCAACCATGATTAATTTAATCCAGGAGTGAAAGTGCCCAATAACATGACGGTTACTGAGATTAAGTCTGAATAAGTCTCTAAAATGGCAGCCCCATTTAGAATAAAACTGCTTTTTATAATGTAACTGATATGACTAAAGTCCTCATCGCTTGTTAGTGGTCATGATTTTATACATACGTTTCAAAATCATAATTCATTTCTTTAGGAGTAAAAATTTTAAAGGGGAAAAAATTACTAAGTGCACCTTTAAATAATTAAAAGTCTGGCAAAATGTAAACAATGGATGGTTTTGGATAATATTAATATGTAACGGAGTAAACATAGATAAATTAGTTGTTAATTAACTTTTGCTGTTTTTCTGTAGTTAATGAGTACATTTTGCTGCCCAACTCAAAATCTATGCTTCATCTTCAAATGTGCATTTCTGTGACAAATTCAGTATTAATATTGTTAAATGGCATTTTCTATTTATTTTTATTTTTTTCAGTTTTATTATTGGTTTCTGTCCTTTTAATTTTTATATTTAATTTTAATGCATAGAATATGTTGCATTTGTAGGTGTAATTTTGGTAAAAGTCTTCACACCTCACTGTGGACCTCCACTAATTTTCAAACCCTGGCAATGGCCCTGCCTAGTACCACTACTTTTGACCACTTATATATGGTTACAAATCTTCTTTGCAGAAATGTCCATGATGCTGTTGTTGTCTCCAATTCTGTGACATTGCTCCTTTGGAGGTAATTTTACAAACCTATTGTTTTATGTATAATTTTGCTGTGTGACTTGTGTATTATTATTTTCTTATAAACCATGTGTTTGTGTGCTTATCTTTCAGAGTTATGACAAAGGTGTGGATGCTTTTAGTTGACTTTGATTTTTCCACCTCTTTCACAAAACAGCTACAGTCTTTCTTCCAGCGGCTTCCTCTGCCTTCTAACTGCACATTTTCAAAAAGGTAACAATATTTGCACATACATATACAGTTGAAGTCAGAGGTTTACATACACCTTAGCCAAATACATTTAAACTCAGTTTTTCACAATTCCTGATATTTAATCTTCGAAAACATTGGTCAGTTATGATCATTATTTTAAGAATGTGAAATGTCAGAATGATTATTTCAACTTAATTTATTTAATCACATTCTCAGTGTCAACATTTTACTTACACTTTGTTAGTATTTGGTAGCATTGTCTTTAAATTGTTTATCTTGGGTCAAACCTTTTGTGAAGCCTTCCACAAGCTTCTCACAATAAGTTGCTGGGATTTTGACCCATTCCTCCAGACAGAACCGCTGTAACCGAGTCAGGTTTGCAGGCCTTCTTGCACGCACATGCTTTTTCAGTTCTGCCCATAAATCGGTTTGAGGTCAGGGCTTTGTGATGGCCACTCCAGTACCTTGACTTTGTTGTCCTTAAGCATTTTGACACAACTTTGGAGGTATGCTTGGGGTCATTGCCCATTTGGAAGACCCATTTGTGACAGCTTTAACTTCCTGGCTGATGTCTTGAGATGTTGCTTGAATACATCCACATAATTTTCCTTCCTCATGCTATTTTGTCAAGTGCACCAGTCCCTCCTACCGCAACGTACCCCCACAACTTGATGTTGCCAGCCCCATGCTTCATGGTTGGGATGATGTTTTTCAACTTGCAAGCCTCACCCTTTTTCCTTCAAACTTTACGATGGTAATTATGGTCAAACAGTTCAATTTTTGTTTCATTAGACCAGAGGACAGTTTGTCCAAAAAGTAATATCTTTGTCCCCATATGCACTTGCAAACTGTAGTCTGGCTTTTGTATGGTGGTTTTGGAGCAGTGGCTTCATCCTTGCTGAGCAGCCTTTTACTTTGGATATAGATACTTGTCTACCTGTTTCCTCCAGCATCATCTCAAGGCCCTTTGCTTTTGTTCTGGGATTCATTTGCACTTTTCTCACCAAAATACGTTAATCTCTAGGAGACTGAATGTGTCTCCTTCCTGAGCGGTATGATGGCTGCATGGTACTATGGTGTTTATACTTGCGTACAATTGTTTGCACAGATGAACGTGGTACATTCAGGCATTTATTTTTTTTTTTCTGAGTTTTGGCTGTTTTCTTTTGATTTTCCCATGATGTCAAGCAAAGAGGCACAGAGTTTGAAGTTAGGCCTTAAAATAAATCCACAGTTACACATCCAGTTCTGTATACCTCTTATCAGAAGCTAATTGCCTAAAGGCTTGACATCATTTTCTGGAATTTTCCAAGCTGCTTAAAGGCACAGTTAACTTCGTGCATGTAAACTTCTGACCCACTGGAATTGTGACCGTCAATTAAAAGTGAAACAATCTGTCTGTAAACAATTGTTGGAAAAATTACTTGTCTTGCACAAATTAGCTGTCCTAAATGACTTGCCAAAATGATAGTTTGCTAATGTTAAATCTGTGGAGTGGTTAAAAAATGTGTTTTAATGCCATAACTGCAAACTTCTAACTTCAACTGTACCTTCACTAATGGTTGTAAAAGAAGTGCAAGTTAACTCGGTCTGCCTCCTTTTAAAAATTGCTAATACCGGTACCTTTAACTGACAATTTAAAGGAATAGTTCGGGTGAGTAAATGGATTGCAAGCTTGGATTTGTCAATTTGTAAATTATCAATGAAATTAAAATTTAGTGGCTTTTTCTCCAGCAGTCTGAACGTGCTGCGTTGGGATGATCCCTTGCTCTCTGCAGTGTTAAAAGGTCAGAATGTCACCGGAGAGAAGCATGTCAAAGGTCAAAGGCTTGAAGTCTTGTTTGAATTTCTGAACGTGATTCAAGCGCGAGTCTGTAAACTTCAAAAACAAAAGAAGTAAGCACTTTTTCTTAATGTAATTAAGATTTTTGATGTTACTATTTATGAAGAATTGTCTAAATTTATTTGTATTTACATTGGTATGATAAGTATCCTTATACAGGCCTGCATGGAATCTGCAAATCTCAAAGCCAAATTGTTTTGAAAATTTTAAGCAAATTTACATCCCGGTGTCCATAGGCGGAAATGTCGGCCCCCCCATCTGAGGGTTGTCCCTCCCTGAAATATCATTAAAATATGTGTATTGTAAATAATATAATGATATATTCTTAAAATAATTGTTTAAGAAATAAAATAATACAAATGCAATCGGGGCAACAACAAAAAAAAAAACGTTTTTTTTTTTTTCTCCTTCTACCAAGGAGCCGGATTACAAATATGCACTCACAATGTTCACCCCTTACTAAATTTCTTCATTGTGGGTAATCTATGCACAACTAATGCAATGTGGTTTTAAAGTTTTTGTTAACATTATGTTTATGTTTATTTAATATTATTTATAAAAGCTGAATTATTATTGTATAACTTGCTTATTTACTAAAACATGCAGTGCAAATGTACCAATTCATGTTCATTGACAAGAATTATATTTTAAACTTCAATTTTCAAGAAAATGTATCTCATTTGCATTGTCTGTAACACACATGAAAACAGACAAGGATCGTATTTTTAACCCCACCTCATGAAACGGCATATGGGTATTGGTTAAAAATCTAAATATTGTTGCCTAAATCCCAATATTGTCATCAATAACAATACTGCATACAAGAGCATAACATTTCAGTGCATTAATACAAAACATTTCAGGACCACACCAGCCCCGCAGCATGCAAGAAGCGAACTGTCCCTTGCGTCAGAGAAACATTCTCACTATTCGCAAGACTTTTCAACAATCTGACAATATTATCTCAATAGCAGAATAGCGAAACTTTAAAGATTCTCCCACTGACAATGACTTTTTAGTTTTAAACAAGCATGAGCGAAACAGAATAATATGTCTTTGGTGAGCCTTGCGCTGTCACAGATTTTGTCAAAAGTTTTGATACCGATATATTTAACCCGTACAGCTATGAGGAGAACAGCTCTGGCAGCACTGGTGTATGTATCTCTAATACTGTACATCTCTTTGATCAGTGGTGTTATGGCAAATCAAGCTGAAATCTTTCATGACAGAATTTGTATCCAGGCAAACAAAAGGCATGGGTTTACCCTGCTTACATAAACGTTTGTGTGCACTAGCTCGCTGACTAGCTCAATTTGCCTTACAGATGATAAACAAGTGGGAGATGTTGCATGCTAGAACCCTAAAGTGATCAGCACGTATGCCAAGAACAAGCAACATCTTCTGGTGGATAGTTATAGTTATTTTCTGGTTGATACCCTGTATCTGCTGGTCATTTAAAAGGTATTAAATCAATTTGGTGAAAAATAAGGCCATCTAAAATGTATTAAGTCTTAAATGACAATACCCGAGGTATTATTATTTTGTTTGTTTGAACATTTCCCTCCTTGGACCGTAATGTTGAATGAAAACGTTACAAATGAAAACCTTTCACGTGTCACAGATAACAGAGAGTAGAGTAGGCATGCTGTTCATGTGTACGTTCAGTGTACATATGCACTGATCTCAAGAGTGCTGCTCCGGACTCTAGATATTCCCCATTCATTTTCTCCATTGTCATTTCAACAGACTGGGTGATTACACATTTCACTAAATTGTATCTGATCTTTCAACACACCCTCAGAGGTTTATTCATGTTTTATTCATGGTAGAAGTTGAAGACAGTGCATGCAGTGCCCTGCTCTTTTAATGGCCGGCTATCGCAATCTGTCACAGGCACCATTGATGAATATAAATACATTTATTGTTTGAATTTCGAGATAACTGTGACCTCATTTAAAAGCTTAAAATAAAATTAAGTTTTGCAAACAAATTACATCTGTCTCAAATGATGGAGCGTGACACAATTTGTGCATCTGTAGCTGTAACTGGCGCTGTCCTGTGCTTTTACTCTTTAAGTTGTTGTGTGTGGGGATAATGAGACAAGATGCCGGTGACATCGTTTTAAAAATAAAAGACCCACATTGAGTTAACTAATTTTGAAGTTAATAAAATGAAAAATAAACGTTCCTTTTTCAGGACACTGTATTTTAAAGATAATTTTGTGAAAATCCAAATAACTTTACAGATCTTTATTTTAAAGGGTTTAAACAACGTTTTCCATGCTTGTTCAATGAACCATAAACAATTAATGAGCATGCACCATTGAAACGGTCGTTAAGACACTAACAGCTTACAGAGGGTAGGCAATTAAGGTCACAGTTATAAAAACTTAGGACACTAAAGAGACCTTTCTACTGACTCCTGAAAAAACAAAAGAAAGATGCCCAGGGTCCCTGT
This sequence comes from Xyrauchen texanus, assembly GCF_025860055.1. Classification (NCBI taxonomy): domain Eukaryota; kingdom Metazoa; phylum Chordata; class Actinopteri; order Cypriniformes; family Catostomidae; genus Xyrauchen; species Xyrauchen texanus. The sequence goes on along the minus strand of NC_068286.1, from coordinate 34,620,817 downwards.
TCATCTGCGTGAACGTGTCTTAGACATGCAGATGTGGCCAGGGCAATAAATTGCAATGTCTGTACTGTGAGACTCCGAAGACAGCACAACAGGGAGACAGGAAGGACAGCTGATCTTCCTCGCAGTTGCAGACCACGTTTAACGCCTTCACAGGATCGGTACATACGAATATCACACCTGCAGGATGGGTACTGGATGGCAACAATTGAGTTACACCAGGAAAGCGCGATCTTTCCATCAGTGTTCGTACTGTCCGCAATGGACTGAGAGAGGCTAGACTGAGGGCTTGTAGGCCTGTTTTAAGGCAGGTGCTTACCAGACATCACCGGCAACAACGTCGCCTATGGGCACAAACCCACCTTCGCTAGACCAGACAGGACTGGCAAAAAGTGCTTTTTACTGACGAGTCGTGGTTTTGTCTCACCATGGGTTATGTTCAGTTTGTCTTAATTGTTTAATCTTTATGTTCATGCAAATATTTCCACGTTAAGTTTGCTGAAAATAAAAGCAGTTGAAATTGATCGGACGTTTCTTTTTTTTGCTGAGTTTACCAACATGAATTGGTGTAAAGTTTGTACAATATTTTACAACAGAAATTATTTTAGGATATCATATGATATGGTGAAATTAACTTTTATATTGAAAGCTTTTTTTATAAAACAAATACAAATAATTGAAGATGAGTTTTAATATCTGCTACATAGATAATGGTAAAACTACATATTAAGTCTGTATGCAATTTGGAACAAAAGATTTTTCAGGCGTCACTCATTCTTAGACTGCAGGTAGCGAGAGGGGACATAGACCTGGAGGAATGAATTAAAGTAATGGTGCTGTTCCATTGGCTTTCCTGAAGGTCAGAGTCAAAGCCATTATACAAATCTAAAAATGTGACATGGTATCACGGAAAAGGAGATGAACCAGATTTAACCAGATTTGAAATGAGGAATAATGTAAACTGTTAAAAAAACACTGCCCTTACCACCAAAATAAAGGCTCCAAGTGAAGGTGAAATAAATACTACAGAAATATATTACTATTATATACAAACAAATCTAATCTTCAAAATTATAATAATTCAATTTAATTTTGTGCAACTGTAATTTAACAGAAATGTTTTTGTAAAACTATACAGTATATTGATAAATACTGCTTTTAATTAGGCCAAATTAATTGCTATATTGGTGCAAATAAATGAAAAGCAACTGATTCATTGCAGGCTGAAGTTAAAAGCACCACTCATTCAGGTTGAACGAAGATATTTTCCAGCTTTTTCAAACCGTGTTGCCACGAAATGGCAAAAATGTAGCTCTAAAACAAAAATTTCACTTGTGGCATGACCGATATATATATATATATATATATATATATATATATATATATATATATATATATATATATATATATATATATATATATATATATATATATTTGATTTGGTCTAGTTCAAGGAGAAGTTTGTTGGTAGTGGCAATAATGCAGGGCCATTTGTGCTCCTGTTTAATGAGAGCCTCAGTGAGTGCACTAATAAACAAAAAGGAGGTTTTTGTAAGATTTTTGGAGTGACATCCAGTTAAGGTACCTTGTTTGTAGTAATGAACAGAATCATAAGTAGTAAACTTTAACTACTGTAGATGTCTGCATAAAAGTACACACCGTAAGCATACAGTATCAAACCAGCCCTTTATTCTTGCATTAGCAACATATCATATGAAGTCACTTGTTAAAGTTGCATCTATTGGTGGTTATGTATACCCATAGAAGTAAATGCATTAACCCAGATTGCTATTGATGTAACAAGCAAGTCTTAAATATTTTTGAAAAGGGTAATAAAAAGTATTAAATTGGATGAGCTGATACCTGCAGATACTCTGTAGCTGTAATAACATTATAGCCTGAATGCAATCTTCACATAATCCCTTTTTCAATTAACTAAAATCAATCCTCAGTCTTGTCCGACAGGCTGTATTAAATGACACCGCCAGTTGCCCATCCCTGCTCTAACGCGTCATTTGAGAAACACATTTTTACGCTTGTTTTACAGACCCAACTACAGTAACATAGCTATTACATAGAGATTAGCTTGCTCGGTAGCTCACTAACTGTATTAGAGCGTTGGACTTTAGACTTGGAGACCGAGGTTTGAACCCAGCCAAAGACGCTCTATACGGAGAAGCATATACTATATTACTATAGAAGCTACACAATGTGCTTTTCATGACAAATTAGCATTTTAAAACCCTATTGGTTGGGTTTAGGTGTTTGTTTTGGATGTGTTTTGTTTACCTCTCTTTATCATTTAGGCAAGTTTTGGTTAGGTTTAGGCTAAAGTTTAACGCATTAAAACATCCATCTAAAATTCACCCTAAAAACCTTGTTTGATTACAACAATTTCCCTGGGTTTTGGCAAAATACAGGCTAGAAACAAACTTTGTGGGAAGGCAAAATTATTGCTAAATAATGACTTAAATCTTTTTTATTTTTCACACAACCCAATTGTATGACTATCAGAAGACTTGGGGGATATGGTGCGCAAATTGAATTAACTTATTTTCTTATACTTTCATAGTGCATTTTTGATGTTTGTCTTTCTTGGAGCTTGACAACTGTGGTCACTAAGAACTTCTATGAGTTTGGTGTTCCATGGAAAAAATTACAACTTATGGATTTGTAACAACTGAAGAGTTAGTAATTGATGTCAGAATTGAAATCTCTGGTAATTTGACAACACTTTCAGTTGCCAGTAATAGTGTAGAACTCTCAGCTATGTTTAAAATATTTGACCATATTTAAATCCATTTCTTGGATTTTCCCCTTGCAAACAGCACTGGCTATCTGGGGAAAAGTCTGCAGATGTTTTTGTGGTTCCATAGGAAAGAAAGATGATTATGTAGAAAATGTGCTGAGGAAATTAGTTTTTATGTGTATTTTGTATTCATTAGGTACCGTGAACTGGCACGCTATCTCAAAGTTGTTAAAAGCACCAACAATCCCATGTGAGTGTCAGCTTCACATTAATTTGTTCTATAAATTGAGACTGACTGATTGTTTTTTTTCTGTTTTTGCATATTATTTTTATGCCTAAGTGTCCAATAGCCGAAATGCCTATCTTTTATTTCTGCTTTTTGATGCAATTCATTATGTAGACTACCAAAAAAAAAAAATATGTATAATGAATATTTTAATAATAACAAAATGTATAAATATTATGATTAAAAAAAATTATATTATTATTAAAGTATATTATGACAAAGTGGTCCAAACATAGATTTGGCATTGACATTTATCTGGAGACTTGATATTATCCAAAAAAACAATAAAGTAAAAAAATCTGAAAATTGCTAAACTTGGTTAAGGTATTATTAGTCTTATTAATAATAATAATGATAAAAATAACACCATTAATGTTGAAATCATCAGTAGACCCGATGTTACAGAACCAAAAACCAATTAAGTAGAAAAGTGTGAAATATGGCTAATGCATAATGCAAAGATTATCGGTTTATCTCTACATCTAAACATTGAATTTTTTATTTTATTTTTATGGTGCAATCTTTCAATGGAATTTTATCTGGGATTTAGGCTGCAGAGAATGAGAGACTTGGTCCCCCTTTATCTGTGCAAGGTACAATAGAAAAAAGACATTCATATATTCAATTGTTTGACTTTTTTGTTTATTTTTTTGCTAGTTGCTTGTTAAATTATAAATGTTTGCAGAAATGATTGCCCCTTCTAGAGTGTGTGTGTGTGTGTGTGTGTGTGTGTAGGTTGGAGACTTCAGTGGTGCAGTTCACACCATGTTATCCTCAGTGCATAGTGCATCTTGCCCTGCTTCCAGACTGACGCCTCAACATTTCAGAGCTTACCTCAGAATTCTCACATCAGGCCACACCCCTGACATAAAACATCAAGAATGTGATTCAGGAACTGGCCTTATGATTATGCCTGATCCTTTAATGGCCACTGTGTGGACACCCATCGAAGGTAGAGAACAGACTGATGTGATTTTATTGTGCTCTTGAGCAAAATAACCTACAGGAGAACTTTACTCTGCCTCATGTTGTTCCAAATCCCTTATGAATTTATTTTTACAGAGAAACAAAAACTTAAGATATTTTGAAGAACTCCAAGATGCACTTTTACATACAACAAAAGCATACAGTGACCAGGGGAAATCAAGCTCCAAAATAGAATTAAAAAGCACCATATAAGTAGTCCATGTGATTCATACACATTATTTCTTATTTTGTGTTGCACTGGAGAAAGTCACACAGGTTTGGAACAACATGAGGGTGAGTAAATAAAGACTGAGTGTTCATGTTTAAATGAACTATTCCTTTAACATCAATGTTTAATGTATAGTATGGATTCTGTGCCTTCTCTAAAGGTTCATTTGTGCTCAAGATTTTGGAGGTATTGAAGTTTGCACTGAGAGTTCTGGATTGTAACAGTATTGTTTTTGCAGATGTAAGTACAATCAATAGTATATTACTGTTTTATTTGACATTATATTGCATTCTCAAATGCTGAGTTGAACAGTTTTTTTTTTAATATATATATATATATATATATATAAGTGGAGCAGTTTATCTTACTTAAAATATTAAATATATACAAATTATATATATACATTGGTGGCCAAAATTTTGGAATAATGTACAGATTTTGATGTTTCGGAAGGAAATTGGTACCTTAATTCACCAAAGTGAAATTCAACTGATCACAAAGTATAGTCAGGACATTACTGATGTAAGAAAACAGCATAATTACTATTTGAATAAAGTATTTTTATTCTTGCAGGTGTGGCAAAAAATTGCATATAAATATATATGCAATTTTTTGCCACACCTGCTAGTGACAGCTGAATGAGAATTTACTGTCCATAAATGCAAATCAATATTTCATGTTTATTTTTCATTTATTTGGAAAGAAGCCATCTGAAAAGATGTTTTGCATCATGTTTGGGTCCATTTTCCGAAAATGTCCGACTGACTGCGTATCGGTAATAACGTATCGGTTACCTAACGTAACCTCGGTTCTCTCTAGATGAGGGAACGAGTATTGCGTAAGCTAGCTTACGCTACGGGAAAGATTAATCTTTTCTGAGATATTGAAGCCAAAAAATTATCCTTAATTTTGTATCCATTGTCAACGCAGTGCGGCAGCTGCTCATGGGTTGCTCTGCGGCAACTGCTGCAGCCTATAGACGAGCTGGGGTGAACTCGCATCCAATGAGAGGTGTCCGCGCGCTCACTGCATCAAAGCCCGCCAAAAAGGGCGTGACTAGAGTGCATATAAGCATAGTTCGTAGGCTGGAACCCTGGTTTTCATTGACTGAAGCGAAAAGTCGCTCGTGGCGCGAGCACGGCCGGCTACGCAATACTCGTTCCCTCATCTAGAGAGAACCGAGGTTACGTTAGGTAACCGATACGTTCTCTTACGAGAGGTTCTCTCTCGTATTGCGTAAGCTAGCTTACGCTACGGGAACCCATTGTCAACGCCGTGCGCGCCAAGCATCCACTGTATGAGCCCCAGGGAATTAAGGGGGAACCCGGGGGAGCCCTTATGAGTGGGGAAATAAGATTTGGCCGGCAAGAATGCGGGTCAGTGTTTGTGTAATATATAAGCACATAGTGGGAAGGGAACGACATGTGTCCCATCAGTGCAGCTCACCAGGGGAGCTGTAGTGTATTAAACCGCTAGTAGTTTTGCCTGCAGAGCGGGCACTTCCATATTGTAAAATCTGACAAATGTGGAGGGGGAAGTCCATCCCGCTGCCACACATATGTCGTGCATGGGAATCCCGCTGGACCATGCCCACGAGGATGCCATGCCTCTAGTGGAGTGAGCCCTAATGCCCAACGGGCATGGCAGGTCTTTTGACGGCAGCAGCAATAGCGTCCACTATCCATCTAGATAGTGTCTGTTTCGAGGCGGCGAGACCTTTGGTGCGCCCTCCGAACGAAACGAAAAGCTGCTCAGAGCGTCTGAAAGCGGCAGAGCGCGCGGTATACAATCTCAGTGCTCTGACTGGGCAAAGGAGATTGGTGTCGCGTTCGCTATCGGATGCTGGTAGCGCCGATAGGGAAATGACCTGTGCTCTGAAAGGAGTACCGATCACCTTGGGAACATAGCCGTGTCTAGGTTTTAAAATGACCTTGGAGTCACTTGGTCCAAACTCAAGACACATGGCGCTGACAGACAGCGCGTGAAGGTCTCCCACACGTTTGACTGATGACAGGGCAGTCAGAAAAGCGGTTTTGAGTGAAAGGTATTTCAAATCCACGGATTGAAGTGGTTCGAAAGGGGGCTTTCATAGTTTCAAGAACTATAGAAAGATCCCAGATAGGAACCGATGGAGGCGCGGGGGTTCATCCTTCTAGCTCCCCTAAGGAAGCGGATGACCAGCTCGTTTTTTCCCCATGACTGGCCGTGCAGGGGTTCAGCGAACGCCGCAACGGCTGCCACATACACTTTGAGCGTGGATGGGGATCTGCCCTTATCCAGCAGCTCTTGTAGAAATACGAGCAGCGACGACACCCCACATGTCCGCGGGTCCAGGTCTCTGTCGGTGCACCATTTTGAGAACACAGACCATTTTGACGCATAGAGTCTTCTTGTGGAAGGGGCTCTAGCGTGTATAATGGTATTTATTACTCCTTCTGGCAGAGCGACGGGTAGTCGTTGATCACCCACGCATGCAGTGCCCAGCGCTCTGGGTGGGGATGCCAGATTGTGCCGCGAGCTTGAGGGAGGAGATCTGCTCTCACTGGGATGGGCCACGGCGCTGTCAGTGACAGCTGCGGGGCTATGAGGAGCACCGAGTGACGCGTTTCCCTGCTCCTCTGCATTACCTGTGGCAATAGCGAGACAGGGGGGAAGGCGTAAAGCGGGCGCCTGGGCCAGTCCTGGGCCAGCGCGTCCTCGCTTTTCGAGAAAAATATCGGGCAGTGAGAGTTCTCTTCTGACGCAAAGAGGTCTATCTCTGCTCTGCCGAATAGGTGCCATAACGTCTGGACTGTTTGAGCGTGCAGGGACCATTGCCCTGGGGGAATATTGTCTCTGGACAGTCTGTCCGGGCCGTCGTTCAGGTGGCCTGGCACATGCGTCGCCCTCAGCGAGCGCAGGTGGCACTGGGACCAACTCAGTATGCATTCCGTCAGATGGAAAAGGTTCCTGGATCTGACACCGCCCTGACGGTTTAGGTAGGATACCACAGATCTGTTGTCCGAACGGACCAGGACGTGGTGACCCTGAATGACCGGGAGAAAGCGCACGAGCGCGTACTCGACCACTATCATTTCCAGACAATTTATGTGAAGGAGCTTTTCCTGAACTGACCATAGGCCGAAAACCGGAGAGCCCTCGCAGACCGCGCCCCAACCCGTGTTGGACGCGTCTGTCGAGATGACTTTTCGGCGAGATACAGCTCCCATTGTCACTCCTCGCTGATACCACTCGGCCACTGTCCAAGGCTGCAGAGCTGAAATACAGGTCTGAGTCACCTTGATGGGCTGGCGGCCTGTGGCCCAAGCCCGGCGAGACGCGCGGGTGCTTAGCCAATGCTGAAGCGGGCGCATGTGCAGTAAACCCAGCTGAAGTTGGCCATGTAACCTAGCACTCTCTGGAATTTCTTCAGAGGCGTGAGGCTGTTCATCTGAAAAGATGCGGCTAGTCGCTGAACACGGCGCACGCGCTGTGTAGATAAGCGAGCCGTCATTGCCACGGAGTCTAGTTCTATCCCAAGGAAGGAAATTGTCTGACTGGGCTGTAGTGAGCTCTTGGTCCAATTGACTGCAAGACCGAAACTGTTCAGATGGCTGAGGAGAACTGCTCTGTGAGACAGAAGCTCCATATGTGACTGAGCCATAATCAGCCAGTCGTCCAAATAGTTCAGAATTCGCAAACCCTGACTCCGCAGGGGTGCGAGTGCCGCATCCATGCACTTCGTGAAAGTACGGGGTGCTAAGGACAGGCCGAACGGAAGGACGGTGTATTGATAAACCTGCCCGTCGAAAGGCGAATCTCAAGAATGGCCTGTGACGGGGATTTATCTGAATCTGAAAGTATGCATCTTTCAGATCGAGAGAAATAAACCAGTCCCCCCTGGCGCACATGCGCGAGGAGTTTCCTGATTGTAAGCATTTTGAACGGTCTTTTTGCAAGCACCTTGTTCAGAACCCTGAGATCTAATATGGGTCTGAGGCTGCTGTCTTTCTTGGGAACAAGAAAATAACGGCTGTAAAGCCCCGACTCGCTCAGAGAGGGTGGCACTTTCTCTATGGCCCTTTTGCACAGAAGGCTTGCTATTTCTGAAAGAAGCATGCACGCTGCTTCCGTGTTCACAGTGGTTTCGAGCTGCGCTCTGAAGCGAGGAGGGCTGCGATCGAACTGTAGCAAATAGCCCTGTTGTATTGTGCTTAACACCCACTTGGATATCCCTGGAATAGCTTCCCACGCTTTGAAGCGTAACGCTAGAGGGTGAATGGCCAATTCGCTCTGATTGCCGCACACAGAGCGCTGAACAAAATGTGTGAGCGCGTTTAGTGTGTTCATGCATGATTGCTCGCAGACAGCATGAACAGGCTGTTTTGTGAGTGACTTCCCGATTGGAATGAATGGGGAAAGAGTCACATCTGTTACGTGATGCGCAAGCATAGTCATGGGCACGGGACTTACACACAGAGGACTGTTTGCTGGCCGTGTAACAGAGCGGGCAGAGAATGGTAGCGCCAGCGTATTCGTGGGCGCATTTGTTGACTCTAGCGCTCGAGCGGTTCAGTAACCGCTTTATGTGAGCATGCTCTGGTGGGGACACGAGACATGCAGTGCTTGTGTGCAGAAGTGAACACTGGATTGTGGGCACGTTTTCTACACATAGGGCTGGTCGTGTGACAGAGCGGCCAGAGAATGGGCGCGCGCACGCATTTGTGGGCGCCTTCATTGACTCTGACGCTCGAGCGGTTCAGTAACCGCTTTATGAGAGCGTGCTCTGATAGGGGCACGGGATGTGTTATGCTTGTGTGTAGGGGCTAACACAGGGTTGTGGGCACATTTTCTACACATAAGACATGTTTGCTCTTTACAAGATTTATTTGGGTCGCCGTGAAAACGGCGTTTGAGTGCAGGCAAGCGGGCAGTGTCACCGGCTTGTTGGCTGCTAAATTCACCACTGCAGTAGCCTGAGAGAAGGGGGCTGACAGGGGGCGAAGCTTTGACGGTGGTCCGGCCGCGGCGGGACTGAGCCGTCGTTTGTTCAACAAAGCTAGGAGGATTTCGGTTGTTCAGGTTTCAGCGCAATCTTAGGCCGAGGCCCGCGGGGGGGCGGTGGTCTACGGCGGCTGTCTGAGCGCGATCTGGGGCGGCTGCCCTGTCGGCGCTGGGAAGTCTGGCTTTGTTGAGCTGGGCGCTGTGAAGATGCTCGTGCAGGAGGCTGGTTATGTGGGCGGCCTGCAGAGGAGCTAGCGCGGCGAGGCAGGAAGAGATTCATGGCTTGGGTGGCTTTCTGGACTTCCGAAAAACGGTCAACAATGCCGCTTACCGCGGAACCAAAGAGACCGGACGGAGAGAGCGGCGCGTTGAGGAACGTGGAGCGCTCAGTTTCTCCCATGTCGGCTAGCGTTAGCCACAGGTGTCTCTCGGTTACAGTCAGCGAGGCCATGCACTTCCCTATAGCTTGGGCTGCAGCTTTGGTGGCGGGAAGGGCGAGGTCCGTCGCGCTCCTTAGATCTGTAACAGCCTCTGGGTGCCTGCCTCTCTCATCCCACTCCCGAAGAAGGTCCGCTTGGAGGATCTGCAAGACGGCCATGGAATGCAGAGCAGATGCGGCTTGGCCGGTGGCGGAATAGGCGCGGCCAACACAGGCGAAAGTAGTTCTGCAGGCCTTAGACGGGAGCACTGGTTTAGACCGCCATCTCGCGGAGGGCGGGCAAAGGTGTGCTGCTACCGAATCCTCGACCGGGGGGATGGAAAAGTAGCCCTTCTCGGCGGCGCCGTCCACTGAAGCGAGAGCGGTGGAGACGTGGGATCGAGTCCGGCAGGAAGGGAGCGGCCCGGGCCGCGGGCGCCGCGCGGTGACGGCTTTGAAGAAAACAGCCGTCGAGTCTGTTGGGAGCCTGCTCAGGGGGCGGTGACCACTCGAGCCCGAGGCGGTCGATGGCCTGTGTGAGGAGGCGTATCAGTTCCCCTTCGACTCCGGCGCGGGTCCTGCTGGTTTCCTGGGCCGTTGAGGAGGCTTGTGACCACTCCTCGCTGTCCGAAGCCATGATGGAACAGCAGCCTTTGTCCTCCGCCTCGCTCTCCGAGGTGGCAGCAGTGCGGCCGCTCGGCGGCAACTGTGCGTCCCGGGGGGGCGGGGAGGGTGAACGCAATGCTCGAGGGAGGGGCTCCGGCGAGACAGTCGCTTCTAAAACCGGTTCCGGCAGCCTTTGGGAGTGGCGCTTCTTCTGGCGCGGCGAAACAGAAGGCGGCGCGGCAGCTCCGGTTTTGCATACTTCGAGTCGAGCCCGCAGGGTCGACATCGGAAGCTCCTCGCAGAGGTCGCATCCGCCATCAGCGAGGGCGAGCTCTGCATGCCCCAGTCCCAGGCAGAGAGCGCAGATGATGTGTCGGTCTCCAGCGTGGCATGAGCCGCAGGAAGTGCGAGGCATCTTTAAAAAGACGCTCGATACTCTTTTGTGAAGTTCGCTGAGGAACTTAGCTTGCTCTAAAAAAGGATACGTCGCCGGATGGCGTAGCTCGCAGGATGGCTGAAGGTGGCGAAGACGGCCGGCTTCTTCGAGCGCTGTCCACGCTTGCTAGATGCCCCTCGAACGGCGACGCGGCTTCCAGTTCAGAGATGCGAAGAGCTTCGCTGAAGAGATGAAAATCAGGGTTCCAGCCTACGAACTACGTTTATATGCACTCTAGTCACGCCCTTTTTGGCGGGCTTTGATGCAGTGAGCGCGCGGACGCCTCTCATTGGATGCGAGTTCGCCCAAGCTCGTCTATAGGCTGCAGCAGTTGCCGCAGAGCAACCAATGAGCTCGCTAGCTAGCCCGCTCAAGGTCTGCAGCTGCCGCACTGCGTTGACAATGGATACAAAATTAAGGATAATTTTTTGGCTTCGATATCTCAGAAAAGATGAATGCGTAAGCTAGCTTACGCAATACGAGAGAACCTCTCGTAAGAGAACCCTTACTTATGCAACTGCAGTGAGTATTTGCTAAGTTTCCAAAAGGGCGAGGTTCAGCCAAAGTCAGGTCAGGCAATTTGAACAGTGAAATTGAAAGAATAGTTCACCCCAAAATTTAAATTCTCTTATAATTTACTCTCCCTTAGGCCATCTCACATGTGAATGACTTTCTTCTGCAGAACACAAAGACTTTAAGAAAAATTTCTCAGCTTTGTAGGTCCATAAAATGGAAATGATTGATGGCCAAAGTTTTAAAGCTCCAAAAAGCACATAAAGGCAGCATAAAGTTATTCATTTAACTCCTGGCATTTCATCCTCCTCCTAAAGCGATTCAACCCATTTTGGATGCGAACAGACCAAAACATAACGTATTTTTTTACTATTAAACTTGATATTGGCATTTTTTTTGGTCTGTTCTCACCCAAAATTTATTGGATTGCTTCAGATGTCATATGGATCAAATGACTGTGGAGTCATGTGAATTACTTTTATTCTGCCTTTTTTGTGCTTTTTGGAGCTTCAAAGTTTTGGTCACCATATGCTTGCATTCTGTGGACCAACAGAGCTGAGATATTTATTTAAAAGTCTTAATTTGTGTTATGCAGCAGCAGCAGCAGAAGAATGTTGTACTCTCCTCCCTCTCATCTGGGAGTAAATGTGAGAGAATTTTCATTTTGGGGTGAACTATTCTTTTAAGAAAAATTGCTTCAAATGTTGTTGTTTTAGTGGGTAATTTGTATATTCCAGAGCTAAACCGTGTGTCACAGGACAGCTCAAAATTTCAGAGACCTGGTTTGGGTCATCGGGGCAGTAGTATAACTGTATCTACTTGAATGGGCAAAGACCACAAATCTCCAACATTGTCAAGAATATGTTTCGGTAATGTGTCAAACCAACCAAATCATGCCCCCCAAATTTTTGTTTTTAATCTATTAATAATTTTTTTTTAAGCAGAATGTGTTTTATAGTAAAAACCATGCAATCTTTCCATCATAAATGTGATTGGCTACTGAAATGTGGGACTTCCATTCATAAAGCCACCCTATAGAAAATTATGATTTCTCCATATTCAACTTACAATTTCACCAGTGGCCCTTCTCTTTGTTAATTAGTCTCTGGTGTTGAAGGGTATACTGTTGTGCAGAGACACCGATAAACAAATTAGGACACTGATACTGTTGCTTTTAAAATTTCTCTGAGTGTGTTAACATTCCTAGTATGTTCTCTTCAGGTTTGGGTGTTTTGTGTATTTGTTGTAGTCAGAGAGCTGGGTGTATCTGCTCAGTGTTATCAGCTGCAGTTATGTTGCTCCAGATGGGCTCATTGTTGGTGCATTCTATACTGAGCCTGATGTCAACTTTCAAACGGTGAGGATTTTGTGTGTGTGCGTGAAAGGGTATCTTGTGTCTTTTTGGAGAGAGTTGTGTGATGAAGACATGGTTATGCGTTCTGTTCAGGTGACCAGAGTTGTTGCCAATTCAATTCTTGGCGAGCTGACAACTTCCAGGCGTATACACATCCCCAGAACATTTGAGAATGTGAGTTTCAGTAAATTAGCTCTTTACAAAGTATTTGTCCATTTTAAAATATTAACAATTACTTTGTTAAAAAGTATTGCATTTCTTTTCTAAATAAAATTGCTTCCTTACAGATCCTCACAGCATAATTTAAAACACAATATTGATCTTATTTTTGGCAAATAAAGTGGTGCACAACATGGCATCACAATATAAATGAAAGCATTAATTAAAACTTTTATTTAGTACAACAGCAATCTTGCTTGTGATATAATGCTTAAATACAGGCAAACCGCGGGTCCTTTAGTTTTAAATGTACTTTTTAAAATGGAAGGCTATAAAAAGTCTTGAATACCTTAAATTACAAGAAGTCTTAAATTTTGTTTGCACATCAAACAAAGAAAAGGAAAACATATACACAGTATCAATATTTAACCCCCGCAAACACCCCTGTGGTCACACATGAGCACATACACAAGATTAAATAATAATCACATGCATAATTACACCTCTCTCCAATGCCCCACCCCGAGAGCCCTCCAAGAACGCCAAACATTTGCCCCATTTCCCAGCAAACAAATCCAAATTCCCCAGTCTTCTAGATGACCCTTCTTCGAAAGCTGCCACCCTCCTCATCTCAGAGCACCACTCCTCAAATGGGGGTGCTCCAGCTGACTTCTATCCCCTTAATACAACTTTTCTGGTGATCATGACACTGGTTAGGATGCAATTTATGAGTTTATTCCCTATGTTGAGGACCGCCCCATCGCCTAAAATACAGAGTCTGCGGCACAATTAAATTTGAGTGCCCAATATCTCACACATAAAACTATGAACCTTCAACCAAAGTTCTTAGAACTTTACACACCACCAAAAAACAAGGGTTGTGTGTTCATCTTCTGATTGACATTGCCAGCAGGTGGGTGTGACTTTAAGACCAAGCCTATACAATCTAGAGGGGGTCCAATAGAATTGATGTCTTTAATTGCATAAGGCAAACCCTTGCATCTCTGGATGCAGACTTGACGTCCTAGCCCACATTCCCTCCTCCAGTACCAAGTTTAAATCTTTCTCCCATAATCTCTTGAGAGAAGTTAAAGCTCTGTCCCCCAGACTCTGAATTTTCAGGAAGTAATACACTCTGGACACCTTTGTCCTTACCGAGTGCAAATGGAACAGAGTGGAAATGCGAGATAACTGGGTGTAGCTTCTCCGATTAGTTACAAAGGCTTTGCAACTGCGAAATAGTGGCAAGAACTTCCTGTTCAATACAAAACCAGGGCTCTGTCAGGTGGAAGCGACCAATGTGCCAAATATCAGACCGAATGCATAATAATAAAACTAAATCTTGGGTAGGCCTTGCCCAACTTTGTCAGTCGGCCTATGCAATGTACTTAAATGTAATCTGGAACGTTTACCATTCCAAATGAAGGACTTTGCTACGCTATCAAATTGCTTTAATAAGAGAGGGGGACATTTATAGGGAGAGATTGTAGCAGGTAGTTGAATTTTGGAATAAAATTAATTTTAATAACATTAACCTTCCCAATCATAGATAAATGTAATGAAGCCCAACTGCCAACATCGCTTGAAAACCTTTTTATTAAAGGGTCAAAATTTACTAAATCACACAAATTTGCTGGGAATAAAATACCCAAATACTTAATTTCCTGTATGGGCCACTGGAAGGCGCCTGGCTGAAAAGCAGTTTCCAGGCAGTATGCTATCAGAGCCAAAGCTTTGGATTTAGTACAATTAACTCTGTATCTTGAGAATTTAGACAAGGAATGAATAATTCTATGGAGGCAAGTCATAGATCTCGTGGGGTCGGAGACGAATAATATCATCTGCGTTAAGCAAAAGCTTATGCTCCACACCTCCCGCCACCACCCATGGAAAATCATCCTGATCTCTTATCGCGGCTGCTAATGGTTCCAGGGCAAGACAGAAAAATAATGGGGAAAGAGGGCAACCGTGTTGGGTTCCCCTATCCAGAGTAAAATAATTTGAAATTAATCCATTTGTTTGTACCGCCGCTACCGGTTGTCTATAAAGTAACTTAATGCAACCAATATAAATATTCCAGAACCCATACATTTCAAATTTCTTAAAGATAATCCCATTCTATTATATCAAATGCCTTTTCGGCATCAAGTGAGATGGCAGCGACTGGAGTATATGTCCCTGAATAAACCCCACCTGATCTATATGTATAAGAGATGTCATAACTTAATTGGTTAGCCAATATTTTTGACAATATTTTAACGTCTAGCTGGATCAGAGCTATTTGACAGTAACTCTTACACTCCCTTGGATCTTGGTCTCTGTTTTAAAGAATCTGACTGATTCGGGCTTGCATCGTGTCATTTCGTTTTCTCCATATGTGGCAACACCTCTAAACTCACCAAATGTTTCCAATTGAGCAATCAACAAAAGATGAAATGATGGACTTCGATTTTTCAGCTTCCTGTGGGGAAAGATGCGCTTCTTGATGAAACATTATCATATTTCTTATGCTTAAGAAGAGAAATAACCTTTCTCCTTTTTATGGGGTGCCCCAACCCATTCACCTTCCACGTGGTGAGAGACAATCCATTCGTATTAACATTTGACAATAGAAAAAATGTATTGTGTCAAAAACAAAAATATAAACAAAAGTTTGCAACAATCAAACCACAAACTCTCCAGAGCCAGAGGATTTTTAATTATTTGTTCCAAAACTGCTAAGTTTTAACACTATTAATGTCATAAACCAGTCCCCCTAGGACAAAGTGTGCAAAGCTCGCAGTTCATGCATCCGAACCTCATCATTTAGCTGCTGACGCTTGAGGTTTAGTGTGAGCGCAAGAGAGCGCATTTTTATTGAACTGACGATGTTACAGATGTATAAACCTGTTAATCAGAAATGCAAATGGCATTAGTTTCAAGTCAAGTCAAGTGGTTTTTATTGTCGTTTCAACCATATACAGTTAGTACAGTACACAGCAAAACGAGACAACGTTCCTCCAGGACCATGGTGCTACATAAAAACAACAAAGGACCAACATAGGACCACATGAGACTACACAACGAAATAAAATACCTATATAAACTACCTATATATACCTATATAAAGTGCACGTGCAGACATGTGCAAAAAGTACAGGACAGTACAACAAATTACTGACAATGAACAGGACAATAGACAGTGCAGCGCCGACCAGTACTCAGTAGTGCAAAAAGATGACAGTTTCTAAAAATGTAAACATAACATACTATGAGATAATGTTCTATGCACATAGCAGTTATTGAGGTAGCAGACAGTTATAAAGTGACAGTTATTAAAGTGCAACTCAGGACACGTGTGTGTCAAACCAGTCTCTTGAGTATTGAGAAGTCTGATGGCTTGGGGGAAGAAGCTGTTACACAGTCTGGCCGTGAGGGCCCGAATGCTTCGGTACCTCTTGCCAGACGGGAGGAGTGTAAAGAGTTTGTGTGAGGGGTGTGTGAGGTCGTCCACAATGCTGGTTGCTTTGCGGATACAGTGTTTTTTGTAAATGTCTTTGATGGAGGGAAGAGAGACCCCAATGATCTTCTCAGCTGTCCTCACTATCCTCTGCAGGGCTTTGTGGTCCGAAACGGTGCAAGTCCCAAACCAGGCAGTGATGCAGCTGCTCAGGATGCTCTCAATAGTCCCTCTATAGAATGTAGTGAGGATGGGGGTTGGGAGATGTGCTTTCCTCAGCCTTCGAAGAAAGTAGAGACGCTGCTGGGCTTTCTTGGTGATAGAGCTGGTGTTGAGGGACCAGGTGAGGTTCTCCGCCAGGTGAACACCAAGGAATTTGGTGCTCTTGACGATCTCCACAGAGGAGCCGTCGATGTTCAGCGGAGTGTGTTCACCTTGTGCTCTCCTAAAGTCAACAACCATCTCTTTTGTTTTGTCAACATTCAGGGACAGGTTGTTGGCTCTACACCAGTTCGTCAGCCGCTGCACCTCCTCTCTGTATGCTGACTCGTTGTTCTTGCTGATGAGACCCACCACGGTCGTGTCATCGGCGAACTTGATGATGTGATTCGAGCTGTGCATTGCTGCACAGTCGTGAGTCAGCAGAGTGAACAGCAGTGGACTGAGCACACAGCCCTGGGGGCCCCAGTGCTCAGTGTGGTGGTGGTGGAGATGCTGTTCCCGATCCGGACTGACTGAGGTCTCCCAGTCAGGAAGTCCAGGATCCAGTTGCAGAGGGAGGTGTCCAGGCCCAGCAGGTTCAGCTTTCCAATCAGGTACTGGGGAATGATTGTGTTGAATGCTGAGCTGAAATCTATGAACAGCATTCGAACGTATGAGTCCTTATTGTCTAGGTGGGTGAGGGCCAGATGGAGGGTTGTTGTGATGGCATCGTCCGTTGAACGGTTTGAACGATACGCAAACTGCAGTGGGTCTAGTGAGGGGGGCAGCTGGGTCTTAATCTGCCTCATGACGAGCCTCTCGAAGCACTTCATGATGATGGGTGTAAGTGCGACGGGACGGTAGTCGTTGAGGCAGGACACTGAAGACTTCTTTGGCATGGGGATGATGGTGGTGGCCTTGAAGCACGTTGGAACAACGGCGCTGCTCAGAGAGATGTTGAAGATGTCGGTAAGAACATCTGCTAGCTGGTCTGCACATCCTCTGAGCACTCTGCCAGGAATGTTGTCTGGTCCAGCAGCCTTCCGTGGGTTGACTCTACGTAGAGTTTTCCTCACATCTGCCGTGGTAAGACAGAGCACCTGGTCGTTGGGAGGAGGGGTGGACTTCCTCGCCATCACGTCGTTCTGCACTTCAAACCGAGCGTAGAAGTCATTCAGCGCATCTGGAAGGGAGGCATCTTTGTCACAGGCAACTGATGTTGTCCTGTAGTTGGTGATGGCCTGGATGCCCTGCCACATGCGCCGCGTGTCACCGCTGTCCTGGAAGTGACTGTGGATTCTCTGGGCGTGTGCGCGCTTTGCCTCTCTGATTGCCCGTGACAGTTTGGCCCTAGCTGTTCTTAGGGCTGCCTTATCGCCTGCTCTGAAGGCGGAGTCTCGGGACCTCAGCAGCGTGCGCACCTCCGCAGTCATCCACGGCTTCTGGTTGGAGCGTGTGGTGATGGTCTTGGAGAAAGTGACATCATCAATGCACTTGCTGATGTAGCTGGTCACTGATGCTGTGTATTCCTCCAAGTTGGTAGAATCGCCATATGTTGCAGCCTCCCTGAACATGTGCCAGTCAGTACACTCAAAACAGTCCTGAAGAGCAGAGATGGCTCCTGCTGGCCAGGTTTTCACCTGCTTCTGAAGCGGTTTTGTGCGTCTGACGAGCGGTCTGTATGCTGCAATTAACATAACAGAGATGTGGTCTGAGTAGCCGAGGTGGGGGCGGGGCTCCGCCCGGTACGCGCCTGGGATGTTTGTGTAAACAAGATCAAGCGCGTTCGCCCCTCTCGTTGCAAAGTCCACATACTGATGGAAT
Organism: Xyrauchen texanus; assembly: GCF_025860055.1. Lineage (NCBI taxonomy): Eukaryota > Metazoa > Chordata > Actinopteri > Cypriniformes > Catostomidae > Xyrauchen > Xyrauchen texanus. Next base: position 34,602,657 of record NC_068286.1, on the reverse strand, counting down.
TTAGGGAGCACTGTCTTGAGATTTGCATGGTTGAAATCTCCGGCGACAATAAACAGTCCGTCGGGGTGAGCGTTCTGCAGTTCGCTCATAGCCCCATACAGTTCACAGAGCGCTTCCTTAGCGTTGGCGCTGGGGGAAATGTAAACTCTGGTTATGCAAACAGTGGTGAATTCCCGTGGTAGATAAAAAGGTCTGCATCTAACAGTCACAAGCTCCAACAGCGATGAACAGTAACTAGAGACTAGCATAGAGTTCTTGCACCATTCCGTGTTGATGTAAACACACAAGCCACCACCGCGAGTCTTACCGCAGAGAGCTGTATTTCTGTCGGCACGAAACGAGGCGAGCCCGTCTAGCTGAATAGCGGCATCCGGAACTCTGTCGCTGAGCCACGTCTCCGTGAAAACAAAGACGCAGCAGTCTCTAAACTCACGCTGCGTAGCCTGCTGGAGTCGGATATAGTCCAGTTTATTGTCCAGGGAGCAAACATTTGAGAGCAGGATAGACGGGAGAGCTGGCCGGCTAGGGTTTGTTTTTAGCCTAGCATGGACCCCGCCCTCTTTCCGCGCTTCCGCTTTCTCGCACACCGCTTACGACGTCCTCTCCCCCGGCCACCGGCATCAGGCGACGCCGAGGTCTGGAGGCCTGGTCTCCGCAGCAAGCTGAGTACGCGTAGCGCCTCCTGCAGGTCATCATGCAGCTTGGTTTTTGCATGAGTCTTATATTTGAGTAGTGTCTGGCGATGGTAGACACGAACACTGGTTGCTCCGATGTCCATGTGTTGCAAAAGTCTGGCTTTTTTAACAAAAATAGCACCATTGTGGATCCGGAGTGGCCGCTGCGTGCTACCGCGCTGCCATCTTGGATCTTGGATTTTGCGTCTGCGAACGATGCGCTAACACTGACAACTTTGTCGATTATAAACTGGAGCGATAATGTTACAATTTGCAAGCACGGGAGGTTGGAGCGTTTTTTGACATCTTTCAAATCCTTATTTTACATCACTTTGGACAATAATTGTAAAGCTAACAGAACTACTACGCTGCAGAGTTACAACTGTTGTATCTCATCTCCATCTCTCTAGAGCTCCTTTCTGACACATATTTTCTCTGCCATCTGAATCCATTTTAAAGAATGTTATAATATACAATAATAATATAATTATATAAGATGCAAGATTAATAATGTATATATTATCTATATTTAGTATTTGTATATAATCCGTTTTCATTATACATCCTAACTAATTACGTAGCATAGTCACCGTTTGGTGTTTGTCTTTTATTGAATGAAAAAAAGATGCAGTGACAGTAAATGAGACTATATGTTTTGCTTTACATTTTTTTTTTGTTTCACGGCAGAAAAATTCATAGATTCATGGAAGGTGACAGAATGACAGAAATATAATTTTTAAATGAACTGCCCTTTAACTGCCTGTTAAAGGTATCTGCCGAGAAGAAATACATACCGTAAATGTTATTCAGCACATGTTAGACCTTATTCACAGCAGTGCCATCTTCGATATTTAATGGCAATGACAACGAGGCAGTGAGGGATAGACGTACAATCTCTTTGATGAGCTGTACTGCAGTTTAAAGTGTTTTTGGATCATTCTGCAAACAAAACATTGAAAAAATATATTTTCAAGAGAACTCTGTAGACCAAAAAACTCTGACAACATGAGTTGTGGAAAATCAGATGGAATATAGGAGTTTTTTATAGCTTTACACTGTGCGTGCCATTGAAGAGATGGAGATAAGTCTATCCCTCACAGCCTTGTTTCCATTTCCATTAAAAATCAAACATGACGCTACTGCGAATAAGGTATATTGCATCACGTTTTGCTGGAAAACAAGTGACTAAGGAGAAGGGGCACAATATAGGCCAAATACTTCAGGCCAGGGATTTTTAAAGTGTGTGGCGTGCCTCCCCAGGGGGGTGCTAGTGCATGTCTGGGGAGGTGGGAGAGTGATAAAATGTATGAAATAATTCATACATTTTGTGTGTGTGTGTGTGTGTGTGTGTGTGTGTGTGTGTGTGTTTTAACATGAGTTTTAAATATTATATTGTACTTAAAACATTATTTAAACAGCTCTGAAAATTTGAAAAAAAGGAAAGTTTCTCTGAAATTTGTAAAGCCCGCCATCGATTCCGTTGTGTCACAAGGAAGGCCCACTGTCTTTGATTTTGAAAACCCCTGCTTTTTTTTTATCGACATGGTACAAAGTACCAGTACTTTTAAAATACCTAGTTTAGAAACAAAACTTCAACCAAACAACCCAGCATTCCCGCTGATCCTTAAAATCCTTAACTCTTTCCCCGCCAGCGTTTTTAAAAAAGTTGCCAGCCATCGCCAGGGTTTGACGATTTTCGCTAAAATTTAATGGCCCGCAGAATATTTTCTTCCATGAATATATGAAGATGCTATATATCAAAATAAAGATCTGAGCCTCTGCTTTTAGGCAAAAAAAACGATTTTATTTTATCTTCATTTGTTCTTTTTTTATTGCCACTTGAACAGAGGTAGGTTTTGTCAAAAACAACATTTCGGACAAAAAGCTGAGAAAAAGGCATTTTTATCAAACAAGTGCTTTAGTATTAGTATGGTGTTCCACTTCTTCACGTTTGAGACGATCGCAGTCTGTTTCTTTGATCAAAGAGTTGCGTACTCTTTCAAAACATGCACGCGGGTCTTCCTTACCGTATACCACCTAAAACGCGGATACCCGGAAAATTCCGTGTTTGGTGGGGAAGCGTTTTTTCATAAAACCCGGAAAATTCCGTGTTTGGCGGGGAAAGAGTTAATGTCTTAAATTCACTTTTCCCAAATTTAAGGTCATAAAAAGTATTAAATATCTTAAGATACAATAAAAGTCTAAATTATCATTTTAAAGAGGTCTTAAATTTGGGGTGGAAAGACAGGAATCCTGATATGACCTAATGTGATTATTAAACTTAATTCTAATTAAATAAATGTATGCGCGGCATCCTCCTTCAGAGTGAAAATGCGGTACTGTATTTTCTCCAGGCACGCTAGGACTTGTAAGTGTTTTCAGCTGTTGCAGAGCAGTTCGCAATCATTAGGACATATCGGAAATGTATGACAAGCAATAACTAATGATCAACTGTTGATGATATAGTGTTGATGAAATATGACAATGTTTACTTTTAATTGTTTATGTTGTAGATTATTGTAAGAGTGCACATTTTATGTCCCTTATCTGTTTGAATGAGCAGTTGGAAGCAGTGAAGTACATTTCAAAATAAGAGTCCCTGGTATATTTCAGCCTAAATATTCCCAGATATGAATCAGATCTTTTTTCCCCCCTGGTTATTGGTATTTTGGTTGCACCATAAACTGTATCTGGAAATTAATTCAATATGGACTCTTGTAGCCTCCTTCTGGCCCTCCCCATCACAGGATGAAATGTCTAAGAATGTTAAATATAGGCTAATCATTTTAAAAACTGTTGGCAGATTAATTGCCTTTCAACACAACTTATCAGCAACCATCCAATATCGATATCAGTTGACCTCTAATTTGTATTTATTTTTAAAATGGGACATAAACCTATTTTAATTTAACATACAGTATCTCACAAAAGTGAGTACACCCCTCACATATTTGTAAATATTTGATTATATCTTTTCATGTAACACTGAAGAAGTGACACTTTGCTACAATGTAAAGTATTGAGTGTACAGCTTGTATAACAGTGTAAATTTGCTGTCCCCTCAAAATAACTCAACACACAGTCATTAATGTCTAAACCGCTGGCAACAAAAGTGAGTACACCCCTAAGTGAAAATGTCCAAATTGAGCCCAAAGTGTCAATATTTTGTGTGGCCACCATTATTTTCCAGCGCTGCTTTAACCCTCTTGGGCATGGAGTTCACCAGAGCTTCACAGGTTGCCACTGGAGTCCTCTTCCACTCCTCCATGACGACATCACGGAGCTGGTGGATGTTAGAGACCTTGTGCTCCTCCACCTTCCATTTGAGGATGCCCCACAGATGCTCAATAGGGTTTAGGTCTGGAGACATGCTTGGCCAGTCCATCACCTTCACCCTCAGCTTCTTTAGCAAGGCAGTGGTTGTCTTGGGGGTGTGTTTTGGGTCATTATCATGCTGGAATACTGCCTTGCGGCCCAGTCTCCAAAAGGAGGGGATCATACTCTGCTTCAGTATGTCACAGTACATGTTGGCATTCATGGTTCCCTCAATGAACTGTAGCTTCCCAGTGCCGGCAGCATTCATGCAGCCCGAGACCATGACACTCCCACCACCATGCTTGACTGTAGGCAAGACACACTTGTCTTTGTACTCCTCATCTGGTTTCTGCCACACATGCTTGACACCATCTGAACCAAATAAGTTTATCTTGGTCTCATCAGGCCACAGGACATGGTTCCAGTAATCCATGTCCGTAGTCTGCTTGTCTTCAGGAAACTTTTTGCGGGCTTTCTTGTGCATCATCTTTAGAAGAGGCTTCCTTCTGGGACGATTTGATGCCGTGTGCGGTGTATGGTCTGAGCACTGACAGACTGACCCCCCCCCCTCCCCACCCCTTCAACATCTGCAGCAATGCTGGCAGCGCTCATACGTCTATTTCCCAAAGGCAACCTCTGGATAAGACGCGGAGCACGTGCACTCAACGTCTTTGGTTGACCATGGCGAGGCCTGTTCTGAGTGGAACCTGTTCTGTTAAACCACTGTATGGTCTTGGCCACCGTGCTGCAGCTCAGTGTCAGGGTCTTGGCAATCTCCTTATAGCCTAGGCCATCTTTATGTAGAGCAACAAAAAGAGAGTTCTTTGCCATGAGGTGCCATGTTGAACTTCCAGTGTCCAGTTTGAGGGAGTGTGAGAGTGATGACACCAAATTTAACACACCTGCTCACCATTCACACCTGAGACCTTGTAACACTAACGAGTTACATGACACCGGGGAGGGAAAATGGCTTATTGGGCCCAATTTGGACATTTTCACTTAGGGGTGTACTCACTTTTGTTGCCAGCAGTTTAGACATTAATGGCTGTGTTGAGTTATTTTGAGGGTACAGCAAATTTACACTGTTATACAAGCTGTACACTCACTACTTTACATTGTAGCAAAGTGTCATTTTTTCAGTGTTGTCACATGAAAAGATATAATCAAATATTTACAAAAATGTGAGGGGTGTACTCACTTTTGTGAGATACTGTATGTGGAAAACATGTCTTGCATATTTTAAACTTGCATATAGCCTACCCTGTTTTACTGATAAGCAATGTTAAGGCCATGTTAAATGTGTGACCCTGCCTGTTTAAATAAGAGTCTGTGATGCATGATTTATTTTGAGATTGCGTGGGTTTGTTTTGGGATGGGGATACACTTTTCATTTTATTTGTTCTGGTTTTGAAAAAGGTCTTTTACTCTTAAATTTGATTTTAAAAACTCTGCAGCAACCCTGCAACCAATGTTGTCAAATAGATTCAACATATTTTATGTGAGATCTAAATGCAGAAATATAGTTCAAAATTAAGACTTATTTTCCTAACAGTTTTTTATTAAATAAACACAAGAAAGACTATATTATGGACACTTTCATGGAAATGAATCAAACTTACCAACTCTAAAGCCATTTTTGCTACTTAAGCTTAAATCACAGATGCTATTAAAACATATATTGTAAGCTACTATACATACATGGAGACATGAAAGTAGTACAAGGACACGGACTCTAGAAGTATAATGGCCAAATAAAAAGTGCCATATTATTATCGCTTTTAAATCACCAACAAAATCAGCATAAATATATTTTGAAAAGCCCTAACTCTGAAGTCCAACTACTGTTTTGAATCAAGAACATGGTAGATTGTGGAACTGACTCCAGGGGAGCTAGCACCTGTTTATGGCCAATGGGCATGGTTATTGGGGGATGTCTGTTTATGTCAATGTACAATTATTGGCAGAATAATTAGAATGTACCATTCACACAATTGTTCTAAGTATTCAAATATTACATATAGTTTTTATTATTGGTGCAGAATTTAAGTTCTATTTTCCTCCCATTAGGACTATCCTGACCAGGCTAGGCTGCTACTAGTCACTCAGGCTTTGGTACTGCGCATTTTTCATTCACAGCTCAGCCCCATTCTGAAAGTCATCATTTCATTTAGGGTACTGTCTTGGTCTGTGTTTAATACTTAAGATGTGTGTGTGTGTGTGTGTGTGTGTGTATTTATGTAAGTGTAATACTGTGTTGAACTCCATTTTAGATGAACAAATTAAAAAATACTGTTATTTGCACTTAGACACAAGTGCAAATTCCTTGACATAATCATGTGTACTTTTGCTTTCAGTCCAACCGCTGGGCTCTTCGTTGGCTCTTCTACAGTCTGCTGGTGAGGCCAGTAGTGCTACACTATCTCTTGTGCACTGTTGTGGAGGAATTGTTGAATGAGCAATACCAACCCGTACAGAGGTATCAGTGTATGCTCGCACACAAATTTACCAAAACAGAACAAAAACATTCAGGGTTAAAGATGAAGTGTGTCATTTCTGTGCCACTAGCTCCCCAAATAGAATTGCAAAAATTACTTTCAAACAGAACAATGGTTTGATAGCAAAATCAACCTACAAAAGCCTTCCTTAAAGATGTTGATGTATGATAATCTGGGATATGAGGTTTTTTTTTTACATTTCCCTGTCAACGCCCCAACCCCAAAAAAAATCATGTTTAAGCATGCAAATATGTGCATATGGTACATGCACAACTTGATTCTATATCTGTTGATCACCTCAGAAAATGGAGCGAAATGGAGCATTCCCTGATTTCATACTTCCTCTGCCTGTACTTCCTGGAGAACAATGTGGCGCTAGATCTTGGCTCCTATCCCACCAATAACTTGCTTGCTTCTTGGAATGAGTAAGAAGCAGCAATCAGTCACTATAGTATATTTTGTCATGCCATATCAGAATTGTTCTTTATTACATAAATCTGCAGATATCATTCATTTGTTGATGTGTTGAAGCACTGAAGTTTGTGTAGTATATGAAAATTATATAAGTTTTATTGGACATTTTAGATATTCCTCATAATCCTTGTCTAGAGGGACATAAGGAAAAGGATGATTGGGTGATGAAACATGATGGCCACTAAAGCATCAACACAATTTCACTCTGTTAAAATGAAAAGTACACATTGCATGAACATACCATGAAATTCAATTTGTCATCATTTTACAAATCCACTGTTTTTATGTCCATGATTTCAGATTGCACTTCCCTTGGCAACTTGGCTTGAGACTGCATCTTGAATACAATGTAAGAATCTCTTCCTTTAATTTAAACGTCTGCAAGAGAGAGGCGTTGCTACAAAGATTGTAGAATCTTTGAGTTAATTTTTTTTATATAATGAACAGGCATTTGTAAACAAACCTTTTTTAAATTAGGGGTGGGCAAGAGAACTCTAAAGAGACAGCAATGATTCATCATGTCAATGCAATAACTGAATGACTTTCAACAACTTTTTCAACTTACATCTTTTTTGGGAAATTTGTAATTTTGAGTTTGACTCTGGTCAACCATGTCCAGGGCTCCAGACTAAAAAAATTACTGGGAGCCACTGGGTCCTAAACTGAAACATTAAATGATCCAAATGGCTTTTTTTGTAGACAACTCACAGATTATCTCTATTTAGATGGAAAGCCAAATAATAGTAGTAGTAGTATGTTTTATTTAATGCCATGTCAGCGATCAAAGCTATAATCATGGCAAGAATTCAATTACAAAAAACAAATATCATATAAATACAATAAAAACAAAACAAATATAAATAGCAAGTCATATTATACAATATTTTTTTTAAGAGTAATATATGATAAGAAATCCAAAACCTTTTCAGGCACAATCTCATTAAATAAGTCCTTTAACAAGGTAACTTCATAAAAGAGCATTCTACTTGTGTTAAAGCCAAATAATAATAAGTCAGCTAGTAACCCATTCATCGAATGTTTAATAAACCGCATATATAGTTGAGAAGATAAGTTTGCATTCCCTTTTGTCTCATAAATGTTCACACCCCTTTCATAACTTATACAAATATAAGAGAGAAAATATTTTTTTATTTAGTACTGCTCTTCAGAAACTACATAACAGATATTTACATAAAGTATAATATGTATATATTAGTGTGTTGTTTTCTTGAGCATCAATGAATGTTTGCACCTTCTGTAATAGTTGTGTACCTCAATTGTCCCAAGTGTCAAGCTTGATTTTGATAAATATATAGTTTTAAAAGATTGCTTTAGTCTTTCTTTATGGTGACTGGATGGCCCCAGACACAGAGATTACAAGTTTATTGTGCTACTTCAATCCCAATCAATTATTACCAGAACACAAGTTGTACACAATATGGGACATATAAAGGGTTTTTTCACCCAAAAATCTCACCCTCAAGACATCCTAGATGTAAATGACTTTCATCTTTCAGCCAAACACAATCTGAGTTATATAAAAAAAATGGTGGTAATGCCAACAGAGGCTGAGAGTGTTTGCTGCCATGAATGGACGATTGGAATGACTGGATAGACGCACGAACGCACCATTAAGACTAATAGAAATCTACAGTATAGCTAAAACAACTCGCTGCTTTTCGCCAAATTCCTTTACTGTAAACAAGGCGCGCTTCCACGTTTGTCATTTCTCACCGGAGCTTACACTACACCTACATCATACGTTGGAACTCGACTCTCTTGTGGAAGCGCAGATGCCCGTTATCGGAAGCCAGTGATTATAGTTTATAAAGTTATAAATATGGATATCTTTTATCTTTTTCTTACAAAAATGCGTCGCTTCGTTTCAGAAGGCCTTTATTAACCCCCTGGAGCCGTATGGATTACTTTTTTGATAGATGGATATGCTTTTTTGGTCTTCAAAATCAAAGGTACACTCCCATTATAAAGCTTGGAAGAGCCAGGATACTTTTTAATATAACTCTGATTGTGTTTGGCTGAAAGAAGAATGTCATATACACCTAGGATGGCTTGAGTGTGAGTAAATTATGGGATGATTTTCATTTTGGGGTGAACTAACCCTTTAATTATAAAGAAGCACTCCCAGTTGTGAGCTCACTTACAGCTGATTCGCTGAGAAAGTGAATCCGATTAAAATTTGATAACTTGAGCTCCTGCGTTCAAACCCTCAGTTCTTTTCGGGTGATTCATGGAAAAGATCAGGTTCAAAAGAGTCATTTGTTCACTAATCTCTCATGCTAGGTTTGTTGTTGTGTGCGGTGCAGTGAGCTCATCAGAAACAGAATGGGTGAAAAGTTGCCCGAGACAAACTGGTTGTGTGCGATCTAAAAATATATTCAATAACTCTCATAATATCTGACGAAACCGCATATGAACACACACAAACAATAGATTTGAAATCATTGCGGCAATCAATTATTTTTGGTCACATTTGCAACCATTTTATTCACAGTCTGGAGCCCTGATGTCAGTATCGCACCATATGTTGGAGCACTCTACACAAAGCTACTGTTCCAACGAGGGTATTTTTAAATGTTTAACTATATTTACATTGACCCACTGTCTTATGAACCACTGTCATGGTCCACAATGGTGAAATAAAACAGCGAGACATAATCCAACAGTAACGGATGTTCCTCTGACATATGTACATTTGATTAACTGTTTAAAAAAAACAAAATAGCACAGAGAAAACTTGGCCATCACTCCTTTTCTCCTCATATGACGCAAGCACTTGAGCAGTCAAACTGACCAAAATGCCCATCCTTAGTGTTTTTCAAATTAGCTTTTAACAAGTTTTAGTTGGAGTGCATCATGCCACTCATTATTAAAAGTGAACTGATTTCAATCAACAAGAATAACAACATTCTCATCCACTTGCAGGTGGCCAGTCTTTCTAAAGAAAAACGACAAATCCTGCATGAAATGCAACGCATAAGCCTTGTACCCACATCCTGAACAAGGAAACATTCACGGCATTTCATTCCACGGATTAAGTTCAGACCAAGTCTATTAAGTCGTTATCTGCTGGGGACAATTTGGTTAAACAACAATATATTTTTGATTATGGCACCCTGAGAAAGCCACAAGACATGATTCAAATATAACTGATCTTATTAAATTATTTCTTTACAGTCATGTAATAAAGTTGTAAAAATAAAGGACTCTCTTTATTGAATATTAAACATTTTTGCTATAATTTTTTTTAATACCCTTTTTCTCCCAATTTAGAATGCCCAATTCCCTCTACTTAGTAGGTCCACATGGTCGTGTGGTTACTCACCTCAATCTGGGTGGTGGTGGACAAGTCTCAGTTGCCTCCGCTTCTGAGACAGTCAATCCACGCATTTGATCACATCGCTCGTTGTGCATGACACCGCTCAACTGCCATGTTGAGGCTCATGTTATTGTCCACGATCCACGCACAAGTTACCACGCACCCCATTGAGAGTGATAACCACTAATCGCGACCACCAGGAGGTTACCCCATGTGACTCTACCCTCCCTAGCAACCAGGCCAATTGGTTGCTTATGAGACCTGGCTGGAGTCACTCAGCAGCACACCCTGGATTTGAGCATCAACACACTCTGAGCTACCCAGGCCCCCCATTTTTTGCTTTATTAACATGCTTTGAAATGTTCTTTCAAAATTCACAAGCCATTAGTTTAAGCTATTGGTTTGAAATTATTTCAGCTTCCAGGATTTTTTTTCTTTGCCTTGGAATTAACCAATACAATACAACATTACCTGCAATTAAAGTGCTATGATTAATGTGTTGCATGTTAAATAAATATAATCACATTGAGCATCAGGGCAATATAGAAATCTCTATACATCAAATTATACCAATAAACAAGAATTCAAACATCATGACTCAGAAGGTTCACATTTTTATGTAGCTATTCAGTTTTGATTTATTATATATTATTTTAGGTTACACTGCCTTTTTAAACAAGAAATCAAAGTGTGTGGACATTGCAAAAAAATGCTAAAAAATACTGTTATAAATGCGCAAAAACAACTTTAAAAGCCATCAAACTAAATAGATCTACTCTGCGCAGTGCAAAAGATTCAACGCAATACATTGACTATTTTCAGTGCAATTTTGTTTGAGTGTTTCAGAGCTTGAAAAGTGCGTTTGTGGTGTAGCTGAATCTGAGGACATTGTGTGGAAATTCCATGAAATGTAGTTTAATGAGCACTGATAAATAGTTGACAATTTTCTTATCTTATTGAATTTCAGAATGAAAATGCTCTGTCTGTACGCTAAGAGGGCTTCTGGGAGTATTGAGAAGGTTTGAGAATGTTAAGAGGAATGGTCTGGTGACAAGCTTGCTTGGCACTTGCTGAACAAACAGGAAGTACGTGTTACCACGTTTAACGTGGCTTCTTGGATCCACCAGCTGATTGATAAGAGTACCACTAAATAAAATTATATATATATAATTTTGAAAATCCTTGTCCATTAATCCGAACAACTGTAAAAGTAACAGAGAAATGGTAATTCATTGTCAGAACGCAGTTACTCTCCAGACATGACTATTTTTGGGTTCACTTGAAAATTACAGGCAGGTATGTTAGTGCATAGTCATCAAAATGAAGCTGCATAAATAATTTTTACTCCTGGGAATAGTTACCTATTGAAGCCTATAATTTTCCAGTTTAGCAGGTCAGTAAGTTGCAGCGGCATTGTTCATATAAGTTCATGGTTGAATACTCTCTCTGTATCTGCCCAGATGTGGTGTGTAGACCGATAGAGCTTTAACCACTCATCTAACAGTAGTCTCCTCAATGCCAAGCACCACAAACGTTCAACCACTAAGAAGCCTAAACACTGCATGCACTGCAAATGGAAACTGTTGCAGAAACTTCAATGCTGCCCGTCCTACTCGGCCATGCCTCCATCTGGTCCAAACTTCTATTTTATCCACATGATTATACGCAGAGAAAGTGCAATCTGATGGTGTGGAGGAAGTGGTACTGCGAAAGCTTAAGCAGTCTGATAAATTATCACATACTTTATAACAGGGATCCTCAAACAAGGTGAGAGGGATGGATTCCGTTGCACGATACACATCATAGGAGTTCAACCCAGCTGGGGTGAAAGTCATCGGACAGTCCGGTGGGGTTAGGGTGAAAGCAGGATGAGAACCCTCTGTCAAAAAACCTCTATTCTCTTCAGCAACTGCATTTAACACTCCAAAAGCACACACTTTAACTTGTTTGTTCTCTTGGTTTTGAGAGATCCTTCTCATCTGTCTCCTGTTCTGGAGATTCCTCATCAATAGCGCAAGGATATGAGGCACACAGTTCCTCTGGTAGGATTGAGGCCATCGTACTAAGCACCCCACTGTAAGTCGGGTAGGTACCCTCCCTTGCCTTAGACCCTCCAGTGCTGCTGTAGTGGACAAAGGTGGAGGTCTTTGTGGTGCTATATATATATATATATATGGGTATACTTGACCCCTGAGTCCTAAAGGATTTTTTTTTACTGGTCTTCATAGCGGACTCATGTGCCTTCATTTACAATGAAGTGCTTGTGACTTTATGGAATTAGAACGGCCTGAATGCAGGCGGTTGTGTAAATGATGGGGAGCATGAACTTAAAGGGAAGGGCATAAGTATACATGTATATGGAGAATGAATAGCGAGTGCTCTAAACAGAGAGGACTTGTGAAGAAATTGACGTTATGTCTAGGTTGTAAAACCTTGAACGTATTTTGTGAGGACCATCCTGCTGTAAAACATATGTCTTGTAAGGACACACCATTCGTCCATGCCCATGAGGAGGCCATGCCTCTAGTTGAGTGTGCTTTAACACCAATTGGGCAAGTCTGACCCTGCGACTAATAAGCCAGGTTAATTGCATCGACAGTCCATAGAGAAAGTCTTTGCTTGGAGACAGACTTTCCTTTGTACATACTCCATAGCATATAAAGAGCTGACAGTTTGAACTGGCAAGTACGCTCAACATATGCTTTTAGCGCTCACACAGGGCATAACAAATGCAATGATTGTTTCTCATCTGAATTAAATGGAGGAGGGAAGAAGGCCTGAAGGTGAACCACCTGCACTTTGAAGGGTGTAGTCAGGACCTTCGGTAAATGGCCATTCCTGGGTTTGACAGTGGCTCTGGAAAAACCGGGGCCAAACTCCAGACATTAATTGTTGACTGATAGTTTATGCAGGTCACCTACCTGTTTTGCTGAGGCTAGAGCCAGCAGTAGTGTGGTCTTAATGGAGAGCATGTGCAAATAAACGGAGTCCAAAGGCTTGAAGGGGGACCCTGCGAGAGCTCCAATTCGGGACTGTAGCCGGCTGAGGTGGGTTTAATCGTCTTGCTCCATTAAGGAACTTTATGATTAAATCATGCTTGCCTATAGAGGTGCCGGTTTCATGTGCACGATACGCAGATCTAGTTGCCACATACACTTTTGAGCGTTGACTGGGTGAGTCCTGCGTCTAATCGCTCTTGAAGAAATATTAGAATTTCATGGATGGGGCAGTTTACTGGGTCCTTGCTATGCAAGTCAAACCAATCAGTGAACACCTTCCATTTTGGTGTGTAGAGGTATCGTGTGGACTGTTCTGGCTTGTAAAATGGGGTTCATGACTGAATGTGTCAGTTCTGGTGTGTAGTGTGCCTGTTCAGGGGCCACTCATGCAGGTTCCACAGCTGGGGCTGGGTATGCCAGATTGTGCCTCGCGCCTGAGAGGAGATCCCTCCTCAGTGGTATTTCCCATGGTGAGCATCTGTACAGCATCTACGGAAACCATGGCTGGTTGGGCCACTTCGGCGAGATCTGTAATGGAACGTTTCCTTGTCCTCTCGGACTTTGCAAATGACAGAGTGAATAAGGAATACTGGTGGAAACTTATTTGCGTTTCTCCGGCCATTTGTGTGCCATTGCATCCGTTCCCAGCAGGGATTCGATTAACAGAGGGGACAGTGGGCACTCTCCACCGAGGCAAATAGATTTCTGCTTTGCCGAATATTTCCCAAATCCTCAGTACATTTTGAGGATGAAGTCTCCATTCGTCTGGTATCACCCCTTAGAGTGGCAGTAGGCCCGTGCCGTAATTCAGGGGTCCTGGGCCATATGTCACTCTCCGGGAGAGATGATGCTTGCTCCATAGGAGGTGGCTACGTGTCCATCTCAACAGTGGTGGTGAATGAATTACACCTTGGCTGTTATATATATATATATATATATATATATATATATATATATATGCCACAACTGTCATGTTGTCTGAGCAAACCAGGACATGACGGCTCACTATTTCTGACTGAAAGCCTCTAAGGCTAGAATTACAGCCGATAGCTCCTAGCGGTTGATGTGCCACACTTTCCTCACACCTGTCCAGGTGCCGAAAGTCGGGCGTCCATTGCACACCGCCCCTCAACCTGTATTGGAGCATCCATGGTCACTTTCCGCCTGACAACCAGAGGGGACAGTGGGTATTCTCCACTGAGGCAAATAGATAGATTTCTGCTTTGCCAGATATTTCCCAAATCCTCAATCCTCAATACAGTTTGAGGGTGAAGCTTCCTGAATTCTTTCATGCCAGTTTATTTATGCCACAACTGTCATGTCTGAGTGAACCAGGACATGACAGTTTGATATTTCTGACAGAAAAGACTTTAAATCTAGAAATGCAGCTGATAGCTTTAGGCCCTGCGTGACAACTTGCCCCAGCGTGACACCACACTGGTAAAACGCAGGAGCTGTCAGTGGTGCTAAAGCAGCTATACAGTGGCGGGATATAATGATGTGCATGCCAATCATGTGGGTGTACATTTGATGAGATCCGTTTCTGAGTTATCGTTCTAAATGTGTGCTTTATAATTGCTCGATTTAAATGTCTCAGATCCAGGATTGGTCTTTCTTTGGAACAAGATAATAACGGCTGTAAAACCCTTTTTGTGCTTGACAATTTGGCACAATCTCTATTAGGTTTTTCAAGATGAGACCGTGTATATATTGTCCGTCGGTCAATTTTGACAGCGAATACCAAAGGTGTCGCTTTATTTATTTTATATTCAGATGGCAAATGCTCTGCTCCGTTAAATGAAACCATTTTTATTAAATGAGGAACATTTATTTTGGTCAAAAATGACCTAATAACATTGGAGGGTTAAAGCATGAATGAAAGTGTCCAATAACAGGGCAGTTGCTAAGATTAAAGGGATAGTTAACCCCAAAATGTACATTTCTCATTTACTCACCTTCTTGCCATCATAGATGTATATGACTTTCGATTTGTTTGAAGAATATTTCAGCACTGTAGGTCTATACAATGCAAGAGAATGGTGGTCTGGATTTGAATCCCCAATAATCACAAAGCATAACAGCATAACAGTAATCCATATAACTCCAGTGGTTAAATCCATAAATCTCCACCTTTGTCTAGCATATTGCTACCAGTAGGTAGCAATATGCAGAAGAATGTGAAAGTGGAGATTCATAGTAAAAAATAACTTGAATATTGAGCTTAACATGCTCATAACTGTGGAGATGACCGTGGACTTTGTTATATTGTATATACTGTATACCAATCCACCTACCTCAAGTGTCACAACTCCTGCACAAAATACTTATACTATTTATTCCAGCATCCTTTGCACTATGCTTCATCACACTGTGTACCTGTATATCACATCCACCTCCGACATGTACATAATAATTTTACTCCTGCATCCTTTGCACTCTGATCACTGCATCATTTGTCAATATGTCTATATTGTTTTTGTGCATAGTGTGTATATTTGTGTTGTCTACACTGTAGCCTGTGTCTGTTATTTTATTATTGTGTTATTGTATTTTTGTATGAGTAAGCACACAATGAGCAATGTACAATCCTGAGTCAAATTCCTTGTATGTGTACACATACCTCGCAATAAAGCTGATTCTGATTCTGATCTGTTTTTCACCCACATCTATCATATTACTTCTGAAGACACAGATTTAACCACTGGAGTCGTAAGAATTACTTTAATGCTAGCTTTGTGATTTTTGGAGATTCAAAATCCTGGCCACAATTCACTTGCATTTTATGGTTCTACAGAGCTGTCGTCAAGTAGTATTTGGCTGGTCATGTGATTCTAACATGGCATCCCCCATGAGGGAACCCTCTCCATGTAGATTAAAACAGCTTTTTAAAGAGATAGTTCACCCAAAACATTTTGAAAGAAACAATGGTTACCATAATAAAAGTTTGTAAGGGAAGTGATCTTTTCAATATGAAACTGTGATTTATCTTTATTGTATCTTGTGTTTCCTTGTGTACCGAATTGATCAGAATGATAAATGATCAGGTGATCAATTATGATGGACAACACCACAACAACTTTAAAATTGTGTAATATCTCTTTATTTAGACACAAGTTGTAAAGATGAATTAGTATGAAGTACGGTTTCATTAACCCTCAGTGGTGTGAGCTTGCTATGCATATTGGTAGGAGCAATTTTGTTACTGTTGTTGCGGTTTATTTTTAACACAATTTGATTGGCACATTATCATAAGCTGTAGTCAAGGGTGACCCACAACATTTATTTCTGTGTATTTTTGTGATTCTGCCATTTATGCCGACTATGATTGAAGGGGTCAAATTTGGGCAGGTAAGAAAATGACACCACCATAATTAGTAGAGGAAAGTCCAATTTGCCAATCACCAAACTGTACACCTATAAACTTTAAGGTTTACACAACCCTCTATTGCACTTACATGTACATGTTTCCAAATCCAACACACCACGCAGTTTATTCATTTAGTTGTAGAGAATAACTTAATTTCATGTTAGTAAACATTGAAAGGCAAAATGTAACAATTGTCATGCTCAGAAAAGCACCGTAGTACTGTTATATTGACTTTATTTAGCTGTTTTCCTTTTGGAAGTCAACACAGTTTCACATTATCTATGCATAATGCCATTTCTTCAATTTGCAATATACTAGAACAGAATCTCATGGTCAAAACAGAACAGGTTGTTAATAATAATAATAATAATAAAAAAAAAATAAATACATCTAAAGTGATAGAGAATGCTTGTTCAGAAGTACAGAATAAGGTTTTGTAAAACCTGAAATATTATTAGTGAAATCCTCTAGTTATATCTTTTAAATCTACATCCAAGAAAAGTTTCTATCTAGGAAAGTGCTGTACATTTTTTTTATAGTTGCCCATGTCAGTTATTGTAGGCAAAGAGGTATTGTGTGATCATTTCAAAATTGACACCTTATGGGGATTACTTATAATTTCACAATGATTAAGCAACTGTTCACCTAAAAATAAATAATTCTGACCAATTTATTCACCCTCATGTCATTCCAAATGTTTCTAAAGTGTTTAGTGTTTCTAAAAAAACACTAAACTTTATTAAAAATATATATTTTTAGCATTTACAAAAAACAATTTGTATAAAGTTTATAGTGTTTGTTTTTCTTTAGATCTTATTTTTACTTAATGTTTAAATATAAAACTTATATTCAATATAAGCATTTTTAATTCAATTAAAACGTCTCTGTAGCCCTTTCACACTATACATAAGCCTATTTCAAAACAGCTTTACAGATAATATGGCCCCAAGTTAAACAGCAGAATGTTTAAGAAATATATACAAGCAATCTCACACAAGCAAGAGTGCGATATGGCCCTACATCAGCACTGCTGTGACTCAGACACAGGCACGAGGCCGAGTGGGATATTCCTTATATACAAAAGTTCAATGAACGAGTACATTTAAAAATAAATTAGGAAAAACTGAGTACGGTCACAAAAAACGCATTTGTGCATGGAAATACATTCTTACACAATGAATCAAAATCTACCGTTGCTGGATCAAAACAAATGATGTGTCTAGGCCTTTGTTAGTAATTAAAAAATTTCACTTTAGAACTAATATTGGCTTGGGCTGTTTCGAACAAGCGAAACAAGGAAATATATGTGTGTGTGTATTAGAAAGAGAGAGAGAGAGATGGGGTGTGTGCGATCACCTGTTGATGATGCTGTAGATCAGCCTCTCACAAACTTTTTTCAGTCAGGGCACCTTTCAAAAGTGCATAAAATCTCAAGGCACCCCAGTGTAAAATATAATTTAAAAACACTGCATAACCCAAATGTAAATGCAAATGTCCTGTTTATTTAGACAGAACAGTAATGAACAGAGCATAATACGAACTGTAAATAACAATAACAATAACAACTTTATAGCACCTTTAAAAACACAGGTTTACAAAGTAATTCACAAAATAATTAACACAAATGCCATAAAACCATAAGAGGTGGACCGCCCAATACAAGAACCCAACAACAAATCCAGACCAGGAGAACTAAAATGAAGTGCAGGATGCAGTTAAAATAAAATAAAAAGGGGCAGACATGAAAAAAATATATATACAATACGATAAGAAAAAGATGCATGTTAAAAAATGCACCAGAGATACTAAAAGTGGCCTAAATTCACGTTTATTTTTACATTTCTGTCAGTCTGAGGTGTTGTTGCTGTAACGCGTTGCTATGGGTTGCGTCACTTGCGTCAAGTTGTGTGTGTGTCTTGCTTCGGTCTTGTGAGACGGATTTTTATGGTTAATTATATATATCTAAAATGAATTTACAATTTTATTAATACGTTCATATGTTTAAAAAGAAGAAGAATGTATTTATGTAAATTCAAATATATTTATATATGAAATGTCAGTTTTTTTATTTTTTTTTTATTTTTTTTTTAGCCTACGTAATTTTTGGCGGCACCCCTGACACAGTCAGGGGGCACCCCAGTGTGCCGCGGCATCCACTTTGAGAAAGGCTGCTGTAGATTGTTAGTCAGTTCTGAAGATAATGTAATTTTGGTGAAATTCTTCCTATTTTCTCAATGGAAAAATAGCCGTCCAAATGTGGGTATTCCTTTCTATTTCATATTAGCTGGTACGCAAGAGTCTTTCACTATAGAAACCGCAATCTCCTCCGCCATTTTGTCCTCTCCAATGTAGAAATTACGGTAAGAGGTAAGCACCTTGTGTTTGTGTATTTAATCAGTCTGTTGTGTCGCTCAGCTGTGATGAACCTTAATGCTGAAGTTGTTAGTTTAAAGCTATTTCCTAGCTTTAGTAGTGAAGTAGTAATATGAGTGATCACGGAGTGATGTAGAGTATAAAACTGACAGACGCTGACTCACTTCACATCACCAACTGTCTTTTGCCTCCACCCATTGGCTAAAATATGTAATGTCACAAATTTAAATTTAAAGAGACAGCTAGCTCCCTTACATTTAAAATGTAGGATTGTCAATAGAATAAAATACTACTACTGATATTACCCTAGTAATAATTATACCCTTCTGTCACTACAAAATGCCATTTTTTTATATACTGAACAGTATCAACACCATTGATACTTGGACGGGCACTGTGGTTGCACAATTGTATTTTTAAGTACCTTGGAGTACCATAAATCCCACGGTCCATGTCCATTGAATGGTACAACAACAACACATGCACACAGGGGGTCTGAAGCTGCACCTGGCACTTACTCTCTATGGATCAGAAACAGCTGTGGATCTTCATGAACTCAAGGACACCATTGAGAATACACTCTTACCATGTCTAAATTTTGACCAATGTGGCTTAGTAACTCTCCACTTATTCATACGATCATTTTGAGATCTTCTCTTAGGGCTCGGTTTCCTGTGATCTAAAAATGACACTACAACCTGGCCTTAAACACTAGTGCTTGGTTGATTTATAATTCATGCCACTAATAAAGATTTAAATATATTAAGGGTTTTACATGCTTGAAAAGAACTACCTTGCCCAGAAGAACTAGAAAATGAACACAACATAGACTATACACCCGTATTTCCCTGGTTAGTGGGTAAAAATGCGATGCCAACAGAGTTATTGTACACTTATAAAGTGATGCCTTCAAACTGATTGACTTTTTAGCTTTTAAGATAATTTTCTTGACTCATTCAGATAAATACAGTTTAAAACTGACATGTGTACATACGCACAGTTTGGGACTTACATTAACATCTAATAGAAAAATCCTTGATCGATATTTGAGAAAATCTCATGACAGTATTGAATATAATAATAAAGATTTGCTGCTTGTTAAGAAGGGGCATGAATGTAATCTATATCAAACAATAGTGTTTTGTTCTGTTAGCGTTAACTATCTTCACCTTCTGTTGAATGCAGAAAACGAACAAGTATGGTGATATAATAAACAAACAAGTGTTCAGAAGTGCCAGTAGCATTTTAAACCGGTTACTTACCTTTATAAGGTATTGTCAGTTAGTAAAAACCACTGGAGTGTAGTATCAATTCAGTACTTTTGAATAGTGCGCAACGGCCCTCTCACCTAAAACAAACACGTCCTGCGTCACTCGAAAATCTTCTGAACATCGGCGGTTGGCAAACCAGCTTTTGGTGCATTACCGCCACCAACTGAACTGGAGTGTGGAACAGCGGTGCGGAAGGACAACTCTTACCTTATATTAAAGGGTTAGCTCACCCAAACAATGAAAATGATCCCATACTTTACTCACCCTCAAGCCAAAACACAATCAGAGTTATATAAAAAAATATCCTGGCTCTTCCAAGCTGGGATGAATGGTACCTTAGATTTAGAAGCCCAAAAAAGTAATCCAAACGGCTCCAGGGGGTTAATAAAGGCTGTCCGTGTGTTCACAAGAGAGTCGAGTTCCAGCATATGACGTGAGCTGTCGTCACCGAGCTTACATTATCCATCCATCAAAAAGTACACGGTTACTCAGGTTAATATGGCCTCTGAGCAGCATTTTGTAAGAAAATATCCATATTTATAACTTATAAACTATAATAACTGGCTACGCCATCTGCATGTTCACAGAGCTGAGTCCAGCATATGCGAGGTGAGGAAGCTCGTGAGAATGCAATCGAAGAGCAAAACAAAATGATGGTCACAAATTAGAAGACAACAAGGATTTAAAAAAAAAAAAAAATGTCAGAGGATTTCGATATAAGAGAAGAGGAGATTGAGTGTTTTGCCCAGCCATTTTTGTTTGAACCGGAGTACACTAACCAGGAACTCCGGGAGATGCAGGAGGCTGCAGCAGCGGCACAAACAAAAGAATCTGGTAGACGAAGAGTACAGGAGACGTGGTGGTGCTCATGCAGGAAATGTGAGGTAATGCCAATAGAGGCTGAGAGTGTTTGCTGCCACAAATGGACGATTGGAATGACTGGATAGACACATGAATGCACCATTTTAAGACTAATACAAATCTACAGTATAGCTAAAACTACTAACTTTTTTCTCCATTTTCTTTGCTGTAAACTATGCACTCTTCCGCGTTTGTCATTTCTCACCGGAGCTTATGTTATGCCTACCTCATACGTCGGAACTCATCTCTCTTGTGAACGCGTGGATGGCCGTTACCGGAAGCCAGTAATAATAATTTATAAAGTTAGAAATATGAATATTTTTCTTACAAAAACGCATCGCTTCGTTCCAGAAGGCCTTTATGCCGTATGGATTACTTTTTTGATGGATGGATATGCTTTTTTGGGCTTCAAAATCTTAGGTACCATTCACTCCCATTATAAAGTTTGGAAGAGCCAGGATATTTTTTAATATAACTCAAATTGTGTTTGGCTGAAAGAAGAAAGTCATATACACCTAGTATGGCTTGAGGGTGAGTACATTATGGGATCATTTAAATTTTTGGTGAGCTAACCCTTTAAGAGGGGAAACATTTAATATAATCCTGTTGCTTTAGTAAACCTCCAAACATCATCTCTCATATCTAATTTTCCATGTTTTTTTGCTAAAAGACTTGAATTACTTTTGACTGCAATACTTGTATTTCATTGTTGTAGGCTGTGCAATGTATTATGACATGTTCAATTGTCTCTACTTCATGACAATGACTGTATAACCCAGTATGGTGTTTTTTGATTTGATATAAATTTCCATTTAATCTAGTGTGACCTATGCATATTCTTGTTATTATTGATTCTTCTCTTCTTCATAATAACGCTTTGATTTCCCCTGTACCCACATTTTCCTGTATCTTATACAAGGGTCTCTCCTTAATTTCTCTATCCCAAAGCTTCTGTCTGAGTCTATGCAAATGACTACCTTCTCAAAGCTTACTTCCTTTACCCACTGGAGAGCTAGATGAATTGCAACCAACTCAATTGTAAATACCTTTAAATTTTCCTCTCCCTGTGATGTCATAGCTGATGTGTGTGCAGGAAGGCCTCCTGATGAAAAGCCTGACAATAAGATGACGAAGAGCTAGGAGTTAAGCTTAGTTAGCGTATCCCCCAAACTGCTGCACAAGGGAATTGAAGGAGTGGTTGTGAAACAGATTGCCGCAGCAACCAAGAAAGGTACACACTCGAAAACAATGTGAAAATTCACCACTGACTGTTAAGTTTTTAAAAGTATTGTCTTGTTAGACTTTTAAAGGTGAGGTGCATACCAGGGCTGGGCATTGATACAGATTGCTCACTGTTTTGTCAGAATCCGGGTCGTTTGATCCATATGTGAAGATGTCTACCATATTGCTGTATTCTTGTTTAATATACTGGTTAATTATACAATCATCTGGCAAGTCTTTATGTTCCTTTATTTGGTCTAGTAGATATGTCAATGCAGGGCCCTCAACACTCTGATTGACGTGCATATTGACCAATAAAAAGACAAAGCTGAACGACTGTTGATGAAATCGGTTGAAATTAAATCAAAATACAATAATTACATAATTAATGAAATACATACATTTTCACATTTATTTGGTTACATCCCAAGGTAAAAAAAAAAAAATTGTTAAATTAAGTTATCTTTTTTTATTTAATAGTTGGATTTCTTATTTATTTATATTAAATGTATCCTTGTTTTTACAAAGTCCAAGTAGTTACTTCAATATGTTCGGTGCTGTTGCTGTTTTTGCTGACTAATGCCCAAGTCCCATTCAAGTCTTTGGAACGCTCTCGGGAAGACTGGGCAGCTAGTTTATGTAAACAAGCGGCATAAAAGTACAGCTCCTATCTACTTGAATGGGGAATGCTCGAACTCTCTAAAACGGTCAGTCAAGATTACTTTTAAATAAAATATTTCAAATAAGCAGTAAAATCTGAAGACATTGGGATCATAAATTTAAAGAGCAACATGCACGTTGGACACCCCTATATAGCATAGTGTATGTTGATGATAAAACAACTAGATTTTCTGAACTGGAGTAATATATATTTAGCCGTAACGATATTTTGAGATAAATTGTGATAAAATAACTTCCGCATCTATAAAGCACTAACCGGAAGTGACGATGGCCGAGGGAGTCTGGTCAAGTTCAAGCTCAGGTTACAATGGATGCGAATGAAGAAACAGAGTTCTCCGGTGTGGACTCTAGGGAAATCTAGGGGATTTCTACATATTGAGTAATACATTTGGACCTTACAATTTACTGGAGAGTATAAAGTTAGCCTACGGGGATACAAAATCAGACGGGAGGGCGGCGGGAGAACAGTTTGAATTGAAATGCGGGGGAAATGGGAGAGTTGGGCTAGCTTCCTGCCAATAGCTATAGCATTGTGCAAACTACTAAATTAATTTCAGAAGGCAGACAATTACGTTACGACAACCTGTCCTAAAGCTCAGTCTCTCTCCCTCTCTCTGTATTATTATACTAAATAAATATTAAATATTTAATATTATAAAAAATATATTATATAAAAATATTATACTATTATTATTACGAAATTACACAAATTAAGAGTTAAAATAATTAAAAGTAAGACTTACTCTGCTAAGTGCTCGTTCTCTTACGAGAGGTTCTCTCGTATTGCGTAAGCTAGCTTACGCTACGGGAAAGATTCATCTTTTCTGAGATATTGAAGCCAAAAAATTATCCTTAATTTTTGTATCCATTGTCAACGCAGTGCGGCAGCTGCAGACCTTGAGCGGGCTAGCTAGCGAGCTCATAGGTTGCTCTGTGGCAACTGCTGCAGCCTATAGACGAGCTTGGGCGAACTCGCATCCAATGAGAGGCGTCCGCGCGCTCACTGCATCAAAGCCCGCCAAAATGGGCATGACTAGAGTGCATATAAGCGTAGTTCAGTAGGCTGGAACCCTGATTTTCATCTCTTCAGCGAAGCTCTTCGCATCGCTGACCTGGAAGCCGCGTCGCCGTTCGAGGGGCATCAAGCAAGCGTGGACAGCGCTAGAAGAAGCCGGCCGTCTCAGCCACCTTCAGCCATCCTGCGAAGCTACGCCATCCGACGACGTATCCTTTTATTCAGCAAGCTAGTTCTCACGAACTATTCACAAAAGAGTACGAGCGTCTTTTTCAAGATGCCTCGCTCCACTTGCGCCTCATGTCGCGCCCTTCTCAGCACAGGAGACCGCCACATCATCTGCGCTCTCTGCCTGGGACTGGGGCACGCAGAGCTCGCCCTCACTGAGGGCGGATGCGATTTCTGCGAGGAGCTACCGATGTCGACCCTGCGGGCTCGACTCGAGCGCTCAAAGCAGAAACCGCCGCGCCGCCTTACCTTCAGCCGCGCAGGAAGAAGCGCCGCTCACAAAGGCTGCCGGAAACTGTGGTTGAAGCGACTGCCTCGCCGGAGCCTCTCCCTCGAGCATCGCTTTCACCCTCCCCGCCCCGGACGCCGCAGTTGCCGCCGGCGGCCGCACTGCTGCCATCTCGGATGACGAGGCGGAGGATAAGGGCCGCTGTTCCATCATGGCTTCGGACAGCGAGGAGTGGTCAGGCTCCCAAGCCTCCTCCTCGGCCCAGGAATCCAGCAGGACCCGCGCCGAGTCGAAGGGAGTTAACACGCCTCCTCACACAGGCCGTCGACCGCCTCGGGCTCGAGTGGTCACCGCCCCTGAGCAGGCACCCAACAGACTCTACGGCTGCTTTCTTCAAAGCCATCGCCGCTCTACACCCGCGGCCCGGGCCGCTCCCTTCCTGCCGGAATTACATACGGAGCTTGCAAAGTTGTGGAACGCTCCTTTTTCAGCCAGGACCCGTTCCCACGTCTCCACCTCTCTGCGTCGGTGGACGGCGCCACTGAGAGAGGCTACTCCTCCATCCCCGGTCGAGGACTCGGTAGCAGCACACCTTTGTCCGCCCTCCGCGAGATGGCGTTCCAAGCCTGTGCTCCCGTCTAAGGCCTGCAGAGCGACTTCCGCCTATGTTGGCGCGCCTATTCCGCCGCCCGGCCAAGCCACATCTGCTCTGCACTCAATGGCCGTTTTACAGATCCTACAAGCAGACCTTCTTCGAGTGGGATGAGAAAGGCAGGCACCCAGAGGCTGTTACTGATCTACGGCGCGACAGACCTCGCCCTTCGCGCTACCAAAGCTGCAGCCCAAGCTCTAGGGAAGTGCATGGCCTCGCTGACTGTGACCGAGAGACACTTATGGCTAACACTAGCCGACATGGGAGAAGCAGAGCGCTCCACGTTCCTCAACGCACCGCTCTCTCCGACCGGTCTCTTCGGCTCCGCGGTGAGTGGCATTGTTGACCGCTTCTCAGAAGTCCATAAAGCCACCCAAGCCATGAACCTCTTCCTGCCGCGTCGCGCTAGCTCCTCTGCAGGCCGCTGACGTGATCAGCCTCCTGCACGAGCCTCTTCACAGCGCCCAGTTCAACAAACTCAGACTTCTTAGCGTCGACAGGGCGGCCGCCCTCGATTGCGCTCAGACAGCCGCCCCCCCGCGGGCCTCAATTTAAGGTAACGCTGAAACCAGAGCAACCGAAGTCATCCTAACTTTGTTGAACAAACGACGGCTCAGTCCCGCCGCGGCCGGACCACCGTCAAAGCTTTGCCCCGTCAGTCCCCTTCTCTCAGGCTACTACAGTGGTGAATTTAGCAGCCAACAAGCCGGTGACACTGCCCGCTTGCCTGCACTCAAACGCCGTTTTCACGGCGACCCAAATAAATCTTGTAAAGAGCAAACATGTCTTGTGTAGAAAAAGTGCCCACAACCCAGTGTTCGCCCCTACACACAAGCATAACACATCCCGTGCCCCTATCAGAGCACGCTCTCATAAAGCGGTTACGAACCGCTCGAGCGTCAGAGTCAATGAAGGCGCCACAAAATGCGTCGCGCGCCCATTCTCTGCCCGCTCTGTCACACGACCAGCCCTATGTGTAGAAAATGTGCCCACAATCCAGTGTTCACTTCTGCACACAAGCACTGCATGTCTCGTGTCCCCACCAGAGCACGCTCACATAAAGCGGTTACTGAACCGCTCGAGCGTCAGAGTCAATGAAGGCGCCCACAAATGCGTGCGTGCGCCCATTCTCTGCCCGCTCTGTTACACGGCCAGCAACCATTCCTCTGTGTGTAAGTCCCGTGCCCATGACTATGCTTGCGCATCACGTAACAGATGTGACTCTTTCCCCATTCATTCCAATCGGGAAGTCACTCACAAAACAGCCTGTTCATGCTGTCTGCGAGCAATCACGCATGAACACACTAAACGCGCTCACACATTTTGTTCAGCGCTCTGTGTGCGGCAATCAGAGCGAATTGGCCATTCACCCCTAAGCGTGGGAAGCTATTCCAGGGATATCCAAGTGGGTGTTAAGCACAATACAACAGGGCTATTTGCTACAGTTCGATCGCCGCCCTCCTCGCTTCAGAGCGCGGCTCGAAACCACTGTGAACACGGAAGCAGCTTGCATGCTTCGTTCAGAAATAGCAAGCCTTCTGTGCAAAAGGGCCATAGAAAAGTGCCACCCTCTCTGAGCTGAGTCGGGGCTTTACAGCCGTTATTTTCTTGTTCCCAAGAAAGACGGCGGCCTCAGACCCATATTAGATCTCAGGGTTTTGAACAAGGTGCTTGCAAAAGACCGTTCAAAATGCTTACAATCAGGAAACTCCTCGCGCATGTGCGCCAGGGGACTGGTTTATTTCTCTCGATCTGAAAGATGCATACTTTCAGATTCAGATAAATCCCGTCACAGGCCATTCTTGAGATTCGCCTGACGGCCAGGTTTATCAATACACCGTCCTTCTGTTCGGCCTGTCCTTAGCACCCGTACTTTCACGAAGTGCATGGATGCTGGCGCTCGCACCCCTGCGGAGTCAGGGTTTGCGAATTCTGAACTATTTGGACGACTGGCTGATTATGGCTCAGTCACATATGGAGCTTCTGTCTCACAGAGCAGTTCTCCTCAGCCATCTGAACAGTTTGGGTCTTGCAGTCAATTGGACCAAGAGCTCACTACAGCCCAGTCAGACCATTTCCTTCCTGGGAATAGAACTAGACTCCGTGGCAATGACGGCTCGCTTATCTACACAGCGCGCACGCCGTGTTCAGCGACTAGCCGCATCTTTTCAGATGAACAGCCTCACGCCTCTGAAGAAATTCCAGAGAGTGCTAGGTTACATGGCCTCAGCCGCAGCAGTACTTCAGCTGGGTTTACTGCACATGCGCCGCTTCAGCATTGGCTAAACACCAGCGTCTCGCCGGGCTTGGGCCACAGGCCGCCAGCCCATCAAGGTGACTCAGACCTGTATATCAGCTCTGCAGCCCTGGACAGTGGCCGAATGGTATCAGCGGGGAGTGACAATGGGAGCTGTATCTCGCCGAAAAGTCATCTCGACAGGCGCGTCCAACACGGGTTGGGGCACGGTCTGCGAGGGCTCTCCGGTTTTCAGCCTATGGTCAGTTCAGGAAAAGCTCCTTCACATAAATTGTCTGGAAATGATAGCGGTCGAGTACGCGCTCGTGCGCTTTCTCCCGGTCATTCAGGGTCACCACGTCCTGGTCCGTTCGGACAACAGATCTGTGGTATCCTACCTAAACCGTCAGGGCGGTGTCAGATCCAGGAACCTCTTCCATCTGACGAAACGCATACTGAGTTGGTCCCAGTGCCATCTGCGCTCGCTGAGGGTGACGCACGTGCCAAGCCACCTGAACGACGGCCCGGACAGACTGTCCAGAGACAATATTCCCCCAGGGGAATGGTCCCTGCACGCTCAAACAGTCCAGACGTTATGGCACCTATTCGGCAGAGCAGAGATAGACCTCTTTGCGTCCAAAGAGAACTCTCACTGCCCAATATTTTTCTCGAAAAGCGAGGACGCGCTGGCCCAGGACTGGCCCAGACGCCCGCTTTACGCCTTCCCTCCCATCTTGCTATTGCCACAGGTAATGCAGAGGATCAGGGAAACGCGTCACTCGGTGCTCCTCATAGCCCCGCGTTGGGAGAATCAGACATGGTTCCCGGAGCTTATGCAGCTGTCACTGACAGCGCCGTGGCCCATCCCAGTGAGAGCAGATCTCCTCTCTCAAGCTCGCGGCACAATCTGGCATCCCCACCCAAAGCGCTGGGCGCTGCATGCGTGGGTGATCAACGACTACCCGTCGCTCTGCCAGAAGGAGTAATAAACACCATCATACACGCTAGAGCCCCTTCCACGAGAAGACTCTATGCGTCAAAATGGTCTGTGTTCTCAAAATGGTGCACCGACAGAGACCTGGACCCGCGGACATGTGGGGTGTCGTCGCTGCTCGTATTTCTACAAGAGCTGCTGGATAAGGGCAGATCCCCATCCACGCTCAAAGTGTATGTGGCGGCCGTTGCGGCGTTCGCTGAACCCCTGCACGGCCAGTCATGGGGTAAAAACGAGCTGGTCATCCGCTTCCTCAGGGGAGCTAGAAGGATGAACCCCCCGCGCCCCCCATCGGTTCCTATCTGGGATCTTTCTATAGTTCTCGAAACTATGAAAGCCCCCCCTTTCGAACCACTTCAATCCGTGGATTTGAAATACCACTCAAAACCATTTTTCTGACTGCCCTGTCATCAGTCAAACGTGTGGGAGGCCTTCACGTGCTGTCTGTCAGCGCTGCGTGTCTTGAGTTTGGACCAAGTGACTCCAAGGTCATTTTAAAGCCTAGATACGGCTATGTTCCCAAGGTGATCGGTACTCCTTTCAGAGCACAGGTCATTTCCCTATCGGCGCTGCCAGCACCCGATAGCGAACGTGACGCCAATCTCCTTTGCCCGGTCAGAGCACTGAGATTGTATACTGCACGCTCCGCTGCTTTCAGACGCTCTGAGCAGCTTTTCGTTTCGTTCGGAGGGCGCACCAAAGGTCTCGCCGCCTCGAAACAGACACTATCTAGATGGATAGTGGACGCTATTGCTGCTGCATACGCGTCAAAAGACCTGCCATGCCCGTTGGGCATTAGGGCTCACTCCACTAGAGGCATGGCATCCTCGTGGGCATGGTCGAGCGGGATTTCCATTCACGACATATGTGTGGCAGCGGGATGGACTTCCCCCTCCACCTTTGTCAGATTTTACAATATGGAAGTGCCCGCTCTGCAGGCACAACTACTAGCGGTTTAATACGCTACAGCTCCCCTGTTGAGCTGCACTGATGGGACACATTCCACACAGACCGGCACCGCCGCTCTGTCGTTCCCTTCCCACTATGTGCTTATGTATTACACAATCAATGACCCGCATTCTTGCCGGCCAAATATTATTTCCCCACTCATAAGGGCTCCCCGGTCCCCCTTAATTCCCTGGGGCTCATACAGTGGATGCTTGGCGCGACGGCGTTGACAATGGGTTCCCGTAGCGTAAGCTAGCTTACGCAATACGAGAGAACCTCTCGTGAAGAGAACGTATCGGTTACCTAACGTAACCTCGGTTCTCTCTAGATGAGGGAACGAATATTGCGTAGCCGGCCGTGCTCGTGCCACGAGCGACTTTTCGCTTGTCAATGAAAACCAGGGTTCCAGCCTACGAACTACGCTTATATGCACTCTAGTCACGCCCATTTTGGCGGGCTTTGATGCAGTGAGCGCGCGGACGCCTCTCATTGGATGCGAGTTCGCCCAAGCTCGTCTATAGGCTGCAGCAGTTGCCACAGAGCAACCTATGACCTCGCTAGCTAGCCCGCTCAAGGTCTGCAGCTGCCGCACTGCGTTGACAATGGATACAAAAATTAAGGATAATTTTTTGGCTTCAATATCTCAGAAAAGATGAATCTTTCCCGTAGCGTAAGCTAGCTTACGCAATACTCGTTCCCTCATCTAGAGAGAACCGAGGTTACGTTAGGTAACCGATACGTTTTCGTTGCACAGAATGTCTGCTAACGTTAGCACTTGGTCCTCCAGTCCCGCCCGCGCCAAAATCCGGTGTAAACTTTGACGGTGGACTTGATTCCATCGAGTGCACCGAGGGAACAGCATCAGTAATCAGCCTCACGTGGTCCTTACTCCGAAATCCCATCCGAGACTCTCCAGGTCGATAATTCTCCGGAGTGAAATGTGCGCCACAAACGACCGAGTGTGTGGTAACAGACGCAGCAGTTTAGTCTGCTCTCTTCACCTGCACAAAACGCACCCAATACCGAAAAGCCTTGTTTTTCCTAGAAGGAAAATGATGGACACGATGTCCTGACAGGCTGGAATTCGTGCAACCAGCACAAACACAATAATTTACCATTATGGCTTCTCTAAAACTCGATCTAAAACTCTCCATGGCCGTGGGAAGAGGTTTTAAGTTGGGGGTGCTGTAGTGGGAGGTGCATTTTTTTTGCGTCAGGTGGACACCTCTTAATAATAGTCTAATAAAGTAAACTCACACCAATAAGAACCAAACATATTTATCTTGTAACCAGACTCCGTTGCACACAGCCAGACACATACAAATAGCCAAGACAGTTAAACATGTCCAAAAGGTTGTTGCGCACAGGCAGCGGACAAGAACATATTCACAACAAAAGCAGATATTTATATTTTTAACAGCACATATATATTATTTAAACTTCCTCTCTGTCAGTGCGCAGACACACACTCACAGAACACAGCTAATGAGAATAATTCAGCCTATGCATAATTAAAACGGTCCACAGGCTGAAAGCGCACACGAAAATATCCAAATATAGGCACATTTTCACTTTTTCAAAAGCCGAATTTGCACAGCACACAATAATATAACCAAATACATTTTTGCAGCAAAATTATCAGTGTGAAATTAATGCGTAATTTATGTGACGTTAACCTGCTCATCGTAAGCTCATAATAAACCAAACGCTTTACCTTGAGCAGGGAGCCCGTTACATTACTCCAAATGTAGCTTGGCGCTCAGGAGTTGAGTATATAAAGTCTCTCATGAGGGAATGGATGTCCAAAGCGTTCAAAATATCTGTGTGGACATTCATTAGGGACAAGTGTGTGAGTCTCTTCTGTGTCATGGTGGACCTTAACCATGTTTTTAATCGGCACAAGTTGGAAAATGATCGCTCGGATGAGGCTACTGATATAGGCAAACACAGACACAATTGTATGAGCTTTTCAGCCTCAGTAAACAGAGTTCTCGTTTGAGGATGGAGCTTAGATAGGCACTGTGCTACATTGAGATTCTCTAATGTCTACTAGGAAAAACAAAGTTAGATGGCTGGAAAGGCTCCTCAAATGCAGCTAGCGTGCTAAATCCACCACCGCGAGCGGCGGGCTCATGAGGGTCATTACCGCAGGTCTCTGAGGCAAAACTAGCAGGCCTACTAGGTGCTGCTGGTGAAGAGCTGGTCGGTGTCGGGATGCTTTCCTGTATTCTCTGGACTTCCGTTGTGCTCTTTTTAGAAGCTGGTGAACAAAAGAAATCCAAAATTCGTTTCTGTGCCATTATGATATCTAGATACCTTCACTGTTGCAACGGTTGCAACGTGATGTCAGTTGACATTGACAATGATGCTTTGCGTTATTTTAATTATTAATAATTGTTTAGTTTTGCTCAAAACTTCCTCATGCTTAAAACTTCTTAGGTTAATAACAACCAGGAGCATTTAAAATATTTTTTAATATGTTTATTTATTTATTTTTTGCATCTGTCAGAGAGTGCTGTAATGTCTACATTTTCCAACGGGGGGTGCTGCAGCACATGCAGCACCCCTACTTCCCACGGCCCTGTGTCTCTCACTACTGCTCTAACTAACACCCAACAATGAGAGAGCTGACCGCGAGCTCTTTTATTTGCCTCGCCCAACGTCATATGACGCGTTGCTATAGAGATTGCTAAAACGTGACCAAATGGGTGGCAACGTCATCAGAACGCAAAGGATTATGGGTATGTTTGGCCCATTTACATGGGCTGGCATCGCATAGCAGGCTGTTCTGGCATGAAAATAATAAAAAATTAGCGTGAAAAACAGAATATAATCCTACAAAATGTAGCGGTCTAAAGAAAACATTGTCGGACCATACCGCCTAAAACTAAATCCTAATGCAAAGACGAGGTATGACGAGAAAATAAAGGGAATCAAAGGACTGGATCCTTATGAGCATAGTGACTGGTCAGGGGACATCAACCTGTTGCCCAACTTCCAGCACCCATATATATACCCACAGACATGTGCATGTATGCACTAACACTTAATATCATGTAGTCGTATATATATATATATATATATATACACACGACTACATGATATTAAGTGTTTAAAAATCATTACATGTGAGAAGTGACATTACAAAATCTTTTGAAAAAAAAAAAAAACATATTTACATATTAGATGTGAGCATGGTGTATAATTCTAACACGACGGCTTCACAACAATACTTGGACACATATTGGTCAAAGCACAGCACTCCCAAACCAAAATTACATCCAGCTAAGTCTTATCCTCCACCTCTCAAGGCACCCCAAATCCCATACGTATTGTGTCATTTAATATGTTAAACTTAGAGCGCATACACCCGATCACTCGCTCCACGTGGATCCTGACATGAGCTAACTTCCTGGTCTGTGGCCCCTGGTGAAGGCAGGTATTTTCAGTGTAACACCCACAAGGGCAACACTTTCTTTAATATCAGTGCCCGGCGATGGGGGTGGATTCACGGGACCTTCCATCTCAGTTGCAGGTGTAGTGTTGTCTGACAGTAACAATAAAAATAAATTGTGTCATATCACAACCTTTAATCCAAAGTAATCCAGATTAGATATACACAGGGGGCAACATATATTGTATTATTTTACTATTTACCTGGGTATAAAGGTGCTGCATTATCCAACTCAGCCTCAGGACCAGTGTGGTCAGTGCCTGGCGATGGGGGTTGATTCATGTGAGCTTCCAACTCAGCCTCAGGACCAGTGTAGTCAGTGCCTGGCGATGCTGTTGTTGTGACCTCGTCGCTCTTCTCCTAAACCGCTTGAACCGGTCTGTGTTCGTAGGTTTGACCTCAGTATGGCCGAGGTACAGAGAAGGGGCCCAGTCAGGATCACACTCCAACATTTCATAGGCAGGTTTGCCTGCAAACAGTCACCAAATAAATTGCTATGTAGCCTAGATGTACAACATTTTCTAGCAATTTCATGCTAGTTAACATTGGCCTAACGTCAAATCTAATGGTCTGGTTAAATCAAACAAAACACGCTGGTTATTTGCCCACAACATAACATTTACAGAGAGTAATTGTAACTTACCTTTGTGAAAATGCTTTGAACACACCATCATGTGTGGTGGAGTATTATCGAAGGTAATCTTGGGCCTCCTTACTGCTGCTATCCATGCCATTCGTCGCCTTTTTGTCACCTCTGAAACGTGGCTTGTACTATTATTTTTCCACGCTGGAAAACGATAAAAGGATTTTCCGTTCTTAAGCTTTATGCCACTTCTATCGTGAGAACGAATATTGCAGTTTATAACACAGCAGGTAGACGGCATCTTGAACACTGCGTTCTTCCCTCCATGCAATCAAGTCTGGCGCCTTCTGTTTGTGCCGCGGATTCCCAAAATGCTTTGCGTTCACCACTGGTAATACGTCACGATGACGTCACATTAGCAATCTCTATAGCGGGAAAGGCGTATTCCAGAGCCTAACACATTTTCATCAAAATCTCTACATCAAATGAGATTTCATTAGTAATTTCTACATATGTGTTTTTAAAAGACCTCTGCAGACAATATAAAGTATTAATTCAGTTATAAATTCAACCTGCATGTTACTCTTTAAGCTGCTTTTTTTTTTTTTTTTTCATTATCGGCTAGAAAGTAATCTCCTGCCATCTAGTTGACAGTTCAACTTGAACACATAACCAGTTAAGACATCCATTGGGTTAATTGCACCATTTACACTTATTTAATTAATCTCTAACGGATGTTATGGGTGGTAGCAAAGTTGCTAGACATGCATTTGTTTATTGCGGGACGTTTTTGCCCTAAAGCAAATGTCTAAATAAAAGTGCCTTTACGAAAAGACAACGCCTCACATTTAATAAGGCAGATACACTACAAGCTCATTCGACAGCATTTGTGGCATAATATTAATAAAAATAAAAATAAACGTTTCCGTTAAAAATTGTGAGGATATTACAATTGAAGTCAATGGGGTACATTTTTGGAGGGGTTAATTGCAGAAATATGAAACATTTAATTTGATAAAAGCACGTACATTAATTCTTCTATTAAAACTAATTTGTTATTTGAGATGTAAACTTGTTTAAAATCGTCGTTTACTGCGTTATACATCGCCATGGCAACACAGTTTTAAACTTGGATATAACTTTACACAGAAAAGGTTAAGCGATTTTAATTAAAATTATGTTAACACATATTGTTGAAGTATTGTGGCTATACTTTTGAAAGAGTGAGTATTTCCACGTTTATGGACTGGTCACCATTCACTTCCATTGTAAGTGCAATCGTAACCTCGGAATTGTATTTTAAAAAATTATGAAAAGGAGCGACAAGTCAAAATAATATTTTGTGCTAATCAACATTTTTGCCATAAATGCTGTCAATTGAGCGTAAATTGTATTGAATCTGGAATACTCTGTTAATAAACCCTTCATTTGGATATTTTGGGTAAATTGTCCAATATGTTAATATGATAGAGTGGCACAGATACCGAACCACACTAAAATCCTTTTATTTATTTTTAATCTTAAGTAGACAGTGCATAATTTATGAATATCAGATGGGAAGATAAAACTTGTATTGAGTATTGACTGAGAATTTAAAGATCTTCATATCCCATATAAATAGGCAAAACAATTGCAAACTGAAATTAAACATTGGGTGACATGTTTAGTTAAAGGGCTAGTTACAAAACAATACAACAGATGTGGAGAAACTCCCAAAATTCCTAAAACAAAAACATTCAATAAAGTGAGATCAGATCATCTCTCTTTTAATCTTTTTTGCAGTCTCTTTAACCAAACTTTTCCCCCAGGACTGTCCATCTTAAATACAAAAATATTTATTTCATTAAAGTGAATGTCATTTAAACTGCAGATTATATGTATAATTATGTGAATAGAAAAAATGCTGCATGTTGTCAGATACATTGTCTTATAAACCCATTAGCTCATTGAAAACTGGAAAAACACGATCTAAATTTACTTCATTTCAACTTTCAACCAAAATACAGGTTTTAAAATAACAGCTCTCATGTTTGCATTCATTCTTTTAACATTGTTTCCTGCAGAAATAAAGATCCTAAAATCAACAATTACCATGCCAATTCTAATCATTCTTATGTTTTTCATCAAATCGGTTTAAATTGTTTAGCTACGAAAAACTGAACCTTTTTAAGCAACAAACCTTGGATGTAAGAAGCAGATAAAGAAAAAACATTCAAATAACTACACAACTAATTCTCCCATTTGAGTTAGAAATATTGTGTGTCATATCAAATTTGATTCTTTGCTCTAGGTTTCACTTCCTCTTCAAGATGTCAGTAAAAGTAAGGATCCACTGTATGCACAGTGTACGCATTGAGGCGAATGCATGGAGAAGCCACTGTACTCCATTTAAATGCATGTTTATTAATTTAATACAATGCAAATTAACTTTAATTGCATTTTACTTTGCCTCTTGCTTTTGATTGCATGGCTTCTAAAGTTTGCAACTAGTGCTGCCTAAAAGTGGTTTGCTGGCCTGCACCAGAAAGCTACTAATAGGTTATGCACTGAATAACAGAACTCAACCAACTCTTACAGCAACAATTTTGATTCAAAAGAGCAGTTCATAAACATATCTTTGAGAAAATCAACCAATTGACACCAGTTTTATTTAATAATGTTAATTGAGTGAGCATTGTGCTTGAAACCAACATGTTAAGTCAGAGAAACCTAAAATCATTTGGGAGTGCATTGATTTTAAAGTAAACTTTTCCTATAAGAATGGGCTATTAGTGAATTGTGATTGAACTCCACTAGTCGGTTTAGATGTCTTTTATTCCATACAGTTCTTTAAACACACAACAAAATATAGTGGATCTTTAAGTAGCATTTTTTGACATGTCTGAATAGATAGATCAAGCCTCTTAATAAGTAAAGCAAAATGTCCTGCAGCCTCCATCTACTGTCTTTGAGACCCACACTGGAAGCATTTTTTTTAACTGTTCACTCCATTTGCTTTCAATCCCCATAAGCAACCTTAAATGTGTCAAAGGGATCACCATTGAGTTCTGACTATGAGTGTCTCAGTGACGTCTCACTTTGACTCGCCGTGCAGGGGTGTGGTCCTGTGTGTGATGCGAGTGTGTGTAGCGCGAGCCTGGATCTCCCTCTTCAGCTCTCCTCCAGGAGTTTTCAGAACCGGTGTCACAGTGACGTCTCTGTCGTGAGGATAGGGTACGCCTCTGCAGCTCTTTGTCCATCTCTAGTACACGAGGCCTAAGAAAGAGGAATTATTCATATTAATTTAATCTGTGTTAATATCAGGGGTTTATTCCATACAATAGAGGTGTTGCTAAAATAAAATTTGAAATATTCAGCTGTGATTTCAATATGAAGGCCATCATGGGGGAGAACTAAGTTACTGATATGACTGGAGTCTTCCTTTCATGCGAGCGTACATCATTTTAAACATCTGTCAAAAGTACCATTCATTAGAGGTTGACTGAAAGTGGATTTAGCTGAAACCAATAACTAAGGTGGTGAAAAATGCTGATAACGTATTAATCGGAACATAGATTTTTCTTACATTAATATAAATCAATTTTAAAAACTAAAGTCTTTCCTCTAGAATTAGAGACTACATTTAAATTAATAAAATCCCAGATGCAGTTTGTTTATCCCAATAATAACCAGACAAATTAGATCTGCTGCATAAAATGGGACTTAAAAACAAGCAAGACCACAGAGGAAACCAGAGGAATAATATATAATTTACATTTACATACACACTGGCGGCCAAAAGTTTGGAATAAAGTACAGATTTTGCTGTTTCGGAAGGAAATTGGTACTTTAATTAATCAAAGTGGCATTCAACTTATCAAAGTACAGTCAGAACATAACTGATGTTAAAAAAATATATATATATATTTTTGATAAAATCTAAACATGTCCCATTTCCAGCAGCCATCATTCCAACACCTTATCCTTGATTAATCAAGCTAAATTGCTAATTTGGTACTAGAAAATCACTTTGACATTATATCAAACCCAGTTGAAAGCTATTTGGTTTGTTAAATGAAGCTTAACATTGTCGTTGTGTTTGTTTTTGAGTTGCCACAGTATTCAATAGACTGACATGTCATAAGTTCAATGGATAATTGGAAAAGAGTGTTATGGATCTTAAGCCCAATGAGCTTTTGTGTGATCAGCTAGACTGTAAAGTGTGTGAGAAGTGCCTGACAAGACAGCCACATCTATGTCAAGTGTTACAGGAATCGCAAGGAAAAATGTCACCCTAGTATATGGACAAACTGACAGATAGAATGCGAAGTATCTTCAAAGCTGTTATTGCTGCATGTGGAGTTTTTGATGAGAACTCTTTGTATTTCAAGATGTTCTGAATTTATTTACATTTTTTTCAAATTGTAATAGTAATTTTTCACATTATGATCTGATGAATGCCACTTTGGTGAATAAATGTACCAATTATATGTGCATGCATGCATGCATGCATGCATGCATGCATGCATGCATACATACATACATACACACACACACACACACACACACACACACACACACACACACACACACACACACACACACACACACACACACACACACACACACACACACACACACACACACACACACACACACACACACACACACACACACACACACACACACACACACACACACACACGCTGTCGATTTAACGCGTTATTCAGTGCGATTAATTTTACCAAAAAAATAAATAAATCAATCAAAAAAAAATTCACGCAATTAAATCGCAATGTCCCCGGGCCATAATAAGGAAGATTCCTGAGAAATGCAAGCTTGTAGTACCACCTGTTTACTCTAGAGGGCAGTAAGTGAAATTTCAGCTGTATGAGCAACGCACAGTTTATACAGTGAAGAAAACACTTCAGTAGGCAGACCACCACAAACACGCGTTGCGTTCTTGCATTCAAAACACTTGGATCGGAAATGCGAACTAAGGGATCTCAAGATGTGTTTAAAGATTGAGTATTAAACTATATTTAACTTGAAACAGTGACCTAAACATTTTATGTTTATGACGCAACGCACCAGAGACGCTACACAAGCATGTCTGATGCAGGGTGTGGCTGGATTGTGATGGTGCCAAATTTGGAAATTACCCCATAAATATTTTATCACAAATCAAATAAATTTCCTTCAAACTTATTTATAAGTACTACCTCACTAATTATTTTCTTGTAGAGAGATTTAATTGTGATGTCGACATTTTGTGGTCTTCAGGCAAAACATTTTTTTTATTTATTTTGGAGTTGTCCCTACTCGACTTGTTTTTGGTCTGATTTCTGCAAATTGTTAGAGATCATATCATTCCCAGCTTTCAACTTGGTTTTGAAAAGGTTTTATTCGTTTTTTTATAGCTATGACATGTTTCATTATTTGATTAATATTCTGCTTTTGTTGGCAACGTTTAGTATTCATAAATGTAAGTATGGTGGTTATGAACCATTAGTTTTAATTTTTAATTCAGAGGTTCAGCAATACCTAAGAACAATTTCCAATTTGAGTAACAAGAAAGCTGTAAAGTGTATTGAAATACAAAAATTTTATATTTTTATTTAAACTATTTATTTTCCTTTTTGTTGTTGTTTGTTATTAATTTGATTAAAACACACACACACCTAATATTGTGTAGGTCCCCCTCATGCCACAAAAGCAGTGCCAGCTAGCATTTTAGAAAAGCATTCAGAGATGATATTCTTCTCACCACAGTTGTTCAGAGCGGTAATACGAATTACCGTATTTATTTTGTCAGTTCGAACCAATCTAGACATTCTCTGTTGACTGCTCTCATCAACAAGGCGTTTCCATCCACAGAACTGCCCCTCACTGGATGTTTTTTGTTTCTGGCACCACCAACTGAGGCCAAACAGTTCAATATTCATTTAATCAGACCAGAGAATCTTGTTTCTCAAAGTCTGATAGTCTTTAGGTGCTTTTTTTGCTAATTACAAGCGGGCTTTCATGCATCTTGCACAGAGAAGATGCTTCCGTCTGGCCACTCAGTCATAAAGCCCAGATCAGTGGAGTGTTGCAGTGATGGTTGTCCTTCTGCAAGTTTCTCCCATCTCCACACATGAGCTTTAGAGTTCAACCAGGGTGAGCATTGGGCTCTTGGTCACCTCCCTTACCAAAGCCCCTCTCCCCTAATTGCTCAGTTTGCCTGGGCGGCCAGCTCTAGAAAGAGTCATGGTTGTTCCAAACTTCTTCCATTTAAGAATTAAGGAGGCCACTGTGCTCTTGGGAAACTTCAATGCAGCCAAACATTTTTTTGTAGCCTTCCCCAGATCTGTGCATAGACACAATCTTGTCTCTGAGCTCTACAGGCAGTTCCTTTGATCTCATGGCTTGGTTTTTGCTCTGATATGCATTTTCAGCTGTGAGACCTTATATAGACGGTTGTGTGCCTTTCCAAATCAAGTCCAATCAATTGAATTTGCCACAGGAGGACTCCAATCAAAGTGTAGAAACATCTCAAAGCTGATCCAGAGAAATGGGATGCACCTATACTTGACTTAAGCTAAATTTCAAGTGTTATGGCAAAGGGTCTGAATACGTATGTCATGGTGATAATTAAGTTTTTTCTTTTTAATAATTTGCAAAGTTATAAATCTGGTTTTTGCTTTGCCATTATTGGGTATGGAGTGTAGATTGATGTGAGAAAAAAAAAAAAAT
This sequence comes from Xyrauchen texanus, assembly GCF_025860055.1. Taxonomy (NCBI): domain Eukaryota; kingdom Metazoa; phylum Chordata; class Actinopteri; order Cypriniformes; family Catostomidae; genus Xyrauchen; species Xyrauchen texanus. The sequence continues at coordinate 34,562,536 of NC_068286.1, read as the reverse complement.
AATAATTTTAGCATAAGGGTGCAACAACAAAATGCAAAAAAAAAATAAAAATAAAAAAAAAAACACGAAGGGGTCTGAATATTTTATGTATGCACTGTGTGTGTGTATATATGTGTATATAAACTATCTGCTAGTTTTTTTGCTGATAGTAAAAAGTAACTATTGGCACTGATTTATTCGTCTACCCCTACTATTCATTTAACTTTTTTAAATGACTTGACACATTTAACAAAGGCATCTTGATGTGGTGCGACAGCCTTTAAAAGTACCTGTGTGCAGCATCGGGGTCAGCCTTGCGATGTGAGCGTTTGGCTTTGAGTACGTGGCGTCTCTCAGAAGGAGGCATGGAAGGGCTTAGTGAATTTGTGTCCAAGCGAGGGGCATCCTGTCTTGTTCTACAATAAAATACAACAAAACACTATAAAAGCAGATTATAACAGATGTACACCCCCAGAATACCACATTATTTCACACCTTTCAAGAGCAACTCTTATTCAAAACAAGAACAACTCACTTTCTCAGAATGATGACAGCTCTTCTCTCTTTGATATCCTGTGGGCGGATGCAGTGTGTGATGTCATCAGCCGCGTAGCCACTGAAAGAGAATCAAAGCAGTGGTGAGCACAAGCGTACATTCACTCTTTAAACCTCCTATTGTCATTGGGTCTTTTTTTGACTCGGGGCAGGTAAAGATTACTTTATAAATACAGCATAAATTTTGGTACTGGAACCAAATGTTGACTTTCAAGATCATGAAAACAAACAAAAAATGTATTTCTTTAAAACTAATTGTTCCGTTCCATTGTCTTAACAGGTCAATTTTAACTGTATGGAGGGAACCAGTTCTAGATGTTATATAGATGATGTGGACTTTCTAAATGTTATACAGCTTTAAATAGTTTTTTGTACATCTTTGAATCAAATTTTGTATAAAATATTGAGAAATGTTTAATCTATATTGAGAAATATTTTCTCAAATTTAACTGCCTAGCTCCACATTGTTCTCTAGCTTCCCCACCTGCTCCACTGGGTATTGCATCTTTCTCACAAATTGCAGACTTTCCTCTCAAACGGGGTTTGTGCACACAAACACTAGTGTATTTTTTATTTTTTAATAAATACCCGTTTTCGAACAGGTAAATAAGTCCACTAACATGATTTTATATGATAAGGTACAATGGGGCTAAAAGTCCCCCAATGGTAAAATAACTATTAGATACAATTTTCTCTTAAAACATTTGATGGCAGAAAGAACTATTACGGCACCTTTCTACACCCCTGTAACACTTCAACAAATTGTTTGACACAGTGGGTAGGAATGGATTTGTTGCAATGTATGTGCAAAGTGAGCCCATTTTGACTGCTGGAAAAGGAAATAGACATTAATTTGTGAAAAAGTACTAACATTTTAACTCTAAAAAGTACACTTCATTTTCTACTAGCAGAATAAATTAGAAATTGTAGTGATAAGGGCCTAGTTAAGATATAAAAAAACAAAATGCCAAAAGTGATTGAAATAAATGTAAATTACATTTTTAACTAATTATTATTTTAGTCTTTAAAATGATGTTACTCTATTAATATTCAGTATAAATATTTTCCCCTTTTATTATACACTTTAGAACCACAATATTGTAGTTTACAAATCATTGTTTACTAATTAAGAATTTTTGCATTTTTAAATTTTTCTTCACCCAATATCTATCAGAAATGACCCAAAGTACAAAAGGAGCGTGCCGTTTCTTTAGACCATAGAAGGGATAACTACATTTAATTAATAAAAAGTACCATGTCATTTTTTATGATTGTTTGTACAATGTACTGGTAATACGGTTTTTGAACACTACCATGATGGAATATTATGGTATTCCTTTAAGTACCATGTATGTTACATGCTATGCTTTTGGACATGGTACAATGGTAACTGAATGTTTTTTGAACACTACTGTGATGTTAATATGGCATTCTGTGAAGTATTATTTATATGGCATGGTATTACCATTATGGTAGTATCTAGAAACACTGCATTACCACCACAGTAATATTGTACCTTGATATCATGGGACTTTTTGGACACTACCTTGATGGTAATACCATGGTTTTCTATGAATGTAAATGCTACTATGTTTTATAAATATGGTAAAATCACAAAGTACAATATAACGACATACATCAAGGTACCATATTACAATGGTGCCATGGTAATACCATCATATATCATACAGCGCCATGGCAAGGAGAAGAAAAAAATTAATAAATCAACGTATCATGGTAATACAATTACTTAACCAGGACATGACCACAATGTTTTTTTTTTATTATTATTAAAAAATGTATACAAAGCTGAATTGTGTAGTCATTTCGGCTTTCATTATAGAGAAGGCACAAAAGAGATTGACAAAAGTCATTTGGTGTGTAAAATGTGCAATGCCAACGTCAAATATTCAGGGAACACAACAAATCTGAGAGCGCACGTAACGAGGCACCATACTGATGTACAGCTAACAGAACAACAGCAGCAAACAGCTAACGTTAAAAGAGTGGATCCCCTTCAACAGACTCTAAATCAAGTTCACATATCAAAGTTACCACCGACCTCAATGCGTGCAACCAAAAAAACTAAATCAATACTTTATTTCATTTGCAAAGATATGCGGCCTCTCAGTGTTGTACAGAATGAAGGCTTCCTTAATATGGTGAAAATACTGGAGCCTCGCTACACAATACCATCCCGACAACACATCACGGACATCGCTGTGCCCAACTTGTACAAGGAGGTAAAAAATTCTTGGACATCAAGAGTCACTGAATCATTTGTAACTATAACAGCGCATCACATAATGAATGAGTGGAATCTGGTCTCGCATGTGGTACAGACAAGAGCGATGCACGAGAGCCACACAGGGGATAACACTGCAGAATTACTAAAGGAGGCCATTACTGAATGGGGTTTGGAAGAGAAAGATCCCGTGATTGTAACAGACAATGCATCCAATATGAATGTCGTGGCTGGACTTGCAGACATGACCCACATACGATGTTTTGCCCCTGAATCTCGCCTCGCAGAGAGCACTGAAACTGCCAGCAGTAGAACGAATACTTACCAGGATCAGATGTGTTACAAGATTTTTCAGACGTAGCACCACAACCAGCCACCAGCTAAAACACAAACAAGACCTGCTCCAGTTACCAAAACACAGGTTATCACAGACATTGTCACAAGGTGGAATAGCTCTTATGACATGATAGAAAGATTTTTAGAACAACCACCAGCCATCTATGCAGCACTACTTTCAACAGAGGTCAGAAAGAGTGAAAAGGATGTGTTCACACTGAACGAGGCTGACATCACATGTGCTGAGGAAGTGCTCAAGGCATTGAAGCCAATGAAGGATGCCACATTGGTAATGTAAGAGAGCATGCCCACCCTTTGTCATTGCACCACTTTATTCCAAGCTTGCCATGAGCACAGAAGAAAGCCTGGATGATACAAAGACAGTGAAGGACATCAAGGCTGCTATAGCACAAGATCTGGGAAAGAGATATGCCAATAAGAGGGAGACACTGTGCATGGCATCAGCTCTTGATCTACCCTTTCTCTCTGAAATGGAGATCAAAGAGACCTACTCCAAAATGACTGATGTTGTGGTGGCTGCCATAAAGAAGCAACAGAATGTAAATGAATACATTAATAATTTAGGCTGTTTTTATTCCATACATTAAATTTTTGAAGTGGATCTGATCAGTTAATAATAAAAAATAAAAAAAAATACAAATGTTCATTGATGTTAATTTAGTTTTAATAGTTGTACTTTCATAATTATTTACAAAATAAAAATATGCTATAGGATGAATTTGCTCTCAGATTATGTATTGAAATAGTTAATGACAATTTACTGCAACAAAATAATATATGATTTGATACTTTGACGTTTTTCAGCAGCAAGAATAGGTATACTGTCCGGTAGAGGAGACTGACCAGTCAAAGCATGTTGATGATCACCTACCTAACTACGAGGATGGCCCTGCCTCCTCCTGCCTGCTGCCCATGAAGAGACCAAGGAGATCATGTGCATTGGCTGACTTGCTTGGAACGGTATTTGCTACTTCTAAAGACTACATCTGCACATGATGCTGCTGCAGCTGAGATTAAGAGGTTTAGAGAAGAAAAACCTTTGCCACTCCCAGAAAACCACTCAGTTGGTGGAAAGAACATGAACAGGAGTACCCTGAGCTATCCAGACTAGCAAAGCATTTCCTGTGCATTCCTGGCACAAGCGTCTCAGTGGAGCGTTTTCTCCACCACAGGAGACATTGTTACTGCACATAGAAGTGCCCTGAAATCTGAGCATGTTGACCAGCTTATCTTCCTCCAGAAACACATTGACATTAAAAAATAAAGACTGACATAAATACAAACAAACTGAAAAACCTGTGAAATCAAAGTTAAAAGGATCTGAGAACATCTGTATTTATTTTATGGTTTACATTTGTGTTCTTTAGGAATCCTGCAAGCATTTTATTTTTCATTGATATTAGGCAGATTTAATTATTTTGATCAGATCACAACAAAGTTATGATGTTTTATTTTTCTACTGTAAACTGTTACACTGTGAACCTTTAAAACAGGATATCAAAATATATACAGTCTGTTAATAACTGTTTAATTTTATAAATTTTTTTTAAATTTAATTTAACTAAAGAATCCTGCAAGCACTTTATATTTTCTCATTTACTCAGATTGCACAAGAAGTAGTTCCATGACACTGAATGTTTCAGGGACTGATGCAGATCCCATTGTGTTCTGGTGAAATAACATAAAAATGTTGGTCAGGTTTTAAAATGGTGGTGTGTTCTTTATGACAGCTTTCCTAAAATTAGATCCTATTCCAAAAATAAGAAATATTGCGATATATCGCCTTGCTTACAGTATCGCGACATCGCATCGCAACCCCTGTAACTTGATATGTATTGTATCGACAGATTCTTGCCGATACACAGCCCTAGTTGTGATGCAATCACATCAATACTGAATTGTGTCAACATATTTATAATGTACAGTATATTTTATAAACAGCTACTGTCATCATCCACCAAATTTAGCTAACAGCTATTGATAAAACTTGCTAACTAGCTAACACCAACATAGGCTATCTTATAAATGCAGTCAATGTATCATGAAAGAAAAGTTATTACTACAGTCTTGCACAGCCAGACCTATATCCACACTTTGTTTTAGCCCTGTTCCAGCACTGGCAAGTCAAATATAATATACAGTCTCAAAGTTTGTGGTAAAACAATAATAACTGTCATTTTAATTATGCCAACTCATCTGTCAGCATGATGCCGGTGGATCACGTTCAGTCTCTTTGCATGTTACGTCACTGTTTTGGTCGATGCTCGCTCGCATCCCTGTGGAGCATGTGCCCGAGCAACAGGTCGATGTCTGCAGTTCACTTAACGGCCACAGGTGTCATTAATAACAAGGGTTCCTGAATCTTACATACTGCACCTTTAAATACATGTTAAGCATAACTGACAGCATTTGTGTCAAATTATTTAACTCATATATATATATATATATGCAATTACAGTAAGGCACTTACAATAAAAGAGAATGGGCCCAGTCCATGAACGTTTAAATATACAGTTTCAATAGCCACAATAAGTAAACATGATTTTAGTGATCAAGTCAGTGATTCATCAACATTACAGAGTTTACCAGATTACAGCATTTCCTAACATCTCGTCGTCATGACAACGAAGATGCAATTTTGGATATAACTTTACCCAGATACGGTAATGTGGCAGGGCGGGGCCGGGTCGTGATCCTACGCACCCGGTCCCGTATTAGGCTAATCAAGCCTCTGAGGTTAGGCACAGGTTAGTAGGCAATTTTATGTAGATTAAATCATGATAACACGTTTAATGTTCGCATCTAGTGGCTAAACTTTTAAAACAGTGTGTATTTTAATGTTTATATGGCCCCATTCACTTACATTGTACAGTAAGTTGCTTCCTGTAACTTTTTCTGACAAATAATTGTTGTAATCTATTTTATGCCACAAATGCTGTAGATTGAGTTTATAACTTGTATTGAACCCGGGACATTTCTTTAAATGTCTATATAAAATGAGTGAGTATACACACCTGAGTATGGTGACACTGCCGCGCCTCACGGGCAGGTGAAGCACCGGCTCGGACACGCGGATGGGCTTGAACTGGAACTTGCAGCCGAAACAGAGCGCACTGTCACTAAAGAATGATACGGTCACGATGGGCCGCGCAAAGATGTGAATGGGATCCACGTGGGACACGATGCACCCCCCAGGCTGGTAGTCATTGATAACGGCGCTATTAACGAAGCCCTCTGGTATGACACCATGCGAGACGAGCTGATCGATCACCATCTCATGCACCCAGTCCGGGATCTCATCCACCTCGCCTTTGGAGTACAAGCGCTCCTGCCCAGGACCGCGCTTCTCCAGCTGCGAGCCATAAGTGTAGCCCTCCCCGAAGAAGTATTTGTTTCGCAGGGGTGCCCGGTCCACTGTGTGCTCCCGGTAGAGCCCCTTGTCTGCTTTGGCAACCACTTCGTCGATCTTTGCCTCAATCCGAGCACAATCCTCCGCTGTGAAGATACATGCCTGCTTTATTCCACTCTTCACTTTGCGGGCCTCCTCTTCTCGCCACTCCTCGTAGTTGCCGCTCTCGCCATCATCTGACTCGTGGTGTTTGCGCTTCTCACCATTGCTGTGCTCGAATACTTTTTCCTTGTGTGGTGTCATCGACTTTAGCTTCTCCCGCAGATCTGTAAAACCGGCCATTTTTTAAGACCCAAGTCCCAAATTTGCTGTCAGATGTTCTTATTACCGCGTGATGTCATCAGATGCATAGCCACTAAAAGAAAAATTAAATTCATTTAAATTTAACATGGTATTTTCATATTCTTTAGACATAGTATCATGGTAATACTATTTATTTTTGATGATAATACAACCAGAGCCGGCCCAAGGCATAAGCGAACTAAGTGGCTGCTTAGGGCCCCGGTGGCCACCAGGGGGCCCCCAAGAGCACTTTTTTTTTTTTTTTTGTGATTATACTGTCAATGGACAATGGTAATTATACAAAAACGCAATATTAAATGCAATATTATGTTAACGGGCTGCAGGATGCAAGCACGTTCAGACAGCAAAACAGCAATGTCACAAAAAAGGACATATCCCGTGGTGCAAAGAAAAGGAAAACGAAGAAAACAGAGGAAGAGAAAAAACAGCACGATAAAGGTATGTTAAGTAGCTAGGCTAAGTTATGAGCTAACATTAGCTGGCTAGTTAGTTAACATAGCCTATGTAGCATATCTTCTTTTTTAGGAAAGTTTGATTAATCATCCGTAAATAGCCTTGACATCTTAATATATTATAGTACAACATATTACTTAGCAAGTTTAGATTAAAGTTTTTGTCTTCTGTGTAAAAATAGCTTTCCTGGGTATATATTTTTGTAATAAAAATAAGCTCTAAGTTCTATAAACTTGGTACTGATAACAACTTAACATTATTTACATTAGTCTACCATTTTGGGGTCGATGATTTTTCAACAATCCCAGATCATTATATTTATATGGATAAACCATGCCTTTGTTTTTGACAGACAGTTGCATTACCTTCTAATATGACATCTAACATGGCTAGCTTTTATTATTATTTTCATCTTTCATCAGGTCCATCCTCTGCAGGCGAGGAGCACTTCCCAGCATGTACATCCACTGATGTTGTCATCTATCCTGTCTGACTCAGAAAGGACTGATCTGTAAGCAGAGGGTCACTGCCTATAAAGGAAAACTTCACATTCCCTGAAAAACCTGATGGCCGAAGCTTCCACTACACCTACAGAAAGTTCATTAATGGGGAAATAATGTAAGAGGAGCTGCTAGCTTATTCAAAAAGAAATGATACTGTCTACAGCTTCTGCTGCAAATTGTTCTCTATTAAGTACACAAAACTGGTGACAGAGGGATAACAAGATTGGGTAAATATAGGTGTGCTACTGTTACATTTAAAACCGTAGAAGGGTAAAATCATGCCAGGCAGACATTGGTATGTTGTAAGCAACACAGCTACAACTAATAACACTTATAAGGGGTGTGTTAGATTTATAGTGTGCGAATAATCAAGCATTGACAATATTCAATCATATTGGCGGCACCGAGGGGCCCCCAAATCAAATTCTGCTTAGGGCCCCATAAAGGCTTGGGCCGGCCCTGAATACAACTATACACTTTAAGAACCATGGAAATACCATGGTAAATAGGGATGTGCAAGAGTGATCGATTAATCGATATCTGTAACATCTTCTGCCTTTGTGTACAATTACAATATACTGAGCATACATACATTTATGTTTGACATTCGTTGGACATTCAGTTTCAAAACCATTAAACTTTCTGCGCATTTCATGTTTTGAGCCCAACATAACATACATAAACAACCGTCCTTTGCATAGCATAAGGCTTAAATAAAAAAATTAGCCATATCAATAAAACAATTTAACTATATAACGTTATAACATCACACTAGTATTGTCACTAGACCAAAATGTCAATAGTCGGGAGTAATATCAGTGAAATTTCACAGATCTCTATACCAATTTCAGAATCACAGCATAAATATGCTAATATGACAATGTGCTGTTGAACACACCTGTTTAGCCTATTAAAAGTTACATTTAACATTAATAATAAATTAAAAGAAATGCATATTTCCTTTGTGTTTCTCATTCAAGAACGCATTGGTTAAGTGTTTAGTGCCCTACTGACATCTGTTTTAATCTTTACCAAATTATGTTTTCCTTTGTTATTATTATTATTTTCCAGAACTCAGTGTTTTAGAGTTTAATTTAATATCATCATCAAAATGGTGTCTAATTGTTTAATTCTTTAATCTTTTAACAAGTGAAAATTGAACTTTTCAACACGTTATTGCATTTTTTGCCAAACTTTTATTCAACAGCAGTCTTGCCTGTGTGATATATTGCTTTATTATTCTTATCATTATTACAGTGAATATTACATTTTAAAAGACAGTTGTAATATATTTCTGTCACAATGTCTTCAATTTCAGGGCTCTAGCTTATCTGAAATGTGCTTTTATTATGACAAGTATTTTTTAAGCCTGAATCTTCACTTTCCGGATAAACAGTTTGCATCACTTTTAAGTCATGTCTGAAATCTAATCTCTTTAAAATGGCCTTTGAGCCTGACAAATGAAATGTTGGACACAGTTTTAAGGTATTTATATTTGTGTTTTAGATTACTGGTGTTTGTGTATATGGTCATTTTTAAATGTTATTTTTTTTACATTTTATTACTGTGAAGAACTTTGGTCAACTCTGTTGTTTTAAATGCTTTATAAAGTTGAGTGATTAAAGCGCAAATGCTGTGATTTAATTATATACGTATATAGTTTGCATATGCTACGTGGTTCACAGTAGATAAGTGCTCTGCTCTGTCATCTGATACATCATGTCGTGAATGATTCTCATCTCATCTCAATGGCTGTGGAGTTTTCGATGGATGAGCGGTCGGAATTATACAAAGTATGCAGCTCTCCCACACTAACAGATGGCAGCCTTTAGCAGTTTAATAAATCACACTAGGACATGTAACAATTTTAATTTGATTAATTGCCCATATCAGTGTAAGGAGTAGCAGAACACGCACTAAAAATTAGCATTTTAAAGCAGTTGTGTGTGTCATACTGCGCGCTGCTACCGGATGGAATCAGTGCTCAGTACTACCGGTACAGCAGAAACACTGATATCATTACATCTTTTTTATTTTAGTATCGACTTGATACCAAAGTACTGGTACTTTAGAAAACACTTCACGCTAATAGGGAAATGCTCAGGGCCAAAGCACTCAAAATTAAATATATCAATACCCTACAAATGTAGTTTTGTCATGTGCCATATCAATGGCATTGGACCCATAGGGTCAAAACACCATTATTGTTAAATAATGTCCAAAACTAGAGCTGCATTTAAATAATTAACTTTTTGTTATTTATCCCATTCATAGCACAAGACTCCATTTGGGGAATATACATATTATAAATGTTATAATACATTTAGAAATTTAAATGAATGCAATACGCCAAAAGTTCAGGGACCGTTTGAGCTAAAGATGTCAAACCAACTTCAGTAAACTCCGAATATTATTCTATATATAGCACAAGGCTTATTTTTGGGAGTTTCTATTTGGTATTTTATATAATATTTAATCAATATAAATATATAAACTCAGGGACCATTTGACCTAAAGATGTCAAACCAACTTCAGTGAACTCAAAACATTAATACCTACATAGCACAAGGCTAATTTGTAAAATTTTTTATTTGTTTTTTTTTTATATAAAATTTTAATCCAAATAAATCAATTAAACATGGACGTTAACACTACATGTTTTTTTACTACTCACCATTCTTTCGTACCTTCTACAAATCAGTAAAACGTTTGACAACTTAGGTTAAACGGTCTTGAAGTTAAATGGATTTAAATATATTCTATAATATAAATATTATATAAAAAAAGTACCAAAAGAATATTCCCAAAATAAGCCTTGTGATATATAAAGAATAATATTCTGAGTTTACTGAAGTTGGTTTGACATCTTTAGTTCAAATGTTCTTGGAGTTTAATTGAATTATATGGATTAAAAATTCTATACAAAGAATATCAAATAAAAACTCCCAAAAATAAGCTGCGTGCTATGTAGGTTGTTTAGGTATATCTAAGTTAGTTTGGGCTCAAAACAAAAATTGTGCATTGAGATTAATGTTATGAAGCCGAATGTCCAACGTATGACATAAATAAAACTAACTTTACAGCAGTTTAAAACATTTATGAAGCCATCTTTCAAAGATTACATGTTTCAAAGATTCTTTTTACATGTTTTGTTGCTTTAAACTCGGGTGTAAGATAATCATTTTGACATTCTCTACAGAATATTGAACTACTCAGTAAATCATTATCCGTGGCAGTTAGTATTTTGGCTTTCTCGACCCCAAGCACGTTACCAAAAAAAACACAATGTTTAGGAGTGTGTTGTTAACCTCGTGGTATAAAAGTAACAGAGACTATTTAGCAGAGACTGGTCACTTCTATTTAAATAAATGGGAGAAATTGGAACGCCCAACCATGAAGCTAAATTACCTTAAAAGAGCCAATCACGTTTAAGATACAGACATCGCCTGTCAATCAAATCGTTACCGCGCATGCGCATTAGATACACAAGCCGAGAAAATTCCGTGTTTTAGCGTAATACGAGGTGAATAAGCACAATGTATGATTCCGATATTATACAAATTTATTGAAATATGTTCTTGATCGTTATCTTAACCAACATTTTTGGAGATTTCTGTGTCCTAGCCCATTCAAGTAGATAGGAGCTACACAGGCATGACTGGAAAGAGCCTCCCGATAGCTTTCCAAAGATGGCGACAGTGGACTGACTTGCTAAAAAGACTTTGATAGAAAATCAAACAGTACTATGGTAGAAATCAAGCTAATCAAATCAAGCATATTGCCATGATAAAAAGCTGTTTTTGGAATACATTTTCAATATACAAAAATAAAATTTGCGGTCAAATGCTACTTTTAAGCTGAATTAACTTCAGCTCACCATGTACAGAAGGTTCGGTCACTCAAGTGCGTGCGTGACCGAAAACACGCCGCGCTTCTCGTGCTCTGTCGGCCATAGTTACCTTTGCGACAAACGGTCAAAATTAAACGAAAATAAAAATCGTACTGCTTAATTTAGCAACTGACCTGAATAAATTCGTAACGCAACGTTTCAAGTCGGCTGTCAATCACGGGCGGCGGCGTTCCCTGCAGTTCAGTCCATAACATTAGCAAGTAGCACAGCTACGCCACTCCGAGCTTCCAATACACACAGTCTTACATCAGCATATTGTTGGATTCACAAGCCTTTAGGGGATTGCATCAGATGCGTTGATCAGTCTATTTCCATATATCCCATTAACGACGATTAAACGGCAACAAGATTGCAATGAGCCGTGGAAAGAAATAAACTCGTGTGTTTCCAAAACTGGTGTACTACAGAACTGCACATGCGCATAATGTCTTGAGCTTGGGCACGAGGGTCTGGACCAGTGACAGACGGAAAAAGCTCCTCAGCTATAAATGGCATTTTTAGTTTAGTAAAATTGTGACGATTACATTTACGTTGTTTTATATGTATGTTAAAGAGGACCAAAGCACTCAAAATTAAATAATTAAATATATAAATAAATACCCTACAAATGTAGTTTTGTCATAAGGCATATCAATGGCATTGGACCCATGGGGTCAAAACACCATTATTGTTAAATAATGTCCAAAACTAGAGCTGCATTAAAATAATTATCTTTTCATTATTTAAATTTATATTTCCAAATGATGCTTTTAATAATAATAATAATAATAAAAATAATAATAGACCATTTAAAGTGTGCATATAGATCATTATTAAAGTGCACAAGCCAAGGTACAATCTGTACTATTCCTTTTCTATGAATTTCTTGTCTGGACTAATTTTTTCTTTTAACTGCCCAGAGCTGAGTTTACAAGAATATATACCTTGGCCCAAGAGTTATCCATTTGCTGTATTTAACCTTACCTTTCTCAAACCTTTTATGGGTTTTCATTAATTAGATCTAAAGATCTTAGAATTGGAGATAGCATAGAAGTAATATTCATATTTCAGTTTCATGATAAAAATTCAACGTAATGACTCTAGGTTCCATGTGTTATCTGAGAGCTAAATATACAAAGTTTAACAGTTAATAAATATTTCTTTACTCTGTAAACTACCATTTAATTCTGTCAAGCTGCGAGAATGTGCGAGTGAAAACTGTGACAAAGATTATACAGTATTTATTTGATTCTCTCCTGAGTAACATGTCATGCTAAACTGTGTGTGCAACAACTGTGAGTGTGCATATATATATATATATATATATATATATATATATATATATATATATATATATATATCAGGTGAAACTCGAAAAATTAGAATATCGTGCAAAAGTTCATTAATTTCAGTAATTCAACTTAAAAGGTGAAACTAATATATTATATAGACTCATTACAAGCAAAGTAAGATATTTCAAGCCTTTATTTGATATAATTTTGATGATTATGGCTTACAGCTTATGACAACCCCAAATTCAGAATCTCAGAAAATTAGAATATTACATGAAATCAATATAAAAAGGATTTTAAACACAGAAATGTCGGCCCTCTGAAAAGTATAATCATGCATATGTACTCAGTACTTGGTTTGGGCCCCTTTTGCATTAATTACTGCCTCAATGCGGCGTGGCATGGATGCTATCAGCCTGTGGCACTGCTGAGGTGTTATGGAAGACCAAGATGCTTCAATAGCGGCCTTCAGCTCTTCTGCATTGTTTGGTCTCATGTCTCTCATCTTTCTCTTAGCAATGCCCCATAGATTCTCTATGGGGTTCAGGTCAGGCGAGTTTGCTGGCCAATCAAGCACAGTAATACCATGGTCATTGAACCAGGTTTTGGTACTTTTGGCAGTGTGGGCAGGTGCCAAGTCCTGCTGGAAAATGAAGTCAGCATCTCCATAAAGCTTGTCTGCTGAAGGAAGCATGAAGTGCTCTAAAATGTCCCAGTAGACGGCTGTGTTGACTCTGGACTTAATAAAGCACAGTGGACCAACACCAGCCAATGACATGGCTCCCCAAACCAACACAGACTGTGGAAACATCACACTGGACTTCAAGCATCTTGGATTGTGTGCCTCTCCATTCTTCCTCCAGACTCTGGGACCTTGGTTTCCAAATGAGATGCAAAATTTGCTCTCATCAGAAAAGAGGACTTTGGACCACTGAGCAACAGACCAGTTCTTTTTTTCTTTAGCCCAGGTAAGACGTTTGACATTTTAAGCCCATGTCCAGGACCCGTCTGTGTGTGGTGGCTCTTGATGCAGTAACTCCAGCCTCAGTCCACTCCTTGTGAAGCTCCCCCACACATTTGAATGGCCTTTTCCTGACAATCCTCTCCAGGCTACGGTCATCCCTGCTGCTTGTGCACCTTTTTCTTCCACACTTTTCCCTTCCATTTAACTTTTTATTAATGTGCTTTGATACAGCACTTCGAGAACATCCAACTTCTTTTGCAATTACCTTTTGAGGCTTTCCCTCCTTGTGGAGGGTGTCAATGATGGTTTTCTGCACAACTGTCAGGTCAGCAGTCTTCCCCATGATTGTGAATTCAACTGAACCAGACTGAGAGACCATTTAAAGGCTCAGGAACCCTTTGCAGGTGTTTAGCTGATTAGAGTGTGACACTTTGAGCCTACAATACTGAACCTTTTCACAATATTCAATTTTTCTGAGATTCTGAATTTGGGGTTTTCATAAGCTGTAAGCCATAATCATCAAAATTATATCAAATAAAGGCTTGAAATATCTTACTTTGCTTGTAATGAGTCTATATAATATATTAGTTTCACCTTTTAAGTTGAATTACTGAAATTAATGAACTTTTGCACGATATTCTAATTTTTCGAGTTTCACCTGTATATAAACAGCTCTGGAAAAAATTAAGGATCGGTGATTATCTGGGAGTGCTTCAGCAAGGCTGAAATCGGGCAGATACTTATTTGTGAAGGACGCATAAATCAAGCCACATACAAGGTTATCCTGGAAGAAAACTTGCTTCCTTCTGCTATGACAATGTTCCCCAACTCTGAGGATTAGTTTTTCTAGCAGGACAATGCTCCATGCCACACAGCCAGGTCAATCAAGGTGTGGATGGAGGACCACTGGATAAAGACCCTGTCATGGCCAACTTAATTTTAAGACCTGAACCCCATTGAAAACCTCTGGAATGTGATCAAGAGGAAGATGGATACCACAGGCCATCAAACTAAGCCGAGTGGCATAAAGTCATCCAACAGCAATGTGAAAGAATGCTAGAGAGCATGCCAAGATGGATGAAAGCTGTGATTGAAAATCAATGTTATTCCTCCAAATATTGATTTATGTACTCTTAAACTTTAGTATTTTGTTATATATATATATATATATATATATATATATATATATATATATATATATATATATATATATATATTTACTGAATATACACAGTCAATACTTATAATTTAATTTTAATAATAAATATATTGTTTATTATCAAAACATATTTAACTTCATTACTTTCATATCTTTCTAAGAGCAATTTTGTATGACATGAGTTGATGCACAAAAGAAAGGTAATTACAATCCATATATATTTTAAATATCTTATTAATCCAGTAAAAAATAATGCTTTTCATTCATTGTAATTAATTTAAGGGATTCTTGCAACTGGGTCTCCATTTAAAGGCATTGTTCACTATACAAATGTAAACAAATACATAAAAATTTGTACAAATGTTAAATTAAGAGGTCTGGTTTAGTTATGAGACAATCAATTGTTGGATACCTTATTTAATAAACGTACTATGTATCTGTATGAGGGTTTGTGACAGCATGGTAATTTCACTAGGTGGCACCGTCAGCCTCTTCTCTTGTAAAGAGAGCATGTTCTCAACGTGCATGGCAATAACCCGACAAAGCTCCAGACACTACAAACAACATCATAGTGTTACAACACAGTAAATCCTTTATTTATATTAACCAAGCATGTTTTCGTCATGTGGTGAGTGTGTGTTACCTGTTCCAGCTGCAACTGTGTGACTCTGTGGTTGGTTAACTCTCCTATAAGGATATCCACATAAGGGTAACTGGATCCAGTGCTGGGCTGCTGTGTGTAAGCTGACTGAACCAGCTTTAGTTGGAACGTCACCAGCACCTCCTGACAATTGAAAATCAATTTGGAAAACTGGAAACATTACCCTTGGAACTTTTAATTTTGGAATTTCAATGATATAAGAATATATTTTTGATCCCAATGAATAAATACAATTTGTAATGAATCAGCATTTTTGTTAATTACTAGGTGTTCATGATAACTGATTTTTTTTTTGGTATTCTGTATATTGATTTACTGATGAATCAGCCAGGTCTTATTTAGTGTAGTTATGTGTGGAGATGTGGGTGTGGCCGAGCGACGTCTGTGGACCGGTAAGGATTGACACCTGTGGGAATTTAACTCTAACAGCTGTTTTGTGTTACAGTGAGAGCTGGAGAAGGATATAAGGGCATATTAGTGTGTGTGTGAGTGCACGCATTTGCAATAAAATAATTAAGAGGACTGTTCACCTGGCTCCCACTTCCTCCTCTATAAGAGAGAAAGGGAACTTTTACATTATGTTTGATTTGTATAATGTAGGTATATCTTTTGTCAGAATTCTGGAGGCATGCTTGAGTAAGTGTTTGTGGAGATTATACACACATGAGTGTCTTTGTGCAAGAAGTGCAGTCCATTTTGTTTGACAGCAAGGATGCATTGCACAGAGATGACACTGTTGCTACTACACTGAATGTAAAGAAGGATGGTCCAAACATGGGAAACCCACAAACCAATCCTGAAGAACACACACACTTTTAGAAATACCATTCAACAAACTTAAAGATCATGACAATGATGAATTGTAAATTAGAGATTTTGTCATGTGACTGGTAAAGGACTTGTGAGAATAAAGTACCCAGGAAATGGGATCTGGTCTGTTGAGAGTTCAGGTTTTGGATGGCATGTACATGTTGGGAAACCAGTGGCATCCATTAATGGTGGTCCAGTCTGCCAAAGATCTCAGCTGGGATGTATTCTGTCAACTCATGACTATAGAGATAAAGAGAATCAATAGGCTGAAATGGAATATACGTGAAAAGGCTTTTTAACCAGAAACATCCACAAGGGCAATGTTGTGCTAAGAGGTTGTTCTTTCATAGCAAGAGAAATGTTATCAGTAATTTTTCAATCAGCTTTCAAGTACTTTGTACCACTTTGTTTCAGATGTTTTTTGTAAAATACATTTCTTAAGAGAAATAAAATAATATTTAATGGAGACACAACTCAGTCGAAGGGCAGTCGAAGAGCTTTACCCTGACTGGTCTCCCCCAGAGTAACCGTCTCGCCTCGATGAATGGTTCCAGCAGTCCGGGCGCTGTCAAACGGCAGCATTCTGCACATTTCTTCCCCGAAGTTCATAATGGACATTCACGGACATCTCTTCCTGAATTTTACCGGCGAGGTGTCATGCTGGGGCAAGTGACGCGCAGTGCCTAAAGCCGTCGGCTGTATTTCTAGCCTTAAAGTATTTTCAGTCAGAAATATCAAACTGTCATGTCCTGGTTCGCTCAGACAACATGACAGTTGTGGCATATATAAACCGCCAAGGCAGAATTCAGGAGACTTCACCCTCAAACTGTATTGAGGATTTGGGAAATATCTGGCAAAGCAGAAATCAATCTATTTGCCTCAATGGAGAATACTCACTGTCCCCTCTGGTACTCGAAGTCCCAGGCAGAAAGGGATGACCACGGATGCTTCCAACACAGGTTGGGGGGCGGTGTGCAATAGACACCCAACTTTTGGCACCTGGACAGGTGTGAGGAGGGCATGGCACATCAACTGCTTAGAGCTATTGGCTGTAATTCTAGCCTTAAAGGCTTTCAGTCAGAAATAGTGAGCTGTCATGCCCTGGTTTGCTCAGTCAACATGACAGTTGTGGTATATATAAAGAGCCAAGGCAGAATTCATTCACCGCCACTGTCGAGAACGACGCATCACCCCCTCCTATGGAGTGAGCATCATCTCTCCCTGAGAGTGACATATGTCCCAGGATGCCTGAATTACGATGCACATCTACTGTCACGCTAAGGGGTGATACCGGGCGAATGGAGACTTCATCCTCAAACTATACTGAGGATTTGGGAAATATACAGAAAGCAGAAATCAATCTATTTGCCTCAGTGGAGAATGCCCACTATCCCCTCTGTTATTTCAAAGTCCCAAGCCCTGCTGGGAAGGGATGCAATGGCACACAAATGGCCGGTGAAAAACAAATATGTGTTTCCTCCAGTATGCCTGATCCACTCTGCCATATGCAAAGTCTGAGAGGACAAGGAAACGGTTGTATTAGCTGCACCGAAATGGCCAACCAGACATGGTTTCCAGAAATGATGGAGATGCTGTACAGCTCACAATACCACTAGGCACTATTTGGCATCCCCAGCCCCAGCTGTGGAACCTGCATGTATGGCCCCTGAATGGAGTGCACTAAACGCACCAGAACTGACATGTTCAGTCATGAACACCATTTTACAAGCCAGAGCACAGTCCACTAGATGCCTCTATGAACTAAAATGGATGATTGGTGTCTCTCACACAGCAAGGACCCGGTAAACTGCCCCATACATGACATTTTTATATTTCTTCAAGAGCGATTAGACACAGGACTCACCCCGCCAACGCTCAAAGTGTATGTGACAACTAGATCTGCGTATCACACACTTGAAACCGGCGCCTCTATAGGCAAGCATGATTTAATCATAAAGTTGATTTAATCATAAAGTTCCTTAAAGGAGCAAGACGATTAATTTTTTGGCTATTTACCCAAGGTTTACCACACCCTTCAAAGCGCAGGTGGTTCATCTTCAGGCCTTCTTCCCTCCTCCATTTAATTCAGATGAGGAAAAATCATTGCATTTGTTATGCCCTGTGCGGGCACCAGATGCATACATTGAGCATACTTGCCAGTTCAGACTGTCTGATCAGATCTTGTATGCTATGGAGCACGTGCAAAAGGGATGTCCATCTCCAAGCAAAGACTTTCACACTGGATTGCTGATGCAATTACCCTGGCTTATGAATCGCAGGGTCAGACTTGCCCAATTGGTGTTAAAGCACACTCAACTAGAGGCATGGCCTCCTCATGGACGAATGGTGTCCTTACAAGACATATATTTTGCAGCAAGATGGTCCTCGCAAAACACGTTCGCAAGGTTTTACAACCTAGATGTAACATCTCTTTCTTCACAAGTCCTCTCTGTGAGCACTTGCTATTTATTGGCCATATACATATATATATATACTTATTTGCCCTTTTTAAGTACGGGCTCCGCATCATTTACACAACCACCTGCATTCAGGCTGTAATAATTCCATAAATCACAAGCACTTCATTATAAATAAACTCCCTTCCCGGCCACGTTCATAAGGAGTAATTCATACTATATGGCTATAGCTCATATATTTATTATGAGTGCTCTCCTCCTGGTCATCATGAGGATCACTCACTGCGGCATACACATGTCGGTCGCCATCCCATAAGACTGCGCCGCCATGTTTCCTCTCTAGGAAGTTATGTCATGTAGTGCGGCGTGATGGGATTCTGTTCCCCATATGCGTTAGTAAACGCAATGTCGAGTGGACTGAAGTCGTAAGGGAACGTCTCGGTTATTTACGTAACCTCGGTTCCCTGAGACGAAGGGAACGAGACATTGCGAAAGCTAGCTGCACCACAAGACTCAGAGTTCTTGAGGCACGAGCAATGCGCTCCTTGTTCTCAGTCAGAAATTCTGAGGACATGGTGTCTGTGTACCTGTTTTATAGTGGTCAGTTTGAGCCGAAACGAGCGGTCAGTTTCGCGCCAAAACAGGCTGGGCTCAAAGACCATAGCCAATATTTGAATATTGCCGTTATAGTAGTGAGGTTTCAAATAGGTTGTGTATGAAGGCACTCCCCATATGCATTAGTAAACGTAATGTCTCCTTCCCTTCGTCTCAGGGAACTGAGGTTACATACGTAACCGATATGTTTTCTTAATTTAAGGGATTCTTGCAACTGGGTCTCCATTTAAAGGCATAGTTCACCCAAAAAATGTTATTCTCTCGACGTTAGTCATGTCATCCTAGATGTGTGTGACTTTCTTTCTTCTGCAAAACACAAATTAAGATTTTTAGAAGAATATCTCAGTTTTGTAGCACCATACAATGCAAGTTAATTGTGACCAGAATCTTGAAATTCCAAAATGCACATAAAGTCAGCATAAAAGTAATCCATACGACTCCAGTGATTAAACCCATGTCTTCAGAAGTCATTTGATATGTGTGCATAAGAAAAATATTCAAAATTCAAGTCCTTTATGTACTAGAAATCTCCATTTTCACTTTGTATTTATTTTGTTTTTGGCAATTCGCATTCTTTGTGCATAACACCACCTCCTGGGCAGGGAGGAGAATAGTAAAGAAGGACTTTCTCACCCACACCAATCATATAACTTCTGAAGACATGGATTTAATCACTAGAGTTGTATGGATTACTTTTATGCTGCATGTATGTGCTTTTTGAGCTTTAAAGTTCTGGCCACCATTCATTTGCTTTGAATGAACCATCAGACTTGAGATATTCTTCTAAAAATCTTCATTTGTGTTCTGCAGAAGAAGGAAAGTCATACACATCTGGGATGGCATGAGGATGAATAAAAGAAGAGAGAATTTTCATTTTGTGGTGAACTATCCCTTTAATTTAATTGGTGTCTTTCTAGGAGAAACAATTAAGATATTAGAGAGATATCAATTGTGAATTTTATTTCAAAGGAGTTGATAAACCTCTCAGTATGCTCAGTTTCTTGAGATTTGCATGTAGTTTGCTTGTATATTGAAATGTATGTCAAATCTATAGTTGATAGGTCATACAAAGATGATAACAAAACAAAAACAAATAAGGAAATATACATGCTGTGTAGAGAATGTATTTGGCTCTGTGTTGAAGAGCAACAAGTTTGGCAAACTGGTTGAACTGCTGTTCACTGATCTTTCCCTGAGGCACCAGATTCAACAGACGAGTAGTCAAGTAGTCTGGTAGAACTTGTGAATTCACACATAAATCTAAAGTAATTATAGATGAAGGTACATTTTAATTAGTGTGTTTTAATGTAATACAATTGCTAAAATGTTCTATAAAACTGTCACACAAGTGCTTCATTAAAGCTCCAGTACGGAATTTTGTGCTCTCTAGCGACATATGTGGTTAAAACCTAAAATTGCATGCAATTTGCAAAAGAGCACTTTATGTGAGTTGTGTTTTGGCACTGCTGTTTGAGCCTCCTTGGACATCGTGTGCTCATGACTTGGAGATATTCAGAATCAGAAACATTTGTTCTATTTTCATGTTGATATTATGCTATTCTATTAAACATTTAAAACCAAACCATTACTTGCTTTGATAAATATAAACAATACTTGTATTTACATATATTTAATGAACGAATTTTACACTTATACCGCTATTTTCACTCAAAGCACTTTTACATAGAGAACAGATGACTCTCCTCAATCACTACCTGTTATTATATAATTATATATAATATATGCATTATATAATTATATGTTATATCTACTATTTATGTTAGTATTGCACTACACTTATCAATTTAAGAGTTTAAACTTGCGATATGGCTGATATGAGTTCAATGGAAGACTTGACTACTTTTGATTACACTGTACTGTCTCAAGTACCTCGCAAGTAAAACCGCAATACTACAAAAGTATATCTAGCACAAGATTTTGTTGTTATTGTGATTGTACACAAATAAAAGTAGACCCTTTATAGTTTCTAATGATGTCTTACACTTATCTGTATACCCAAATATGATGGAGTATTTTAAGTTGTTTCTGCTGTAATGACGAAAATATCTAGCAGGACGCGCCGGCGCTTAGTCAGAAAATATTAACTTAAGTTATCAAAACTGTGAAAACCAAATAAAACATCTTTATAAAGCAAAGAAAAACGAGTTAAAATAGAGGTACGTTCAAACAAACAAACAACATTTTCGCCAAAATACTTCAGGGGCAGATTCATCTACAGCATTACAGAAGGAGCAAAGTGAATCTATTTCAAGGAGAATGTATCTGAAAAAAAGATTGACTGGGTAAAATGGTGTAACAGTTTAAAGGACAACTCCTTAACCTTGTTGTTAATTAAATATTTGTGAGGTAAAGACCATACGACCTGGGACAGACATGCTTGTGTCGCGTCTCGGGTGTGTTGCGTCATAAAAGTAAAATGTTTAGGTCACTGTATCAAGTTAAATAGTTTGATACTCAATCTTTAAACACACCTTGAGATCCCTAAGTTCGCATTTGCGCTCCTTCAAGTGTTTTGAATGCAAAATCGTAACGCATGTTTATGTTGTGTGTCCACTGAAGAGTTGTTAATGTTTTGTTCACTGTTTAAACTGTGCTTTGCTCACACAGCTGAAATTTCACTTACTGCCCTCTGGAGTAAACAGGTGGTACTACAAGCTTGCATTTCTCAGGAAAGCATTGCGATTAAATTGCGTTAATCAATAAAAAGTGTTAATCGAAAACAAAAAAAGTTTACAATAAAAAAACACATAGCCTAAAGCTTATGTGATATCTTGCCACAATAAAATGTGACAGGCTGACCAAAAATTTCTTAGTAGGACAGAATTCACACAATAATAATAATAATAATAATAATAATAATAATAATAATAATAATAATAATAACAACAATAAAACTGGAGTTTAAGGAATTAAAAAAATAAAAGAATCAATAATATAATTTTAAGTTTAAAATAATAAGTTTGACAAGTTTTAAATTGCCATTTGCAAGCATCTGATGTGGTTTGTTGTTTAGCATAATGCAAGCAAATCTGTATTTTATGTAGGCCTACTGTTGGTTGCGTCATTTTGTCCTATCTTCTACTCTACACTTGAGTGTAGGCCTACAAACTCAGTATTATTTTGTTCGTAAACAAATTAGTGTTTTTGAATGAATCTTTAAAGTGAATATATCGTTCTCGTTCACTTCCATTGTTTCGGTCGTGAACGACATGGGGCATTTAATAACACAAAAAAACACATAAAAGGCATTCATTTGTTACCACCTACTAGCGCAAGGTCTGCAAAAATTTTGACTGAACGACTCTTTTTGGTGAAGACTCGACACTCTGGTCAACGGGCGCGCGCTCTCCTGTGGGTATGCGCGACAGACGCTGTGAACGCGCTCAGCCTCCCTCTTCCGCAGAGTATCACACCGCTGCTGGGAGGATGGATGGAGCGGGCTCGTTTGGAGCAGGGCGAGCCGGGTCGGCTTTCGATCTGATCGCCTTCGTCAAACAACCTCAGACTATCTTAAGAGTGCTAGCATGGGTAAGAGCAATAATATTTATGATATTTGATTAATAGAACTACTGTATGTCGTATTAGATTCCCCTTTTTTATTAGCCAATTTATTTTAACGATATAGCGTTGATTTTCTATTAGGCATCAGAAAGCTTGTTTCTAGTATTATTTATATTCATTATAACGTATTTATTGCTTTAAGGGGTCCTGTATGTATTGTAATGATTGGGTGTTGTGTTCTTTAGGTGCACGAACACGTCAGATGTTGCTGTGGTAATGACGCACGCATTGCGTGTGCGCGCAGATTACCCTTTAGTGACATCGATTGCAATATTTATTCCACCTAATGCAAACGAGACACAATAAATATATAAATATTTATATGTGTGTTGCACTTTTCTACTGTAAAATCATAATAAATTGATTTTGGGGGCTGCTTAAAAGTGTGTAAGAAGCTTTCAGAAACTTTTTCTTTCTTTCTTTCTTTCTTTCTTTCTTTCTTTCTTTCTTTCTTTCTTTCTTTCTTTCTTTCTTTCTTTCTTTCTTTCTTTCCCAATATGTCTGAATGTGTCTGAATTTGATTTGATATGTTTATGTTGGGTAGTGATTCTGGTTCTGATTCTTACAATTTATTAAGGAAAAAAAACAACACAAACATTATTAATTACAAATTAGGCCTTCTTTCACAATAGTAAGAGGCTGAATTTACATTAATTTCTGAATGACGTAAATTTGGAAATAAATTGAAAGTACATTTTTTATATTTCACTCAAATTATTATGCTGGTAATATATTGTCATTCGTTATTAAATTAAATGATTAAATAAAATCTTTTTTATTACATTGTAAAAAAACTAATAATAAAAAAAGTCTTGAAATAAAATCATCTTGAAATAAAATTTACATTGCTGTAAATTAGCTAGAAAATCTGAAAATAAATAAACAAATAAATGCTTGGACTACTGCCCTACACAGGTCATTTTACAAATAACTGTGAAAATATTTCAGTGGTCCAGACCATCCAGTCAAAACCCTTCTGGTTTTTTAATAAACCAATCAAAATTGTTAATGCATATCAGTGGATGTATATCAGAAACAGCAGCACAGTTGTTTGCATATCTGTGATTTCAATGGAAATTCTGCAGATCACAGAGTAATAGATAAGTAGAATGCCTTTACCAGCATTTGAAACTGAGTAGACAGAAGCGTAATGCTTACTCTATCAAATGTAAACGTTTTTTTTGCAGGTACTCTCGCTAAATAGAGATGTAATGTGTGAAATGGTGCAAACAAAAACTGGACCAGAACAGAACTGGATTGAAAAACAGACTGCCATCTTTTTTCTTTCTTTACTCTAAGGTGCCGGCCCAATTTAACCCCTGACTATATTTAATACAACACTAACAATAGTATTAATTTACAATCAAGATCGCAGCAGTATATGCTGAAAGGTCCCCATAGGGCTTCCAATGGAGGCTTGTTTAACATGCTAGTTCATCTAGCCCACCAATAATCACAGCAGCTGTAACTGTTTCTGTGACGACTGACTGTGATGTGATCTATACGTCAGCAGCATACAGAGTTCCATTGCCTAAAATAGCACACCACATCATGATACCTGAGCATTGCCACTGATTTACTGTTTCTCAAACACACACAAAATAGACTGCACATATTTGTGTTTCTTGGTGATCTCTCGTGTTCCGTTTGAGTGGGTGTGGTTTTGTGTGTGTAATTTATTGTATTAGTGTGAATTAGCCACATTTTCTCTCTGAGGTGCAAATGAAATTCCTTCCGAGCGTTTGCTGAAAAAGAAAGTCATAGTATTGTGCGTCATCAATAAAGAGAATTACCGTACGTAGAGCTTCCACTTATCATGTATAATATAAGAGAAGAAAAGGTGCACTTAGATACCTACAAATAATTGAAGACTTTCAAGAATTTAACATTAGGTCAGGAATGAAGCTTATAGTCCTGTTTATAGCCACTAAATGTAATTTGTGCCTTTGCTTATTTTCTCTCTGTCTATCTCTAGATCTTCTCCATGGTGGTCTTTGCCTCTATAATAAACGAGGGCTATGTGAACATGGGCAGTGAGCGACTGCACTGTGTCTTTAATAAGAATGCAGATGCATGTTACTATGGCATCACTATAGGAATCATGGCTTTCATAGCAAGTGTCTTCTTCCTGGTCCTGGACATCTACTTTCCCCAGATCAGCAGTGTCAAAGATAGAAAGCGAGCAGTGCTGTTGGAGATGGGTTTTTCAGGTAACGCACATGCATAAAAGCTATGACACGAGACACCTGTTCACCTATCTACTGTACTCTATATATATCACTTTGTGGGACTATAGCATGATGATCTCTTGTAACAGTATTAGCTTAAATATAACACTTTGGTATGTTAGAGAATGACACACACACACACACACACCCACGCATGCACGCACGCACGCACACACACACACACACACACACACACACACACACACACACACACACACACACACACACACACACACACACACACACACATAGGCTTCAGTCACATATAACAGGCTTCTTTAGTTATTTTTCACTTTCCCATTTCATCTCTTCAGGATTTTGGACATTCCTTTGGTTTGTAGGATTCTGCTTTTTGGCCAATCAGTGGAGTCACACGTCCCCTAAAGAGCTGCCATTAGAGCAGGCATCAGACGCTGCTCGAGCAGCTATTGCCTTCTCGTTCTTCTCCATCCTTACTTGGGTAAGACACCATACCTTCCTACAAAACACATGGTTATAATAACACTCGTATTTGACAGCCAATATTGGTGTTTGTGTTTCAGGCGTACTCATGTCTACTAGCAGCGAACAGGTTTAAGAACATTGTCTTTATGGAGGATAAACAGATGCTTTTGTCCAAACAGCCTAACAGCCTATCACTAGTATAGTTTTCTTATGTTACTTTAAAGTGAATACTAAAATATGCTGACAGTAGAATGTAGAGGGCACTCATATTATGAAAGCGAATGGCAATACTGTTTGTGCATGCTGTCTGTATTGAGGTGTCTACTAATAACAAATGAAATGGATGTTTAAAAGAAACACCAGAAAAATGTGTCATAAGTGCTGTTATATTCATATTTTGTATTGAATGGTACAAACGGTAAAAAAAATATATATATATATATATATATATGTATATAAACACTACCGGTCAAATGTTTTGTAACACTTACTCATTTTTTATTATATATTTTTTTTATATTTAGAATAATAGTGAAGTCATCAAAACTATGGAATAACATAAATGGAACTATGAGAATTATGTTAAGGCATTAATTATGTTAAACAAAACTGTGTTATATTTTAGCATCTTCAAATTAGTCTTTGCCTAGTATTTGCAGACATGTACTCTTGCCATTTTCTGAACCAACTTCTTGAGGTATGCTTTTTAAACAGTATTGAAGGAGTTCCCATCTATGTTGGGCACTTATTGGCTGCTTTTCTTTATTAATTGGTTCAAGTCATCAATTTAAAAATCTTAATTTTTTATTGTTACATTTTAGTTTTATAATGAAATAAAATAATTTGGTGGCACAGTTATATTTTTGTCTACAAAACAAATTTCAGATATTTAAGTCTTCAGATCAAAAAGATTTTTAATATCATGAGAAACATTCATTTCAGTCAAGTGTTTCAAAGCTTTTGACCAGTAGTGTGTGTGTGTGTATGTATGTATGTATGTAAGTATATTATACATACAAAAATAATTAATGTTTTCAAACAGGTTTTCCTAATAATTGCTACTCAGACTGATCACACAGTGAATTCGGTGACAGTAGTTCGAAAGTTCTGCTGCTGAAATCGGTCTGTGCTTACTGAAATTCAAATGACCAGTTTCAGGATAAAAAGTCCACAAGGTAGTGCCAAAAGCAAATTGTATTTTTAGTTTCTAAATGATGTAATACAGACAGGGATGCATATTTTATTTTCTCTTTCCCCTAACCAAACCCAAACCCCAGCCCTAAACCTAGCCACCAGTGGAGTAAAAATTTAATTTCAGAGTGAAAATACATTCTCCCAATCACATTTAACATTGTTTATGTGAACACGATTACTTCCTGTTTTACATAAGATCAGAACCTATTTCTGTGTGAATAAGTAGCTCCACACGAAAGGCGAACACATTTGAATTGTTTCAAAAATGTAATGGGAGATGGCGCTTGTTAGTAAGTTGGCTGAATGGGGTTGATTTCAGGATACATATCGAATTAAGTGTGTGATCATGTTGTGCTACTGTACTTGATACTTTATAAGCCTAAATGTCTTTCTCTCTAACATGTGACTAATCTGACTAACATACATAATCCTGGTTACCCTCATTAGGCGGCCCTTACCGTGAGCGCTGTTCAGCGATTCCTGCTCGGTACTGACATGACACTGTTTACTGCTGAGCATGTGGCCAGCCAAGCCCCTAAGCAGCCATACCCCTCCAATGATGTCATCGGCCAGACCACCATCCCTGTCAACGATTACCAGAGTCCTCCGCTCATTGAAACTGTAGAGACCTGCCCACCTGGTTACAAGATACCACCTGCGTTTTAATCCACAGCTAATCGGAATAGATGAATGTAGCAGTGAATAAGGACAAAGTAAAGACTGCTTTTAGCAAAATGCTTTTAGCAAAATGTATTGTGATGTATGTATCGCATTTTAGCAATGGAGTGGCGAGGGGGTAATGTTCACCTCTATAGTCTGCACTATAATTTAGAAAAAAAGTGTTAACAATGTTTCACATTAATCTGAGCAAATGTGTTTTGGAACGTTGATTGTCAAAACCCACACAAACGTTTTACATTTAGGCAACACAGAACAAATCATTGTGTCAAAATTACCATCTGTTATTTACTTAGTAATGCATATTTAATATTATATGATCTAAAGACATGACAAAACTTTAAAGGGGCACAAAGTTATTTTTGTATTTGTTTTGCTGATTGATATGACAGTGATCTTGGACTTGTACTGACACCTATCAATGTGGTAGCAGCATCATGCAATAGCTAAGGTGTTTGTTTACCAAAGCCATTGAATGCATTGAGTGTGAATGTGTGTGCTTGCTCTAATTCAGTCAAATTGCATGATATGGTAAAATGACACTGAAATCCCGTCTAAAGCATAGAGGTAATATTTATGGGTTATATTTGGTCATCAAAGTCTTTGGAGCGACATGTACATTGAGGTCCGGAATAAAGTTAAATCAGTACAGTCAACCAGACCACTTGATGCCATTATTGTGTACTGTACTTTGATACACGTATTACTGTATTATGTGCAAATGTTTAATATGCAATGGTATGTTGTGGAAGCATTTGCTGTCGACACTCGATTTCACTTTGTGTCAGTTGATTGAGAAATGTTTAAATGGGTCATGACATGCCTTTTTTTTTTTTTTTTTAACTATGTGAATATGTTCCTTGAGGTTCACCTATGATATTAGCAAAGTTTTTGCACAAAATGCAAAACCAATATATATTTGTAAAACATGATCATTTCCCGCCCTCATATTGACCCTCTATCAGAAATGCTCAGTTTTGGTGCTGCCTCTCCTTTTAGACCTGTTAGGAAACGCCCACTGTTTTGATTGGCTCTCTGCTCTTGATTGACCTTCTCTCTCCTTGTTATTTCACTGCTCACCCCTAGTGGGTGGGCTACAGAAGTGATAAGGTAAATTAGAGCTGCATCCAAAACCAAAGGTAGCTGTCTTGTTGCCTTGCTGCCCATTCAGTCAATGACTCATCAGACAGCATTTGCCTGCAAAGGTACCTCCGGAAACTGGTTTTGGACAGGCTACTGAGGCAGCATAACTTCACATCATTGCTAGGATACCAG
The DNA here is from genome assembly GCF_025860055.1 of Xyrauchen texanus. Lineage (NCBI taxonomy): Eukaryota > Metazoa > Chordata > Actinopteri > Cypriniformes > Catostomidae > Xyrauchen > Xyrauchen texanus. The sequence goes on along the minus strand of NC_068286.1, from coordinate 34,533,524 downwards.
CAACTGAATATCGCAATCTAGTATCCACTAAAGGTAACGCATCTGCTTTATTCAGTCCAACTGAACCACAATGGTTTAATAATCAAGAGCAAAATCAAGAGAGTTTTGGTGATAACAAAGTGTATATTTAATAATTACAATATTAATTTATTGCTAGAAATGGAATCAAAAGTTGGAAAAAGTGAATAGAAATGTACATTTCTACACAAATTGGCTATCAACGGCCTCTTCTTCCACCATTTGTTATTCTTCAGCTCAGTCATTGTGGATCCGCATGCAAAGGATTGTGGGATTTCATAGGCAGCAAAGGATACATCTATGCTGCCTTCAAAAATCGATCAGATGAATGATTCTCAGTAGACAGGATGTGGCATGAACATTGGATCCGGACATGCCTTGATCTCTTTCCACCTCCGTATACAGCCTCCAGAGGCAACATTTTCCTGGTTTCAGACACAGCCTAGGTGTGGAGGAGATCAGATGCAAAGTCTCCCACAGTGTGACATCACAATGTGGTGCTTGGTTATAACAAATGCTTTTTTTGCAGTAAGGAGGAAGTTTTGAGTTCTGAAACTTAGAGTATGTTTTTATAGTACAATGCCCTCTTATAAAAGATAAAAGAACATTTTACCCCTTTAAACTGAGAAACAGTCTTAGCTTTTAGGTTTAAAACCAACATGAAATGGTATTCAAAACCCATTTAAAGGTGGAGTAAGCGATTCCTGAGAAAGACTGTTTATAATTGAACTCAACAGCCAAACAAACACGCCCCCTCCCTCACTTCAATGCTCCATCAGAAGCTCTGCTTCCCAAATTCATGCACGCTGGAATAGTGTTGTGTGGATTGGTCTGATCCATTTTGTTTATTTTCACATTTACAGAGCCAGGGCTGTGTGCAAACACCAGATTTTTTTTAGCGCACACACAGAACGGATTGCTAGCGAACCGTGAAGAGTTATTCGTGGAATTTGACAAAAAGTGTACTGGATTAAAATGACTTACTCCACCTTTAATTCTATAATGTGACATATTTCATAATGAAACAGAATATTCAGCGAGAATCAAATGTTGGCATAAAAAGACAGCATTTTCTTAAATATATCCAACCAATCCAGTTTCATATGCAGCGTGCCATCACCTTTCTCATAATCCCAAACATTGTACCATAAGAGCCCTTCACAACAACTGTGAAGTTTTCAAATGTTTAGGATAAAACAGGTGAGGTGTAATGAATTTGCAGTTTATTCTCAAAGGTGAAACCCAGATTTATTACAGTGTATCCTAAATGTGCTTTATTCACTGTATGCATAATATAACTACAATGTAATATAAAAAAAATCAGGGATATATATAGTCTGGTTGACACACATGCTAATAATACCAGGTAATCACACAAAAGTTATGATTAAGCAAAAAAGCTTGCAGATTTGTGCTAAGATGATTCCAAGTGACATTTATAAGATGCCATATTCCACAAATAGGGTACAAATTGGTGGCCCATTCCTTTTTTAAGCAATAAATATACAAATACAATAGACTGTTTGACTATTACAGTAGATAGACTATAATCTAACATAAAATGAACACAGCATGAAAAGCAGTACATACAAATTAGCATCTTTCCATTCTATACACATTTTATGTATATTTTCATCAGGGCCGGATCTGATAGAAATATATCCCCCTCCCCCCAATTATACCTATTAGACATTTCATCACACTCTCACACTACATACATACAGTAACACACTTTTAAATTATTTAGCAGCCCTTGGTTTTCCAAAAAGCCTCCCATCACACTCTAATTCATGAGCAAATACATTTTCTTAATGATAGAGACATAGGGGTGTGGAGAATCATGTGTATGTGAATGAGTAAAATACAATAAATTACTTATGTTTACTGAAAGGGCTTTTCACACACATTTTTTAACCCTAGGTTAACGTAATCCTGGGTTATCTTGTTCGACGTATATCACTGTTTATATTTCAGTCTGCATAATTGAGTAGTAATTAAAACTGGGTAGTCAGGTTTTTAGATTTCACACTGTACATTTTGAAACTCTGGGTTAATGTTCTAATTGCTTGAGCCAGGGTTAAAAGAGGCCATCACAAAGAAGGAAGGAGGAAAAAAGAAAGGAAGAGAAGAAAAAATAAAAAGAGAAAAGGAGGAAGGAAAAAAGGAAGAAAAAAGAAGACAGGGAGTAAAGAATTACCCTAATAAAAAAGGTGAAAGGAATTAAAGAACGAATTAAAAAGGAGAAAGGAATTTAAGAAAGAATAAAAAGGAGAAATGTTAATCATTAATGTTTGGTTCTACATTTTCATTTAACACAGAAAATTATTTTGAATTGTCACTCAGTTTGTAAATAATCAAACAAAACGCTGTTTGCGGTAATACACATATAATGTAAGTCTATGTGGCAAAGCCTTGTGTAGGGTGTAAAAACAGAAATATAAAGCCTATATTTTTGCTAATATACAGTATAATACAGTATAATACAGGAGTTGACATTTGTTTTGTAACTTTGCACAGACGTTAGTCAGCAATTTTAACATGTGTCTTATGTGAACATGTACTGTATAATGCTTAAGTCTTTCTGTTATACTTTCAACAGTGTATGTTAACATCTATCTTGTTACCATGCCTTGACCCATAGATTTCTATTGAACTTACTGTAGACACAATATTTGTTTGATTTTACAAACTGAGGTGTTTTTGATGGAGCTTAATTTATTTTATTTTCCTCCACAGTTCCTTCATGAAGGCCAACAATGCATACTGTACTGTAAAACTCTAACCCTATAGAAAAATATTATATGCCACACTTTATATACAATAATCATTTCATTCATTCAGCTACAAAATCTGCATTATTCCCATGCATATGTTTCAGCAGATTTAAATATACTATGTAAGACATTAGGGTGTTACAAGTATGACTTTAAGGTGAATCAATTATATGACATACTGTACAGTACAGGGCAGTATGACATACATCACAACAATCTGAAGATGAAAACTACAGGACTCCTGCTATGTAAAAACACTATCTGATGAGGAATAAGTACAGTAGCCTCAAAAGGTGTTTGGATTATTTGGCTACACTTAAAATAAATGAAAGTCTTTACATTGTATAACACAATTTAAAACATTTTAATAAAGATAGTACAAACACTTGTTAAAGCTACTCTATGTAAGATTTTGTTGAAAGAAATGAACAAAATTGTATTAATGAGCAAGTGCATCAGCACTCAGTCTTCTACACTATGCATTTGCCTTACTCTGATTCACTATAGTAAGCCTATAATAATTATTTATATTTTAGAGCTGTCGGGACGGATTTGGCGGGAATTTGAAAACTTCCATCATTAATCTGTGAGTGTTTACGCCATGTCCGTAAATAAAAAAAGGAGGTCCAGAGTTACTACCGAGCATGTATATGTGCAGTAGTCAGGGCCATAGCTAGAGCGGTGACAGCTGGTAATGATTCTAGGGGCCCAAAGGTCCAGGGGGCCCACAACAAATTCAAAACCGTTTTATTTTAAAAGGAAAAGAGTCTACGAGAAGAGTCTGCAAGCAAAAAGGAAAAGCGACAGAGCCCATAATATTTAAACACGAATCAACATATGCTTGGCATTTCAGAAGTGGTTACAACTCCAAGATCTTAAAGGATTTCTCGACAGGTAAGATATTATATTGGACCGATAGTTAGCCAGCTAGCTCTCTTAGTGAGGTAGTTCTTTAAATAGCATTAGCCACTCTAATGGGGCATTTTATTAAGGATTGTGGAACTGCAGTGCTTTCAATTTCATATTTGAGAAAGGCCAATCTCTACACCAGTTACTACATTGGCCTATTTGCCAGCTAGGTAATTTATAATAGTTTCCACCATTTAACTTTATCTGATATAACTAGCAATCGTTGTCTAATGTTATTGTTGCCTAGCTTTTGTTTTTAATAAGTCAAAACATCAATGGAAGAGATATGCTGCTTACCGGCTCAGAAGACATATTTTCGGATATCAGTCTTTTTCTTCCTTTCGTTATTAATTATTATGTCTTATGTCATTAGTGATATTCACTCTGATAAGATAATCCCCTGTAACCATGGTTACACCAGTACTACTCAAACCATCACATTCATCCATGCAGAAGAGAAGAGCTAGAGCCCTGTTCACATAATTACCAAAACAGTATTCCTCCGCGAACTGCTAGAGGACAATAAGTTACATAGTGTAGATTTAAAATGATAAAACCAAAGATAAATGGTTGAAAATGAATACAAAACAATTTAGAACATTTTTGGCTTTCAAACTTTTAATGCAACGGTCTTCATATATTTTAAGTGTGACTAATGTGTCCAATAGTGCACTTTTTTTGGGCCGCAGTGAACGTCATGATTTCAACCAGGTTTTGTGATTGATTTTCATATGTACTCGGAATTCAAAGAGGATTGATATCAAATCAAACTTCACAATATTAATATGTGTAATGAATACTTATTAAAGTAAAAAAAAAAACCTAATCAATATGATCAGGCAAAAAACAGATAAGTTCCATCAGAAACACATTGCATACTTGTGATAAAACCACCTCTTCCCGTAATTAAAATGCTTTGCAAAGAGGCAGAAGTGTCTTTAAGTTAGGCATCCGAATCCTCATTTCCTGGATCCCTAGTGCTGGCCATTCGGACCAAAACCTTCTTCCTGAGTGGACTCTGAGCAACATCTCTCGTGGTTCCTACCAACCCTGATTGAGGGAATGATTGCATCGATTGGTCACTATCCGAAAGCAGTTCTGACAGACTGCTCAGAGAACTTACATCTGATTGATCAAAAGAGAATTGTGGGAGGGGCAAACGACTTGACAAAAGAGGTTGATCCTGTGGGAGGGCCTCTGAGAGTGACAGCGCATCAGGAAGATCTAACGACTCACGTGGAAGTGCAGAGTCAAACGAGGGCGTCCGTCTTCGTAGGACTGTACTGCGTTTCTGGTGGACCATTGAAGATGAAAACTCAACATCAGAGGGAGGGTTAATGGATATGCATGGTGGACTCATTTTCTTCTTCTTGGGGATAAGAGAAGGTCCAGGAAATAATGTGGATGATTTCATTGGCTGCTGTTGAAGCATTAGCTCCTCCCCATGTGTTGAGTGATGTAGAGGCATGCTGAATTTGGACAGGAGACCATTATTTTCCATGCTGTTGTACTTCTGTATTCTATGACCGCTGCTATCTTGTTGATGGACTGTCCCACTATAGAGCTGTCCTGAGTTCTGTGTATCCCCCCTCCCCACATGCTGCAAATTTGTATCATATTGAACCTCATCGTCAGGGCATTCTGAGTTCAGTAGGTTTATTTGTGCATTTGCATGCAATCGTTTGTGCGTTTTAATTGATGGTGTTCTATGTAAAGTCTGTCGACACGGTATGCTGCGTTGGCTGTACACATTATTATTTGTTCGTACACTTGCTGTCCGATTGCAAAGGGGTGGAGGGGACATTTGGGGAGAACAGGGAGCAGATCTGCCCATCAGGGGAATGCTGGGTACTTGAAGATGAAGGCTATCACTGGAGCACAGCTGACTTGGAACATGTAAGCTGTCTTTGGAGCCCAGGTGGGAGGAATCAATGGAGTCACACTTTATTGCTGCCTGCAGGTCAGAACAGTATTTCACACAATTATTTACACTAATATAGTGTATAATTACATGGCTACTTAGCAACCACTATACAACTCATCCTCATGTTGTAATGACTTGTTGTAATGACCCATATAACTTTCTTCCTGCTGTGGAATGCAAAAGGAGATGCCAGGCAGAATGAAAAAGATGTAATATGTTCTATGGCAGAAAGACAGTCATATGTCCATGTGTTTCATCATAGATGATATTTGGTAGTATATGTTGAGCTTCAATGATAAATTCCACAATGCAAAGACTGCACATGTCTATTTAAAAGCAAAGGTGCAACAATACCTGTCTACGCAGGGTTCTGCAGGCATTGCTAGTTTTTAGACCTTGATACTAGGACACTCCTTAAGGTTGCCAATACCCACTTTCAGCAGATATTGCCATTTTATGTAGAGCCATAATTTATTGATGATTCACTGCAAGGAAGGGCATATACAAATATTCGTCTAATTCAATGCTCACTAGAATGAGAGTGTCCCTCCCCCAATACCATCTGAAATCAACTAGCAATATGTGGCAGGGCGGAGGGCGGGGCCGGGTCGTGATTATACACACCCGGTCCCTTATCAGGCTAAACAAGCCTCCGAGAGCGATAAAGGCTGACTGTGGAGGATTGTGCGAGAGAGAGAGAAACCTGAAGGTGGACATTATTTAACATTGATTCCTGTTATATATATATACTGTATGTACCTGTGTTCGACGGTTACCGTCAAGTGTCTTGACAGAGAAATTAAAACTGACCTCAAGCTACTTTGCTGTCTCCTGTCTCCTCCATTCAAACCAAAGAGTGTTACAGTGGTGCCGAGAACCCGGGTTTGGAAGAGAGCGCTGCTATGGAGCCTTCACCGCTGGCCGAAGTCATCAACACCCTCATCAACATCCAGCAGATACAACACCATGCCCTCTTGGAGGTTTGCTGAGAGCAAGAACAACGCTTCCAAGCCCTGCTCCAGGCACAAGCATAGGACCGGCAGGCGCTGTGGAGCCTGATTGCCAGGGAAGAGGCTGGCGCTGCGTCCTCCTCGGAGCCCGTCCTACCACTGGCCCTCGCGAAAATGGGGCCAAGTGACGATCCGGAGGCCTTCCTCGACCTGTTCGAGAAAACTGCGGAGGTATGGAGGTGGCCTCCCGATCAGTGGGCGGCCCGCCTATTGCCCCTGCTTCCCGGGGAGGCGCAGCTGGTGGCACAACAACTTCCCGCCACCAGCCTCCTGGATTATAACCATCTCAAGAAAGCCATCCAGCAACGGATCGGTCGGACCCCGGAGCAGAGTCGGCGGCTAGTCGTTCGTTTTTGCGAAGCATCTCCGTGACGCCTGCCGGAAATGGCTGTTGGTGGGGGGAACCCTCAATATTGTGTAAGTGGTCGACATGGTGGTACTGGAGCAGTTCGTCTCCCAACATCCCTGAGGCATGTTAGAGTGGGTCCAGTGCCACCGCCCAGCCTTGTTGGATTGAGCCTTCCAGCTGGCAGAGGACTACATGGCGGCGTTCCCAGGAGGTGGCGAGGCAGTATCTTCTCTCTCTCTCTCTTTCTCTCTCTCTCCAGCCCCTATGTCTTGTGTTCCCTCCCCTTCCCCCCGTTCCCCTCACTCTCATCCAATTCCAGCTCCTGGGGGGGAGGCCCGCCCAGACCCCGACTCCGGTCCAGAGGACTTTTTCCCTTGTCTGCCCATTCAAACCCCCCTGTCTCTCTCTGCTATTCCCCCCATGTTGGCGAGCCCGCCGCCACGAGTGCGGAAGGAAGACCTGGGCCGGTCTGCTGGAGCTGCGGGGAAACCGGACACAGCCAGGAGCGGTGTCCAGTGATGGAGGTGGGGACACTGGTTCGGATACCCGACACTCCACAGGCCGCCCCCGATCGGGCAGGAATGTATTGCATACATTCATGAGGGTGAAGGGGGATGCACATCAAGCTTTGGTGGATACAGGTTGTTCTCAGACCTCGATCCACCAACCCTTGGTGCAAGGCGGGGCATTGGATACAAATAAACTGGTGAGGTGTGTGCATGGTGACATTCACAAGTATCCAGTGGTTACCGTTGAGATACGATTCAGGGGAAAAAGGCATAGAGTCAAGGCCGCGGTTAATTCATGCCTCACCCATCCAAAAATTTACTGAGGGTAATATGTGTGTGGATGGGTCCTGCAGAGTAGTGGCGTGGGGTATGATGTGCGAAACTATGGCTGGGGAGGCGGTGCCGGGGCCGTCAACATCAGCTCCGCGTCAAGATGAAGCAGACGAGGGAGTTCCCGTTCTCAGGGGCTTCCCTGAGGGGGACTTCCCTCTGGAGCAGTCGCGTGACGAGTCCATCAGGCACGCCTTCGACCAAGTGAAAGTACTGATGGTCAACAGCTCCAGCCCAGTCTTGCGCTCACATACCCGTATTATCAGAGCGGTTGTATCGAGTGACGCAGGACACTGAAACCAAAGAGCTTACAATTCAGCTGTTAGTACCGAAGAGCCATCAGGAAACACTCTTCCAGGTGGCTCACTATAATCCAATGGCCGGCCACTTAAGTCACGAAAAGTCTTTGAACCGTATAATGGCCCGTTTCTTTTGGCCGGGTATTCACGGGAACATTCGCAAGTGGTGTGCAACGTGCCGGGAATGTCAGTTGGTGAACCCACCGGCCACCCCAAAAGCGTCATTGCGCTCGCTGCCGTTGATCGAGATCCCCTTCGACAGAATTGGAATGGATCTCGTCAGGCCATTAGAGAAGGCATCGCTTTGTGTTAGTTCTGGTGGACTATGCAACGTGATATCCGGAAGCGGTGCCTCTACGCAACATCTCAGCACGCAGTGTTGCGGAGGCACTCTTCAAAATTATCTCCCGAGTGGGGATTCCAAAGGAAATCCTCACAACCCGGCCCCGCCCTCCGCCCTGCCACACAATAATAAGCAGCAAATGCAACATCATCCCATGACAACTCATAATTTTTCGTACAAGACGGTGAAATCGTCAGATATCGTACAACTTGACTCATACCTAAAGGTATGACTTTTATTCCCACAGAGACCAACCATTCAACAAACAGAATTGCAAATCGATATAATACAGGCATAACATTTTAGCTAGCCTCCTATTCAACAATTTATTACTTGTTCCATATATATTTATGCAGTACAAATGACTGATGCATGTCAAGATGCATGTAATAAGCTCCCCTTGTGGCATTCCAAAACAAATTTTTCATTCTTTCGTGGTATACAAGTTATGTTCCTATTAAAATCATGGTTCGGTTAAGGGTTTGGGTAAGGCAACACACTCTCACAGTGAAATCGTCAGGATTCATATGAATTTGTCTAATTCGTATGATATCGTGCGAATGCACTTGTTTGAATCCCTACTACTTTCACTACTGCCAATGACTTCGCTGGACCTCATTTCCATCTAAGATGCGACTTCCTTTAGTCACACACAACAGCTTCCTAACATATTTACACACTACTGATTGGTTAAGTTTAGATAAGGAGTTTGGGTAAGGGCATAATATTAATAAGCATGTCCTTAACGCCTCGTGCACAAAACTCATGCTTACTTCCGCATTAAACATCTGGGAATTTGCACGTGATGAAGCATATGAGTTTATGAAAATACATTTTTGTGACATCACACAAAATAGCCACCTCGTAAATTATTTACGACTTTTCATGAGATCAGTTTGGGTAAGGAATCAGACTTTATGGTTAGGTTTAGAATAGGGGATAAATATAAGGAAAATTCACTATAACATTGTCTGTTTATTTGTTTTCTTTTACATACATACTGGCTTTATATTTGGTATTGCTCTATGAAATATGTCTAGGGGATTGGTTTTTGGTTCAATATTCTCAAGAGTCCACATGGTCTTCTGCATGAAAGGATTGTAAATAAACAACAGAACTGATCACCTGCTCATGTGAGAGTGTCTCCAATTTCACAGCTGTGTCCTCAAGCCCAGCGGCTCCACTCATAGTGGCGGTGCTTCGTCTATGACTGCCCTGTAGCTCCTCCTGTAGCTCTGCCTCCATCTCCGCCTCCTCACGGGCATCTTTGTTGCTCTCCTCTAAATGTTTCATAAGTACTGCGACCACAACGTTAACCAGCACGAATTGAGCCACCAGCACAAAAGTCACAAAATATAGAGGTGACAAAAGCGGCAGGTAACTCAGACATTTGTCAACATTTTTACATTCCCGTAGGGTATCCTAAACACACACACACACACACACACACACACACACACACACACACACACACACACACACACACACACACACACACACACACACACAAAAACAGAAACACAAAGATTAAGTTAAATAAGTTCAGTAGCTGCTCAATTTAATAGATAAGACAAATCCTAATAATATACACTCACCTAAAGGATTATTAGGAACACCTGTTCAATTTCTCATTAATGCAATTATCTAATCAACCAGTCAAATGGCAGTTGCTTCAATGCATTTAGGGGTGTGGTCCTGGTCAAGACAATCTCCTGAACTCCAAACTGAATGTCAGAATGAGAAAGAAAGGTGATTTAAGCAATTTTGAGTATGGCATGGTTGTTGGTGCCAGACGGGCCGGTCTGAGTATTTCACAATCTGCTCAGTTACTGGGATTTTCACGCACAACCATTTCTAGGGTTTACAAAGAATGGTGTGAAAAGGGAAAAACATCCAGTATGTGGCAGTCCTGTGGGCGAAAATGCCTTGTTGATGCTAGAGGTCAGAGGAGAATGGGCCGACTGATTCAAGCTGATAGAAGAGCAACTTTGCCTGAAATAACCACTCGTTACAACCGAGGTATGCAGCAAAGCATTTGTGAAGCCACAACACGCACAACCTTGAGGCGGATGGGCTACAACAGCAGAAGACCCCACCGGGTACCACTCATCTCCACTACAAATAGGAAAAAGAGGCTACAATTTGCAAGAGCTCACCAAAATTGGACAGTTGAAGACTGGAAAAATGTTGCCTGGTCTGATGAGTCTCGATTTCTGTTGAGACATTCAGCTGGTAGAGTCAGAATTTGGTGTAAACAGAATGAGAACATGGATCCATCATGCCTTGTTACCACTGTGCAGGCTGGTGGTGGTGGTGTAATGGTGTGGGGGATGTTTTCTTGGCACACTTTAGGCCCCTTAGTGCCAATTGGGCATCGTTTAAATGCCACGGCCTACCTGAGCATTGTTTCTGACCATGTCCATCCCTTTATGGCCACCATGTACCCATCCTCTGATGGCTACTTCCAGCAGGATAATGCACCATGTCACAAAGCTCGAATCATTTCAAATTGGTTTCTTGAACATGACAATGAGTTCACTGTACTAAAATGGCCCCCACAGTCACCAGATCTCAACCCAATTGAGCATATTTGGGATGTGGTGGAACGGGAGCTACGTGCCCTGGATGTGCATCCCACAAATCTCCATCAACTGCAAGATGCTATCCTATCAATATGGGCCAACATTTCTAAAGAATGCTTTCAGCACCTTGTTGAATCAATGCCACGTAGAATTAAGGCAGTTCTGAAGGCGAAAGGGGGTCAAACACAGTATTAGTATGGTGTTCCTAATAATCCTTTAGGTGAGTGTATGTGGATAATGTAAACACTTCACAGCATATAATGGCCTCATTCGTGAAGATACATCTGCTACATGATGATGAGTTTTTGTAATTAAGTCTAATTAACATGTAAAACTAAACCTCAGTATTCCCTAATCAGGCACTGAGACCATGCAGCATGAATATTCTTAAAGAAGTACCTTCATGATCCCATTCCAGTTGTCGCCGGTGGAAACACGGAACAGAGTGAGGAATGCCATGCCGAAGTTCTGAAACGTAGCGTGTCTACTCAAACCCTCACATGGGTTCTCCTCAGTACATTCTGTTAAAAATATTAGAATTTGAAAACAATTACTTTTCATAAATACTCAAAACATCTTTTAAATATTTCTGCAAGGCAGCATCATATTGAAATTCCGAAAAGATTCTGTTTGAATAGAGTTGTGTGAAATGTACTGGTGCGAATATGTGGTAACTATCAGATTGTATGTCCACCATGATGTGATAGGCTAATTCCTTGTTCACGTATGCCTTCTTTGATGCAAGGTAAATGTTTAACAGTACCCTGACATGTCAATCAAGGGAGTGTGTGAAATATGTATGTATAGATATATATGTATATATATAGAGATGAGAAGAGATGTGAAATAGAGGAAGAACAAAAACGAAAGGTTGTGAACACAGATGATTAGTATGTAAATCGCTGTATTGTGTGTTTAAAAAAATGTATCTTTCTGTCATAATGAGAAGAGATAACACTGAAGAGCCTTTTGTTTTGTTGAGTGAACTGACGCAAAAAATCTGGAAGATTTCAGGTGTGATTGTTCACTGATGAAGATCATACAGATTGTTTGCACATGAACACTCAGAGACACTGTATACTAAGCACGAGTGTGTTTTAGTCATCGAGGGATTTATTCAGACACTGTGCAAGAATCCAGATAGCTCTTTGAGTCACCGTACACACTCAAAGGTCCTCTGGCTACGAGGGATTCAGATGGTAAGAAGACGCTGAGAGACTGAATCATATCAGCATATTGTGAAATATAATCATATTGTGAAAAGGGTATTTGAATATGGGTAATTGGTATTATTGTATTTAAAGGGTAAGATAAATATATATATATATATATATACACTCACCTAAAGGATTATTAGGAACACCATACTAATACTGTGTTCGACCCCCTTTCGCCTTCAGAACTGCCTTAATTCTACGTGGCATTGATTCAACAAGGTGCTGAAAGCATTCTTTAGAAATGTTGGCCCATATTGATAGGATAGCATCTTGCAGTTGATGGAGATTTGTGGGATGCACATCCAGGGCACGAAGCTCCTGTTCCACCACATCCCAAAGATGCTCTATTGGGTTGAGATCTGGTGACTGTGGGGGCCATTTTAGTACAGTGAACTCATTGTCATGTTCAAGAAACCATTTTAAATGATTCGAGCTTTGTGACATGGTGCATTATCCTGTTGGAAGTAGCCATCAGAGGATGGGTACATGGTGGCCATAAAGGGATGGACATGGTCAGAAACAATGCTCAGGTAGGCTGTGGCATTTAAACGATGCCCAATTGGCACTAAGGGGCCTAAAGTGTGCCAAGAAAACATCCCCACACCATTACACCACCACCACCAGCCTGCACAGTGGTAACAAGGCATGATGGATCCATGTTCTCATTCTGTTTACGCCAAATTCTGACTCTACCATCTGAATATCTCAACAGAAATCGAGACTCATCAGACCAGGCAACATTTTTCCAGTCTTCAACTGTCCAATTTTGGTGAGCTCTTGCAAATTGTAGCCTCTTTTTCCTATTTGTAGTGGAGATGAGTGGTACCCGGTGGGGTCTTCTGCTGTTGTAGCCCATCCGCCTCAAGGTTGTGCGTGTTGTGGCTTCACAAATGCTTTGCTGCATACCTCGGTTGTAACGAGTGGTTATTTCAGGCAAAGTTGCTCTTCTTTCAGCTTGAATCAGTCGGCCCATTCTCCTCTGACCTCTAGCATCAACAAGGCATTTTCGCCCACAGGACTGCCGCATACTGGATGTTTTTCCCTTTTCACACCATTCTTTGTAAACCCTAGAAATGGTTGTGCGTGAAAATCCCTGTAACTGAGCAGATTGTGAAATACTCAGACCGGCCCGTCTGGCACCAACAACCATGCCACGCTCAAAATGGCTTAAATCACCTTTCTTTCCCATTCTGACATTCAGTTTGGAGTTCAGGAGATTGTCTTGACCAGGACCATACCCCTAAATGCATTGAAGCAACTGCCATGTGATTGATTGATTTGATAATTGCATCAATGAGAAATTGAACAGGTGTTCCTAATAATCCTTTAGGTGAGTGTATATATTTAGACTGTTTGTTATTTTATTATTTTTATCTTTTTATGTAAATAAATATAATTGTTTATTATACATTTGAGTTCATGTGCATATGTCTGGGGAGTTAATAATTCTGAAGTCTGGGTTATTAGAACATAATAGTCGAGAGGCTAAAACTAAAAGAACCTGGGGCCGGTTGCATAAACATAGTCATTATCTTAAGACTGTGTCTAAGAAATAGTCTGACTAACTAAAGTCATGGAAGAAAGACCACTGCATAAAATAAGCTCACATCTATCTTTATCAAGACAGTCTAAATCGCATTGATTTGTGGGAAAAATAAGATGCTGAACAACTTAAACAAAATGGCCGACAGTACGCGATCGTCACAGTTTTCCTTTGCGGAAAATATTTGTATATTAGAGGAATACAATGCTGCTAAATCGACTTTAATGAACAAATTTAATGATTAAAATGGCAATAGCAAAAAACACAAAGCTTGGACCACAATAACGGAAAGAGTTAACAGTGTCAACCCATCTGTCTCACGATCCGTCAAAGATGTTAAAAAACGGTTTAAAAATATGGTTCAACAGGCAAAAAAGGAAATTTTTAAGCGAAAAAACCCAGCAACAGGGGGAGGACCATCTCCTAAATTGAAAAGGAGAATGGAAATGATCATTGAAATATACGGAGACGAATCTCCAATGTTTGGGGAATCCCAGGGGGGAGGGATAGCGGAGTATCCGGGCGGACGTTACCCACAGCGGGGGAAGATACAAAGTCTCATACCGCTGTCACATCAACTCCGCTTGTCCAGTCTTGTGAGTAATAATGTTTTGATGGTGATTGTTTTTGCTTAATTTTAAACACTGTAGGCTACTGCTGTTTTAGATTGAGTAACACTTATTATCTTCTAGTTGACTGCGAGGTGACACTAGTTTATTTGTTTCCATGGCAACATAGATTGTAAAGGAAAGTTAGCCAAGGGGGAACCAGTGTTACTTTTTGTCTTAAATTAGACCAGTCTATAATGTTATGCAACTGACTTAAAAATTAAATACCAGTCTTAAAGAAACAAATTAGACGACTAACTTGCAAGACTAGTCTTAAATAGATTTATGCAACCGGCCCCTGGTGCTCCTTCTGTCAAATAGGTTAGGTGCAGGGACTTACCTAACGGGAAGAAAGCGTTACACATATTTGCATAGTACATTTTGATTAGTCTTGTCTATTTAAATATGTGAAGCCACTTTTACAATGTACAGTGACTATATGTTGTTTTTTGTTTGCAGCTGACTGAAAACAAGTGTCGTGACAATGACAAAGATGGATCTGATCCTGCATTTAATTTAAACAGAACCAAAGCCTAACACTAAAACTTCTACAGAAAAACTCAAAAACGTTTCTTTTGCTGCCTGACAAAAAATAGTATTTTCATTCAAGACATGTCTGTTTTTTATATAACGACCTGATAACAATAGATGAATAGAATACTAACCAAGTTTTCCAAAGAGTTCGACTCCCAGTGCGGCATAGATGAAAAACAGCAGCATGAAGAGCAGACCCAAATTACCAACCTTGATAACAGAAAATTAGGACAATATCATCTGGAAGTATGTGGGGGATTTGTGCACTAACTCCACAATACAAATAGCAAAAGATGTAGAAACAATATACAGACGCAGACATGTTCACAAGTCCCTGAGGTGCAAGTCCAAGTCAAGTCTCAAGTCTCTGAGATGGATATTATAAATATTTTTTTGGCAATATTTCTTTATCTGCAGCTGGTTAGTTTAATAAACCCTGTATGAGGCTAATTCAATTTTGAATTATTAAAACTGACTATTTTAAGGGATTGTCTTAAGTGCAACTCGTGTCTGAGTCACAGACTCCAGTTTCCATCTCTGATACAGTGCATTCAAAAAGTATTCAGACCCCTTCATTATTTTTCACAGTTTGTTATGTTACAGCCTTATACTAAAATGCTTTAAATGTTTTTTTTTTCCACATTAATCTATATTCCATACCCCTTAATGACAAAGCAAAAGCCAGAATTTTTTTTATAACTTTGCAAATTTATTAAAAAGAAAAAACATAAATATCACATTGACATACACTAAGTATTCAGACCCTTTGCAATGACATTTGAAATTTAGCTCATGTACATCCCATTTCTCTGGATCATCTTTAAGATGTTTCTACACTTTGATTTGAGTCCACCTGTGGTAAATTCAATTGATTGAACATGATTTGGAAAGGCACACACCTGCCTATATATAAGGTCTCACAGCTGAAAATGTATATCAGTGCAAAATTCAGGCCATGAGGTCAAAGGAACTGCGATTTCCTTTACAAAAACTTTCAGCTGTATAGAAGGTTCCCAAGAGCACAGTGGCCTCCATCATTTTTAAACGGATGAAATTTGGAACAACCAGGACTCTTTCTAGAGTTGGCCACCCAGCCATATTGAGCAATCAGGGGAGAAGGGCTTTGGTAAGAGAGGTGAATGAGAACCTGATGGTCACTCTGGTTGAGCGCCAGAGATCATGTGTGGAGATGGGAGAAACTTGCAGAAGGACAACCATCACTACAACACTCCATCGATCTGGGCTTTATGGCAGAGTGGCTAGACGGAAGCCTCTCCTCAGTGCAAGACACATGAAAGCCTGCTTATAATTTGCAAAAAAAGCACCTAAAGGACTCTCAGACTGTGAGAAACAACATTCTCTGGTCTGATGAAATGAAGATTGAACTGTTTGGCCTCAATTCCAAGCATCATGTCTGGAAAAAACCAGGCACCGCTCATCACCTGCACCATCCCAACAGCGAAGCGTGGTCATGTTAGCGTCATGCTGTGGGATGTTTTTTAGCAGCAGTGACTGGGGGACTGGTCAGAGTTAAAGAAAAGCTGAACACAGCAAAATACAGAGATATCCTTAATGAAAACCAGGTCCATAGTGCTCTGGGCTGAAGGTTCACCTTCCAACAGGACAATGACCCTAAGAACACAGCCAAGACAACGAGCCACCCGAAACATGGGCTGCCATCAGGCAGGCAGTATCGCAGCATCAGGACCCACAGCAGCCGACTACATGACAGATTATTCCCCCAAGCAATCAGACTATTGAACACTTGATCTATCACGATCAATATACATCAGCACTGCACTTTAATAATCTTATATCTCACACTGGACTGTCATAATTATAATCTCCACAATACAAATACTGTATATATATTTTTTATATACTCTTTATTTTTTTTTATTGTATGTGTATTCTATATTGTGTGTATTGTTTACTGTATATTGTATATTATTATAGTGTTGTATAAGTATGTGTACATTCGATATGTAAATTGTGTTGTGTAAGTATGTTGTTTATTGTAACTGGTATATGTCTCGTCACTGTCATGACTGCTATGTTGCTCAGAACTGCACACTTTCACCAACTGTTGCACTTGTGTACATGGTAGTGTGACAATAAAGTGATTTGATTTGAAGAGTGGCAACACTGTGAATGTCCTTAAGTGGCCCAGCCAGAGCCCAGACTTGAACCTAATCAAACATCTCTGGAGAGACCTGAAAATGGCAGTCCCCATCCAACCTGACAGAGCTCGACCCTGCAGAGAAGAATGGCAGCAAATCCCCAAATCCAGGTGTGCAAAGCTTGTCACATCATACCCAAAAAGACTCGAGGCTGCTATCACTGCCAAAGGTGCTTGAACTAAGTACTAAGTGAAGGGTCTGAATACTTATGTCAATGTGATTTTATAGTTTTATCTTTTTAATAAATTTGCAAAGTTATCAAAAATCTTTTTTTTTTTTGGTTTGTCATTATGGGGTATGGAGTGTATTTTCTTTCTTTTTTTTCTTCTATTTTTTATAAAGCATTTTAACATAAGGCTGCAACATAATAAAATGTGAAAAAATGAAGGGGTCTGAATACTTTCTAAATGCTCTGTATAGTATACTAACTTACTAACCTGTGGTAAGGCTTGAACAACTGTATCCAGAAGAGATCTCATTCCTGTGGCCATCTTCAACAACTTCAACACTGAAAGAGATTTTTATAGTACACCATTCTAGTATTAAAGTACAAATTCAGACAGTGTTTCATCATTATTTGTCGACATTTCTACTGTTTGTAATGCCACACTCCAATGTCTAGTTCTTTAACTTAAATTGCCTAGATCTTTCTCTATTAATCCTCCCATACCAAATAATTTCTCTGATTCCTTCATGACTTTCTTCTTTATAGTATATGCAATACTGCAACTCTTCAGCACATACAAGTTTGCTATTGTGCTGCTTGTGTAGAGCCAATCTCGACTCTCTCGACTTCAAGTTGACTGTCTAGACCTAAAGTTAGAATCCAGCCCTGACTGTGCTCAGCAGAAGTGTGGCAGATCAAAAACATAAATGATAAGATGCAAATCTCTTTGAATTCTTGGAGCCATTTTTTTACTATCTAAAAGCAGCAAGTATGGAATCCCTGATAATACCGGCAAAAAACTCCCATAGTCCTAAATTTCTGTTTTGCACTACTCAAAAAACTTCACCTGTCACTTCTTGTCCTGATGCACCCTCAGAATGCTGTGAAAATGTTCTGAATTTCATTATAGGTAAGATTGATGCCATTCCGAGCTCGCTACGCTACATTTAAAAGTTCTGCATTTCTGTTTTTATCAAAAGTGCTGGTGAAAGTTGAAACTTCGCTCTATTGACACCTATCTTCCACGGGGTGCCACAACGTTCTTTTATGGCCCATTTTATTTTTATATATATATATGCACCCCCTGTTGTGTTTTGATTTTGTTCTTAAAACAAGTGATATTTCCAATTTCTCTTAAGCCAATGATAATCAGTTGCATCTTCCAATTGAATTTATGTTGACAATCATTCCTATAAGTCTCTTTTTGATTGCCTCAAAGACATTAATAATCGAATTCACTAAACGGTTGCGGCACTTTTTTAATGGCTCAAAAAAATCTAACTAATTACATGAAGGCAAGACAAAAGATAATGTACAATATTTTTTACAAGCGACCTATCATTATATTGTTGTGCCTTAAATGATTCTGACCTCATATTGCAGTGCAGCAGTTCCTTCATTTATTCAATTACTCAATATCTCTAAATCCCTCTTTGACATCAGCATCATTCACTTGCCCACCAGTGTGCATGTATTCATGCATTTTGTACCTCTGGCAATGCGCAGAACCCTCATGATGCGTATGATGGTTGGGTTGATTGGTAGAGAGGCATTCAGGTCGATCTCCTCTAGTGTAATTCCCATGATAGAAAGAAGGACTATGGCCAGGTCTAACTGATTCCACCTAAGAGAGAAATCACAGATATGTTCTTGAAAAGAGCTAAAAAGAGACATTTGCATTAGAGACCTACTATTAAACATATGGTGAAGAAAACATTGTTTCTTTATTGTGTCCACAAGAGGGCACCTTACCTTTCTTTGAAAAATCTCCTAAAGCCAAAGGCGACCAGTTTCAGTGCAGCCTCAATCACAAATACCAGTGTGAAAAAATAGTTACAGTACTTCAGCACCTCATCCAGATACTGAATTACACAGACACACATTAAAAAGACAGTTAGATGCACAAAGTATTAATGCATCTTCTAAGGAAATTACTCTTATGCTGTTTGTGATTAAATGATTGCAGGAGATACATGTATGTAAAATTGCAAACCTTGGGCTGTCTGTAGTGCTCCATAGACATTGTGAGTACATTAATAGCGATGATGATGGTGATGAAGAGGTCCAAATAATGACTTGTGCAGAGTGTGTGAATGTAGAGTCTTGCAGGAGAGTAGTCAGCATAGTACGGCCTCTGCTGGGCCTCTAAAACACAAACACACACACACACACACACACACACACACAAACATCCACATACAGCCACAGAGAACAATGGAACATTGTCATTAAGGTCATTCAGGTAATTTAGACACACACACACACACACACACACACACACACACACACACACACACACACACACACACACACACACACACACACACACTTGTCTTGTGTCACGGCATGGTTTTAAAAGTGTGCACTTCCCTGGAAAACATTTATATGATTTATATGTAATACAAAATAAGTAATACAATATGCCCCATATTATTATAATTTGTTTTTTTCAACAGCCATCAGAATAAAACCCCCAAAATATTTTTTTTATCCTATGTTGTTTGTTTACAACCCATCAGCTACATATATAAACAAGTTCTTCCCAAACTTACGGTACATTGGAACTTTTCACAATCCAATCAATTTCTGTGGAACATAATCGAGTCATTTGTTTCCATGAATTTCCAGATTTATTCTGAAATATATCAGAAATATCAAATATATTTATTCTCAAATATATAATGCGGATCTTGTTTCTTGTTGACCTTAAAATTGTCTAGTTTTTTAATAGTTTTATCATTGAATGCATATAATTTTATTAAATAATTCAACCTGTCATTCAAATTAACTGAAGGACAGAAGTGTACAGAGTGTGTGTACTACTTAGCATGTAATGTATAGACTACTTTGTTGTCCCTGTCAAGCACAAGCACACTGACCCAGTTCAGTTTGGCCAGTAAATTGCTAAAGTGGCAATATGTGTATGTGTGTGTGTGTGTGTATAATCACAGTTACAAAACAATCGAGTCATTGGCAGGACGTTAGAAGTGTCCGGCCGAGTGTCCCCCTCCATCCATCACTGTCCATGACCACTCAAGGTGTCTTTGAGAGGAGCTTAGTGTGTGTTTGTGTGTGTGTGTGTGTGTGTGTGTGTGTGTGAGAGAGAGAGAGAGAGAGAGAGAGAGCGAGAGAGCAAGTGAGGTTCAGAGACAGAGAGCGAAATAATGAGGTTTCAGGTGAAGTTTCCCTTACAAAAATGTACTATCATACCATGCCACTAGATGGTAATGCTGTGGTTCTTTGGGAGTGGTGGTGGCGTAGTGGCTAAAGCACAGGGCTGTTAATCAGAATGTCACAGGTTCAAACCCCACAGCCACCACCATTGTGTCCTTGAGCAAGGCACTTAACTCCAGGTTGCTCCGGGGGGATTGTCCCTGTAATAAGTGCACTGTGAGTCGCTTTGGATAAATAGCATTTGGTCTGCCAAATGCATAAATGTAAATGTCTTTAAAATATGGCACTGAATGATTACCATATAAAGATACCATGTTTGTAAAAGTGGTTCTCCAAGGTACTTAAAAAATACCATATCATTCATTACCACAAAAAACTGTCCAACCATGGTTCAGTGTCCATGATAATAATACCATGATAAGTATTGTGCTCATGACAGGCTGATGCTGCAGTCCATATGTCTACAGAATAGACTCTAGAGAATAGCGATCCACTACTAGAGGTTCTAGCCATAATTTTTAAATCAGCCGCTGTGTCTGAATATCCATACTTCTCTACTATATAGTAGGCTAAAAACAGTATTCCAATGGAGTAGTATGTCCAAATCCACAGTATTCATGAAGCAGTAAGCGAGAAATACCCTTCTGTTTCCGGTGAGATTCTGAAGTGCAGATCGACTGGACACTTAACGATTCCATAATTCCTTGGGAGCTGACGCAACATCACTTTCAAAACACTTGATTTAAAAGAACGCCGGTGAACCACAAGTTGAACGGCTCTTCTTAACTGTAAGTGCTACATATAACAAGATATGTTACTTGTTCCTTGTGCTTAAATGGTGCTTGTTGAACAAAACCAGAGCATATAATTTTTGCTGTTGTTGTACTTGTGTCACAAATTCAGGACATGGGTCAATGCCCACATCCCCGGATGAAGTATTTCAGAAATATATTCAAACTACTTGCATGAATACCGAAATAACATGCTGTTTGAGTGGCTGATAAATGTATCCTTCATCAAATACAGTACTGTGACAGACTGTTAGTACTGACAGTACACGGTTTCAGATGCAGCAAGTGTTTCTCAACTGACGGGTTGCGGCAACAGGGAAAGAACAATGCCAGGGTTCTTCCTCCATTTAAATATTTCCACGACTAAATCGAAATTTCGGGCCATTGAAGCAATCTAATGATATGCATCCTGTGTTTGGTGCTTTATACATGTTAAATAGGCTTCTCATCTGAAAATTCTTTGCGATTGAATCCTGACCAATGGCCTTCTCTAACCTACTGCTTCTAGAGCGCTCGCGTGTAAACCGAACTTCCGTAGATATCAAAGCGCAGACAACAACACTGATGCAAGGTTTTTCAAATGACACATTACCACCCTTACTAAAATTAGTCATGATTTTACAAAGATAACAGTAACTGTGGTATTTTGACCAAAATGTTTTAGCTAATAATCTATTACTGTAGGTATATTGTTATACATAATTTTTTATCACAACTGTGGCAGTTGTAGTTACTGTTTCTTTCTAAATGCGTTTTGGCTATTTTTTCATAATAAATACTATAATATATGTTTTTTTTTATTTTTTTTTATTGTTTTTGTTTATAGATAGTGACCAGATACATTGATCTAACCCCAGTAATGATATGCTTTGGTCTTAACTATGATTATGGCATTGCACTGTAAATATAAGGGCAACTAAATAAATGGCTTTACATTTTGGTCATCCAAGACTTATTCTGGACAAGACTTATTCCTTCTGTTCGGTTTTTTGTTGTTTTGTTTTTTTACGGTGTTGGGTTGCCATTAGATATCGAATGTTAAATCAGGTTCCTTTCTCTTACACATTCAAGGGTCATCACTACTCATGATCTACCACGGGAATTCACCACTGTTTGCATAACCGGAGTTTACATACCCCCCAGCGCTAACGCTAAGGAAGCGCTCTGTGAACTGTATGGGGCTATGAGCGAACTGCAGAATGCTCACCCCGACGGACAGTTTATTGTCGCCGGTGATTTCAACCATGCAAATCTCAAGACAGTGCTCCCTAAATTCCATCAGTATGTGGACTTTGCAACGAGAGGGGCGAACGCGCTTGATCTTGTTTACACAAACATCCCAGGCGCGTGACCGGCGGAGCCCCGCCCCCACCTCGGCTACTCAGACCACATCTCTGTTATGTTAATTCCAGCATACAGACCGCTAGTCAGACGCACAAAACCGCTTCAGAAGCAGGTGAAAACCTGGCCAGCAGGAGCCATCTCTGCTCTTCAGGACTGTTTTGAGTGTACTGACTGGCACATGTTCAGGGAGGCTGCAACATATGGCGATTCTACCAACTTGGAGGAATACACAGCATCAGTGACCAGCTACATCAGCAAGTGCATTGATGATGTCACTTTCTCCAAGACCATCACCACACGCTACAACCAGAAGCCGTGGATGACTGCGGAGGTGCGCACGCTGCTGAGGTCCCGAGACTCCGCCTTCAGAGCAGGCGATAAGGCAGCCCTAAGAACAGCTAGGGCCAAACTGTCACGGGCAATCAGAGAGGCAAAGCGCACACGCCCAGAGAATCCACAGTCACTTCCAGGACAGCGGTGACACGCGGCGCATGTGGCAGGGCATCCAGGCCATCACCAACTACAGGACAACATCAGTTGCCTGTGACAAAGATGCCTCCCTTCCAGATGCGCTGAACGACTTCTACGCTCGGTTTGAAGTGCAGAACGACGTGATGGCGAGGAAGTCCACCCCTCCTCCCAACGACCAGGTGCTCTGTCTTACCACGGCAGATGTGAGGAAAACTCTACGTAGAGTCAACCCACGGAAGGCTGCTGGACCAGACAACATTCCTGGCAGAGTGCTCAGAGGATGTGCAGACCAGCTAGCAGATGTTCTTACCGACATCTTCAACATCTCTCTGAGCAGATCTCATCATCCCCATGCCAAAGAAGTCTTCAGTGTCCTGCCTCAACGACTACCGTCCCGTCGCACTTACACCCATCATCATGAAGTGCTTCGAGAGGCTCGTCATGAGGCAGATTAAGACCCAGCTGCCCCCCTCACTAGACCCACTGCAGTTTGCGTATCGTTCAAACCGTTCAACGGACGATGCCATCACCACAACCCTCCATCTGGCCCTCACCCACCTAGACAATAAGGACTCATACGTTCGAATGCTGTTCATAGATTTCAGCTCAGCATTCAACACAATCATTCCCCAGCACCTGATTGGAAAGCTGAACCTGCTGGGCCTGGACACCTCCCTCTGCAACTGGATCCTGGACTTCCTGACTGGGAGACCTCAGTCAGTCCGGATCGGGAACAGCATCTCCACCACCACCACACTGAGCACTGGGGCCCCCAGGGCTGTGTGCTCAGTCCACTGCTGTTCACTCTGCTGACTCACGACTGTGCAGCAATGCACAGCTCGAATCACATCATCAAGTTCGCCGATGACACGACCGTGGTGGGTCTCATCAGCAAGAACAACGAGTCAGCATACAGAGAGGAGGTGCAGCGGCTGACGAACTGGTGTAGAGCCAACAACCTGTCCCTGAATGTTGACAAAACAAAGGAGATGGTTGTTGACTTTAGGAGAGCACAAGGTGAACACACTCCGCTGAACATCGACGGCTCCTCTGTGGAGATCGTCAAAAGCACCAAATTCCTTGGTGTTCACTTGGCGGAGAACCTCACCTGGTCCCTCAACACCAGCTCTATCACCAGGAAAGCCCAGCAGCGTCTCTACTTTCTTCGAAGGCTGAGGAAAGCACATCTCCCAACCCCCATCCTCACTACATTCTATAGAGGGACTATTGAGAGCATCCTGAGCAGCTGCATCACTGCCTGGTTTGGGACTTGCACCGTTTCGGACCGCAAAGCCCTGCAGAGGATAGTGAGGACAGCTGAGAAGATCATTGGGGTCTCTCTTCCCTCCATCAAAGACATTTACAAAAAACACTGTATCCGCAAAGCAACCAGCATTGTGGACGACCCCACACACCCTTCACACAAACTCTTCACCCTCCTCCCGTCTGGCAAGAGGTACCGAAGCATTCGGCCCTCACGGCCAGACTGTGTAACAGCTTCTTCCCCCAAGCCATCAGACTCCTCAATACTCAGAGACTGGTTTGACACACACGTGTCCTGAGTTGCACTTTAATTACTGTCACTTTATAACTGTCTGCTACCTCAATAACTGCTATGTGCATAGAACACTATCTCATAGTATGCTATGTTTACATTTTTAGAAACTGTCATCTTTTTGCACTACTGAGTACTGGTCGGCGCTGCACTGTCTATTGTCCTGTTCATTGTCAGTAATTTGTTGTACTGTCCTGTACTTTTTGCACATGTTTGCACATGCACTTTATATAGGTATATATAGGTAGTTTATATAGGTATTTTATTTCGTTGTGTTGTCTCATGTGGTCCTGTGTTTGTCCTATGTTGTTTTTATGTAGCACCATGGTCCTGGAGGAACGTTGTCTCGTTTTGCTGTGTACTGTACTAACTGTATATGGTTGAAACGACAATAAAAACCACTTGACTTGACTTGACAAAACCACAGGATTAAAGTGACATAAATGATTGAACTCCCACTTATAATTACAGTATGTCTCTCCTGTTTAATTAAATACTGGTTGCATGATTTTAAAGTCAAACAAAGTCAAAGGGCTTTGAAGAACGTGGCTGTGGAAATTAAAACTATTTTCTGTTTCTCAAGCTTTATACACACAGCTTAACGCAGGCTGTCAGATCGCTGTACTGTTGGTTTCTCATAGCAGTTCCTAGTCGACTACATTATCCAACTATTCAACAAGTTAATAATATTGAGACAAAAATTGAGACAATGAAAATTATTCCAAAAAAAGCTAATGAAAAAAAAATTATGTCACCATGCCACACAGAGACTGAAATCCATGGAACAGTTTACAGGATGTAAGGGGAATGTAGCAACAGAGATTTCCTCTCCCCGCTTAAATCGTACTGCTCTCATAATATAATATTGCCTGGTTTTGACATGCAACATCCCAAAAAACACACACTCACTCCTGCGTTTCTTCTCCATGCGTTTCTGTCTCTTCTCCTCTCTCCGTCGGGCCTCCTCTTCCTCCTGGTCTTGTCTACACTTGTGGAAGTTCTCCACCACCACACCGACAAACATGTTCAGTACGAAGAAGCTGACGATCAGCAGGAAGGAGATGAAGTACAGGAGCATCCAGGGATTATGATTCCTAATGGGCTACAAAGAGAGAAGATAGACAAAGAGAGAAAGAAGGACAGTGGAGGAAAGGTGAAGGAGATAAAAGAGAGAAACTGCTCAGATATAATACGAGATGTTGACATTGTTCAATTGAAAAGTTGTACCCTTCATAATAATCATTCACAATAATTTGCTGATTAATGTCCTTATTAGTGCAATGTGATTACAAAGTAATAACTGTAATAAAATAGCTTTTTCATTAAGCATTAGTGTAACAGATTACATTTAAAATTCTTGTAATCAGATATCACTTATTGACTTTCAGTATTTACCACTGCATTACTTGGGTTAGACACATTACTAAAAAATATTATTTACTCAGAATACACAAGCCTTTTATTTGTATTTTTCCTAAAGAGTTGCATACATGTGAACAGCATAGTTGGAATAAAGTATATTCTGAATAAAAAACACGCTTTTCAGTATTTTAGTCTTGTTCCCCTTACAAAAAGCTTCACTATGATGCTGCGCTTATGCTAAGCGCTATGGGGAACAATCCTAGTCGTGACCGAGCTGAAATAATGTGTGTTACACGTCAATGAACATTGACCGGAATTTATAGCCTCGGCTGATGTAATCATTAGATGCACCTGCGGCCAGGCTATAAATGGATACGTCACCAGGTGTCGTCTGGAACTCTTTTTTTCAGAGCGATTCTGTTTCTGTATGTTTTATAAACCCTGTCAAAACTTTCTTTCCTCTGTTAGGAGTTAGAATTGGTTAGACAGTGTGCAGTGAACATTTTTCTCTTTTCTCTACTGTTTAGAAAATATAATATATATATATATACATTTAAAAAAAAATGAAAAGAAAAAAAAGAATGACTGAAAGCCGCAAACGATGCCTGTTCCCCTGTTCTCGCTCTATAGCTGAAGAGGACACGCATCAGTTTTTGCTCTGTTTGTTTGGGGGTAAGAGCACGCTGCTCTCGCGTTGCAGCAGGGCGGGTGCGAGCACTGCGATTTGCTTTAACAGGCAAAGTGCTTCGCACTCGCCTCGCTTGCTTCCGGGAGTCAGCACTCACGAAAAAAAAAGAAAAAGATAGTTTGTGGGGCTCTTGCATGGATTTGGCTGAGGAGCAAGAGACGGGTTGATCCCTTTCTCTCGCTCTCTCCCCAAACCCAGCTGGTCCTTCACATGATCTCGAAGCGCGTTCCGACGCTTCTTCAGATCACGAGGAGAATCGCGATTCTATTCCCGCCACCGAGCTTTCCGTCCACGATAAAAAAATCTACGGAGGAATTGCTCGATGTTGTTACTCGTGCGGTTGCCAGATTGGACTGGCCACGTGAAAAAGAGACCCCCAAACCCTCCAAATTAGGGGATAGATTTTATCTTACAGTCTAAGAAAGGGAACGCCTCATGAGTCCCTTCCCTTCTTTGATAACCTCCATGAAGAGCTTTTTCGCTCATGGAGGAACCCCTAAAAAAAAAAAAAAAATATATATATATATATATATATATATATATATATATATATATATATATATATATATATGTGTGTTATATATATACCCGTGTTCACATACCCTCGACTTCATTATATTTGACTATCATGGGTGCTGAGGCACGGGGGTATTCAGTGATGCTGCCGGTCGGAGAGAGAGACGCTTGCGGGCTATCTCTCGCCAGGCTCGGCATCGTCACTTAAGAAGCCCTCTTTCCCCTCAAAGCCTTGTAGGACAACCTCCACTTTAGTGGGAAGGGCTTATCAAGCAGCAGGTCAGGCTGGTGCTGCTCTGCACACTATGCTGTTTTACAGGCGTACCAGGCTGACCTCCTGGAGGACCGGAGTGTGGGTTCTGCGCTTGACGAGCAAGCCTCAGACCCGCCTCGGTCCTGTCTGAAGGGAGGCTCAAAAGCAAAGCGTGGCGAGTCGTGCTCCTCCTCCCGGGGACTGGGGACAGTCTCGCTGCCCTCACCAGCCCCGAAGCAAGACCTCAGGACTATAATTTCTAGTAAGAGAAAACCCTGACGGTCTTGCGCCTAGATTAGGGGGTAGCTCCCCTCGGGGCGGGGCGCGTGCTTCACTTCACCCCTCCCGGTACCCCCTTGAAGCCCCTCCATTCCAGCCACCTCTTGGTGTTTCGGATTGCAGAGGCTTCCGCCAAAATTGGGTGTTTTCACTGTTCCTGCATTTTATTCAGGACACGAAACACTCGACAACCCCTCAACCAGAAGTTTTAAAATATAATACCCATCTCAGAGATCCTGGCAGCATGGAAACTTCTGCCAGATATATTCTTATAAGGGCGTCAGAATTTAATTTCAATGGCGTGTTCTCACTACCGTAAACCGGATTTCTTTTTTATGTAAAAAAACTCAATCTCCTGGTTAAAGGGGCCATGGTATGTGTTCCCCTTCCAGAGAGAGAGTTAGGTTATTACACTAAATACTTCCCGTTTCCCATGGAGGGTGAGGGGTGGCGTCTGGCTTAGATCTTAAAGCTTGATCTGCCCATGGGTGTTCAAGTCCAAGATGATGCCTGTCAAGACGGTCGTGTCTCAAGCCCTACAACTCGTTTGGCTGGTCACCATCGATCTTATGATGCACTTCTATACTTCATTTAGAAGTTCTGCCACAACATGGAAAGTTCCTGTGGTTCACTTCCGGGGGCGAAGTCTTCCAGTGTCAGGTTCTTTCACTCGGCCTAGCCCTTTTTACCCGCACATTCACAATGCATGATGTAGCACTGGCTCCTTGCGACTCCGGGGCATCTGCATTCTGAATTATGTAGACGACTGGCTGATCCCAGCGCAGTTCCAGGAAATGTCAGTTCAGCACAGGGACATCGTCTTAGCTCATCTGTTTCTGAGGCAAAACGCCAAGAAAAGCGTCCTCTCTCCCACTCAGAACACTGTCTATCGGGGCATCGTATGGAGTTCAATCACAATGCAGGCACAACTGTCTCTGGCTAGGAGTCCATTCAGATCACCCTGAGCAAAGTCAGGCTAGGTCAAGGTTGCACTGTTATCAGTATCAACAATTTCCAGGTCTCAAGGAGACTCACGTTCTTGTCAGCTGTATTTCTGATGCGTCGGATTCTCCTTAGGGCCCAGGGCAAGCTCCTGTCACTCAGGTCAGTTATATCCCTGGATGGCCGTATGTGGGAGCAGATTTACTGTCCAGACAGAAAATACCAACGGGGGAGTTAAGAAATCCACCCTAAGGTAGTAGTTGCCCAGAGTTCGCCAGCAAGGGCCTCTTACTGATAGCACCGCGCTGGCCGAACAGGGCTTAGTTCTCGGAGCTAATTTATTCCCTCGCCTTGGGCGATTCCGAACAGGAAGGATCTTCTATCTCAGGCACAGGGCAATATTTCATCCCTGCCCCGAATTGTGGAATCTTTCATGTTTGGCCCCTAAGGGTACCAACTGAGGGACACAGGGCTTTCTCCTGAGGTTATCCAGAACTTTTTAAATGCCGTGCTTTTTCCACTTTTGAACAAGTTTGGGTGAGATCTTAGGGCAGAAGAGGACCTCGTCGCCTCTATGAATAGCGCAATGTCTCCTCTACTTCTCCCTTAAATCACCCAGCCCCCTTGGGTCTGGATGTTAAGACACATACATGACCCAGAATGCGTCTGTATGCATTTCTTGCCCCGGTTTCTCTGCTCCCGGGAGTCTTGGCAATGTTCACCAGCAAGGGTCTTGCCTCCTATTAATGGCGCTGCGCTGGCCGAACAGGATATGTTTCTCGGAGTTAATACCGCTCCTCGACGGCTCGCCTTGGGCGATTCTGAACAGGGAGGACCTTCTCATCCTTGGCCCAAATTGTGAAACCTTTCATGTCTGGCCCCTAAGGGTAAATGAGGTTCACAGGGTTTTCTCTTGAGGTTATTGAGACCATTTCAAGTGCTAGGGCTCCCTCCACTCGGACCTGATCTGGGTAGATTTTACAAGGCAGAAGAGGACCTCTTCACCTCTGTTGATAGCGCAATGTCTCCTCTACTTCTCCCCGAGTCGCCCAGTCCCCCCCCCCCTCGTTTCCTTCTACTAAAGTTCATAATACAGAACCAGCTAACTACCAGTTTGCTTCAGTTCTGGATTTTCTGTAGAAAGCACTGTCAGTGGGCACTTGCCTCGCCACTGCCAGGTTCTATGTGGCCACTGCGGTTTGCCACGGCTTGGTGGGCGGGGTGCCCTCAAAGAGGCATCCTCATTATTGCCCGGGCCTACGTGGCGCGCGGTCAAGCTTCGCCAGTAGATTTTAGTGCGCACTCTACAGAGGGCTCTCCTCCTCTAAAACTTTGGCTAGAGGTCTCCCTCTGCAGCAAGTTTGTGATGCGGCAGGTTGTCCTCTCCGCACACATTCATTCGATTTTTATAGTTGGGATGTTCTGCCACTCCGGGCTCTTATGCCCTTGAGTCGACATCTCAAGCTCATGTCTGGACAAGTTTGTGATGCGGCAGGCTGGTCCTCTCCGCTCACATTCATCAGTTTTTATGACAAGTTTGTGTTGCGATAGGGTTCTCTTCGCACACATTCATCGAACTTTATGGGTTAGATGCTTTGCTACTCCGGACTATTATGTCCTTGAGTCGACATCTCAGCCCATGCCTAAACAAGTTTGTGATGCGGCAGGTTGTCCTCTCCGCACACATTCATTGGACTTTTTTAGTTTGGATGTTCTGCACGCCGGGCTCTTATGCCCTTGAGTCGACATCTCCGCTCATGCCTGAACAAGTTTGTGATGCGTCAGGCTGGTCCTCTCCGCATACATTTATAAAAATTTAATGGTTTAGATATTTATGCTACTTCGGGCTCTTATGCCCTTGAGTCAACATCTCAAGCTCATGTCTGAGACCTCTCGTGTTTTTGTGAGTACACTGCACAACCGTAGGGGTCCGGACAGCCCCCAGGACTGCTCTTCAAAAAGAAGTATCTGACGACACCTGGTGACATATACATTTATAGCCTGGCCGCAGGTGCATCTAATGATTACATCAGCCGAGGCTATAAATTCCGGTCAATGTTCATTGACGTTTTACACACATTATTTCAGCTCGGTCACAACTAGGATTGTTCCCCATAGCGCTTAGCAAAAGCACAGCATCTCGTTCCGCTTTTTTCAATGCAAGTGCTTTTATACAATTATAAGTGTCACATTTCTGTTTAAACCATCCAAATATTGGCCACATTAATTTCCATTGTCCCCACTCACTTCCATTGTCAGTGCCTCACTGTAACCTCGATTTTTCCTTTTTTTTTTTTTTTTTTTAAGAAAAGTGGTAATCAACATTATGCCACAAATGCTGTCGATTGAGCTTAACTTGTACTGAACCTGGATTATTTCTTTAATAATATTTACATTTATAGCATAAAATCTAACTAAAGCATAAATCTAACTAAATTTAGTGAGATTTAATGTTCAAACACACGTGGACATTATGGGCGCGCACACACACACACACACACACACACACACAAACACACACACACGTTGGTCTACCTATCATTATGAGAACTCTCCATAGACATAATGATTTTTATACTGTACAAACTATAGATTATATCCCCTAAACCTAACACTCACAAAAACTTTCTGCATTTTTACATTTTCAAAAAACATTGTTTAGTATATTATTATTATTTCAATTTTGGGGACACTAGAAATGTCCTCATAAACCACATTTATAGCATAATAGTAATTACAAGTTTGTATTAAAAATGTAAAAAATAGCAGTAAACCACTTAAACCTGCCCACACACACACACAGTATCAGTGTGACTTGAATTCTCCATAAATAGCAAAATGCAGAAACTGCTCAGATAAAAATAAGATTCTTTTTAAAAAACATATCACAGGAAATGTGAAAGGAGGCAAATATATAAAGGAATGGAAACATCATATTTGTCATACTACATGGAATGCAATCACCCCAAAATAGATGGGCTTTTGTAACGGACACTATGCAAACCAGTTAATGTAATGCTGTGTTATTGTCTTGGATTGAATGTACACACACGGTGTGTGTGTGTGTGTGTGTGTGTGAGAGAGAGACAGTGTGTAAGAACTCTCTGTGGAATTCAATGATTAATGCTCTGTCGCGCTTTCTCAACCTGCTCATTTTAAAGTCCACTGTATTTTCTCTCTCTGTCTCTCCTTCTTTTCTCCAGTCCAGAGCTGAATAAATTAGACATGTGCTTTACTTAAAACCCATCAGCTGCCTTTTGTGATTGTGTCACCTGAGAGCTACACAAAAGAAGGAAGATAAAGAAACAAAAATCGACACAACTGGTCTGGACAGATCCAGAGAATCTGTTTTCAAATTGTGTAAAGTTATCTGAAGAAAGGATACACACACACACACACACACACACACACACACACACACACCTGTTGGTCCACGGCCACTGCATCTAAGCCATCATACATGATGTTGACCCAGCCGTCTTTGGAAGACAGGACAAATAATGACATCAGAGCCTGTGGAAAACAAAAAAGGAACATTACACATTATAAATCTCTAACAAGTCAAAATAATACATAAACACATACAAATTAAAATCCTTTAATCATTTACTGCCATCCAAGATGTGTATGACTTTCTTTATTCTGCTTAACACAAACAAAGATTTTTTGAAGATTATCTCTAATATTCATTCAATGCAAGTGAATCGTGGCATGTATTTAACCACTGAAGTCATATGGATTACTTTTATGCTGCCTTTACTTGTTTTATTTTTGGAGCTTAAAAGTTCTGGTCACCGTTCACTTGCATGGAATGGACCAACAGAGCTGAAATGTTCTTCTAAATAAACCTTTGTGTTCAGCAGAGAAAAGAAAGTCATACACATCTGGGATGGCATGATGGTGAGTAAACGATGAGAGAATAAATTTGTTTTGGTGAACTATTCCTTTAAGCTATTGACCAGGTCCCTCCTTCAATTTAAGTACAAGGATTTTTTTGTCAAGTGAAAACCGTTAGTCCAATTGCTTAGAAAATGAATAGCCCATCAAATAATTAAGGCATAATTTATGTCCATAGAACAAATTGGTGCAAGACAAGCAATAGAAATAGCAATGCATGCCTTAGCAAACATCACTTGTAATATTAGTGACACTATCAGGGTCAACAATATAAATATCTGTAAAATCAGTAAAAACTAAGAAAATAAACAACAACAACAACAACAAAATTTTGCTCAAATGGCTAATGAAGTCAGATGATCAAACTTACAAAAAGTATCATGGTGCAGGGTTTCCCACCTTTTGACTAATGAATTCACATGATATTTCCATAACTTTTCCTTTCACTTAGACTACTGGATAAGGATTTAAAAAATATATTTATAGAGACCGCATTTATAAAGAGCAATTTCTAATGTTTTGAAATGTTTTAGAGCCGAGAACAACTTGAGAAATTTGTATTCACAATAGAAATTTCCATGACTTTTCCATAATCCATATTTTAAAACTTCCTGATATTTCCAGGTTTTCCATGACCGTGGGAAATCTGGTGGTATTACCATGGTGTTTGTAATCTACCATATAGTAATATCATGGTATTCCTTTGGAGTTACTTACAATACCATTTATATGACATGAACATGAATGTGACAATCATACAGTACCATGGTACCACTGACATAGAAGTCTGATTCATTATATCTGTTATCACCACTGTAAAATGGTAATTTTGTACAGTCAGTTTTTGCTCACTTTTGCTGCACTGGCTATTAAGGGCAAAGTGAAGAATACAAGTCATGTGTGTGTCCCACCTGACCCAGGTTATCAAAGTTGTACTTCCTGCGAACCCATCTGTAGTTCGCCTGCAGGCACTCCGATTTATTGGCGATATTTCTAGTGTCAAATCCTTCACAATGATAAAACTTCCCCTTAAAGAGCTGAGAGAAACATCTTGCACTTAGACAATACTTGAATAACTCACATGTTTATTACAAAGCAAACAACGTGGTTGAAAGCAAAACAGTCAAATGCACCACATGGATTTTCCACATCAGTAATATAAACCAGATGGAAATTGTACATGGCAAATAGAATATGGCTTTAACATATTCTGAATAAACATTGCAGACTTTTCAGAATTAGTGCCATTTTTCCAAGAAAATAATCTAAACATCCTTAAACAAGATATATTGACATAGTAAACAAAATTGCATGTGATATTAAAGCTTGTTTTCACAGAATTTATATTGAATTACATTTACTTAAGAGTAAGAAAACTGAACAGAAAAGGATTCACAATTGGCTGTACAAACTATCATTACTTTTTAATAGCCAATCTGCCTTTAGTTTATAGGCAAACCCATGCTACTTACTACTGCTAGTCAGCCATATTGGGGGAGCAGACATTCCCTTTCTAGAGAGTATTTTATTAGACAGTTGTCTTACACCCCTTCATCCAAGATGAGTTATCACTTTTAAACTTTACAAATAAAATTATAAATGAGTGCATCACTTTAAAGTTTAGTTGTTCAATTGTACATGGTTTTAAACTAAAATCGGGTGCACTCTGTACGATTTTTCCAGGCCTTTACGACTGTTGCTTGTCAGATTGTATGACTGTACTTTGGTAAAAGCCATGGAACATTATGAAGCATTATATCAGACTCTATGATACACATTGTAACCAAGACTTTAGTCCCAATTGTCCAGACTGACAGCACTAACTAGCCATTGTTGGAGAAGACACTCTTCTGCATGATGGCAACCCATAATTGGAGGCTTATGCCACGCCCACACTAATACCTTTTAATTTGTAAATGCATTGATTTAGCTGCATTTACGTCTCTCATTTACATTAGATCTTGTTTTCCTCCATCAAAAATGTAGTGTTTCAAATACGCTCTCCATTAAAGCATACTTAAAACGGAATTTTCACACGAAGATTAGCTTGGACGTGGCTTAAAATTCATCATAAAGGCAATTCTTCGGCCGTCAGCGAACAAGTCACACCAAGCAATCAAAGACTGAGGATTTTGCAGACAAAATAAATATTTTATGATCCCTAAAATTTGTCTCAGTTGGAAAAACGTGGCCAAAATAATACAGCATCAATCTGGCTTGGAATAAAAGCCAAAAAACTCAAATTTTATCTTTAAATAATTTTAGACATAACACAATCAACACAAAGTAACTAAATATGATCAAGAGTGTGTTTATGTGCATGTTTACCTGAACTCCAAGAATGCCAAAGACAATGAAGAAAGCGCAACAGATCAACACAATATTTCCAATAGGTCGAAGAGATGTGATCAGTGTTTCAACAACCAGCTTTAGTCCAGGGGCCCTGCTTATGACCCTGATAACAAAATTACACACACACACACACACACACACACACACACACACACACACACACACACACACACACACACACACACACACACACACGCATACACGCATGCACGTACACACGCATATTTAGTGTTGCATCAATATCCTTTAGCACTGATACCATTCATCGAGCACGAGGCTGGAAAAACAGGGCTCAGATTTGTGCAAAAAGTTGAAACAAGTAGATGAGATGCACACTAGTGTTAGCCTTGAACTCAATATGTCAGTCTGTTGAGTAGAATATATTTCTGCTTGAGAGCACCATGTTGTTCAATGCTGTGCCCAGCTGAACAGTTCCCTGAATATAACATAAGAGTAAATGTGATTTCAGCACCATGGACAGCAACATTAGAACGTTTAGGATTATTTCACCCAAAAATGTTTATTCTGCCATCATTTCCAAACCCTCATGTTGTTTTAAACTGATGTTATTGTTTTTTGTGACTGATTGATGGCAAACCTGGCATGATACGTTTTGAGGTGCTACATTTGAAACTGTGCAAGTGCAACAAAGCGTACGATTCATATAAGGAGTTCATCAGCCCCAGTTCTCATTAATTCTCATTAATTCAGCTCAGAGGTTCTGCTAAACAACTCCTTTTGTGCTACACGTAAGAAAAAGGAATATGGGGTTGGAACAACATTAGGTAATTTACAGAAATGTCATTTTTTGTGTGACTATCCTTTAAGAGTATAACAACAATCTTCAACAAAGGACTTCTTGTACATGTACACTGAATCCACACATACACACCTTCAAAAAGTCTTACCTCAAGGGTCTTAGTGTTCTGAGCAGACGAAGCACACGTAAGATTCCCAGGATTCTGTTCCCACCGGAGGAGGCCAGTGAGACCAGGATGTCCACTAAAGACACAAACACCAGCAGACCATCTAAAACATTCCAGCTGCTCTTCAGGTATGAGCCTGGACCAGTATACAGCCCAAGAGAAACCACCTATAATAACAACACCATATTAATCATAACCATCATCATCACTGACATGTCATCAGCTTGTGTTATTGTTAATAGTTTTATCTATCTATTTATCTATCTATCTATCTATCTATCTATCTATCTATCTATCTATC
This sequence comes from Xyrauchen texanus, assembly GCF_025860055.1. NCBI lineage: Eukaryota > Metazoa > Chordata > Actinopteri > Cypriniformes > Catostomidae > Xyrauchen > Xyrauchen texanus. The sequence goes on along the minus strand of NC_068286.1, from coordinate 34,497,378 downwards.
TATCTATCTATCTATCTATCTATCTATCTATCTATCTATCTATCTATCTATCTATCTATCTATCTATCTATCTATCTATCTATCTGTCTATCTGTCTGTCTATCTATCTATCTATATAAAGGTGACTGTGGACGGTGGTGAGACAGAGAGAGAAGGTTTACAGGCAGCTGTTCATCCCATGTGTGCGTTTGTGTCTTTTGGTTTCAGTTTTACATTAAAATATAATTTATCAAGACGGTTCTCGCCTCCTCCTTTCCATTGTTCACTTTACACCGTCCATCCATCCATCCATCCATCCATCCATCCATCCATCCATCCATCCATCCATCCATCCATCCATCCATCCATCCATCCATCCAACCATCCATCCATATTGTAAAGACAATTTGGAAAGTAAATAACAGATTCATTAATGTCTTTTGAAGCAAAACCCTAGGTGTGTGTAAGAAATTGAGCAATACTTAAAACTTTTTTTTTTTCCTATAAATGTTAGCATTCGGCCATTTAAGATTAAGATTCAATTTTATTGTCATTATGCAGAGTACAGGTACAGAGCCAATGAAATGCAGTTGTTTTCGCATATCCCAACTAATCTGGGGTCAGAGCGCAGGGTCAGCCATGAAACAGCGCCCCTGGAGCAGATAGGGTCAAGGGCCTTGCTCAAGGGACCAACAGTGGTATCTTGGCAGTGCTGGAGCTTGAACCCCCAACCTTTCAGTCAGTAACCCAGAGCCTTAACCGCTGAGCCACCACTGGTCTTTGACCAGTGTGAATTTATGCAGGATTCTGAGGAGGGAACTCGGTCTGAGGCATCTCCTCTATTCACCTGCATTCAAACCGTTTCAAAGAGCTCTTCTTGTTGGCTGTTCCAAGATGGCGCCGCAGTTGATGTATCCAAATCAGCCAAATGAGGCACCTACTGTATGTATGATTATCTATGCTTCTTTGTTGTACACACCACTGCGCCTCTATATTTTTCTGTATTTCACGTGTCAGTTCTTGCATGAAATTTCCGACATGCTTATGTCATGCATGGGGCAGCATGTATTCGACCCTCGTGACCGAGCTGGGCGGAAGCAAAATTTTATAGTTAAAAAATGTTTTATATATTGATTATTCCTTACACACACCTAGTGTTTTGCTTCAGAAGACATTATTTAATCCAATGGAGTTGTATGGATTACTTTTATGATGGCTATATGTGCCAACAGAGCTGAAATATTCTTAATGGTGCGTAAAATCTTAATTTGTGTTCTGAAGAAGAAGGAAAGTCATACACATCTGGGATGGCATGTGGGCGAGTAAATGATTAAAGAATTTTCATTTTTGGCTAAACTGTTCCTTTAAGTAAAAAAACCCAACTCTAATATATATTCAGTAAATAAATGTTTTATTAAATTTCTACCTTCACAGTCATCTCTGCCACAAAGATCAAAGTGAAGATGTAGTTTGACACTTTAAGAAAAATCCGTTCCTGTAAAAAAAATTAAAATGCAATTTAAAATGATAACAAATGCACCAAATCCTTTACAGACCAAAAAATAGCAGCTTTCAATGTTATTGTTGTCAAGTTTGTTAAGTTATGTAATTATTCAGCAAATGAGAAGTCAAACAATTGAAGTGCAGAGTGGTTTCACACTCACGATTTAATAAATAATGTACTTTTGGAAAAGCAGAAAGATAACATATTTTCACTGAATTAGTATGCATGATGTTACAGTTTTACAGACTAAATGTTTTGTGGTTATGAAACTGTAGAAAGATCAGTACAACTAACGTTATTCAAAAAGCACTTATAATGATTATTTATAAACATTATTATTTATTGAGCATTGGCATAATTGTATAAAGCAACTTTGATAAACTCCGGTAAAAAACTGTGTTGCTCCGTCTTTCTTACGTTCTTAAGGAAACGTGCCAATCATACAGGAAATGCCAATCTTAAAGGCATTAAGACAGACCAATACAAAAACGGAGCAAACCATTTTACAATAAACAGTGGGAAGTGCTTGACTTAGATAACATAAACATAAACTAATTTAAATATCTACTGAAATGTTTATACCTTTTAGTGTTACATTTTAATTATTCAAATTATGGCTCTTACAGTAACTGTGGGCTACAGTCTGCATTTTACCATGGTTAAGGGGTGTAAACAGTATAATTAATAATAAATCATTTTTATTTTCATTGATATATTTAATATATATAAAACATAATAATTACATTTTATTTAAATTTGAATGAATAAATGTTAACAATAAAATTAACTACATTTAAAAAAAAATAAAAAATAAGAAATTATTATTAATAATAAATATTAATGCATTTAAATTGTATTAAATAAAATGAATATATAAAATGATGTATACAAATAAATCTACCAATTAACGTAATTTAATAGTCTGTAGATGATTTTGTTGATATGTAGACTCGGACATTAATGCAGAAACAAATTGGAATTCTGCCATCACAGAGTGTGTATATTGGATATTACTATACACTGTATATCGGTATAACAGCTTTGAACGAGGCTCATCCAAACAGAGTTGGTACTATTAATTTATAATAGTAGTTTTAGTGCAGAGGCAGTATGAATATAATACAATGGTGACATGTATATCTGTGGTATGATTATAGTTTTGAGAATAGTGGAACAATAAGAGAGTAAGTATAGTGTTTACCGTGCTATCAGGCTGGATGTCAGGTCTCTCTAGAGCGATTGTGATGCAGTTGAGGAAGATGAAGAACAGGACAATATGATCAAACATCTTATAAGTGATGACCCTCTGACAGCGCACACGGAACCTGCACAGACAGAGAGGAAGGGTTGCCACTGTGTGCGTGTAGCATGAGAATTTAATCAATTCATCATTAAAGGGATAGTTTACCCAAAAAAAGAAAGGAAAAAAAAGAAAAAAACTCTCATCATTTACTCTTCCCTCATGCCATCCCAGATGCGAATGACTTCTAAAAGATCTAAAAGATTTTTAGAAGAATATTTCAGCTGTCTAGGCCATACAATGCAAGTGAATGGTTGCCAGACCCTTGAAGCTCCAAAAAGCTTTGGCCCTTATCTATCATGGCCTCCTAATAATCTCCATCCCTGAATTGGATACATCATTCTACTCTCCTCTCCACCAATAGCTGGTGTGTGGTGGGCATTCTGACGCACTATGTCTGTCGTCGTATCATCCAGGTGGATGCTGGACACTGGTGGTGGTTGAGGAGATTCCCCCATACTATGTAAAGCACTTTGAGTGCCTAGAAAAGTGCTATATAAATGAAAGGAACAATAAGGAAATAGATTAAGGAAGCATAAAAGTAATCCATTGAACTCCAGTGGATTAATCAATGTCATCTGAAGCAATCCAATACATTTTGGATGAGACCAAAAGGTAACTGCTTTTTCACTATATATCTTGACAGCATTCACTTTAGCAATTATTCACCATTCACCTGCATTGAAATGGACTTCCGAGCTAAAATATTGTTCTCAAAATCTTCTTTTGTGTTCAGCAAATGAAAGAAAGTCATACACATCTGGGATAGCATGAGGATGATTAAAGGATGGGAGAAATTTCATTTTTGGGTGAACCATTCCTTTAAATGGAATGTGTGTATGTACTGTATGTGTTTAACTATTGTGGTGTGTTGCTTACTCACTTATTATGAGGGGAAAAAAGGAAGAGTGACCAATCCTCATGATCTCTACACCACTGAGGTTTATACGGCTCCAACACTCTCTTCAGAATGACACACCAACTCTAAAAAACACAAACAATACCAGATGGAGAAAGAAAATGTAGAACATTAGTGACTGACTGATTTGAATTGAAGAGAGCATGCTGGCTTGTGTCTGATATAATGTCAATAAATGAACACTTTGTTCAAAACCTAATGATCTGCCTTGCTGTCTACTGACTACAAAGCAGCCTTCTAATGTAGCATGTGAAAATGACTGATCTGCAGGCCCAGGCAGAATCTGTGCGCACGGTATTCCAAAGAGAGCTCTGCAGATTTACTCAGAATTGCAACATCTGCAATTTACAAAAGTTACACATTCACCACCACATGCATGTTTGTTTAATAAATACATTGGCTAATTTGATGAGTCTTTCAGTTACCAACAATAGTGTAGTACTATCAGCTCCATTTAACACATTTTACTATGTTAAAATCCCCCCAAGATTCCATCTAGGCCTGCTGATCTGGAACGCTCTACATAGGCAGCAGCTCCGCACAGCACACACATAGTATATATATATATATATATATATATATATATATATATATATATATATATAGCAAACTTATACCATGGGCCTATTAAATGCTTGATTATGATTGGTTGACAGACGTTCTAAGGTGTGCAATTATTTTCCAGTAAATGCACATCTGTGAAGTAGTTCCAGGTCTTGACCGCATAATGATACCATATCACTTCGTTAAATTATTTCAGCTATTTTAAAGAACCACACAGGCTACCACAGCAAAATAACCAATAAATACAAAGACATTGGCTAAGTACATAGGATAAGAATGACAAGCAATGTTTATAATATCCTAAATGTATTTCAAGTGCCCTCGCACTCTCTCTCTCTCTCTCTCTCTCTCTCATTCGCAATTGCCTCACCCACATTCACATATGCTAACATTGACACGCATACATATGCGTACACACACGCACACACTCCAACACACACACACACACGTACACACACACACACACACACACACACACACACACACACACACACACACACACACACACACATGTTGTGTTTCCATGTTTTATGGGGACTTTCCATAGACATAATGGTTTTTATACTGTACAAACTTTATATTCTATCCCCTAAACCTAACCCTACCCCTAAACCTAACCCTCACAGAAAACTTTCTGCATTTTTACATTTTCAAAAAACATAATTTAGTATGATTTATAAGCTGTTTTCCTCATGGGGACCGACAAAATGTCCCCACAAGGTCAAAAATTTCGGGTTTTACTATCCTTATGGGGACATTTGGTCCCCACAAAGTGATAAATACACGCTCACACACACACACACACACACACACACACACACACACACACACACACACACACACACGTTAACACACACACACACGTTAACACACTCCCGCGTCTTGGTCAATAAAACAGTTTCTATATTATCTGAAATATCTGTGGGAATCACCCTCGTGCTCCCCCTCTCTTTTGCTCTCACACACACTCCCACACACGTGGACACACATACATATACGCATTATGAACAGTACTGACTCACGAACGGAAACAGAGCCGTCATATCAGCGCACACCTGCATCTCAGTTGGGTTGAAACAGTTGTTAAGGTTTACAAAGGTAAAGCTATATACAAAAATGGCGATAGTCGCAGCTGTTGAGGAGTGTGCTTTAAATTACATCTTGGCGATTTTTAAGCGATGTTAATTCTGAAGAGAGCTGCAACATATAAAGTTAATCCCACAATGATCTCTCTCAGTTTCTGAGTTTCTATCCTTCGCTCACTCACACACAAACTCACACACAATATGCACACACACATGCACAAACAAACTACCTTGTAACTCCAGTAAGTGCTGCAGTAAAGCAGTGCAAGCCTCGCCTCTGTTGCTAGATCTAAAGTGGCGTTTTCGAACTAGCAACGAAGACTCAGACTGTATTCAGAGCAAGACGCTGAATCCAGTTCCACTCACAAGAGTGTTTTAGGGACGAAAACCAGAACATTTCTTGAGATAAAACTCTGAACCATGTCTTAAGCTGTGGTAACTGTGGTATAAGCGGAATAATTTACAATGAACAAGGTATATCAGTCAGACAAATTAATTGGCAGATAGTCTATTAGGCCAGTTTGAGATGTCTTCTCAATCAATAATAAACTCCTTCTGATTTCAAATATTTTACAAATAAAAAAAATGAAAGAAAAAAATATATGTAAGTAATAATTGACTCTGGATTATTGAAAAATAATGCACACCCAAGGTGTAACGCACAGCATCATGGCTGCATTCCCTCATCAGGTGTGCATTAATTTTCAATAATTCAATGGCCCATTATATTACAATAGTGCTATTGACCAACAACTCTATTGGTGCTATTGACCAATTAAAAAAATTAGTAAAACTAGTGTACCACCTCCTCAGAGTCTTCATCCTCTACCCCTTGTGTAGATGGATCAGGGTGTGTAATGTTCGGACAGGACGGATAAGCCCCATGTAATCTGCCATTACACTCCAAATATGGGCGTGAAACTTGCAGCAGCTCTGGTAAATCAAACGACCCGAGATATGAGACTCTGCCCAGACTGCCAGTCCTGCTGGCTTTCCCATCATCTGATTGGTTGTCATCCATGCTCTCCTGTCCTGCCCCTGACAGCAGCGACTCACGCTCTCCAGACTGAGCACGTCTGATCAGACTGGGGGCATTGTCAAGACTGTTCCAACTAGAGCATCGGCTTCCCCAAAGGCTGGACTACAAAAAACACACACATGGTAGCTGATTATCATGGCATGCAACAAAAGGCATTATATGATAGAGTAATTAAAAATAAGCCACCAGAGGCCATGGTAAAATAACTAATGCACAGCATTGAGTGGCTTGTATAAAATGGTAGAAACAGCTAATGATAAAAGAACTTCAGTGCAAAAATATAGAATTTAATTGATGTGCTCACACAGTTGTGTGTGCATATTGTCTATTTTACAACAGCTTCAAAAGTGTCTTATTTTAGAGCTGGAACTATTCATTTTATAAAGTGTTTGTAATGAACAATCTACAAGTCTAATGAGATACAAATAAGGCACAATAAAGCACATAAGATAACATACAAATATATATAAAAATAAATAATGAGGTCAGTGTTGTAGGCTTTATTTGCGCTGCTGTTGTAGTTTTTGTCATCACTGTTGATTAATAGTTATGTGGTGATTTTAAGAGCTCATCTTTTACTTGATGTTTGTTGAGTATCACCATTACTGAGGTTTGTGTCTCAAGTGTTGACATCTATGTGCCTCCAAATCAAAGTATTATGTTTGTGGCCTGTGTCTTTCAACAAGAGACCATCCTGGAGCGCAAAACTGGCAGGGTTACTTGTCAGTTAAAGGGGTCATGACATGAGGAATCAAATTTTTTTTTATCTTTTGATATATAAGATATCACAGTACTATACACAAGGACTGACTCTAACAAGACATCAACGCCTATTTTTCCATCATTGCACCCTTGGCCTTCACCCAGGTGAAGAGGACAGACAGGGCCTGTCATGGGAGATTCATCCAAAGGAGACTTATACAGGACACCTTCATGTGCCTATCTGGATTTAAATGTTTTTCTACATAAACCTGCACTATCATACATCTTGCGCCACTTTTAAAAGATGTGATGTCAAGTTATTACTCTAAAAAGGAAACCCCCATACTGTTTCATCTTGCTGTTTGCTATCTTGATGTTGTGCTGCTTTGAAGGCATCCTGGACCGTTCTTGCACCCATCTGTGTTCATTTTAACTGTCATTAACTAAACTGACATTAACTAAATGGATGTCTTTGAAATTTGGTATGTGTTTCCGGCAATGTGCGGTGCAATTTAAGAGCAGTACAATCACACATTTTAAAATGCGTCTCATTCTGCTGTGGCCACTGACAGGGAGAAACACATTCAGTTGTGTGTGTAAACAAATGGAAGATGTGTGAGATGTCACTCATGTGAGGACCAGGCTCTATGTTTTGCCCTGTTGAAGCCAGTTGAAGCACCCCAACATCACCGAAGATTGTATTCCGTTTGTGTATTCAGAACATTTCAGAGTGGATTGCTTGTGAACCAGTCAAAATATGATTAGAGCTTTGCAAAGGAACTGTTATTGAAAGATGGGGCAGTTAAAACCATATTGGACCACAAAAATTTAAGAAAACAATTGAATTCATGAAGACTTCATATATCTGGATTGTTTGTTTATGGTGCTGTTTATATATTCAGTAGGGTTGTTAATTTAACGTGTTAATTCAGTGTGATTAATTTGACAAATAATAATGCGTTAAAAAAATTCACGCAATGCCCACTGACCCGTAATAAGCAAGATTCCTGAGAAACGCAAGCTTGTAGTACCACCTGTTTACTCCAGAGGGCAGTAAGTGGAATTTCAGCTGTATGAGCAATGCGCAGTTTATACAGTGAAGAAAAAGACTTCAGTAGGCAGAACAACACAAACTTGCGTTACATTCTTGCGTTCAAAACAATTGAAGGAGTGCAAATGCGAACCAAGGGATCTCAAGATGTGTTTAGATGACATGTGTTGGGTGTACATTGTGTTAACCCTGAAAAGTAGTTTTATATTGGTGTGTGGAGTTCATTTTCTTTGGATTTAGTTTCAAATATGGCTGAATTTGAGCGGCTGCACAATGCCAATCATAACAGTGGGCATTTACATTGAAGTCTTATAGGGCCAGAGACCTTGAACCCAAGCTTTTCAGACAGAGAGCCAGAGACAATTACTATATCATATTATGACTGTTTTGGTGCAAAAAACAAAAACAAAAACTATAATAACATGATAAGTGGACCTCAGGGAACATATTAAAATTATTTAAATAAAGAGCTCATCATGACCCCTTTAAAACTAGGTTCACTGCCCACACACTTTACAGAAGCAGGATCTAAAGTGAAGTTTAACATCCAATTTGAGTTCAGCTAACTAGACTAGAGATAACTAGAGTTCCCCTTCTGTCGCTCTCTCCACGTTATGTCGGAGAAGCGACACTAGGGGTCTCTCTTGAGCGCCGATATTCATCTCTGACCTATTGAAAAGGGCCAATGAGAGTTGGCAGTCAGTATCTGCATACCCCGCCCCCGCATACGGGTATTTAAGCGGGGCAAATACGGAAGTTTAGTCAGAAAATTTATTCGGAGCCGATGGTCTGTTTGCTTTCTGCTGCGAGAATACAGAAGCCTGAACGTTCCCGTTTCCCTGACGATCTGCCTGCTGTTGGATTTGACGGTGCACAACAGTGGCTTTCTCCTACTTTGCACGGTGTGCATTGTTGCCCCTGAGCGCTTCGACAGTGCAGACACACACACACACACACTGTGTATTAAAAGAGCAAATTTCCCTAAAAGAGCAAATTTCTCTAAAAGAGCAAACACAGCGGAGTTGAACGTCCTTTTCACGTTTCTTTTTCAAGATGCCCTTCCGCCCCTGTGTCGTTCCTGGATGCGGTAGAAGCCTCTCTGCTTCAGACGGCCACAGGCGCTGTCTCGTGTGTTTGGGCCGCGATCACACCGAGGCGGTGTTTGTGGATGGTTCATGTTCTCACTGCGAGAACATGACCATGACCACATTGCGGTCGCGGCTTGCTTTCAACAGAAGGCAAGCCACCCCAGCTGCACCCCGCATTGCTCCTTCTTCCCACGGGATTGAGGACGATGCTGTTGGTGCTGGGGGCGATTTGGGGGCGGCAGCGGGTGCAGTTTCGCCAGGTAGCCCCCGCGAACCTCCCGTTCCCCGACACGCTCGCTGGTCCCCATCCAAGCTCGCGGCGATAGCGGCTCGCCTCACGGCCTGGCCGTCTATCCTCCCGAGTCCGAAGCAGATGAGCTCGCCGCTGCATCGGAGAGTGTGGTGTCTGATGCTGAGGACTCCCCTGGACTGCCGCCTTCGGGCCAGCAGGCCCAGGCTGAGGCCGACGCTCAGATGTCCGACATGCTTTCCCGGGCCGCCACGAGCGTGGGGTTGGACTGGAACCCTCCGTCCTCCCCACAGCCTTCACGGTTGGATGATTGGTTCCTGGGGGCAGCACGCCGTTCGCGGCCTCGCATCCCCCCGGTCCCGTTTTTCCCGGAGGTGCATGATGAGCTGACGTCTACATGGAGAGCCCCGCTCTCCGCTCGTCTAGGTGCCACCCGCTCCACTCTCTCCACCCTCGACGGCGGAGAGCGCCACGGATACGGCACGATTCCCCAGGTCGATAGGTACCATCTATGCCCCGGTAGCCCTACCTCCTGGCGTGGTCGCCCCGTACTCCCATCCAAGCCCTGTAGGACAACATCCTCGCTCAACGCGAAGGCCTACAGTGCGGCTGGATGCGCTGCCTTCGCCCTGCATGCAATGGCCCTCCTGCAAGTCCACCAGGCCAAAGCTCTCAGAAACATGCACGGGGGTGGACCTGATCCTGATGTGCTGCAGGAACTGTGCTCAGCGGCCAATCTCGCCCTGAGAGCGACGAAGGCCACAGCGCAGGCACTCGGACAGACGATGGCCACCCTAGTGGTCCAGCAACGCCATCTTTGGCTCAACCTAGTCGAGATGCATGAGGCTGATAAGAACCACTTCCTGGACGCACCTGTCTCCCAGATTGGCCTTTTCGGCAACACCGTCAAGGACTTCGCCCAACAGTTCTCCGCGGTGAAGCAGACGGAGGCCATCAGTCACATCATGCCCCGCCGCAGACCTGCCGCTACGGGCCCCGCCCCGTCTGCCCGCCGAGGGCATCCCCCTGCGAAGAAACCAGCTCCTGCTCCGCCTCAACCCGGGCCCAGCTCTCAGCCCCAGCGTCGAAGCACCCCGCAGGCGGCGCGACGCCCCTGTCTCACGAACCCCCTCTAGGACCCGGAAGGCTCCCAAGCGTTCCTGAGACAGCCGACCCAGAGCTGAAGACGTTAGCTCCGGAGGTGGTAAGACCGCTCCATCCCCCGGTGGAGGGCCGGTAGGAGAATCCTTTGTTTTTTAATTTGCCACACCCCCTGACGGGGGCTGTGGTACCCACATTCTCAATAAAAGAGCTATTTCCTTTGCCTCTGGGTCACCTGGCCCGCAAATGCCGTTTTCACGGCAATCTGCTTTCAGATTACGACAGTCCCGGTACACCGGACGTGGCGATCCCGCCTTCCGCCTGCCCACGACTGTCCCCCGGCCGGCCGGTTCAGATGAGTCCAGAGGACGCCAGCATCAGACCTCCTCCTCAGTCACGAACCCGCCCCCTGCCGGGTGCGCGGAGCAAGGTAAGTGCTTTGAGTCTATTCTCAGCACCTCAGCCTCAGGCCGCAACGAAGCCGCCCGACGCTGCACTACCTGTTCCGCCCCGCTGCAAGGCCCCGCCGGGTACGTCCAAAATACTCGTCCCTTTGGTGCCGCTAGCGCAGAGCTGGGAAGCGTGGCTTTCGCCAATCCTGGACCTGCGAGTTTTCAATCAGGCCTTGTTAAAACTCCCGTTCAAAATGCTTACGCAGAGAAATATTCTGGCTGGCGTTCGGCATCTAGATTGGTTCGCAGCGGTAGACCTGAAGGACGCGTACTTCCACGTCTCAATTCTGCCACGACACCGACCCTTCTTACGGTTCGCGTTCGACGGCCAGGCGTTTCAGTACAAAGTCTTCCCCTTCGGCCTGTGTCTGTCCCCTCGCATCTTCACGAAGGTCGCAGAGGCGGCCCTTGCCCCGCTACGAGTAGCCGGCATCCGCATTCTCAACTACCTCGACGACTGGCTCATCCTAGCACACTCTCGAGAGTTACTATGCACACACAGAGACCAGGTGCTCCGGCACCTCAGCCGCTTGGGGTTTCAGGTCAACTGGGAAAAGAGCAAGCTCACTCCGGTTCAGAGCATCTCTTTTCTCGGGTTGGAGTTAGACTCAGTCTCAATGACAGCACGTCTCACGAGCGAGCGTGCTCAGTCGGTGCTGGACTGCCTCGCTTCCTTCAAGCCAGGCACAGTGGTCCCTCTAAAACTTTTCCAGAGGCTCCTGGGGCATATGGCGTCCTCCACGGCGGTCGCGCCGCTGGGGTTGATGCATATGAGACCACTCCAGCACTGGCTCCAGACTCGAGTCTCGAGACAAGCATGGCACCACGGCACGCATCGGGTAAGGATCACCCCCGCCTGCCTCAAAACACTCCGACCCTGGACAGACCTCTGCTTTTTACGGGCAGGAGTGCCCCTGCAGCAGGTATCCCAACGCGTTCTGGTCACAACCGACGCCTCCCGGTCCGGGTGGGGTGCCGTGTGCAGCGGGCACGCAGCAGCGGGCCGTTGGAAAGGGGCCCCGCTGCGTTGGCACATCAACTGCCTGGAGTTGCTGACCGTCCTTCTTGCTCTCAGGAAGTTCCTCCCGTTAGTTCGGGACAAACACGTCCTCGTGAGATCGGACAGCACCACAGTGGTGGCGTACATAAATCGCCAAGGCGGCGTACGCTCCCGCCACATGTCACAACTCAAGTTGACTCAAGTCGCTGCGTGCCACTCACATCCCCGGCAAGCTCAGCGTCGTAGCGGACGCACTATCACGACAACGCCTGCCCGGCGGGGAGTGGAGGCTTCACCCCCAGTCGGTCCAGCTGATTTGGGAACGGTTTGGCAAGGTCCAGGTAGACCTGTTTGCCTCCCAGGAAACCTCCCACTGCCCGCACTTGTACGCCTTAACAGAGGCTCCCCTCGGGACAGACGCGCTGGCACACAGCTGGCCCTCGGGGCTGCGCAAGTACGCATTCCCCCCAGTGAGCCTTCTTGCACCGGTGCTGTGCAAGGTCAGGGAGGACGAGGAGCAAGTCACGTTAGTGGCCCCCTACTGGCCCACTCGGACTTGGTTCTCGGAACTCAGACTTCTCGTGACAGCTCCTCCCTGGCAAATTCCAAGGACCTCCTCTCTCAGGGACAGGGCATGTTCTGGCACCCGCGCCCAGACCTCTGGAACCTCCACGTCTGGTCCCTGGACGGGATGCGGAAGAGCTAGCCGGCTTACCGGCGACCATTGTGAATACAATCAACCAAGCCAGAGCCCCCTCTACCAGGCACCTTTACACCCTAAAGTGGCGCTTGATCGCAGATTGGTATTCTTCCCGAACTGAAGACCCGCAGAGATGCGTGATCAAGTCAGTTCTCCTGACAGTGCTCCACCCTCAAGGTGTATGTTGCCACCATTGCCGCCCACCACGATCCTGTAGACGGCAAGTCTTTGGGTAAGCACGTCCTGATCCTCAGGTTCCTGAGAGGCGCCCGGAGGTTGAATCCCTCCCGGCCAGGCCTAGTTCCCTCCTGGGATCTCTCGGTAGTCTTGGCAGGACTCCAGAGACCTCCCTTCGAGCCGCTTGAATCAATTGGACTCAGGGCCCTCTCTCTTAAGACGGCCCTGCTGATCACGCTCGCCTCTATCAAGAGGGTCGGGACCTGCAAGCGTTCTCTGTCAGCGACACTTGCCTGGAGTTCGGTCCGGCAGATACGTCTGTGATCCTAAGACCGCGACCGGGCTATGTGCCCAAGGTTCCTACCACACCCTTCCGAGATCAGGTAGTGAACCTGCAAGCGCTGCCCCGGGAGGAGGCAGACCCAGCCCTTTCGTTGCTATGTCCAGTGCGCGCCCTGCGCATTTACCTGGACCGCACACAGAGCACCAGACGCTCTGAGCAGCTCTTTGTCTGCTTTGGGGGACGGCAGAAAGGGAATGCCGTCTCCAAACAGAGGCTCGCCCACTGGGTTGTCGACGCCATCACACTGGCTTATCACACCCAGGCCGTGCCCCTACCCTTGCGGGTCCGAGCTCACTCAACAAGGGGTGTTGCGTCCTCGTGGGCACTGGCCAAGGGCACCTCCCTAGCAGACATCTGTAGAGCCGCGGGTTGGGCAACACCCAACACCTTCGCAAGGTTTTACAACCTCCGCGTTGAGTCGGTTGCGTCTCGTGTTTTGTCAGGTCCGAGCCCGTAGAACTCGGTAACACGTAGACCGACAGGCCGGGTGGATCGCTTGCGCCCAGCGCCCTTTTCCTGACGTCAAGGTAAAGTAGTGCGCCTTCTTCCCAGGGCGTCCCACTCCGAGTCGGGACCCTGGTCGATTCCTCCCCAGCCCTCCGGGTCCACGGTTCAGCAGAGAAACTCGCCGACCCAGGCCACTGCGGGTACCCTGATGGCTACCCTGTACTGGTATAGGTGCTCCACAGGTAAGGCCTCCTGCACGGACTCCCCCTGTGTGTAATTCCACGGTTCTGTCCCCTTACGAGCGGACCCCCGTGTCTCCCTTAGGCAGTTACAGCTGTCCCGGTCTGTAGTAACTCCCCCCTTTCGAGGCTGGATCTACCACCGCACCATACTTTCCACACGAGCCCTAAGACGGCCGTGTGACGTGTCTACCACTTTTCCTCCCCGAGAATAAGGGCAGGTGTGGTCTCCGCAGGGTCTGGGTAAGACCCCCTTCCCTATATGCGTGTAAGGGCCCTGGCCGTGATTGCTCTATGCGAGAAACATAGAGAGAAAAGAGGCCCAGCCAGGCTGGCCCGTTCCCATGTTGGCAAACATCGCCTTGTTCCCCCCCTAGGGTAACTAGAAGGATTCCGATGTTCTTATGGGGCATTGGGGAAGGATACGTGCAGCCAGGTACAGATGATGCGCGGCACTGGATGAAATCCCTGCCCGCCTCTGTATCGGCGGTTCACGTACACGGTTCAGCGCATGGCAAGATTGGAATGGGTCCCCTAGTGTTGCTTCTCCAACACAACGTGGAGAGAGCGACAGAAGGGGAACGTTTGGTTACGTATGTAACCTCCGTTCCCCGAGGGAGGGAATGACACGTTGTGTCTTTCCTCCGCCATGTCGCTGAACCGAGCCACTGTTGTGGCCTGACCATTTCCGGCTCCTCAGAAAAATCCTGACTAAACTTCCGTATTTGCCCTGCTTAAATACCCGTATGCGGGGGCGGGGTATGCAAATACTGACTACCAACTCTCATTGGCCCTTTTCAATAGGTCAGAGGTGAATATCGGCGCTCAAGAGAGACCCCTAATGTCGCTTCTCCGACACAACTTGTCGTTCCCTCCCTCGGGGAACGGAGGTTACATACGTAACCAAACGTTTTCACAACTACATTCAATCAGTTCAGATTACTTTTTAATTTGTGAGATAAAATCAAATTCAGTCAGTTAAATAAAAAAAAAAAAACCCATGCAAAAAAACACTAATCTAATGAGCTGAATCAACCAATTTCTTTTTACCATGTACTCATTTCATATGCAAAGATAGCATTTACATACTGTAGAAGTCTTAAAGGCATAGAAGCAAAAAAGTGCTGTTTAATAAGGTCAGAGAGAGGAAGGGAAATGGTCATGAAAACTAATCTCTCACTATTTTTGGCACACACACAAAAAAAACTTGCCAATCATTATAAATGGACCTCAGGGAGAAAAATAAAATGATAAAAAAAACGTATATGCTATAATACTGTATGACTCCTTTAAACTCTATTTACCTTGCTTAGAGAATCCTTGTATTTGTGTGTGTCAGGGACACCAGAACTACTTTTAGCCCACATCTAAAAGTTGGGTGTAAGTAAAATCTTTAACCTACCTCCAATGGCTCGCATTAAACGCAAACTTTCTATAAAGGCTATATTTCACTAAAGTTTTAGCACCTCATATTATTTCAAACAGACAACAATGCCTTTAAATATTTGAGGAAATCAGACATGTGTTGATGAATCTCTACGTATCTAACATATAAAAGCAAACTTGGAGTTTGAGATTATGTCTTCTGGCAGCAGTAAGGATGAAATTATTAAATAAATTATGACAAATGTTAATTTGTGCTCACAAGTTGAGTGAAAACATAATTTAAATAACTGCTTTCAGGAGACTGAACTTGCATTTATATAGCAAAAAAGCCAATCAATGCACTATTAATATTTCCAAAGATTGAATTACTCTAATTGTTTTTGTGCAATTTTTACATTGCTGTTACATTGTTCTGTAAGGGTCTACAGGTGTAAACCAACCCCTTCAGTTGTGTTTACCACTCACCAGGGATCTCTGGTCATGGGGCTCAGTGGAGGTGTTGCTGTTCCGACGTGATTGGCTGTAGATGTGTGACACTTCAGTTCTGGTCATGGCATTGGGTTGTGTGTGTGTCATGTGAGGTGGCATGGATGCCCGGGGTTCCAGGTATCCATTAGAGATGGGCATTAACGTCTGCATTTTCAGTTCTGATCCAAATATTAACAAGAGTTTATACATCAAATAACAAAGCACACAAATAAGCACAGTTGACATTAAATCGATTTTTGGAAGTCAACATGTCCAGCACTGTGACATTCTATATTCCTTCTGAAACTATTTAGCAAATTCTTCAATCATTATTACCTCATATTAATTAAGAGACCACATGGAATATGTGTGCATTAAAAATAAATGTATAACACCACAGGACCATTTAAATTAAACTAGTGAAGGGAAAGAAAATGTTTGAATAATGTAAAAGAAATGGTGACCAGCTACATTACCATAGACACTTTCTATTACACATTCAAATAAACACAGACACACACATACACACATACCTGAGTTCAAAAGTTCTCCCAATTTTTCCTCATCACCATAATCAGACGACATGTCATCATCGCTGTCTGATCTGCTAGCATCACCCTGAGAAAGAGAAAGAGAGAGAGAGATTTGACATTTCAAGGTGGAAATCCAGAATTCATAATAATGAACGGAGATTATATTAACACATGCACACCAATACAAGGCCAGCAGTAATAAAAATCTATTTTAAACACTGCCTTCTTATTTTATGGTTAGTTATCCAATTTTGGATTTCGCTCTTGTCCTATTTCCTGTCGAGTCATTGAACTTGCCCTGCTAGGCCACTTTCATACATTACTTCCATAACGTGACGCATTTTCAAGTGAAACTGGATATTCAATAGGGGATTTATTCAAAAGCCATTTTCCACCATATTATAGGTTTTGGTAAGAAACACCTTGAAATATAAGTAATTTTTCAGCAAAAATGTTGACATCTGTTGTCAAATAAATTACGAAAAAACTATTCAATTACAGGGTATTTCCCACCAAAACCTATCATATGTCTTCCAAAGACTTGGAATATGATCCACAAGCCGCATTAACTACTTTAATGACACTTCTGAGTCTTTATTGTTTGGATTTCTATTCTGATACTTTTAAGATTTACAATGAAGCACTATCCACTGCCAATGTAGTAAAAAAAACAGGCTATTATATTAATTTAAACAATTTTATGTTCTGCAAAAGAAAGAAAGTCATATGGGTTTGGAACAACATGAGGGTAAATTATGACAAATACTGGAAAAATGGGACATTTTGGATTAGTTTTTTTTACAAATTTATTACAATTATTAGAAAGACAGTGATGGAAATAGGCAGAATGAAGCAGAGGGTTTGAATTAGAATTGCTGAAATTCAGAAGAGTAACAACTGGATAAGTATGTGTGCTCATGTATTGTTTGAGAAGGTAAAGTGTCCAGTGACTATGTGTGTGATATTACCTTGCAGAGAATAGAGAGAGAGAGAGAGAGAGAGAGAGAGAGAGAGAGAGAGAGAGAGAGAGAGAGAGAGAGAGCAAGAAAGAGAGAGAGAGATAAAAGACAGAACAACAGAAAGGTTTGAGTGAAAGCGTTTTGCTATCGAACACATCAACACACCAGCTGCAACCAGGCTCTGTGCCAATGCGTGTGCTTAACACTACAGATGAGTCTAATCTACATGAAAATTACACACATAAACCAAACATACACAGATCCACATAATCAATCTCTTTGATGTGACACAAAATAAATAAATAAAAGAAACAGGAACACGCTATTCTTCATTTCTATGTTCACTAATGGCAATCCCTTATTCAAGGCATACATAAAAGCTACAGTGCTATAATTGTGTTACAGTGCTATAATTCCAGTTCGCTGATAGCACCTTACTCTTAACATAAAATTTCTGTCTTGAAAACCCGGTTATGTGCAATTTGGATACATGTAATTCAGTTGTGTAGAGGATTTGCAGTTATGTTGGAAGCCAAGTAGAGGAAATAGTTTTAGCTGTTAGTTTAAGTAGCCCCAAGACACTTCAGTCACACTTACAAATATATGAATGCCATTGCAATAGATAACAAAATATCAAAGCAAGAGGGATTTCCTGTAAAGAAAGACAGCACATGCACTCTTTTCAAGCAAAGCATTACATAAACACAAGTGCGTTTTGTTTTAAATAATTAAACAAATAGATATACTTTTCAAAATGAAGAAAAAACAAAACAATTTTGGACACTTTTTCATTGTCAAATGTTAGTGGAACAGGTCCATAGCAGTTTATGCGAGGAAGTTCCTCTGCTAGGACATTTCCTTGGGGCCAGTTGCTTAAAAATAATTGCTAAATAATTAAAACAAAAATGGCTCTGATATTTTGTTATCTATACAATGAAATTCATACTTTTATTTTTTTAGATGGCTCAAAGGGATAGTTCACCCAAAAATGAAAATGTTCTTATCATTTACTCACCCTCATGCCATCCCAGATATGTATGACTTCCTTTCTTCTGCTGAATACAAATTAAGATTTTAGAAGAAAATCTCAGCTCTGTTGGTACTCACAATGCATGTGAATGGGTACCAAAATTTTAAGTTCCAAAATGCACATAAAGACAACATAAAAGTAATCCATAAGATTCCAGTGGTTAACTTCATATCTTCTGAAGTGATATGATAGGTGTGGGAGAAAAAAGGTTCAAATATTAAGTCCTTTTCTTTAGATTTTTGTTATTTGGGAGGGCATTTATTACTGGGCTGGGCATTACTGAATTTATGGTAAAAACTGACTTAAGTATTGATCTGTTTCTCACCCACATCTCTCATATCACTTCAGAATATATCGATTTAACTACTAGAGTCTTATAGATTACTTTAATGCTGCCATTATGAGCTTTTTTGTGCTTCAAAGTTTTGGACCCCATTGACTTGCATTGTACTGTATGGACCTAAAGAGCTGAGACATTCTTCTAAAAATCTTTGTTTGTGTTCAGCAGAAGAAATAAAGTCATACAAATCTGGGATGGCACTAGGGTGAGTAAGCGATGAGAGAATTTCTCATTTTTGGGTGTCCCAATACATTTTGGGGCCACTGTATATTGTTGCTCATGGTGGCACTCTTGCTGATTAGAATATATATATAGGTCTTGTGTCTTGTGTATATAGGTCTTGTGTCCTGCTCAATGTACAGTAAGTTAGCATACAGTGTGCTATTGAAAAGCCCTTTTTATTGAAAGTAAGTGGTATATAACGATTAAATATAAACAAGATCCCCTTGTCTGACTTCTGACCTCTTACCTCAGCCTGGAAGCCCTCTACTAAGATGGCAACCAGTAAGTTAAAGAGGACATAATTTCCAAAGGTCATCAGGGCTACAAAGTACAAAGCCGCCCAGGCAGAAGTGGAGGCCATGCCATTATACAGAACCACATTCCAGTCCTCCTGCGTCAAGATCTGTGGAGAGACACACAATAGAGACAGAGATGAGGATTGTAAGCAATTATACTGATTCCTGGATTTTTCTTAGAGGCACATTTCACAGCCATATTTCACATTTTATATTATTTATTTACACTGAGAGTATGCATCTACACTTGAATGGTTTACTTGGTTTCATTCTCAATTCGTTTTTAACTTAATATTGATGGACAAAAACAATCACTTAAATGCTGTGAATATCTTCAAATTGATTTTATTTGTATTTACATTTGACATATGTAATTTTTATATTTATATTATTTGTATTTTGGTTGTCACATGCTGTTACACCTCTATGTTTACAACATACCTTAAAGTAAACTATAGTTTTTACTTAATGACTGGTAGATTAACACTAACAGAAATGTATATAATGGTGGTGATAAATATTAACAGGAAACCAAAACAAGTAAAGGAAACTGTAGATTAAATAGTGATTATAGGTACTTTTATTATAGGAACACAAATTTCTGGCCTAAGATTGTTGATATTATTAAGAATACCTAAGAGTTACATGAAAGAATATTGATTAACTGAAGTTCAGTCATGAAAACTTTCTAAAGGATTATGTGTGTATGACATATTGATAAGATTTTGGTCTTGGAGCCCAAGATCTGCTATGCTGCTACATACTGAGTTAATATGTGGACATGCTGCTGCTGCTGCTGCATAATTAGACATTTTGCTGCAATGAGCATGTAGGACATGCTGCTGCACAAATAGACATAAAAAACAATCCCAATGTAGCAGATCTAGACAAGTGTAGCTGGGGTGGAGGTGGGTTTCAGAGAAAAAATCTTGCAGTGTGCTGCAGTCAAGCCATCTTATCTGCAAAACTGAGCAATTTAAATGTTAGACAAAGAGAGATGCAATTTGATTGGTTACCCAACAATATGTTAAGGACCAATCAGCGTACACCATGTGAGCCAATTGGCAAACAGATAACAAATTCAAAGAACCTATGAGCTTGTGTAACAAAGTTTCATGTCTGAACTTTGGTCATCTCTATAAATGTCCCTTTTAATTTTTTTTGTCTCATTAAACATTCTATTCTAAATGCAAAGAACTTAGTTTAGTTTTTTTTCCCTTCACCCCAGCATATTTCATACATATATCCTCTGAAGAACCCAAACAAACCCCTCTCTCTAGCTCTTCCATTAGACTGATTTAGACCAGATGAAAACCAGCAAGTACTGCCTGGAGTTTATATTTCTCTTACAAACACGCACACACATACACACTTCCACACAGACAGAAATAGAGATTAGGGAAATTAAAGGCTTCTGATGCCCAAGAAACCTTGACCCTGTGGTTTCCCTCAGGGCCTGAATTTAATATGGCACAATATCAGTATTTGCACAAGTGTCACCCCCGGTGACCTCATCATACTGCCCAATACTACAGGGGGAGGGCTTGATGACCTCATCATGTCTGTAATAAACTGGGTAGACTTTGATGACCTCAGCAATTTTAACTCTGACACAATTTGTAGAAGTTTGGATAATCCCAGTCTTAAAAGTGAGACTGACACACACACACACACACACGCGCGTGCGTGCGCGGGTGCGGCTATCATTATGAGGACTCTCCATTGACATAATGATTTTTATACTGTACAAACTATAGATTCTATCCCCTAAACCTAACCCTCACAAAAAAATTTCAGCATTTTTACATTTTCAACAAATCATCGTTTAGTATGTTTTTTTAAGCGGACAAACAGACAGATTTTAGAAAATAGCCTAATTGTTGTATTTATACATATAGTATATGGCTATGTTCACACAGCAGCAAAATACATTTCTCAGTACTGTTTGGAGTGATAAATCCAGTTCTGTTAATACACTATTTGGTTATGAAAGTGAATGACAACCATATTCTATAAAGTAAATACCTTAAAGGAATAGTTAATCCAAAAATAATGACAAAACATTTGGGTGATTTTTTCCTTTAATACTGACTGTGTGAACATAGCCTTTAAGGATTACTTGAATCCTGTAAATGCAATGAATTACACGTAACATTTTCTTAATCTTAATATAAATGTAAAACTTTAAAATAGCTGTTATTTCACTGAGCATTCGCTCTGCCGAGCAAGGATTTGTTAAGTTCATTTAGACAGGCAAAATACCTACAACCCCTTGCCTCAGCATTTTTGCAAAATGCTGCTGTTCCAACTTTAAGAAGTAAGCAGTTAATCAAAATGTATCTCCAAAGAATAACATATCTACCGTATTTCTGGACTTTAAACACATGCAATGTAAGTTCAGTTGAAATGTTTTTTGTTTTTTTTTTACACTGAAGTAACCAACTAACTCCTGGTGGTCAGCAACATCAAAAATTAGTTGCATAATGTTTCATCTTTCTCTGAAGAGGAACTTTACATTACTAACTAACAAATAGTTCACAAATAACTTCTACCTAATACAGTAACATCTTATGAAGTACATTCAGTCCTAAAGCATATCTGCAGAGATTTGCTTATTTAAACACATAAACTGCATGGATATATTTTGCTGACCTGAAACACAGTGACGATGGCCCAGAGGAGTGAGTCAAAGTTCTTTCTGTCTGAGACTGTGTCTCCATTCTCCAAACGCAGGGTGAACTTACATCCAAACAGATGCATTCCCAATATACTGAAACACAGAAGACAAGTGAAAGAGACTTACTACTGATATAAGTAAAAAGATACAGAATTTTGACAGACTGTATTGATCAAGGAACAAGGAGGAACATAAGCAATTCCTCGAACTTTCTCACATTATTCGAAAGACTAGACTCTGTTTATTCATTGTGTAAATACATTTCAATTTTGTATATTATTTTATTTAATTAATTAATTAATTTATTTATTTTGATTATTTCTTATCAGAATATAAGTAAATTTGCATGTCATTTATCACCTGTACATTTTAACAGGTAATATATGACAAAATAAAAACTACCTAAATTTCTTCAAATTAAAATATCATGCTTACACTAAAATGCTGATAGAGTATTTTCCATTTATGGCCATTATTATTAATATGATTATTATTATTATTATTATTATTATTATAAATGGTTGTATTTATTTATGCCCAAGTGTTTACACATGACTATCCATGATATCTAATTTCCCTAGTATCTATTCAGAAAATAAGTATGTTATCCAAAGTATATTATATACATTTTGTGCTCTATGTTTAGTAAAAATAACTAACTATTGGTAATTTACAAGCCCGAAACCACTAATTTAGGATTGGGGATAATCATTTTAAATAAACGTTTAACCAAATATTCTGTGATTACTGACGTACCCTTGTCACCATGTCATTCCAAACCCTGACATTCTTTCTACTGCAGATTTCCATACAATCTGCATGTACTGCCTCACTCAAAAGCATCCAAAACTATCATAAAAGTATTGCCTAAAGACTCGAATTCGAAGTCTTCTGAAGGCTCAATTTGTATGATAAATAGACCAACATTTAGATTGTTATTCACTCTCAAATCAAATAAAATAATTAATAAATTCTGTAAATCAAATATGTCAACACAGCGATACCATCAAACCTCATTAGTTATTGTGTTGTGACGTCAGGTCACAAGACGTGGTAGAATCACTAACTACATTTCCATCCAAGGATTTTTTGCGGGAAAAGTTTTAGTGCATCAAAATATAGCTGATGGAAATGCAAATGCAAAAATTTCACAAGCGTTGATATAATATTTTCACATTTAATTCTAGCGCATAAACTCTACCAGTTTGGAAACACTTTAAGTCGAGAAAATTGGCATTTACACAAAAATGTAGTGTCACATGACAGAATTTACCTCAATCTTTATCCTGTGTTAATCATGATGACGGTATACATGCTTGAAAGCCAATTTATTGTACGTGATAATGGATTGATCTTAACGGCATATAGATCTGATGCTGTAAACATTACCCTTCCAGGAGTGCCAACACAAATATCTCGTATCATGCACATCACCAAGTGTACGGAGAACAAATTAATGGCCACTGTTTGCAATTAATTTAATTGCTGTAGGTATCCGTTTATTTATTGTAGTTGCATTTCCAAGGCATTCAGAATAATAGACGGCAGTCATGGAATTAGCCCACAATACAAAAAACATATAATTTCTGTGCACTAAGATGTTTTAAATGAAAAATAAATACACAATACTAGGAGAAAAGCATCAGTGTACTTTTTGGAACACTAACATATAGCCCAATTCTATACAATTATTGTTATACATTTGAAAAAATGCTGGCAAAATTGATTAAATTAGGCTAAATAAATTACCAAATGAATAAAGCCTTAAATAAAATAATTAATTACCAAACTTAAAAATATATTTTTTAGATATAATTGCCTTTTCTTCCTCAAGCTTAAATTAGCCTGACCTTGTGTAATAGATGAAAAGAGTCGGCTAAATGACATTCTCAGAATGTTCTACACTTCAAGACTATAAACTCAGAAAATCCAATGCTGAGTTCACTTTCAGAAAACTAGCTTTTCAACATTTTAAAACGTTTAAATATTTTAAATCTAACCCACTTTACCTCAGATTGCATTTGCTGAGCTTCTTCAGAAAATGTAAATTGCATTATGCATTAACAAAATTAATTTTAGATGACAATCAAGTTCAGTTGGTCGTTAAAAGTTGCTGGACCATAATGCAGTTGTGATGGAGATGCTTTAGATTAGATGATTGTTCAAAATAGCCTACTGAATATCAGGCATGTCTCCTACGTAAACCCTGATATTAAACCCCATCAGTTTTTATTAATAGCTGTGTACACAGCATATACACATCAATGGATAGTCCTTATACTAAGACAGAAAGTTTCACCCACTACTTGGTGCAGGTTGCCAGCGTAAACAGGGCCATGACGATTCGCTGTCGGGTCGGAACCGATGGCAACTTACGATAGGCACAACATCAGGACCAATGTTACAGTCCTATCAGAAGGACAAATGTTCCCTTTTGATTGCATTTCCTCATCTTCTGATCTCTTTTATTTGTGAAATTAAAATGACAGTAAGCAGACTAATTTCAATAAATTGTAAGATTTCTTTTGCAATAAATCAAAACTTATGCAACAAAGTGGGTTTTTTTAGGCATGATGTCATCACGCACACCCTTTTTATCAATAAAAGGCCATTTGAATGGAAACAGGCAGAAGACAGCAAATTTCCCAAACATTTTTTATGCATTTTCACTTTGTTGATAACAAATTAGCATGTGAGGTGGATGGAAACTAGGCCAATGAGGTTTGATGTTATTGACGTGTTGAAATGTTTGATTTATTGAAGGAATATTCCGGGTTTATTACAAAATAAACTCAATCGATAGCATTTCCAGCATAATGTTGATTACAATAAAATTAATTTCAATTCGCCGCTCTTTTTCTTTAAAAAAAAAGAAAAATTGGTTACAGTACCTCACTTACAATGGAAGTGAATGGAGCCAATTTTTTGGAGGGTTTAAAGGCAAAATAGTGAAGCCTAGAAATGTATAAAATCACTTACTGTACATTAATTCTTCTCTTAAAACTGTAGTTGCTTAAAACATAATTTTTCCAGTCTCCAGAAAAGGTTAGAATGCAAATTTATCACACTAAAAATCATGCTAACACACATTTTGTTTAATGTCTTATGGCTATACTTTTGAAACAGTGAGTCTTTCCACGTTTACAGATTGGCTCCATTCACTTCTATTGTAAGTGCCTCAAGGTAACCCAGATTTTGAAATTTTTGGGGGATTTTACAGAAAATGAACATTATGCCACAAATGTTGTCAGACTGAGCTTAACTTGTATTAAACCTGTGAGAGTAAATAATGATTATGTATCCAGATTTTTTTTTTAAAAATGACACACAGATTGCATTGACAACTTTATGACACTTATGGATGCTTTAAGCTTTAAAGGGGGTAACTATCACAGGACAGACCTGAAGATGAAGATGAAGAGCATCAGCAGCATGCAGAAGGTGGCCACATTGTCCATAGTCTTCATTAACACCACCAGCTGCCTGCGCAGAGCAGGGAGGAACCGTACCAGCTTCAGAACCCTCAGCAGACGGAACGTCCGTAAAACCGAAAACCCTCCGTCCGCTTGTCCAACGATCTCCCATACACTGTACAGACCACCAGACAGAAGATTCAAAGAACACCTTGAATTAAAGCTGAAGAGCGCAGGAACATTTTCAAAACGGATTTCTGAATACGCCCCTTGTCTGCTGTTGTTTGAACTGACAGATGGTCCCGCCCCCAACTCACACCATTGGTTGAGGATCATTGTTGGGGCGGGTCTAAGCAGGTCACTCTAAACAAACACAGGAATTTTATAGTGCCACAGAGACAAAGAGTTTACAGTTTTTGAGAAAATGAACCTCTGAATGACTTGTAGATGTCTCTGCATATTAAACTGGGATAGAATTAAGTATTTTAACACTGAAAATGTGAAGTACTTCAGCTTAATGTTGATTAAAATAAAATTAATCATTTAAAAACATCAAATGCATTAAACAGAATGGAAGAGAACAGCACATACCTAATGATAACAATGATACCGTCAAATATGTTGTATGGGTTGCTGATGTAGTCGAACAGACCACAGGCTGAAAGCTTGAGGAGCATCTCCAATGCAAACAAACTAGTGAAGACAATATTACTGATCTCGAGCACATCTGTCAACTCATCCGGCTAAAGGAAAGAAAGAGAAAGCGAGGATAAAATATTCCTCTTTTCATGTAATTACACAAAATTCATGTAAATACACCTATCAGGCTGTAAAACCTCTTTTGCTTTACTATTGGAACTTTTATTTTTATGAATGTATCCTTGCCAGGTCTGTCCGGTGTAACTTTTTATACAACCACGTGAGTACAAAACTAACTGTGCAATTCAAATCAGTGTAATTTAAGTAACATTATTTAAGTTATTAATGCTGCGAAGCCCCAGTATGTCAAAAACTATCGTCCCTTTAGTGCCCCTCGCGCAGAGCTTGGACGCGTGGATTACACTTTCAAACTTGTCACGCTGACTGGCCAGGACCATCCGACTCGTCTACGCGATTCAATTCACCAGGTGTCCGCCCCGTTTCGGCGGCATCTGCCCCACATTGGTGCACGCCAAAAAGCCAGCACCATGCGCACGGAAATAGCTACCCTTTTGCAAACGGATGCAATAGAGTCTGTCCCTCCAGCCGAGACGGAGATCGGTTTCTACAGCCCGTACTTCATCATATCCAAAAAAGGAGGTGGATTGAGGCCAATCTTGGACCTGCAAGTTCTCAATCGGCTCTGCACAAACTCCCATTCAACATTCTCACACAAAAACACATTCTAACATGTGTCCGGCATCAAGATTTGTTCGCAGTGGTAGACCTGCAGGACGCGTACTTTCACGTCTCGATTTGTACCAGTACAAAGTCTTCTCCTTCGGCCTGTCCCTGTCCCCTCACGTCTTTACGAAGGTCGCAGAGGCCACCCTTGCCCCGCTAAGGGAAGTGGTCATCCGCATACTCAAATACCTCGACAACTGGCTGATCTTAGCTCACTCTAGAGAGGCACTATGCGCCCACAGGGACCAGGTGCTCAGGCACCTCGCCGTCTAGGGCTTCAGGTCACAAACGAGTACGCGCAGTCAGTGCTGAATTGCCTCTCGTCATTCAAAAATGGCAATGCGGTCCCTCTAAAAGAGTTCCAGAGGCTCCTGGGGCATATGGCATCCTCAGCCAGGGATTGAAGGTTGATGCATATAAGACCACGCAAGCACTGGCTTCAAACTAGAGTCAAGAGATGGGCATGGTGCCGTGGCACGTATCGTGTGAACTTCATCCCCATCTGCCATCAGTTATTCAACCCCTGGACAGACCTCTGTTTCCTGTGGACAGGAGTCCCCCTGCAGCAGGTGTCCAGGTGCATCGTGGTCACCACAGGTACACTATACGTGGTCACTGCTCTGGTACTCCCTCAGGTCAGAGGCAAGTCCCCTCAGGACAGATGCATTGGCACACAGCTGGCCCCGGGGGCTAAGCAAGTACGCATTTTCCCCTGTGAGCCTACTTGCACAGGTGCTGTGCAAGGGCAGGGAGGACGGGGAACAAGTCCCTTACTGGCCCACCTGGACTTGGTTCTTCGGATCTTATGCTCCTTGCGACAGCACCTCCCTGGCAAATCTCTCTGAGGAAAGACCTTCTTTCTCATGGACAGGGCACTCTCTGGCATCCGTGCCTAGACCTCTGAAACCTCCATATCTGGCCCCTGGACAGGATGCAGAAGATCTGAGTGGTCTTCCACCAGCTGTCGTAGACACCATCAACCAAGCCAGAGCTCCCTCCACCATGCAGCTTTACACCCTAAAGTGGCGCCTGTTTGCAAATTGGTGTTCTTCCCTATCTGAAGACCCGCAGAGGTGCACAGTCGAATCAGTGCTCTCATTCCTACAGAGAAAGCTGGAGGGGCGGCTGTCCCCATCCACCTTAAAGGTATATGTTTCCGCTATAACGGCCCACCATGATGCAGTGGATGGTAAGTCCCTAGGAAAGCACGACCTGATTATCAGGTTTTTAAGATGCGCCTGGAGGTTCAACCCTCACAGGCCATGCCTGTTCCCCTTGTAACGCTGACATCAAGAGGTCATAAAAGTCAAAGAACTCTGCGAGAACCAAGTCATAAAAACTCTCACACAGAAGAACATCTTCGCCTGAGTCAACACATCCTACTGAGCAAGGACAATAAAACACAAATCTCACATCTGACCTCTATCTAACCTCAGGCCAATTTAGGCACAAACATCTGCCACCCCCCCTCTACTCCTCCTTATCTACATGCAACAAAATATAATATGTGATGTATACAAATAATCTAACTAGTGGAACATGTTTGGTATCATTTAAAATGTCTCAGTGCGTCTGGTATAGTGCTCTCATTCCCAGGTTTGTAAAACTTAATGACAACAAAATTATAAGGTCTTTGCCAAATGCTTTATAATTCTGGAGGTCTGTCCCCATCCCTGCCTGTATGTTAATGATGTATGTCCCCAGGACTTCCAAACCTAATCACTCCCAAAATTCCATTGTTCATGGTTTGGGTATTTAAGGAAATGTGACACATTGCTCAGGGTTCTCTGTAGTCAGACGATCCCACACAGTTTACTGTGTGTAGTTTATATCAGGTAATGGCAATTTGAATTTCTTAGATTTTGATCAAATGTCTAAATTTGACTTATCACTGTCTAATTGGAATTGATTAATTTATTATGTTACATGTTCAATAAATTGTTACATTTGAGTTTATTCTGATTTACTCTGAAACTATTGTCTTTAGTAGATTACGTTAAGTCCTTGTTTCCGCAAATCTTCGACCAGGTTAGCAGCGGACTAAAGCCGGTTGAGTGGAGCATGGGGCACACCAATTGAGACTTTAGAGCTCCCACTAACTAATAGGCATTATTTCTAGTGTACTTAGTGTGTACAGGCTCGATAGGGAAATTCTGTTTAGTGTCGACCAAGCCTAAATAGGGTTAAGTCTAAACCTCTGGTTATTGTAATATTTTCTAGTTAAGTGTACATAGGAAACTATGGCTTGATCATATAAATCTACTTTAACTTGGGTATTGTTGGTCTATCTTTGTAAATGTAGTGGTCATGACCTCTGGGTAGAAATGTTACTCTAATTAAGTGTTTACTATCTAAGGGGACTAAACAAAGTACTTGTAGATAAAAGGGCAAGCAGAAGCAGCCATCTAATTAGTATTTAGTCAATTTCTGTTTTAATGACCAAAACTGTCATATTTGTGACCGTGAGATCCGCGTTCACGGCCGGCTCGAGACTCTCTAAGAGACAGGAATCCGAATGAACGAGCACAATATAAAATAGAGTTAAATACGATGATTCAATGTTAAATCAAATTTAATAATAATAACTAAGATTAGAATATGAATATATCCTTAGAAACTTTTATAATTGGAGTCAGATAAAATAAACGAGGATCTTAAAATGAATAATATAGTTATGCAATTGGAATTAAATAATTTAAACTGAACGCGTACGATAAGACAGAACACGCAGGAGACCTTCATCCACACTGTTGAAAGCCGCCATTGGACAAATAGGTGGACCCCCTTACACCCTCATGGGATCTCTCCGTGGTCCTTACCCCCATTATATTGTAAGGTTTGTATTTAAGTGAGTGTATTATGTATGCTTTCACCTGTTCATGGTACTCCACTCCCATGCTGAGTGTATTGATAAGGATTGCGATCATTATTCCTCTGTTGAAGTATTTGCTGTCCACAGTCCGTCTCAGCACAGTTCTGACGTAATGAAGACACATACACACACAATTCTCATTCTCAGATGCTTTTTTTTCTATGTCCTGGTTCCTTTTGCTCTGTTCTGGACTGTAATCCAGCCCCTGTTTCTCTGGGTCCGATTCACCATTGGAGTCACATTTAACACAATCACTTTCCTGGGCACAAACAGGGCAGGAAGACAGTTCAGAGGATACATGCCCTGCCTTGCTGTCCAGACACACGCTTGAGCATGTGCCTGGATACACACCTGGAAAGAAGGACAAAGATATTAAACATTACACATAAATGAAGACCACAGCTAACTGTCACATGGGTAAGTTATCACAGGGGTTAAATCTTAGTAACAAAAGTCCAATTAGACACATATGTTGGTTTCAAACAAGAGTTCCAAACGGTCTTGAATTAGAATAATATTTGTGAATTTTATCCCCTAAAACTAACATTTCAGTATTAGCATTTTAACAGATCTTGGGTAAACAGGTGAACAAAATAAATCCAAACTGGAGTTCCTCGAGACAAGGGGCAAATAATAATGGTAGATTTTAAATGAAAGGTGTAGTCTATACAATTTATAACTTACAATTTCAGTTGATATTTAGAAATTTTAACTTTTACATTTTGCAGCTTCATGACTTGTTTTATCAAAAAAGCCAAATAAATAGAAAAAGCATTCATCTATCTGATTGGTTCACATTGCAAAAATTATACAGTGCAACAATATGCCCTGCTATTGCATGCTCTCCTATTACATACAATATTGTCAAATTGCACAAGCTAGGGATTGGTTAATGTCCTGATTATGGTTTATGACACTGTAGGCACTTCTTATTATCAAGCCATCTCTGTGATTTTATAATAGTGATCGATACTGTCTCTCTCATGCAACCAGGGCACAGTCTTTCTCTACTTGCCTGTTGAGTCCCATCTGCTGTGTTCTATAATGATCTCCCACATGAAAATAACTATATTTATCGTTAGCAATATAAGTGGATAATTTAAAATTGATGACATGCTAGTTAAAT
This sequence comes from Xyrauchen texanus, assembly GCF_025860055.1. Lineage (NCBI taxonomy): Eukaryota > Metazoa > Chordata > Actinopteri > Cypriniformes > Catostomidae > Xyrauchen > Xyrauchen texanus. The sequence continues at coordinate 34,466,733 of NC_068286.1, read as the reverse complement.
ACACTAACCCTAGTCAAAATAAAGTGTGAACAATATTTCTAGTTTGAATCCAAACAAATTGATTTCCTCTTCAATTTTGTGTTATGTTTGTATCCTATAAGACATTTCCCATAATGAGCCTTTAGGATTGGTTCCAAATTACAAAATAAATTGTAATAGTAATTTTGTACACATTACTCTATATTTGACTAGGGTAACCCTCATTCAAACACACTACACCAAAATAAAATGTTAAAATGTGTTTGTCCAAACCTGAAGGAGGGCAACCTGACCATATATGAATCTGTAGCTTTAAATGCAATTGAACAGGAATGTGGGTAAAAGGAGGATAACGATGCAATTAAACACAAATATGTAGCAGCAGCTATAGTTATGAACATATATTGAGAAAATACTGAAAACTGCAATGCAAGTGAACTTCACTTCAACAGGAAATTCCAGGCAAAAGTCAAAGGCACAAGACAATAATGACTAGACAGAGTGTGTGTTTGTGCAGACAGTTCTCTCAATTCAATTTGGAATTATTAGGGCATGTCAAGTATGCAATTTTTTTTTTTGCATTATCTATGTTATTAAGTCAGAACCCCAAAGACAGAATTTATTCTTAATCCACAAAGCCAAAGTATTTTAAATACAGTATGGCAGTAGGGTAAAAACACTTCAGTTTGTGCATATATATTGCAATATTTTTATGCATTTGCTATGTTCTATGTATAGTGGCCCTAAATAGCATTTGGATACTTAAGCCACACTTAAGAATGTAATTGCATTAGATAACAAAATATCAAACCAAGTGGCATTTCTTTCAAACATAATAGCACAAGCATACTTTTAGACAAAACATTTCAAGTTTGTTGGGTTTTAAATTATAATACAATAGATACATAATAAATTCAAAAATATTTGGGCACTTGCTAGTTGTCAAATTTAGTGGAACATGTCCATAGTTAATGCGATGAACTACACCTGTGGTTATTCTAAAAATTATCTTAACACCAGTTACCAGTATTTAGAATTAATTGCAAAAAAGTTCTGAAAAGCATAATTAGCATATTTTATTTGCATATGCCACACCTTTGAGATTGTGCATCTAGTGCAACCAAATTATATACATTTTTAAGTCTGGCTCAAGTGTCCATATACTTTTGGCAGCCATTGTACCATTTGTATGATTTGCATATTTGCGATCTTACCATGTTGCAACTTGTAAGTATCATGAAATCCACTGACAACTGAGATCTTCCTGCTATAGGGCCCATGATGAAAGGCTGGTGTCTTGACCCCTCCTGTAGTATGTAGATGAGAGTGCGACTTTTTGTACAGTTTGGAGGGTAAAATGGTGGGATAGTTCATACTGCGCCTTAAACCCTTTAAATTATGTAGTGCAAGTGGGAGTGATGGGTTCTTTTTAGAATTCTGAGTTTCTCTATCGAGATGAAGGGTTTTCATTTCAAAGCCATTACTGATGTAATGGTGAGGATGATGGGTAGGATGATAATGTGGCATAAAGCATTGGGACATCGTCCCATTGTCAATCCAATATCCATTAGTCCCACCTCCAGCCAGGGAGGGATTGCTGAAATTGGCCCCACCCCTTTGTCTCAGGGGACACAATTCGCTGTAGATGCGAACGGCATAACGGCAAAGTTTACGGCAGACATGAACAAGATATTTCAGCATTTCTTCATAGCAGGATCCTGGTTCGGCCTGGATGGACTCGTTACTGCGAAAACGTGCCCGCTGCTCCTGCATCAGCTGGTTCTCACGTTGTTTGGTCTCAGAGAACTGCGTTGCTATGACAACCAGGCACAGGTTGATCATGAAGAAGGAGCCTACCTGTGTAGAAATCAAAATATGAGTATGGGAGATATTAAAATCAATAGCTCAAGAAACATTTCAGTGGTCATACCATAATTTAGTTTTTCCATGACATCCACTTTTTATGTTAGATAAGTTCAAAATTAGATTTTTTATTCTATCCTCTCACTCTGATTATAGAATTAAAGGAATAGTTAATAGGATAGTTCACTTTTCATTAAATGAAAGTTCTCTCATCATTTACTCATCCCAGATGTGTGACTTTATTTCTTCTGCAGAACACAAATTAAGAATTTTAGAAGAATATCTCAGCTCTGTAGGACCATACAATGCAAATGTTTTGTAGCCAGAACTTTGAAGCTCCAAAAAGCACATAAAGTCAACATAAAAGCAATCCATATGACTCCAATGATTAAATCCATATTTTCAGGGTGTGGATGAGAAACAGATCGATATTTGAGACCTTTTTTCTATAAATCTCCACTTTCACTTCCACATTTTTCTTTTGTTTTTTGGTGATTCAAATTCTTCATGCATATCGCCACCTACTGGTCTAGACAGGAACTAAATGAATGACATGGCTCCTCTCGTTCAGCAGATCCTCATTCAAATACGAGATGACTGAGTGTGTGATTCATTTAGTTCGTGAATGAGTTTACCAGTACATTCAGTACCCTATCTGTCACTCACTCAACATTGTGTCGATGAAGTGACACTAGGGGTCACACTTGGGAGCCCGAGACACCTCTGATCTTTAATAAAAGGCCAATGAGAATTGGTGAGTGGTATTTGCAATGCCACTCCCCCGAACATACGGGTGTAAAGGAGCTGGCATTCATACCGCTAATTCAGATTTTCTCTTCGGAGCCGATGTTCACACAGCTGAATTTCCCACAACTTCCATTCACCTCTGCTGGATCCTTAAGCTGTATTACAGCAGCTTTCTCCCTCTCTGCACTAGTGCACTGCAGAGATCACCGCAGGGCGCTTCGGCAAAACAACAAACTAAAGTATATTCTAAAAGTGTATTTTCCAGATCCCAAAGAGTATATTCTAAAAGTGCAGCACACAACGAAACGTCTTTTTAAAGATGCGTCATTTTTTAAGGATGCCCTTCCGTTTTGTGTGTTATTCCTGGGTGCTGTCGTTATCTCTTGCCTTCAGATGGCCACGATCGCTGTCTTTCGTGCCTGGGCGCTGCCCACGTGGAGACATTCTACGTGGATGCGTCATGTCCTCATTGCGAGGACATGACCATGGCAACGTTGCAGTCACGTAATAAAAGCACGCCACCCAAGCGCGCCAGTGCTGCCAGCACTGAGGGCGATTTAGGGACCTCAATGGGACCACCTCCGCTGGGTAAATTCCCACTGACCTCCCATTCCCCAGGATGCTCGTTTGATCTGGTTAGGCTTCTGGATGAGTGCGTTGGCTCGTCTCAGGGTGAGTTTGACCTCTTATTCGGTCCCCACGAAGGTGATGAGCTTTCAAGCACAGCGTCGGAGAGCGGGCTTGTCCAATCAGACGCGGAAGCCTCTGCTGGGCTTCCCCCTCTGGGTGTGGTCGCCCAGTCACAGGCTGACGCGGAGATGACGTACATGCTTTCCTGGGCAGCCACAAGTGTCAGGCTACAGTGGAACCCTCACAGCGACGCCCCGCACCAGTTCCTTTCTTCCTGGAGATGCATGAGGAGCTGACAAGGTCGCGGAAGGCACCTTTCACTGCCCGGTCCCGATCTTTCAGCTCCCCCGCTCTCACTACCCTTCGATGTTGGGCCGACCAGGGGTAGCTCGGCAATGACCCCAGTGGATAAGGCACTCACGGTGCACCTATGCCCGCAGAGCACCACTACTTGGCACAGGCACTCGAAGCTCCCGCCCAGGGCCTGTAGGTTTACGTCGTCCCTGACAGCCAAGGTCTACAGTGCCGCTGGACAAGCCGCCTCCGCCCAGCATGCCATGGCTCTCTTGCAAGTACACCAAGCCTGGGCTGGGTGTGGTCTCCGTGGTGTCTTCCCCTTGAGAGTGACAACCCCCCGATGTGGTCACTGGTGGTCCCAGTCGATTGACAAATTTTCACTCTTTTTGGGAAGAAAAAGAAAAAAGAGGGAAAGGGCACGACTGGGCTAACCTGACCCGATTTTTTGGGCAGTCCACTTGTCCCCGAAGGGCCGTTCGACGTTCATAGCAGTGTTGGGGAGGTTACATGTCGGCCTGGTGCGCTGGCTACGGGGTACACATTAATCTGCCCATCTCACACTGCTGGTTCATGTAACACAGTTCAGCTAGTTGTGGCGTTTTTGTAAGGGACCCCTAGTGTCACTTCATCGACACAACGTTGAGTGAATGACAGATAGGGAACGTCCTGGTTACTTCCGTAACCTCCGTTCCCTCCTGCCACAACGCTGCACTACCCACTGAAATGGCCAGGACCTTACTCTCTCTCCTCAGCACAAAACCCGAATGAGTGGTATGCATGGCAGCTCCTTTATACCCATATGTTTGGTGGAGTGGCATGCAAATACCACTCGCCAATTCCCATTGGCCTTTTATCAAAGATCAGAGGTTTCTCGGGCTCCCAAGAGTGACCCCTAGTATCACTTCATTGACACAATGTCAATCAGGCAACGGAGGTTACAGAAGTAACCAGGACGTTAATTCATGAACAAGATGCAGTCAAACGACCGACACGACTGGTTCAGTGAAGGGCTGTTTTCCTTCAGCAGGTTAAACCTATGTATATGCTGCCTCACAGACCACACTCGAATGCTATTGACTCATGATACAGTCAGTCTTTACAGGCATGAAAAACCACCAAAGCAGTCTCACGCTTCAAACCAGAGCTCATTGGCTTAGAAAGGGAAAGACTTCAGTGAATGAGAAATACGAGTCAGTGTATGTAGGTGAATGAGTTTGATTCGTCCACTTAAAAGATTCGTTAAAAAGACAGATTCGTTCACGGACAAAACATCACTGCTACAGAGCTGTTATACTCTTCTATAAATCTTCATTCGTGTTCTGCATTAGAAAGCTATGAACATCTGGGATGGCATGATGGTGAATAAATGATGAGAAAATTTGTGTTTTTGGGCAAACTATTCCTTTAAACAGGCATTCCTTAACATTTGCTGCTGTGCTTTTAAGACTTCTATGATTAATTCACTCATTATTTGTGTGTAAAAACAGAAACAGCGCTTTGCAGTACATTTACTCACAAACTGTGGATGTCAAGTTCGATATAGTTTTATTTGCCATAATCCTTTAATAACAGGCACTTTTGAAAGCCTGCTTTACACCGTGTCCAAACTAGCCATTATCGCAACAAGCGTCAGGATATTTTGTTGATCGTGTTGCTGGACAGCCCCACTCACAGTATAATTTTATTGGTCAAAAAAATCAGCTCCACATCACTTTACATAAAGATTGTTAAATTACATTTTCGAGTTCAGTAATAACAGACTAATACATTTCTTGTTGCTGAAAACTTTTTCAAATCTTTTGGTCACATTCTGCTTGGTTATTGCAAGGTAATACATTAAAAATTATCTTCAGCACAATAAATCTCACTAATTTCTTACATTGAGATGTTTTAGAATGATATGATATGTCTGAATCAGAAAGTTGTATTGCAGCTTAGTTTTAATAAATTGAGACCGGAAAATAAGTTTTTATAGTGCAATGAACTCATATATCAAAAGATCAAGAAAGATTTATTTTCTCATGCATGACATGACCCTTTTAAAGGATTGTGAGGGGGCAAATCCAAAATACCCATATTTACAAGAAAGAAAAACTTTCATGACACTAGTCAATATGTGCTTCATCAACAGATCAACAAATTATTTATATGCACTCAATGCCAATGATCTTTCTTCAGACTTTTTATCAGTAAAACTTTGATTTACATGGCTTGCCTTTAAGAACACTGTCATCCCTGATTGATGGAAAATAATATATCCATGCAACTAGTGCAAGTAAAGAACCAGTAATACAATAAGAGGCTAAATGAGAGGAAGATAATCAGATAATTCATTAATATGCACTTACAATGATAAGAAAGATGAAATAGATGAAGTTGTAAAAGGAATGTGCATCCATAACATAGTACATGATATCCACCCATCCTTCCAAGGTGATAACCTGAAGAGAAAACAGGAACAGGACATTACCTAGCTTGATACCACCATTCGTGTAACTTTTATGTAGTGGCAATAAACAAAGGACTTAAAGGAATAGTTCATGCAAACATTTTTATTCTGTCACCATTTACTCACCCACATGTCATTCCAAATCGGAATGACATTCTTTATTCTGTTGAACACAAAAGGGAAAGCATACTGGCGACTCTTTTCCATTTAATGGACACTCAAGCACCAAAATGACAAAAGATGCAACATAAAAGTAGTTCATATGATCTGTGCATTATATTCCAAGTCTTCTGAAGCCACAAAATACTGTTGTGATTTAAGACATAAATTGAAATTGTAATTCACTGAAAATCTTGATCTGTATTGTCAGAATTAATTTAAATATGCTCCCTTAAATGCATTTGTACGAACATAAATGCAACGTCGCTTAACATTTCACTGACATGCAACAACTCGTTTAACAGAACCACATCTGATTAGAAATCTACAAAGGAGGACAAGATTTTCAGTCAATAACATCTTTTTCAGTCAGACAGACAACTTTTATGGTGCTTTTTGTCATTTTTTTATGGAGCTGACGGCCCCTGAACACCATTCACTTTTATTGCATGGAAAAGAGCAGCATCAACATTCTGCTAAACATATCCTTGTGCTTTCCAAGAAAATTAAGAAAGTTATATGGCTTTGAAACAACATAAGTGTGAGAAATATATTTTTTTTGTTGTGAACTACCTCTTTAATGTCACATAAGAAGCATGATACCACCCTGCCTAAAACATCTATGAATCAAGGTCATCTTAAGGTATAGTTCATCTCTTGCACAAAACTAGGTCATGATACTCTAAGGAATTATAAATGTTATGCTCTGGTCAATTGAATTACTCAGGAACCTGATAAATGTCCTTGCTCATTCACAATCAGATTACTCTGGAATATGATAAATATTGTAGCCCCTGAAGATTGAATTAGAATGGAACGTGATAAAACTTGATTTTCTAGGACAGGTAAGCTGGTTATTGATGTAAGGGATTCACTCTCACTGTAGCCCATGGCAACCATTCACTTTATTTTCCAACTCTGAAAGTAAGTGTCTCTCTGCACCAAAAATGATTTGTAAGGATACAAAATATCACCAGCCTGCCAAACTGAATATGTACTCAGCGAAAATCCTAATGAACAACTTGGAAAACATCTCTAACACAAATCTAAGCATTAAAATTAAAATTTTTGACCTGCCTTACTAAAATATCAATGACAATGTTGTTTGCAAAAACACAGTTTTCTCAGTAATCCTTTTGACAACACTCAAACACACCTGAAATATAGCAATCCATGCATATCCGATGTTGTCAAAGTTGATAGCCCCATTATGTGGATTGTGTTCACTTGCTTTGCAGTTATTGTAATACATGTTCCAGTTCACACAACCATGATGAGGGGATGCTTTGAAAAAATTAGCTGTGACATTTTCAACGGTGAGTTCACAATAAGCCCCTGCCACTCTGCGCTGTGGGATGTTCGAGCAGTGCAGTATTCCATTCTCCCGAGTGGTGGAGCAAATAAAGGGGACGTCATCAGATTCTTCTAATCTGTAGTATTCACTCAGATACTCTGTGACATTATACAACCTAAAGAGAGCGCAAATGGGGTTAGTGCAGAATGAGCCAGTACAGTTTCAAGATTTCAAGTGAGTATTTCAGAGGGACTGGATCCAAACCATAAAAGTTGTCTGCATTTCTAGTGTTGTATTCTTTTGAGAAAAAACAATCCCCTCTCTTGAGGCATGTGAATTTTGCCCTGCGGGTCATCTTTTTTGTGAGCACTTGTTCTGAATGTACTGGTAGATATGAAATCTATTTCACCTTTAAACTTTTGTCTTGTTTGCAGGGTTCACACTGACATTTTTTGGAGGCTTGCAAGATGAGTGCGTGGAGGAGGCTGATTTTATCTATTTAATTGGGTTATCAAAATTCCAGGGGATCTCTCTTTTTTGAATTTTACAAGAAAATGATTATAGCTGTAGTATGTAGTTTTTCAATGATAAAATACTTTGTCCTATCTCAGTTTACGTAATATACACAGTCAACTATAAATAAGACACTTATAGGTTGATTTCCTCAAAGTGCAAAGACTGTGGCTCCAACATACAGTAGTCCCATAACAACAGGTGTAGATAATAATTTGTATGAGATGGCAAAAAGAAGTTGTAGGTCCACAAATTATGTGACACACATGACAATTCATTAATGTCGCTGCATGTCATCAGCTAAGTTTGTATGGTTATGTATTCAGCCACAAATGTTTGGAATTAGGCAATGTTGCATTCACAATGCGTGTAAACGCAAACTGCTCCGTGAAAATCAAGTGACTAAACTTAGAGCGCCTCCTGAGATGGTCTGAGATCATTTATAGCATTGTCAAGGACAACACTGTTCTTGCAGTTGAAAACTATTTTCAGATGACTGAAACAGCAGAAACAGTGAGCACTCTGCATGCGCCCACCACAGAAATAACCAACCATTACGCATAAAATATCCACATTTGTCGGTTGTTGGGTGCTAATTTTAAACTCTGAACAAAAGGAAAAACACAGAATTGACTAATTTCATTAACCAGAGGTTACATCAATGGAACATGAATGGAATCAAGCAATAATATTTACAAGAAAAAGAGAGAACCACTCGCTCTTTGGCTGGAGCTTTAGCCTCAATAAACCATCTAAAACCGAACATAAACACAAAGAAACTGAAATCTGCTTAAAATGAATAATAGTTAAATGGTACGAAACAATGCAACAGTTACAGTATTACATCTAATATTTATCCTTGGACCTTTCCATGTTGTCATTATTTCCATGAGAGAAACTTCACTGTGGGAATGTGTGGCCATGGCACTTGTGTCACCCTTAGACATGTGTGGTGCTCGTTGTTACGCGTGACTCTGCGAGCGCTGAATGTCCCACGCAATTAAAAGAAATTCCACTGATCATGTAAAATAACATAACTACAAGCAACGCGACAAATTTACTGTAAGTGTTTATCTGTTCTGCTGTTGCTAATAAAATAATAGTATGAATACATCTTACCCAAGTTACAGGCTAAATCAACGTGACTGTTTTCAAACATGACTCATTTAATTTTTTCAGCAAATCATACCGCCGGCTGGAGATGACTCCTTGGCGGGCCGTTTGTGTGACACCTCTGATTTAGCCATTTAGCAGACACTTTTATCTAAAACAACTTACAAACGAGGGACATAACAAGTAATTTGTCACACAAAAATCAACAATATATCAGAGTTCTCAAGAGTAGCTGGATTAGTTTAGTTTGCTAGCGCAGAAGAAAGGAACACAAAAAGTATTTTAATATACTTTTAGTTTCATAGAACAACTTCAATGATGATAATTGAAACGATTAGGTGTGTAACGGTTCACTCATCTTACGATTCAGTTCGATTCATGATACTGAGCTCACGGTTCGGTTCGGTTTAAGATTCTTTAAACTAAGTCTGAATCAAGAAAAGTTAAGATTGAAAGTTTTGTTATTATTTATTATTTTTATTACTTTTATTATATTTAAAGACATATGTGTCATGTTTATTCTTTTGGTTCCTGTTTTTCGTGTCTTTTATTTTGAAAAGTCTAGTTCCTGGTCCTTGTCTAGTCATGTCATTATCCTGTTCCTGCTATGTTTCCTGTGTTTTGTTCTCATTGGTTCCTTTGTTTATTAGTCTTGTCTTGTTATTGGTTCATGTTTCATTGTCTTGTTATATTGTTATCAGTCTTGTCCCAGAGCCTGCACCGCCAATTTCGGCCTCACGGAGGAGGAGGAGGAGAAGGAGGAGGAGGAGGAGATGGGATTTCGTCTCTGAGTCTCAGACTGTGTTCACGACCACGGAGGTTGTTTCCGAGTCTTAGTCCTTGCCCCCAAACACAGAAGTCATTCCAGTGTCTCTGTCTACGCCAGAGTCAGCTCCAGGTCATGTCACAGCCACGCCAGAGTCAGCTCTAGGCCATGTCACAGCCACGTCTCAGCCTGCTCCATGCCATTCCACAGCCACGCCCCAGATTGCTCTATGCCATGTCACAGCCCAGCTTCAGTCTTCTCCACGCCATGTTTCAGTCGAACCCCAAACTGCTCCATCCCATGTCACAAGCAAACCTCTGCTCCACGGTCCAGGCCCACCTCCATCCCTACGACTCAACCTTAGTCCTCAGCCACATCGCCCCTCGAGCCTCTCATGCCCCCCACAGCCTCAAGACCCCCCCCAGCTCCATTTAGAACTCTGGACTTATGTAATTGTTATTCTGTTTTTGTTCATGTGTTGAGAAACCCCTTAGAGGGGGAATATGTCATGTTTATTCTGTTGTTCCATTTTTTTTGTGTCTTTTATTTTGAAAAGTCTAGTTCCTGGTCCTTGTCTAGTCATGTGATTATCCTGTTCCCGCCATGTTTCATGTGTTTTGTTCTCATTGGTTCCTTTGTTTATTAGTCTTGTCTTGTTATTGGTTCATGTTTCATTGTCTTGTTATATTGATGAACATACAGTCTATTTTAAATTAAAGCTGTATTTTTCTAAAGTAAATAAATAAAATTGTCTCATTACATCTAAATATTATTTTCAGAAATACATATTTAATGGAAGTGCATTAAATTTAAATAATGTCCCTTATTTGACATAGTATAGCATTATTATACACACAGTATTCAGAATTATATATAGTAGATTAATATGGTAATATCATTAAACCTCTAATTTAAATTTTCTCTTGCACAGTCAGAGCAGCTCACTCGGAGAAGCATCCTAATTTTAGAAAACATTTAAATAAGTGTCCTAACTTTAGGAAAGTCCCACTGGCATCCTAGCTGAAAACTGAATTATTTTTTGAAAGCCAATAGTTACAGTCACATTACAATACTATGATACTTTTCTATAGCACTGTCCGAGAATAGCAATACATTTATTAGTGATACAAAACGCAGAAAAGAAAAGTTTGATTTTGACTTTTGGAAGATCCAGATGATGTGCTGCGTGCGCTTTGATGACAAAACACTTATATAATTAAATAATTACAGACTACCACGAAGTATGATAATGCAATTATAATTTTTTTATTTCTGCAGGCTTGAAATTAAAAGTGTGTTGATTTTGTTTCTCCATTTTCCTCCATCTAATGTTTAATTCACAGCAGCCATTTGCCCATCGTTGGTTGCATGATAACTGTCATGAGAGTTGATGAAGAAGTTTCGGATTTCCTAATCATAAGATATGATTTTGTAAGATAAGATGAGATTCCTAAATCAAGATAAGAAGTTTTCTGTGTTACCTGTATTTCTCTCTCGTTTAGACTTCTGGATAAGTCACTTGTTAACTGCGAGCCTTATATAAAGGATCTGATAATAATACCGGAAATGCTTCAGGGCTATAGCGTTCTTACTCCTTTGTTATTGTATACATCCTTGAAATGGTCTATTGAACTCTATTGTAAAGTGTTACCCATAAAATATTTCAAATGAAAAGTTACAGTTTATCCAATCTTCAAACTTATGTCATGACCATGTAAATCCAGAAATCCCCCATATTTTTATTTTCAAATTTTTTGCCTGATATATGTGCAAGGACAGGAGGATAGGAAGTGATAGAACTTTGCACTTCTTTCATGCAGCAAACTTAACATACAAGAATGTTGGTAACATTAAACAGGAAGTCCAAGCATTTAGCAGTTCCACTTAAAAAAAATTAGACAACTTTACAGTTAAAATATCAAATATTTTGTTGATTACCACAAAAACACATTTTGAATAGCCACTAATTTTCTTTAAAAAATTTAAAAATCAAGGTTACAGTGAGGCACTTCAATGAAAGTGAATGGGGCCAGTTTTTAAAGGCAGAAATATGAAGCTAATAACTTTATAAAAAGCACTTACATTAATTATTATGTTATGATTTGTGTGTTATTAGAGCTAAAAAGTTGTTTAAAAATGCAATTTTTACAGTCATTTTAGGATTTTAGGGTTTGTTGACATTCCATTGTCATAGCAACAAAGTTGTAAAATTGGCTATAACTTTACTCAGAAAAGGTTTGTAAGTGATTGTATCACACTAAAAGCTTGTTAACACACATATTGTTAATGTCTTGTGGCTATACTTTTGAAAAAGTGATTATTTTAACATTCTGAAATTGGCCCCGATCACTTCCATTGTAAGTGCCTCCACTTACTGCAACCCAGATGTATTTATTTTTTTAAAGAAAAGTAAGGGCAAGTCAAAACACATTTTTGTGGTAATCAATATTATGCCACAAATACTCAGAATGTTCCTTTAAAATCTGTACAATGGTCTTAAAGCCCCCAAAAAATCATCACGTGAAGCTACAAAACTCTTTCTATAAACTGTAAAGCTATAAATGAAGCTTACTATTTACAAATTGGCTCAACAAGTACATAGGTATGTGGTTTCAAAGAATTTATTGTTGCAGCATCATTATCTGCATACATGTAGCAAATAAAATGGTAATTTATAAATTTAGTAACTTGCATTATAAAGCCCAAGTTTTGCACTTACATTCTAAAATTGTTATCCAAAAAGCATCGATTCCGAAGAAGCCCCGCCCACAGCTGGACGCCAACAATCCCAAAGATAAAGAACACAAAGAAACAAAGCAGCAAAACGTTTCCAAGCATCGGTAAAGTATCCAATAGCAATGTCACCAGGATACGCATACCTACAAGATAGAGATACATGATGTCACAAACACGTTTAAAAATACATGCAATGAAGAATCAAAGTCATCAAGGATACCTTAGACTTCTACTGGTTTTATACAAAGCTCATTAAGTACTATAGGCTAACCCTAGATAACACCTAAACCCTACCTCTAGAAGACAACTTCTTGAATTTTTGTAATTTGAACAAAAACAATTAAACTGTATTTGCCGACACTGTAACTCATTATGAATCAATTTTACAATTGTCACCAAAAGACCCAAAGAAAGGTAAATTAAAAACTATAAAAAAAACTACAGCCAAGAACAGTACATACACACACATACACCTACACATATTTGCAATGCTTTGGCTAATGCTCGTGATTTGAGACTTATCGAATTGGAAACTTAAAGGTGCAATATGTATTTTTTTCCCAATGTGTGAATGCCTTCTAACGCAACTTAAAAAAACAAGCCCTTCCCAGACTTCCTAGGTTGCCTATTAAAGCCTGTAGACTGAATTTCATGCGAAGGGAGCAGGTCTCTTTTGCCGGGAAAATCCAAAGGATGTGACGTTTATGCACACTACAGAGAGCCTTGCCTCAGTAATAGCTTCTCTTCCGCTATTCAACAGCAACAACATCAATCCAGCAAACATCCGTCTTTCAGCTCAACACCGAATCCTACACAAACTCTGAGTAAGCCAAAAAACAATAATAAATTAAAAACATGTATCTATTGAATCCCATCTGGCTAAGTGGGAACGTGATCGTGGTCGAGTGAAAACTAGAATGAACATCGGCAGGGCATATGATTCCTGGAGGGACCTTCGTTAGATTTTAGGGATCCAACCATGAAGGTAGCTGGCTTCAGTTCACTTATCGGCTACAGGTGTCAACAAGGGTTTCTGAATCTTACATACTGCACCTTTAATAGCCACAGGTTCTCACTTACTCCAACACACACACACACACACACACACACACACACACACACACACACACACACACACACACACACACACACACAAAAAGGAGTGAGCTATAAATGGTAAGTGCATCCGTGCATTTCAAGAGCTTACCATCTTGCCCTTCATTAAACAAAACAGACCCTAACTTTTGCTGTTGGACCCAATCCACGACTGTAACATACACAAGCACATTTCTAAAGGCTGATTGTGTGTGTTTTGTGCTCCATCAAGTATGAGATGTTGGACAGAATATGTGTTGACACTAAACTGCAACAATCAGCGTCAGTGGCCATGTTAATACATTATGTGTCTTGTACAGTCTTTGTGTGTGTGGATCTTTAAATACAACAGGCACATCTTTCTTCAGCACTCATCCAAATCACTTGCTTCAAATCAATATCTGGGCTGTAAAAGTGTGACACTGAAAGAGAAATAAGAAAGATGGAGGGAGAACAAAGTGAAAGAAAGCAGTACTCACTAGGAACTCTGTTGATGGCTCGTAAAGGACGGAGAACCCGTACGATTCTGATGGCTGAGAAACTAACATTATGGCCATCTAAAGAATACTCCAACATCCTGAAAAAAAATTTAAGACATAATTAGGGCTGAGCAATTTAGCAAAAAAAGTGTCTTGATATTGTTCAGCCTTTTGATGATGTTCAGTATATACAGTATCTTGATATTAGTATATCTACTCTGAAATGGCTAAAAAAGGGTGATGTTTTTTTCCAGAAGAACATTTATTTTGACCAAACTGCTAATGCGGCCCATTAAATTCAAAATGTTTAATGCAAGAACTATAATACATTATAAATTAGCTAAATATAATCAAGTAATGTTTTTGAACAATAAATATTTAATGATATTTAATGATTTTCATTTATGACCACTAATATAAAAAACTGTAATAAACAACAATATTGAACTGCTTACATATTTTACAAAAATAGTTTCATATATAAAAATGCCATGTGCAAACATATTGTAGTGATCATATTAAATCATTGAATCAAGAGTTTTGAATCAATTAATTGAACCAGACAGTGTAGACTATTCACAAAAATGATACTAATACTAACAAATGATACAAATATTAACTCTAACTCCAGTTTTTGCACCTGAGTTTTAAATAAGAGACTTGTCTTAATGCTTTGATACTTAGAAGTTGCAAAACAAGGAGGGGTCAAAAAACTAGACTAATGACATATTGTTTAGGAATCTTAATGGGCAAATATCAAAGTGCATGAATATAATTGCAATATTCACAATGCTAATTTTATAGTGCAAAATCATTATGGATATTTTGTGAATATTCATTGAATCAGCCAGTGTTTTACACAACATTAAAAAACATTCATAACACAACTGGTGGCCAGCCATGCTGGTATTTTCAGCAGAGTAGTGCTTTAGAAATGTGATGCTTTTGTCCGAAATAATGACTAACTTGTAACTTCCTTACTCACACTAGAAAACATTACTATTTTAATGAGTTAAATGAGTGATCAATCTGCACTTTAGCTTCAGTTGCAATACTTGGACAAGGGAAAAGTAGAATTAATTGTGTCAGTAATGAAGAGAAAGACGGAGATCATTGCCTGCTGATAATTGTCATTCATGAGCTTAACTGTGACACATCGACTTGACATTAGAACTGGAACTGACATTAAAATGGGAACTGACATTAAACACACACACACACACACACACACACACACACACACACACACACACACACACACACACACACACACACACACATATGTTGGTCTACCTAACATTATGAGGACTTTCCATAGACATAATGATTTTTATACTTTACAAACTATAGATTCTATCCCCTAAACCTAACCCTCACAAAAACTTTCTGCATTTTTACATTTTCAATAAAACATTGTTTAATATGTTTTTTAAGCTATTTAAATTATGGGGACACTACAAATGTCCTCATGAACCACATTTATAGCATAATACCCTTGTAATTACCAGCTTGTAACCTAAAAAAAATGTCCTCATAAACCACATAAACATGCCCACACACACACACACACACACACACACACACACACAAAACAGAGTAGCACTTAAGAGTTTAATGACTCATCGAATTCTAGGAATCACACACACTAATCTTGACTTTTAAAATCTTCTGAGCATGGCTATAGTGGTTTTGTGATTGGTCGCTCACCCAGCCATGACAATGAAGAGGTCAAGGCAGTTCCAGGTGTCGCCAAGGTAACATTTCGGTCCAAACACCCCTAAGGCCACCATTTTAACCACCATCTCCACAGCAAAGAACGCAAAGATGAAGTCATCAAATGCCTGTGGAGTGAAGGAAAAAACCGCAGGGTGCTGATTATATTATATTTATGATTATTTCTCACAAAAGAAAAAAAGTAAAGAAATATCCATCATATTTCAGCTCAAAATAAATAAATAAATAAATAAAAGAAAGGAAATGATATGTAGTGCAAAGCAAAATATTTTTGTTTATGCAATATTTTCATGACAATTAAGCACCCCCTCCAAATCACTATTAAGATTTTTTTTTATTTATTTTAATATGCTTAACTTTTCTGAGTATAACATTGTTCAAATAATCCCAAACAAAATGTAGTACCTTTGCCATTTACCAAACTAAACTGTTAAAATACTTGAATTTATTTACTTAGTTTTTAAAGTTCATAGTCCTTGTTATTTTTTAATTAAATACTCTTGATTTGGAGTGAAATATCACATTTATTCATGAGATTCTTTCACACAGTATGTACTTGAAAAAATAAAGGTTCTCTAATGGTTCTTTGAAGCCACTAAAAAATATTCCTCATATTGTATAATATTAATGGTTCTTAAGATCAGCGTACTGGTTTCTAGATTTTTCAAAACACCAATATTAGAAGGTTTTCTAGAACTAGAACAGTCTATTTTTTTGTGAAATTAAAATGTTTCTTTATGGATCTAATTAAAACTTTATGTTTGGAGTTCAACTTTTAAGTGTTTAAATACTTTAGGTATTATACATGAGTGTGTGTACTGATCATTTGCCTATCTGTGCTTGTTTATGTTTGTCTTTAAATGCTGTCTTCCCAAGGCAGTCTAAAACACACTGATGTCAGCAAGACCCAACCACAACAGCAGGAACGTAAAATCAAAGAGTCACAGAGATTAAAGTGCATACATCAATCCATGTGTGTCATGTCTTGTCCTGTCTTGTCATGTTATGTCTCACTTCTGTTCTTTCCCTCTACTCTGTCGCCCTCTGTTGTTCGTTATATGTTTCTTTCCCTCTCCTTTTCTCCGCTTCCAGCTGTTTCTCATCTCCCCTGAGTTCCTCGTTAATCCTCTACCCACCTGTTCCCTCTTTCCTCTGATTAACTCTCTATTTCTTCTCCTCGCTCTCGCTACATTCTTTGTCGGATTCTCTCCTTGTGATACTTTCTCTAGAAGCAAACTACAGTCCTGTTTATCTCTACCCAGAGTCCTGTCCTGTTGGCATCCGCTGTCACTTCTAACTGTTCACCGCTAACCATCTCCTATATTTGTGCCCAGTTACCTGACGCCACGAGAGAGTGGTAAGCTACATCTGCCCTCGACTTCGGTCGGACCGTGGGAGAGACCCGCAGCCTGTTATCGCTTCCCGCTTACCCTGTCAGCTACCCGTGGACTTACTCCAACTCTAAGGAAGCACCTGTTTGTTTCAGTTTTGTTGTCGCCCTCTCTGCGGCTGTTTGTTTGTATTCCTCCCAAGGAGAAGACTTTGTGTTTGACATTATTCCCTGAGCTTCATTAAAGACTCTGTTTTTGCTACATCGCTTTTGGGTCCTCACTTACCATCTTAACAGAAGAATCTGACCAAGATGGACCCAGCGACCCCGGCCTCGTTCCAATCAGCCCTCGAGCTCCAGGGAGCGATGTTGGGCAGGCACGAGGCAGAGCTGTCTGCTGCACGACACGCCATTGAGGGCTTGGCTGCCCAAGTCACCGAACTCTCGAGGCAGATTCTTCTCCCTCGTCCTGAGCCACCGGTCACCTCCAGGGCCCCAGAGCCTCCAGAACCCAGGATTAATAACCCGCCGTGCTATACTGGTGAGCCCTCTGAGTGCCGTGCTTTTCTCACCCAGTGTGACGTTGTTTTTTCCCTCCAGCCCACCACTTACTCCCAGAGCAGAGCCCGTATCGCCTACGTAGTTTCTCTCCTTTCTGGACGGGCTCGAGAGTGGGGAACGACCATCTGGGAGGCGGGGGCTGAATGTACTAACTGTTATCAGGATTTCAGGGAGGAGATGATACGTGTTTTTGACCGCTCTGTTTTTGGGGAGGAGGCATCCCGGGTCCTATCGTCTTTGCATCAGGGTAAGCGGTCAGTTACTGACTATTCCATTGCGTTCCGAACTCTCGCAGCCTCCTGTGACTGGAACGAGCCGGCGCTGCTCGCTCGTTTTTTGGATGGTCTCTGCACGGAGGTGAAGGAGGAGATTCTTTCCCGAGAGGTACCCTCCCGCATGGACGCCGTGATCGAGCTCGCTATTCGCCTAGAGAGGCGTTTCGATCGCTGTCGCCGAGCTCGCGACCAGGAGTCTACATTTTCCTTTGCACCCCTCTCCGCTGCACTAACTCCCTCATCCACCACCTTGGATCCTGAGCCCATGCAACTGGGGAGCATTCGCATTTCGGCTAAGGAGAAGGAGCGGAGAATCACCCACCGTCTCTGCCTCTACTGCGGGTCTGCTTCACACTTCGTGACCTCCTGCCCGGTAAAAGCCAGTGCTCGCCAGTAAGAGGAGAGCTACTGGTGAGCGCTACTACTCTGGTCTCTCCTTCGAGGTCTTGCACCACTCTTCCTGTCCATCTCCGCTGGACTGGCTCTGCTGCCACCTGCAGGGCGTTGATTGACTCTGGCGCGGAGGGCTGCTTCATGGAAGACACCTGGGCTCGGGAACATGGTATCCCCCTCATGGACTTATGTAAGCCCACGGCCCCGTTTGCCTTGGATGGTAGTTCCCTTCCCAAGATTCAGCGTGAGACGTTACCTTTGACCCTCACTGTCTCCAGTAATCACAGCGAGACCATTTATTTTTTTATTTTTCAGTCCCCTTTCGCCCCTATTGTTTTAGGCCATCCCTGGTTAGTTAAACATAATCCCTCTATTAATTGGGCTAAGAATACTATCCTTTCGTGGAATGTCTCTTGTCATGTTAAATGTTTAATATCTGCTGTTCCCCCTGTATCCTCTGTCTCTGTTTTTCAGGAGGAGCCTGGTGATTTGTTGGGGGTACCGGAGGAGTATCACGATCTGCGGATGGTGTTCTGTCGTTCCCGGGCCACTTCCCTCCCCCCCATCGTTCTTATGATTGTAGTATCGAACTTCGTCCGGGAACCACTCCCCCCCGGGGAAGACTTTACTCGTTGTCGGCTCCCGAACGTCAGGCTCTCGAGGATTATTTATCCGTAGCTCTCGATGCCAGTACTATTGTCCCCTCCTCTTCTCCCGCCGGGGCGGGGTTTTTTTTGTTCAGAAGAAGGACGGTTCCTTGCGCCCCTGCATTGATTATCGAGGGTTGAATGACATAACAGTTAAGAATTGTTACCCGCTTCCTCTTATGTCATCAGCTTTCGAGATCTGGCACGGAGCTAAGTTTTTCACCAAATTGGATCTGCGTAACGCCTACCATCTCGTTCGCAATAGGGAGGGGGACGAGTGGAAGACTGCGTTTAACACTCCGTTAGGGCACTTTGAATATCGGGTTCTTCCGTTCGGCCTCGTTAACGCCCCTGCCGTTTTTCAGGCACTAATTAATGACGTCCTGAGAGACATGCTAAACATCTTTGTGTTTGTTTATCTCGACGACATCCTGATTTTCTCTCCTTCTCTCCAAATTCATGTCCAGCATGTGCGTCGCATCCTCCAGTGCCTTTTAGAGAACCGTCTTTACGTGAAGGCTGAGAAATGCACTTTCCATGCCGCCTCTGTTAGTTTTCTCGGCTCTGTCATTTCTGCAGAGGGTATCAGAATGGATTCTGCTAAGGTCCAAGCCGTTTTGGACTGGCCCGTACCTAAGTCGCGCGTCGAGCTGCAGCGCTTTCTCGGTTTCGCCAATTTTTATCGACACTTCATCCGTAATTTCAGTCAGGTGGCCGCCCCCCTGACTGCCCTTACGTCTGTCAAGTCGTGCTTTAGTTGGTCCGTCTCCGCCCAGGGGGCTTTTGATCTCCTCAAGGACCGCTTTGCGTCCGCACCCATCCTTGTTACACCTGATATGTCCAAACAGTTCGTGGTCGAGGTTGACGCGTCAGAGGTGGGCGTAGGAGCCATCCTTTCCCAACGCTCTCGCTCGGACAGCAAGGTTCATCCTTGCGCGTACTTTTCTCATCGCCTATCGCCGTCTGAACGTAACTACGACGTGGGTAATCGCGAGCTGCTCGCCATCCGCCTAGCTCTAGGCGAATGGCGACAGTGGTTGGAGGGGGCGACCGTTCCTTTTGTCATTTGGACTGACCTAGAGTACATTCGTTCTGCCAAACGACTCAACGCGCGCCAGGCTCGTTGGGCTCTGTTTTTCGCCCGATTTGATTTCGTTATTTCCTACCGCCCTGGTTCCAAGAACACCAAGCCCGATGCCTTGTCACGTCTCTATTCCCCCGAAGTCTCCACGGACCCCGGGGGGATTCTCCCCACGGCCCGTATCATTGGGTCAACTGTCTGGGGAATAGAGAGGCAGGTCAAACGAGTGCTCGCTCTCACTCCCTCGCCGCGCACCTGTCCTAGACACCTCCTCTTCGTTCCCGCCCCTACCAGCCTGGCTGTTCTTCAGTGGGCTCACTCGGCCAAGTTGGCCGGTCACCCCGGCGTTCGGGGCACGCTCGCTTCCATTCGCCAGCATTTTTGGTGGCCCACTCGGGAACGTGACACGCGTCATTTCGTGGCGGCTTGTTCCATTTGCGCGCAGAATTCCCTTCAGAATTGACTTCACGTAAAGTCAGGGAACTCCCCTCCGGCCGGACTTCTCAGACCACTTCCCATCCCCTCTCGACCTTGGTCACACATCGCCTTAGATTTCATCACCGGTCTCCCTGCGTCGGCAGGCAATACAGTCATTCTCACTGTCATCGATCGATTTTCTAAGGCGGCCCATTTTATCCCCCTCACTAAGCTCCCCTCCGCCAGAGAGACGGCGCAAATAATCATCGAAAATATTTTCAGAATTCATGGCCTCCCCTCTGATATTGTTTACGTCCCAGTTTTGGAGGGGGTTTTGTCGCTTGATTGGGTCTTCCGTCAGTCTCTCGTCCGGCTTCCACCCTCAATCTAACGGTCAAGCCGAACGGGCCAATCAGACTGTCGGCCGCATCTTGCGCAGCCTTTCTTTCCGTAACCCCGCATCCTGGTCCGAACACCTTCCCTGGGCTGAATACGCCCATAATTCGCTTCCGTCGTCTGCCACCGGCCTGTCTCCTTTTCAGAGCAGCCTCGGGTACCAACCTCCGCTGTTCTCGTCGCAAATCGCCGACTCCAGCGTCCCTTCCGCTCAAGCATTTGTCCAACGTTGCAAGCGCACCTGGAGGGGTGTTAGATCAGCTCTCTGCCATTATAGGGACCGGACTGTGAGGGCTGCTAACAAGCGTAGAACTAAGAGCCCCAGATATTGTCGCGGCCAGAGGGTATGGCTTTCCACTCTCAACCTTCCCCTTAAGTCTGTCTCTTGTAAATTGACTCCGTGCTTCATCGGTCCGTTCCGCATCTCGCAGGTTATTAGTCCCGTTGTGGTGCGACTTCTTCTTCCCGCTATCTGCGCCGTGTCCACCCAGTTTTCCACGTCTCCTGTGTCAAGCCCGCCCTTCGCGCTCCCGCTCGTCCCTCTTCCCTTCCCGTTCGTGTTGAAGGCTCCCCTATCTACAGGGTCCGCAAGATTCTAGACATGCGCGCTCGGGGTCGTGGTCATCAGTTTCTGGTTGATTGGGAGGGTTACGGACCCGAGGAGAGAAGTTGGGTTCCCTCTCGGGACGTGTTGGACCGTTCGCTTATCGATGATTTCCTCCGTAGCCGCCAGGTCTCCTCCTCGGAAGCGCCAGGAGGCGCTCGTTGAGGGAGGGGTACTGTCATGTCTTGTCCTGTCTTGTCATGTTATGTCTCACTTCTGTTCTTTCCCTCTACTCTGTCGCCCTCTGTTGTTCGTTATATGTTTCTTTCCCTCTCCTTTTCTCCGCTTCCAGCTGTTTCTCATCTCCCCTGAGTTCCTCGTTAATCCTTTACCCACCTGTTCCCTCTTTCCTCTGATTAACTCTCTATTTCTTCTCCTCGCTCTCGCTACATTCTTTGTCGGATTCTCTCCTTGTGATACTTTCTCTAGAAGCAAACTACAGTCCTGTTTATCTCTACCCAGAGTCCTGTCCTGTTGGCATCCGCCGTCACTTCTAACTGTTCACCGCTAACCATCTCCTATATTTGTGCCCAGTTACCTGATGCCACGAGAGAGTGGTAAGCTACATCTGCCCTCGACTTCGGTCGGACCGTGGGAGAGACCCGCAGCCTGTTATCGCTTCCCGCTTATCCTGTCAGCTACCCGTGGACCTACTGCAACTCTAAGGAAGCACCTGTTTGTTTCAGTTTTGTTGTCGCCCTCTCTGCGGGCTGTTTGTTTGTATTCCTCCCAAGGAGAAGACTTTGTGTTTGACATTATTCCCTGAGCTTCATTAAAGACTCTGTTTTTGCTACATCGCTTTTGGGTCCTCACTTACCTTCTTAACAATGTGTCTATGTGTTATGTAACTGTGTTTGTGTGTGTATTTGTGTGTTACCTGCAGTATGCTGCACCTGTCAGAGTGGCACTCCAGGTCCTGGCAGGGTTGGAACATGCCAAGTGTGACGCAGTTGAGCAGAATCACCAGCATGCTGACTCGCTCAAACCACGTATGGATCCAGTTAAGGCAAACACGACTCATAAGTCAAAAGAAATATTCAGGTGAAAATTCATTAACATTCACATCAAAGCTGTAAATTGTCAGTGTTGGAAACCGATGTTTAGAAAGAGAGATTTATTTGTCTGCTGATCCTTCAAATACAAATCAATTAAAAGTATTGACTCGACAAATGTAGGTATGCTCTTTAATAATGTAATTGTCTTAATTTAAACTATTTGAATAAAATCTGTATCTCATAAATGTTACACTTAAATTTATTCATGTTTGGGTCAGCTTTAAGTGAAGTGGAGTGTCTCAAGAGTAGAGTAGGGGTAAATAGAGTAGAGTAGTGTAGATTACAATAAAATTGGGATGAACAGAGTAGAGCTGTGTTGAGTAGAATAGGAATGAACCGAGTAGAGTAAATGAGAGCAGGGTTAAATAGAAGAGTAGTGATGAATAGAGTAGAAAAGAGTACAGTAGTGTAGGATAGAGAAAAGTAGGAATGAATAGAGTAGAGTAGAGAAGGTAGAGTATGGATGAACAGAATAGTTGGGTAGGAATGAGTAGAGAAGATTAGAATAGAATAGAGAAGGGATGAGTAGAAAAGAGAACAGTACAGCAGATTAACTGAGTGGAGTAGTGAAGGGTAGAGTAGGGTAGGGATGAGTACATTAGAGTAAAGTAGGCATGACTAGAGAAGTGTAATGTAGATTAGAGTAGGGTAGGAATGAGTAGTGTAGAGTAGGCATGAATAGAGCAGAGTAGGGATTAGTAGAGTATAGAGTACGGTACAGCAGATTAGGGTTGAATCAGTATATCGTGAACACGAATTCTGCACTGGCAAGGGTGTTCATCCACTGAACATAGGGACACTTATGACTCAATGGGTGCTTCTCATTTCCTAAATTGTGCGTCCTCATTTCCTTGCTCTTCCGTCTTCAAGCCCATGACCTGAAAACTGATCAAAGTCTGCCATCATGACAGAGGAAGCTTCCCGAGGATGCTTGAGTGAGGAAACACAGGAGCTTCCTATGTGGAAGACTTTTTGGCAGAAGCAACTGATGCACGCATAAATTCCCTTCACATCTCATTACACAGTTTTAATACATGTTTCACCTTTGCGGTTTAAATAAACCATAATTGTCACATATTTTAACAGTGTATCTTGAATTATTTGGTTTTATTAGGAAAATATCAATAGATCTAGTTTTGACAACATAACGTCAAGTGCTCCGATGTAATGCAGCTCTGCAGAGACGGCGCTCTGAAGTCACACTTGACTCACAAATTTTACAAATGCATCTTGCCTCGATTCTTCCATCCTCGTTTCCTTTCCTTCCATCGTTTAACGTGCTTACACATTGAAGCACAGCTGTTATTAATCAGCACCATCGCTGTATAAGATTTGTACTTCATAGTTTTACACTTGTACTCATCATCTAACTACTAGAGACTTCAGAGGACATGATGAGGTTTCCAGTAAGGGAATGCAGTGATGCTCCCTGGTTTTTACAGTGCATTGTGGGATTTTTTTGCACTGGAACGATTTTGCCCTAAAAATGGCTGACTCCCTAATCGGTGCCCTGACTACTGAACTAGGAAGCTGATTGAGTTGCACCTTCAGAGTTGCTTACAACATGCTAGCTGTGTTCGGAATGGCATACTACCCATACTACTCTTACTATTTCTGCCATGTTTGTCTATGGCAGAAACAGTAGGAGTAGTATGGTAGTATGCCATTTCGAACTCGGCCACTGTTCACATAAGAGTGGCCAACCAACATCAAATCCAGAGATATGACAAGAGCAGCCAACCAATGTCTAACACTCAATACACTACAGAGTGGAGTAGTGTTGAGAAGACTAAGGCAGAAATGAGAAGGGTGTTCAACTCATTCCTACCCTACTCTATTTTACACTAAACAGGATAGGGACAAGTAGAGTAAAGTGGAGTAAGAATGAGTATTGTAGAGAAGAGAAGAGCAGAGAATAAAGTAAAGTAGGGATGAGTATTGCAAAGTAGTATAGAGTAAAGAATAATAGAGTATGGATGAGTATTGTAGAGTATAAAAAAGAAAAGATGATTAGAGTAAAGTAGAGTAGAGTAAAGATGAGTAGGGTAGAGTACTGTAGAACAGAGTAGAGAAGAGTGGAATAGACATGGGATGAGTAGAGTAGAGTAGAGTAGTGATGAGCAGTGTGTTTTGCAATTAAAATAAAACATCCTTTCATACATTCAGTTGCTGTTCATGACCATAAAACATAGCAGAATAAAATGCAATAAAGCATTTATTTTTGTTTTAAAACTTTGTGAATAAAAATTCACATTTCAATTTACTTATCCACACACATACCTGGAACTTTAAAGCCAAACTCAGTCCCCTGGGCAATACCATCAAATTATCTATTGCACCTCATTAATCTTAAACCTGTCACAGCAACATACCATTTATACAATCTTAATCACCACTGTACATCCTACAATTATTCTTCTTTACATCAGCACACATCATACCACCTCTATGAAATGTTTAAAATGCTTTTTTTTAACCCCCTAAAGGGTGCATACATCTGTGTCTCAGAGCAGTATTTAACTGATCAGATGGACGTGATCAGGCCCTTGATATTTCCTCAGCTCTTTGTCTTACTGAAACCCTTCTGGAACTCCAACAATCTCCCCTCTCTTCTAGAACTGGGACAATGCTAGGCTCATCAAACATTTATCCTGAGACCAAACTAATGCACATAGACAACTCAAGCCCTCGTGTTTATCCTCAAGATTGTCGTGGTCATGTTCATGCTGCTTCTGCTGATAAACATAATCATGATGATGATGATATGGAACAAAAACAGAATGAAAAGGGTGATGACAATGAAGCAGTTTTGCCACGTTTCACTTCTGGTCATCATCCATCACACACATAAACACAAACAAACAGATATGATTAAGCCCAAAGCCTAAAATGTCAAAAGAAAGCCTTGAGTCCTCTGTCATAATGCATTTGAAAAGTAGCAAATCACCCTCTTGTCAAATAAGTGAAATTAAGGATCATGTACTTATTCATTTAACAGTTCACCTTTTCGAATAAGTCCCTTGTACATGTAATTAATTGCTGCTGTTTATCACTATGTTTTCGACTCAGTTATATAATTGGGTGTTAAAGGTATGGTGCTAAAGGTAAGGGTGTTTTCTAGTTATATTAGTTGTTATTTATTATAAATGTATATGTTCAACCCTATGTAACCCTATTTGAGATATTCATTTTTTTTTGTGCCACACAATATAGTTCTGAATATTTTGAATGTGCCATATATGTACAGTATTTTTATAGCACAAAAGAAACAAAGATATATTTTCTATTATATTTAAGATGATTTTGTAAATATAACCATATTTATAATCCATATAACTTTATTTTGTGGACTCAACTATATAACTATTTTATAAGACTATTTATCTATATAATCAGAACTTCGGATTGTAAAAATGGTGGTTATGGTGGTTGAGCTGGTTTTGTAACATAGTAGCCAGTTTGTTGTTGGTCTCCAACAGTAGTCCCGTGGATTACCCGTCTAGACCAGCTTGGACCACCTAATCACCATAAAGACCAGCGTCAACCAGAGATGCAATTTGTTTTTTGTATAATGAAATTATAAAGGCGGAAACCAGGGAAAATGTAATATTTTAATATAAATTAATATATTTTTAATAATTCCCACAATTTCCACGTTCATAATGCGGGAAATTTCCGCACACTTTTTTTTCACTTTACAGTGCAGCTGCAAATTAGTAAACAAATAGAAACAGATGAACAAATCAAATCAATAAACTTGTTTTAATATCAAGCTGCACAAATAAGACTGCTCTGTCTCCCACTTTCTCTCTCGTGCAGCTTTCAGAAGTGTGAGCATGCATAGATACTGAACTTAAGATGTTACAGATGTGTAAACCTTTCCAAACCTGTTAATTCAACATGCAAACGGTGTTATAACAGTCTTATTTATCCGTAAGAAGTGACGTGATAAAACTATAATTGCTGTTAACATTGCAAGCACATAGGCCTTTCATATCTCGGTGCTCCCATATTATTCATAATGCAGCACATTTGCAAGAAAGGCAGAAATAGCAAAAATACTTTGTGTAGTGTACCAGCTGTATGATGAAGAGAGACAATTAACACCTGTTACATCTCTTATCTCCATCTCTAGTTCCATCAAGGGTCGGAAATTAACAGAGGCAAAAAAAATCCCGCTGCAATCTGATATAGTTCCAAATTAATATATCCATCAGGTTCTTCATTTGAATTTTCTCTGGATATAATTTATTTTGTGACATCCGTTGTGCAGATGTTGCTGAGTCAGTGGCAGTTGCTCGCACTATAAACGAGCACAGATGGGCACTCCACTTCTCACACTTTGCATTAGTTCGGTGTCATGCTCACGCGCAAACATTATCAAATGCTACAATTTAGTTAATAACAATATTAAAAAAAACAATATCTGGATGTGTTAAATGGCCTTGATGTTAAATAAAACGTTATTATTATACAATAATAATTTTACAGAACATTAACCTCTTCATATCTCTGATGATCATTGTTTTATTAAATTGGCTTGGAGTTGCCAAGTTTTTTTTATAAGCTCCTCATTCCAAATCTGGAAAAATTATGTTCTCTTTTGGCCCATGGTCCTCAGTCAAGATTTATATTTGGCCTTTCATAGGAAAACATCTGTGCACCTCTGAGCTAGAAACTACAGTGTGTAAAAACATTAGAAGAGCTGTTTGCAATCATTTATGCATTATACTTAAGAACAGATATTTTTCTTTAGTAATTATGAAAATGAATGGGTAAATCGAGTTAGAAATGCAAATATAAATGAATACAGCTAAACAGAAAATGGATTTGTTTTTCATCGTTATTTACTGACAAGACATCTCTGTCTCTTAAGTCACCTTTACACTGCAGAGGTGGCACAGAAGCTGCATCTAAAGTGGCATTTATGTGCATTAACACAGACTGCTTAATGATGCTCAGAGCAGGCTTACATGCATTTACACAGCAATATCAACTACATAAATAATGATATGAGATTGTTTTAAAAAAACAAAAACAGAAATATGAAACAATTCAAAATATGAAGTTATTCTTCCAAATATGAAACTAAATGAGCAGTCTTTGTATAATTTTTGGGTGAATTATCTCTTTAGCTCTGCAGTGTAAAGACACCTTTAGAGCTGGGACTTATGCATGTGCAGACAGTGTGTAATCAATGCATGTTGGCCGAGCATGTTTGCGCAGGCGCATTTGACAGGCTTATTTTTATCTTCTTGAGATGCATCTGAATCGAAACACACACATGTATGCACACACTGCGAATGCTCATTATCCTGATTACTCCAACAAACCATTATGCACAACTGTTTATACAGTTGCTTAGTAACAGTTTAGAGACTTTTGATGTGAAAAGAAGATAAAGATAGTTGAAAAAAAAAGTGAGGGTTCAGTGGGTCTCATGCACTTCAAGTCAACATATTTAAAAGGTCACTTTGTGCCTAGGTGGTAGAAAAACAATCTGAAGACAAAAATAAAGGTAATGAATGTAAAATATATTGGCAGACAAACAGGAAATAATTATTACAATTGGAATATACAGTTATAAACTGTATGTTAATATATATTAATTTACCTTTATAATGACATTCTTCAACCTCATATTCAGATATTGTACTATTCTTTGTTCCAGATATTTCAGATTAATATAATTACATAAAATTTGAATACATGATTATAAACGAGAATATAAAGTTCATAGATTTATAGTTAGATTTAAATATTCAGGTAATATACAGGATTACAACTATGTATTCATGATTATTTGTAAATTATTTAAATAAATTTACTGTTTACTGTTCACCTGTTAAATTGATTAGTTATGAATCATCTTTCTTCTTTGAATCATGTACAGCATATCTGGTTATCTATTATCAATAGATTTGATTGAATCGCTGTTATAGACATAGATAAAGTTGACATGGTTTTTGGTTAACGCTGCAACACAGAAGCATTTACAAGGCCATTCATTATCATTAAGGTAAAGGATCCTACTATATACATGATAATATTCAAGAATGTACTGCAGATCTCTGTTGTCCATTGTCATTTTCAAAATAGTCTAGATTATACAAATATTAACTCTTTATGAGTACTAGCATAAATATACATTTTCTAAGAATAAAACAACAATTTAAACTGCTAAGTCATTAAAAGTGTGAAGAAGGACATAATTAGCTGGTGTTTCACAGGTTGGGAATCAGACAGGACAGTGGATAGTGACTGTTGAAGGCACAGACACACAACGAGAGAGACAGAGGAATGGACCGATAAAGTGACTGAGATCAAAAGCCAGACAAAACAGAGACTGAAAAAAAGAGACCAATTACAGTAGCTTCCGATTCTTGTGTTACCATGGGAACCTCCCGCTGGAACTTTGTGGGAAAGAGCAGTCTGACTCCCGTAGGACATGCAGACGCACACATGCTTATGAATTGTGATAAAGAAACACGAACAACTGAACTACGCTTGTCACATTGCGGTCTTAAAAAGGGCTTAAGAAAAAAAAGATGAATAGCAAAAAGTTCTGCTTTGAGACAGTGAGCAAGAACAATTACTTGACTTGAATAATTGAACTCAAATTATCTTAAATTGCTAAGCCTTTTTTTTTTTGCCAGCATACTGCAATATTGGGAATTTTCAGCAATCTACCATCTGATCTTTCAGGACAAATAATGCTGAATATGTGTAACGGAATCTTGTGAGGGGAAAGAAAAACCATTCGGGACTTGTACACAAATTCTTGATAAAGTATGTGCAATCCTTTTGAAATATATTTGTGCTACAGTCATTTTCTGTAAAAAACTAACAAAAAAACCATCAGAGAGAGCAGTTTTTCTATATATTTCAGTTTTGAGAAGTTACAATTACAAACTATGTTCTCACAGAAGAAACCTGGAATTGCCTCACAGCTATGAAGCGTGAAAGAGCTTGAAACGGAAAGTGTGGCCTACTCTCATTTATAATGAATTTTTGCAATAGTGTCTTGCTTTTTACAGAGCTGGTATTGTCTAATGAATTAGACAGCTTTTGTCTAGTCTGAAAAAGTTTAGGTTTATCATGGCTGAATTGTAGGGTTAGGATAGAGAAATACCTCCTTTTATAATAATAATAAAAAAATTATAAATATAAACAATTATGGAGCTGAATTATTTTTATGATGCTTCAATGGTCTAGATTTTACACTACTAACCGGCAAAATAAATTATATTGTTGAATTATGAGCTTGCAGTTTGAATTGATAGAGAAACTGAATAGAGAAAGACTGAACGCTGTGAAAAAATTTAATAATAATAAGACAAGTCATAAACAATATGGGCCCTATTTTAAGAGCGCTAGCGCTAAGCACAGTACTATGCCATAAGTTATAAGCGCAAAGTCAGTGGCCATGGCCATTAATTTTTTGTATTTTCTTGCAAGCATGTGCTAAGTCTAGGCGCAAGTAGGTTTGATGAAATTGCTCACGCAAAACGCAAATGGGCTGAATCAAGTGCAGAGGTTTTCTCTGATTATTCCACAGTCAGCATCCTAATACATATAGTCCATTCCCTCAAGCACCAGCGATATAAACAAAGACATCATTCATAAAAAGTTGGTCGTGTAAATGGACTGTATTAGAAGAATTAAAAATTACGTTTGTGACGAGGAGGAGGTTGGGGTCGGGCCGTGAATGTGCACACCCAGCCCCCAATCGGGCTAATCAGCCGAGGAGAGGGATAAAGATGATCCTGTCAGGCATATTTCATATGAAAGTGATACTCCTTTTATACACATAGAAAATTTGATTCTTTTGCCAGAATTTTTCTTGACACACAAATCATGGCTAGTATAGCCTATTAAAAGTGATCGTGTCTGCATGCAGTTCACTTCTACCGGTCGATTTTGATTTTGAAAATGTTAATTAATTTATTGAAACATGAAAAATAAAATTAACTAAATGAAAATATAATAAAAATACGAAGTGGTCAAAAAATCATACCAATTCCAAAAATGTTATGATCACCAACTTTTTCCACCGGCCCATTTTTGCAGTGACTTAAGCAGTGAAGTGGAAAAATACTATTACAAATGAATTACATCATATATACAATTGTAAATTTAAACATGATAATCCTAATTGAAAACGAAACCATGACCTATAGATTGTTTAACACAAATCTGTTTCATATAAGACGGCTACAATTCTGATCGTTTGGCACATAATTTGATGTTCTACAATATTTTCAGAGTTTGGACATTAACTTTAAAACCACCTGCTGGTGGAATCTCAAAACTGAAAATGCAGGAACTGAGTTTAAACTTTGCACTGAGTTAAGATGAGGTTTTCAGATGTATTTCTCAGGAAAATAATTTCGCTTTGTGCCCCTTCATTAACATACAATACATCCACAGTTTGTGCACATACACCCACAGTAGCGCAAACTAGGGATGGAACCAATCCAATACCTGTATCCGATACCTGGATGATTGCTGATGGTATCGGTCAGACAAGCCCGATCCAAATCCAATACCGCATGTTTGTCATTGACGTTACTGTCAAGGTCAAAAAATTACATAAATAACATTCAAATCACCATTAAAGTAGTCCATATAACTCACGCATTTTATTCAGGCTCTTACAGTCACCCAAAAGCTTTGTGAATTGCAAAAGGATGTGTTTAATAATAAATATACAGTCAGCATGCACAGCTAAGTAGTCTCTTGCACCACGCATTACAGAATGAGCACCGCTCTGCCAACACACACACATAAACACGTGCAGAGGCTCGTGATGCGCTGCTTAGTGCAATATGTGGTCATTCACATATTGTCGCGGAACCGGACAAGCATTTTACCAGATGTTAAATGTGTATTACACCACTGTTAATTAGCTTACAAACATACACTCAAACACAGACTTTGTGGAGCGCTCAATTTTTGTCTTTTTTGGTTACGTGCAACAAAAATGAACAATTTCATCCAATTTGTCATTCTCTTCTTTTTAATATTTAATATTTATACTTTTTAAGAAATTGTGACAGGGCGGAGGGATTATACATACCCATGGCTAATCAAGGCTAATCAAGCCTCCAAGGGGGATAAAGGCTGACTGCGGACGGTGGTGCAACAGAGAGAGAACGTTTACAGGCAGCTGTCCCTCCCATGTGTGTGTTTGTTTCTGTTGGTTTATTTCTTTATTAAACTATTATTTATATTGTCAAGCCGGTTCTCGCCTCCTCCTTTCCATAGAACTGCTTTACAGAAATATAAAATTGATGAAATAGAAAATAGTTGGCTGCCAAACATACAGTATATATTATATAAATGAAGATCCAAACTGGTGCAGTAAAGCAGTTTTCAGATGTGTGTGTGTTGTCTATTAGTACTTGTAATAGTTTATAAAAGTGCTTACTGCTGCACTTTTTTCCTCCCTGCAGTAACTCAAGAGCTTTAGAAAGGGGTTTATCCACATCTTAGTATGTTTTGCTATTGCCAACTAATTTGAACATTTACCTAGAACAGCACAGAACAATGCATTGTATCACACACACACTTACTGTTCCCATACGCCATGCTGCATTGCAGTAACAGTCCTTGTGAAGGCAGATTTGGGACATCCCACAAACATAAACACCCTTCATTAGAGAACAGTAGGTCAAAGGAACGAGGGGGGTGATGGATGAGATTGGGCAGGTAGATAGTGATCACATCTGTCATATATGCACATATTACACAGAGCACAACATCATACACACAAATATGCACTTTTATAATCACATCAAAGGCACATTATGAGGTAAGGACTGTAAAAAGAATGCTTAAATCACTGTGCATTAATCAGTGCATTTAAAACTGAAGTAACCTTTTTAATGTCAAAATTTAACTTACTCTTAAACCAATCGGCAAGCATAGTTTTTTGCACTTTTACCGGCGTTCTTTGTGTGAAAGTATTATCCGCATGCCTGTTTGCGTTTTGACGTCAAAAACAGAGAACAACCAGATGATTTTAAATCTCATGTAAATGCAATTTTCTCGGGTTGTCCATTTTTTGTTTACATAAGCTGAACATATTGGTGTGCATGTGATCCCACATGATTTATCCTGAATTCTCCTGATTGTAAGTGCTCTCTTATCTTCCGAGTCATTCTATTGGAAGTAAAAAAACCCTCTCAATAACAGTGTGTGAATAATTCAGACAGACCTCATGTAAGAAAGAGACATGAGAGAGAGAGAGAGAGAGAGAGAGAGAGAGAGAGAGAGAGAGAGAGAGAGAGAGAGAGAGAGAGAGAGAGAGAGAGAGATTGATTGAAAAGTATCCTTTAATTCCTAATTAACATTCTAAAAACAACAACATAATTTTACATCAATCTTAGAGACACTTTGTATATTAAAAAGATAAAACCATCTCTCCATCATCATCAACAACACAAAGAACATTTGCAACAGACCATTTTTCAATAAAACACTGTAGATTATTTGTCAATTTATGATAAGCATGTACAATTATAAGCCGAGCTGCCAATAATCCTAAAAAGACCCCATTAACATCTTTTGACCCTTTACTCTGAATCATGTGTTTCCTTGAAAGCCATATGGAAAGTTTAGCCACTCCAAACAAATAATTCATCAAAACCTGCATTTGTTTTTTCTTTACAGAATATTTTGGTCCAAAAATAAACAAAGAAAAAGAAAAACATTCTACCAAAATCAAGCACCACTGTTCTAATAAACTGAACAACACTCCTAGCCTACAACACCCACAAAACAAATGAACCAAAGTTTCATTTTGGGTACAAAATGGACATTCCACCCCTTGACTGGTATCTAAATGGGCAACATGTTTATTCGTGGCTATAGCCCCATGTATTATTCTCCATTGGAGATCTCCCATTCTTTTATCAATCGGTAGCTTATACAGAGATCTCCAACAGCCTTTCACAGACTGATCAGGGCCAAAACAATCAAGTCACCTTGATGGTTTCATTTCCTCCAAAGACCTCATGTGCACGGCCGCATTAACAACAGGGCTAGGCGGGGCTAAAGCCCCGGGGCCCGAGCAAGGAGGGGGCCCGTGATTGGCTGTGGAGCAGATTGACTACTACTACCCATCTGATTGCCAAAGCCTTACCACGCCCCCCACAAATTAGCCCTGTTATTCAGTGGCGCTTTGCCGTATATTCGTAGGCCTATCAGATGATGGCTGCCTGCACCTTATTAGAATATACGCGTCAACCAATGAATCGCCGCCTCCACTCTTCACTTCATTCTAGACTATTCTTAAATTTGTCACTCACGCATTATCTTCGTCGCATAGCTAAAAATGTCATATTTTAAAAAAACATGTGCGAGTGGGGCTCAAAAAAGAAATGTTTTAAAAGCTAAACGGCAGAGGAAACATGAGCTGCTCAGTAAAATCCCCAAGCTATCGGGTTATTTTACTAAAGCTGATGATCACGGAGAAGTTGTGGAACAGCAAGTGGGCCGGGCACATGTTGGAGCAGATAAAGACACAGCGTCATCATCGACATCGACCCCACCAATTTTCGGTAAGTTTGATTATTAACTTGATGGATGTGATATTGCTTTTTGTGTTTGATCAAACTCTATATTCGCCTAAAGGGCTGGCGATAATATATAGGTAGAAATATGTCAATTTTGCTGCGCCATCATGATGTAAGTTTATAATTTAAACGCGTTTTTAAGCATTGTGGTTTAGATACAAATTATTTTAAACTGCTCAGGCACAGTAAGCAGCGGGAGAAAATTCATTTTGTAAATGCATTATTTTAAAACCATGGTGAACTTGAGATGGTTTTGCACAGCGCACTTGAGTTCCGACCCTGAGGTCTTAAAGTGACAGAAGCTGCTAATAAAGCTGCTGTCGCCATTTGTGTCAATAATGTTAATCAAACATCAGAAAGAAAGTAATTTACTGCCCTTGACTGAATCACTTTTGTAAAATAAATAAGAATGAATTTTGAATTTATAGTGAAAACTATGTATTGTATATTTGATTACTGTATACAGTATAATATTATTCAGTGCTTTAAGTTTTTCAAGTAGGTCAGTTTCTTATGTGCCTTTGTTCTATTGTTATTTGTGACTCTTGTCATCAGTAAGCTTGAGATTCTTTTCTTAAGTTACTATTATTTTTTGGGATATTGAAATTGGTCACAAGAATTATGAAATTTTAGTGGCATTAAATTTTGATATGATAAAAATCGTATTAAAAGTAATATAACTTGACTGTGAAGTATATCATAGATAGATAGATAAAATGACTCGTATAATGATATAACATTTAGCTCATCGCCCACCCCTATATTCGCTATTAGCAAGTTATGTTGACAGGTTAGTGTTAATCTAACAGCTTATGTGTAAAAATATGTTTCATGCTTATCCTGACCAGATCACCAGAAAGATGAAACATCGACTTCATCTGCTGCAGGAGATAATGAGACTGAGCAAGGAGATAACGTTTCGGTTGGGGTTGATGCAAATATTAATGAGCTGAGACAGCCTTCTGCAGATCAACGCCCTTGCATCGGCTTCCTCTCCTGCCCTGCACGCCGTTGATATCCCAGCGTACACAAGCACTGATCCTGGAACTTGGGGAGAGATCAACGACGAGGTTCGGGAGTACTGGGCTGATAGAGGACCACAGTTTTGTCAAAATATGACTGCTAATTTCTCTGCATCAGAACAACAATATAAAATTCAAAAGAGAAGATTTTCAAAAAGTCTTTTTAATCGCAGACTAGTGAATGGTGAAAATGTCAGACGAGATTGGCTGCTCTATTCCCCATTTAAGGGAGCCGTGTATTGTTTTCTGTGCCGGCTGTTTGGTGTAAATGACAAGAACGCCCATTCAAAATTTGGATGTGCTGATGGCTTTAACGATTGGAAGCATGCAAATGAACGGATTGTCGAGCACGAGGGATCTGAGTCGCATCGCAAATGCATGCTTGTGTGGATTTCAAGAACTGCAGAGGAGCAGGGTAAAATTGACAATGAATTGAAAAGGCAGTATGAAACAGAGAGCCAGTACTGGTCAGAGGTTCTTAAAAGAGTAGTTGCTGTTATTAAATTTATATCTGAGCGAGGACTTGCTTTCAGAGGAGACAACCAACAATTTGGATCACCCCAGAATGGAAACTATTTGGGTTGCCTTGAACTAATCAGTCAATTTGATCCATTTCTTAGAGAGCATATTGCACGATTTGGCAATGCAGGCAAGGGGACTCCTTCATATCTTTCTTCTACTGTGTGTGAGGAATTAATTGATTTGATGGGTGACAAGCTGCTCTCTGTAATCCTGGATCAAATCAGGATGGCCAAATATTTTTCGATAATCGTTGACTCCACCCCAGACATTTCACATTCAGACCAGCTCACTTTTATTGTCCGATATGTATCTGAAGAAGGAAACACAGAGGAGCGTTTTCTTAAGTTTCTACCCATAAGCAGTCACACTGGTGAGTCACTGTTCAATTCAGTTATATCAGTTCTGACAGAGATGAACATAAACATAGAGAATTGCCGTGGACAGTGCTTTGACAACGCCAGTAATATGTCTGGTGCTTAGAAAGGTGTGCAATCTCGCATACGTGAAGTCAACCCGTTAGCTGAATGGGTTCCCTGTGCGGCACATACTCTGAACTTAGTTGGGGTAAATGCTGTAAACTGTTGTCTTGAGACTGAGGAGTTTTTCTCATTTGTACAGTCTTTGTTTAACTTCTGCTCAAAATCCACCTGGAGTTGGCAGATTGTTACGTCCAACCTAGAAGAAAATGAGAAGGGCCGTGTTCAAACTCTGAAATCATTGTCAAACACAAGGTGGAGTGCGCATGCACAAGCAACCAGCACCCTTTGTCTAAATTATGACAACATTTTCCAGTCCCTTCAAACAATAGCAGAAAATGCTCATCAAAACCTGACCACTCGCAATGAGGCCACATCTCTCTCTAGGCAGATGGAGAAGCTTGAAGTTGCCATTCTGTGCAGTGTGTGGAACACAGTGCTGCAGTGTGTTCAAAAAACAAGCACACAACTTCAAATGGTTGCCCTTGACCTGTCTAATGCTGTTGCTCTGGTGGGTTCACTGAGAGATTTTATTGCAGATCTCCGTGATCAGTTTGAGAGGTTTGAGTCAACAGCCAAAAACATGTCGTCATGTGTATCTCAGACATACAAAAGTGACATACAAACGGAGAGACGACGTAAAAAGCAACCAGATGAGTCATCTGTGGCAGATTCACTGAGTACAATGTCAGGAAGACAGAAGTTTCAAGTTTGTGTGTTTAATGTCATAATTGACAAACTTGTGGCTGAGCTTGATCGGTGCTACAAATCATACAAAGATCTTGAGCAAAGTTTTGGATTTATGAGCAACATGCATAAAATCACCTCTGAAGAACTACATTCTAATGCTATGTGTCTTCAGAAGAAATACCACACGGATTTGCAAGACGATTTCCCTGATGAAATTGCTCAATTCAAGGACTTTACCAAAAATGAGAAAAAAAAAAAGTGCCGTAGCCTTGCTTCAGCTCCTGAGGAAGAAAAACCTGCAGTCTGTGTTCCCTAATATGGACATAGCTCTTCGTATTTTCTTGACTTTGCCGTCTTCGTTCATATATGTTACAAGAGAGACTAAACCATATTACTTTGATGTCCCTGGAAAATGACATTCTCCGATCCCTTGACTTCAGTGACATTATCAAGGACTTCTCTTTCCGCAAAAGCAGGAAAAAAAGATTTTAAGGTAAGCTATTTTCTTAATTGTATATTGTAAAGGAATTGCAACTGTTATTCTGAATGATTCTAGATTATATTTATGTAAAACAACTTCAGCAGTGTTTTAGAAAAATGTGTTGTTGTTTTTTCTCTCTCTCTGTAGTTGGTGACCTAAAGTGGTGGGGGGGCCCTGCAGTAACGCATAGCCCCGGGGCCCAGTGAGCTCTTAATGCGGCCCTGCTCATGTGAAGCAATTTCACACACAGAATATAAGTTTGTTTCTTCCCCAGCTCTTCAAAAGACCCCAGCTGTACATTTGAAAAAGACAGAAAACTATTCTCTATGCCAAGCCCCTCTTCCACTGTTAAAGAAACATCAAGAAATGGGAAAACATAGTCACACCCATCCTCCCACTGACCCAGTGCATCCCCGTCACTGGCAAACGCTTCCAGTGACTGTGGCAGTGATTCAAAAACCTCATCCACAATTTTTTTTTATCAATCTCTCAGATCTTATATTGGCCAATTAACCCAGTTCAACTAGAGATGAGTGCATGGCCCTAAAAAGATGGCCTAGCTTTGTGCATCCTGCCTCTCTCAGTGCTGAACGTATACTGGCAGACTTTAACGACCTTACACAAACAAAATCATTAAAAAATAGAGGCTCTTCAAAAAGCCACATTCCAGGCAATGCAGTTAAATCTCTTGAAATCTTCAACATCTGCCATGCATTTAAAACTGAATCATAGAAAGATGTTAAATCTCCAAAATCTACTTCTTCAGTTTTTAACAGAAAACGTTGCTTACTATAACCCAACCTCCCTGCCTTCTGTAGAAGCAACTTTGCAATTTCATGCCATCTCAACCCATACCCATATAGAAACCTCTGTGCAGTTTTTAATCGAAAAGTCACAATACGTGAAGATATATCAACAAGTCCCTGACCCCCTTCACAAAGGGGAAGATAAAGGGCTGCAGCTCTAATCCAATGACAGCCTGACCAAAAAAAATCTAGAATTTTCCTCTGTAACCTTTGAATCAGTGCTTTTGGTGGATTTAAAACCATAAATTTATGCCAAAGCGTAGAAGCAATCAAATTATTTATAACTAAAACACGTCCTCTGTATGACATCTGGGGCAGCAACCATTTCCACTTGGACATTTTTGCACACACCTTCTCCATTATTCCATCCCAGTTCTTTTCTTGATATTGTTGTGTGCCAAAAAAACTTTAAATCCATTTTTCCCCCATTTCAAACCTCCAGGTAAACAAGGCAGCTTTTCCTCTTCCCACATACCTACTTGTAAAGCTTCACTTTTATTCCAATTAACTTTTGATGAGGACGCCTTCTCATAACACTTCAACGCCTTTACAGTTGTACATATGTCATCGTCATTTTTGATGAATATATTAATATCATCTGCATATGCTGAAACAACTAAAGGAGAGTCAAAATTACAGTTTGGTAGCATTAACCCATTCAAGTTATTCCTTAGAAAGCATAAAAGGGGTTCAATAGCTAGTGAATAAAGCTGTCCTGAAATAGGACAACCTTGCCTTATTCCTCTTCCCACTGGTCCAGGCTATAAATCTCTCTCCAAAACCAAAAGCTTTTAAGACAGAGAACAAAAACCCATGGTCAATTCTGTCAAATGCTCTCTCCTGGTCCAATGATAAAAGTCCGACACTCTGATCATACACCTTGCACACATCTAAAACATCTCTCATTAAAAATAAATTGTCCATTATAGTCCGATCTGGGATACAATAGGTCTGATCCATATGCACAAGTAAGCCAATATAAGGCTTCAACCTATTAGACAGAGCTCTTGAAAGCACTTTATATTCAGTACATAATATCGCAACAGGTCTCCAGTTCTTAAGATGAGAGAGATCTCCTTTTTTAGGAATTAATGTTAGAACAGCTCTTCTACAGGATGTTGGAAGGAAGCTTTGTTCAAAAGAGCTCATCAGTACCTCATGTACATCAGGACCTATAGTCCCCCAGAAATGTTTAAAAAAGTCAATGCTGAGTCCATCTATTCCAGGTGAGCGGCCTGAGGTCAGCTGATTAACAGCTATAGTGAGTTCCTCCAAACTTAGTTCTTTATCCAGCTCAGTTTGTTCAGTTCCTCTAAGCTTAGGCAGACCCTCTAAGAGTTCTTGTACACATTCCTTATCACATTGTTCTTTGCCATACAACTCAGTATAAAAAACCGTGGCGCATCTTCTCATTTCTCCTCCGTCTGTTGTTACATGCCCATCTGGACATCTCAGACATGTCATGCGCTGATCTTTCACACAAGTTTTTCCTAAGTTGAAGAAAAAAGTACTTGAGGCATCCATGTCTTTTAATTAAATGTATCTTGACCTCACGAGGGCCCCTTTAACTTTTTCTTGCAGCAAGGAACTCAGCTCCACTCTTTTTGTTTTCAATGCGTCATTACTTTCAGCATCCCCACCATTCAAAAAGCCATTTTCAATCTTTCTTATGGCCTCCTCAACTTCTTTTATGGCCTGTTTTAACATAACAGAGGAAAAATAAGTATATTGTTGACAAAAAATTCTGATTTGAGCTTTTCCAACTTCCCACCACTTATTTAAAGACTCAAAAGAACATTTTTTTTCTTTCCACTTCTGCCATAGAATTTTTAAATTCTCACAAAATGATTTTCATCTTGGAGCAATTTATTGTTAAAATGCCACTGAGATCTATCTTGCTTCAAAAATATAGTTACAATAATAAGGTGATGATCAGAAAATCCAACTGGTCTAATTACACTATCAATTAACTTTGATCTAAGTCCTTGTGACAAATAAAATCTATCCAGTCTTGCTGCACTCACTCTTCCATCTAAGATTTTGACCCATGTGTATTGTCTTTCATTTGGAAATTTAATTCTCCATGCATCTATTAAATCAAACTGTACCAATAAACTTTTTAAATTCTTACTAGATTGTAAATGTGGCTCCTCACTAAGCCTGTCATTGTTAAAATCAACAGTACAATTCCAGTCCCCACCTAGAATAAGATCATTCAACTCAAGTGCTTTCTTTATATTATTGAAAAAATCTATTCTTTCAGTCCCAATATTAGGGGCATAAATATTAATAAAACAATAGATTGAACCCTCAATGTTAGCTTTAACCATTTGACTTTGGCCTTTAACTAGATCACAGGAACTTAAAACATTAATTTTTGAATTAGAAAATAGTATTGCTACCCCTCCACTCACATTACTCCCATGATTTAAAAAAAATTAACCACCCCAAGATAAACCCCAATCAACTTCATCTTTTATTGTGCTATGAGTTTCTTGTAAAAAGATTACGTCTAATCTAGTTATTTTTTCTACCTCCTTAACCATTTCTCTCTTCTGTCTATTCCTCCCACCATTCATATTTAAAGAGCCTATCCTTAAACTCCCCATAGAAAAAAGAAAAAGAGGGACAGACAGAGAAACAAAAAATGCAAAAAGTGCAACATGATCAAGCCTGACACCACTTACTTTTTGCTAAAAACTTTTTTTCCTTTTCTAGTTTTGCCTGGCTTGGAAACCTTTTTAAGTGCCGTGATATGTTTTCTCAAACGATACCGCTTCCGTTCAAACTCACCATCTTTTGTAATATTGTCACCGACCTAATTAATTTTTCTGTGTCAGCAAAGTAATCATCAACCTTAACTGACTGTCCAAACGTTTCATCCAGGAAGTTATTGATTTCCTCCAAAGAATACAGATCTTTCACTCAATTTGACCCATCAAGTCCTTCACTATCTGACTCATCCTGGTCCATCTCTTCATCATCACTTACCACCTGGCTTCCAACATTCAACAAAGTAATCACTTCCTTCTCCTGAGATACAACAAGAGCATTTTGTTCACTAGGCACATCTACACCCGTGGCTTCAACTTCACTGATTTGTTCGATCTCCTTTGAAAGTATCACAGCGCTCTCAACAGAAGTTGATTGCTCCGAAACTCCATCATCTCCCTTACCATCTCGATTTGTCTCAATATTCTCATTAGTTACACTATGCATTCGTTCTCCCTGAGTAGTAGACATGCTACTAGAAGCTGAACCAGCTTGTCTATCAGCTTCATGTATTTGTTCAATGTGATTCTCTGCACGTTCAGCTTGTTCTCTGTGCGGGCAAGCAATACGCTTATGCCCCACATCCCCACAGTCAAAACATTTCATGCTCCCTGAATTAGCATACACAGTATAATATCCTCCTCCATGCTTTATCTTAAAGGATACATCCAAAGACTGTGTTGGAGAATCTAGGAACATGAACACTTGCCTGCGAAGTGAGACTACATGTTTTAAACGCGCATCTTTACACCCGAGCGTCACCATCTTAAAACCACTTGCAAATTTTCCAAATCTACGCAATTCTTGCTCAATCAATTCATTCGGAAAAAAAGGCGGTACACCTGAGACAACTACTCTTGTAGATGGCACTGATAACAGCGAAACTTGAACAAACAAATCATTGATAAAAACCCCACTATCAATCAAATCATGTACCAAGCGTTCATCTTTCAAAAAAACAACTGCGGCTTTGTTCATTCGCGACGCATGCGATATCAAAGCCTACCTGTTCACCAACTGCAAGCAGAGCCTTTTCCATCGTAACACCGGGATCAGTAACAAACCGAACCCCGTGTCCAATGGACAGTGACGGCGTCACAGAGGACGCCATACCCGCGAAAGTTCAAACAATTGTAACAACTTTTTCTGCCTAATTCCATGAAAATAAATGATGTCTTACCTCTATCATGCACGTGAGGAAAAGAAGGAAAAAAGAAAAGATCACCACAGCAGTATAAAAAGCATAAAATCTAGCTCTCCATTCACATCCACTCACTCAAACATCCACTCACTCACACCAACGGAAACCGTAAGCCCGAGAGAGAGAGAGAGAGAGAGAGAGAGAGAGAGAGAGAGAGAGAGAGAGAGAATGTTACTGCTGGCATAAGGTCACAGAATGCAATGGTCCAATTATTACATCTCTCTCTCTCTCTCTCTCTCTCACACACACACACACACACACACACACACACACACACACACACACACACACACACACACACACACACACACACACATGTTGTGTTTCCATGTTTTATGGGGACTTTCCATAGACATAATGGTTTTTATACTGTACAAACTTTATATTCTATCCCCTAAACCTAACCCTACCCCTAAACCTAACCCTCACAGAAAACTTTCTGCATTTTTACCTTTTCAAAAAACATAATTTAGTATGATTTATAAGCTGTTTTCCTCATGGGGACCAACAAAATGTCCCCACAAGGTCAAAAATTTCGGGTTTTACTATCCTTATGGGGACATTTGGTCCCCACAAAGTGATAAATACATGCTCACACATACACACACATACACACACACACACACACACACACACACACACACACACACAGACACACACACACACACACTGTCAGTTTCATATATGCAATCAACACACATGACTAAAAATGACTGATTGATGGAAAAATCACAGAAACAT
Source organism: Xyrauchen texanus (assembly GCF_025860055.1). Lineage (NCBI taxonomy): Eukaryota > Metazoa > Chordata > Actinopteri > Cypriniformes > Catostomidae > Xyrauchen > Xyrauchen texanus. The sequence goes on along the minus strand of NC_068286.1, from coordinate 34,423,830 downwards.
CTGTATAAAAGAATAAATAGTATGCTTTATGATCTGGCATTGGATTTTTTTTTACCAAAAAAATTCTATAAAAAAAATGGAAAACAAAAAACACATCAGTATGTGCTTTTGCATCAGCATCTTGAATGGGAGTCTGTGCAAGGCCGATTCAGGACTCGCAGGTCCAAGATTGGGGTGGAGGGACAGGCTCTATTGCACCCTTCAGTGGGAGGACCGCGATCTCCGCTTGTAGGAAGGCAGCGTTCTCGTCCTTTACTAACGAAGTACTGAAGAGAACGCCGCGGAACTGGGGCGGGCGCCTGGCGAATTTAATTACATAGCCGAATTGGATGGTCCGGCCAGCCAGCACAACAGGTTGGATAGCTACTGCCACGCGTCCAAATTCCGGGCAAGGGGCACTAACGGAAGGATCACATCCGATGTTCCTGGGGGTGGAGCCTCGTGACGGGGCAGTGAAATGTGCCCTCCACGATCGCATCAGCTCATCAAGCACCTTTGGGAAGAAGGGGACTTGAGGGGGGTGTGGCCACAAGCGGCGCGCTGAACCCAGATACCAGTCATCAAGCCGCGAGTGCTCAGGGGTGGGTGGAGGGTTCCACTCAAGCACAACACTCGCAACGGCCCGGGCAATCATGGTGGTCAGCTCCGTGTGGGTCTCAGATTAGGCTGCCACACCCGAAGGCGGCAGCCCGGTGGAGTCCTCGGCGTCTCACATCACCAAGGCACTCTGATGCAGCGATCGACATCTCATCTGGCTCACGAGTTACGATAGAGACATTATACTGGCACTGAGGCGAGCTGCCTGTTTCATCCCAGAACTGGGCGAGTGCAAATGAGCGTACCGAGGAATGGGCGGTCCATGGGGTTTTACCCGGCGGAACCGTACCCACTGAAGTCCAATCAAGATTGGTTTGCGGCGGTAGAACTGAAGGACATGTACTTTCATGTCTCGATTTTAACCTTGACACAGACCCTTCATAAGTTTTCACATACTCAAATACCTCGATGACTGGCTGATTCAAGCGCACTCTTGAGAATTAGTGTATGCACACAGGGACCTGGTGCTTACGCACCTCAGCCATTTAGAAAAGCTCTCCCTGGTTCAGAGCATCTCTTTTCTCGGGATGGAGTTAGATTCAGTGTCAGTGATAGCGTGCCTCATATGCAAGCATGTGCAGTCGGTGCTGAACTGCCTGAACTTATCCAGGTGGCAAATGTCGGTCCCACTAAACTACTTTCAGAGGCTCCTGGGTCATATGGCATCCTCAGCGACGGTGATGGCAATCGGGTTGATGAATTTGAGACCGCTACAGCACTGGATCCAGACCCGAGTCCCACATGGTGCTGCCTTTTCAGCGCTTGGACAGATCTTGCATTCCTGCGGGCCAGAGCAAGTGTCCAGGCGCATTGTAGTTACGACGGACGCCTCCAAGTCTGGCTGGGGTGGCATGTGCAATGGGCATGGGCAATGGGCCCTGGATCAAATGGCTATTGCCATTGATCCAGGGCAAGCACGTGTTGGTCCGGACGGACAACATGACGACAGTGGCTTATATAAAATGCTAAGGTGGTTTACGCTCGCGTCACATGTCGCAACTCACCTGTCACCTACTTCTCTGGAGTCAGTGGCGACTCAGGTCGCTGTGGGCCACTCATATCCCCGGCAACCTCAACATCACAGCAGATGCTCTGTCGCGGCAGTGGAGACTCTACCCCCTCAGTCAAACTGATATGGAGTCGATCCGGGAATCCTCCCATTGCTCGCTCTGGTATGCCCTGATGGGTGCTCCCCTCGGTACAGACGTGCTGGCACACAGCTGGCCCCTTGGGCTGCGCAAATACGTGTTTCCTCCAGTGAGCCTACTTACACAGGTTCTGTGCAAAGTCCTTCTAGGCCTACGGAGAGCCCCGTTCGAGCCCCTAGAATCAGTCGAGTTAAAGGCTGTCTCATTGAAGACCACCCTCCTGACCGTGCTCACTTCCATCAAGAGGGTCAGGGACCTGCAAGGTCTATTCTCTATCTCTATCACTGACCACTAGAGTTTGATCTGGTAGAATCTAACGTGATCCTGAGACCCCGACCGGCTATGTGTCCAAGGTTCCCACGACCCAGCTTTATCGTTGCGGTGTCCGGTGCGTGTTTTGCGCATCTATTTGGATCGCACGCAGAGCTATAGACGCTCTGAGCAGCTCTTTGTCTGCTTTGGTGGACAGCGGACAGCCTCCCTTTTATACCCGTATGTCTGGGAGAGTAGCATGCAAATTCTACTCGCCAATTCACATTGGCCTTTTCTCAAAGATCTGAAAGGGTCTCGGGATCTCGAGATCGACCCTAGTGTCACTATATCGACACAACGTCTCGTTCCCTCCATCAGGGAACGGGGGTTAAGAAAGTAACAAAAATGTTTTTGTCCTGATTTGTATGAAAGGGAATACAAGTCATTATTGTTATAGTGCCTCTAATGTTTATGTGGTACTACGAGCAATGTAAAAATCAGTTAGCAAAATTTTGTTAAGGCAAAGTGAATCTATGAGACCAAGTTGGCATATTTTGCTTGAACAGAAGAACACATTCTAACATCTAAAATATTACAATTAAATCAGCTTTAATTCAACGATGCAAATTGTATTGAATTGTGAGGAAATTAAGGAACACCACACCAGAGGGAAATGGGGAAAGCGATTTGGTCACAAAATAAAGAGGAAGAGGCATTTTAAAAGGTGTTTAAACTGTCATAGTGCAAACAAGTCTCTACTGAAATTATCATATTTTGTGTGTGAGTGTGCATGTAATGCGTATGTGCATATGGGTGTGTTTGTGTGTGCGAGATGAAAAGGGAGAGAAATCTGTCTGATATCGGAAGGTTAATTAAATTGTGTGTGAATAAATGTCACAGTGTTAAAGACAAGCTGCTTTCTCTGTGTGTACGTCTCTGTCGACGTACACACATACTCACTCTCACAATTAGATTTGAACTCCAGGAGGTTTATTAAAGCAGGAGACTGAAGCAAGAGACATTCTGACAACAACATTAACACTGATGAGACAGGTCAGGACCAATGCAAATCGTTGGAAAGAAATCTGATCCAATTCCAGCGTAATATACAGAGACGACTACATTTAAGCCATTTGTAGGTTGATTCCTTTGAACATTGCTACCAATTCATTTCTCTGTTTGTTTGAGCATCCCAACCGGCCCAACATAACAAGACTGGCTTGACTAATGGCATGAGTTTGGGGTGGGACTATTCAACCAATCATAGACAGGTAAAGTAAAAGTCTCCAATTGTTCTCCATTTAGCGATTGATGTTTAAAAGAATCAATTGAGATATTCATGAAATGTAATTTGGGATTTCTCTTTCTTATGTTCTTCTCTGCAGTATATGTGACTTTTTTTCTGTGATTTATTTTATCATAAGTTTGCATATAGGTATTCAAATCAAATCAAATCAAATCACTTTATTGTCACACTACCATGTACACAAGTGCAACAGTAGGTGAAATTCTTGTGTGCAGTTCCGAGCAACATAGCAGTCATGACAGTGACGAGACATATACCAATTACAATAAACAACATACTTACACAAAACAATTTACAAATCAGATGTACACATACTTACACAACACAATAATTATATACAATGCAGAATATAGAACAGAATATACAATACAATACAATAAGTGGGAGTATATGAAATATATATGTGTATATATATATATATATAGCAGTTGTATTGAGGAGAATATGTTGACAGTCCAGTGTGAGATTATAGCTGAATAAAGTGCAGTGCTAATTATTGATCCTGATAGATCAAGAGTTCAACAGTCTGATTGCTTGGGGAAAAAGCTATCATGTAGTCGGCTGGTGCGGGTCCTGATGCTGCGATACCGCCTGCCTGATGGTAGCAGTGAGAACAGCCCATGACTTGGGTGACTGGAGTCTCTGATGATCCTCCGAGCTTTTTCACACACCGCCTGGTGTATATGTCCTGGAGGAAGGAAGCTCACCTCCGATGATGTTCCTGGCAGTTCGCACCACCCTTTGCAGGGCTTTGCAGTTGTGCTTGCGGTGCTATTGCCGTACCAGGCGGTGATGCAGCCAGTCAGGATGCTCTCTACAGTGCTGGTGTAGAACCGTGTGAGGATGTGGTGGTTCATTCCAAACTTCCTCAGCCGTCTCAGGAAGAAGAGGGCTGGTGAGCCTTCTTCACAACGGCCTCAGTGTGGACCGGACCATGTGAGTTCCTCAGTAATGTGGACACCGAGGAACTTGAAGCTGCTGACTCTCTCCACCGGTGCTCCATTGATGGTGATGGGGCTGTGTTCTCCGTCTTTCTTCCTGAAGTCCACAACAAGCTCCTTGGTTTTACTGACGTTGAGGGAGAGGTTGTGCTCCTGACACCAGCGTGTCAGAGTGTGCACCTCCTCTATGTAGGCTCTTTCATCATTGTCAGTGATCAGACCTACCACCGTCGTATCGTCAGCAAACTTAATGATGGCATTGGAGCTATGTGTTGCCACACAGTCATGTGTGTACAGGGAATACAGGAGTGGGCTGAGAACACAGCCCTGCGGGGCTCCAGTGTTGAGGGTCAGTGATGAGGAGGTGTTGCTGCCCATTCTAACCACCTGACGTCTGCCTGACAGGAAATCCAGGATCCAGCTGCACAGCGAGCTGTTTAAGCCCAGAGCCCGGAGTTTCTCATCAAGCTTGGAGGGCACTATGGTGTTGAATGCTGAGCTGTAGTCTACAAACAGCATTCTCACATATGTGTTCCTTTTTCCAGGTGGGAGAGAGCAGTGTGTATTGTAGATGCAATGGCATCATCAGTGGAGCGGTTGTTGCGGTAGGCAAACTGCAATGGGTCCAAAGAGGGGGCAGAACAGAGCAGATGTGATCTCTGATTAACCTCTCGAAGCATTTGCTGATGATGGGGGTCAGAGCAACAGGACGCCAGTCATTTAAGCATGTGATTATAGCTTGCTTCGGTACAGGCACAATGGTTGATGTTTTGAAGCATGTGGGGACTACAGACAGGGAGAGGGACAGATTGAAAATGTCCGTAAAAACACCAGCCAGTTGATTCGCGCACGCTCTGATGACGCGGCCGGAATGCCGTCTGGACCCGCGGCTTTATGGATGTTCACCCGTCGGAATGATCGGGTTACATCCACAACAGAGACGGAGAGTGAATCAACCTCTGTAGCGTCAGTCGCGAGTGCACTCTCCGCGAGGGCGGTGTTACTGTCCTCAAAACGAGCATAAAATGTATTAAGTTCGTCCGGGAGAGATGCAGCGGTGTTCATGGCGGAGACTTTATTCCGCTTGTAGTCCGTGATTGTGTTAATTCCCTGCCACATACTTCTGGAGTCAGTGGTGTTGAACTGACTTTCAAGTTTGTGCCTGTACTGGCGTTTAGCTGCACTGATAGTGTTACGGAGGGCATAACTGGCTTGTTTACGCTCCTCCGTGTTAGGAGAATTAAAGCGGAGGTCCGCGCAGTGAGTGCCGCGCGAACATCGCCGTTAACCCATGGTTTCTGGTTGGGGTATATCCGTATAGTTTTGGTCGGAACAACGTCCTCTATGCACTTCCTGATGAAACACGTTACGCTGTCAGCGTAAACCTCGATGTCGTCATCAGAGGCGGACCGAACATCTCCCAGTCCGCGTGATCAAAACAGTCTTGTAGCGCAGAGTCTGATTGGTCCGACCAGCACTGGATCGTTCTGAGGGTGGGTGCTTCCTGTTTCAGTTTCTGCCTGTAAGCGGGCAGAAGCAGAACGGAAGAATGGTCCGATTTGCCAAATGGGGGCGGGGAGGGATTTGTAGCCTTCCGGAAGGGAGAGTAACAATGATCCAAAACCCGGTCCCCTCGTGTGTTGAACTTTATGTGTTGGTGGTATTTTGGGGCGATTGCTTTGAAGTTGGCTTTGTTAAAGTCCCCGGCAACAATGAACGCAGCCTCAGGGTGCGCGGTTTCCTGCTCACTTATACACCCATACAGTTCCCTGAGTGCCCGGTCTGTGTCGGCTTGCGGGGGATGTACACAGCTGTGACGATAACCGCTGTGAATTCCTCGGCAGCCAGAATGGTCGACACAGAAGCATGAGATATTCCAGATCAGGAGAGCAAAAAGACTTGATGAAATGTACGTTCCTCTGATCACACCATGATTTGTTGATCATAAAACATACACCACCACCTCTGCTTTTACCAGAGAGGTCTTTCGCTCTGTCCGCTCGGTGCACGGAAAAGCCCGTGATTTCGATGGCCGAGTCTGGAATCTCCGTGAGACAGCCAGGTTTCTGTAAGGCACATAACGCAGCAGTCCCTCGCTCTCGTTGGAAAGAGATCCGCGCTCTCAGCTCGCAGAGTTTGTTGTCCAGAGACTGAACATTTGCCAGTAGTATACTGGGTAGCGGGGTCGATTTGCACGACGTCTTACTCTGATGAGAACGCCGGCTCGTTTTCCTCTTTTCCTTCTGCGTTTCGCGGCCGAGCAGCACAGACAAAGGGCTCCACCGGCGTGTTTGTAAACAGCGGGTCGGCATTAAGGAATTTGAAGTCCGGTTTTCGATGTGTGATTGTAGAACTAATGTCCAAAAGCGTTTGTCTGTCGTAAACAATAAGGCAGACAACATCCAAGACAAAAAAACAAAGAACTGTAAACAAAACAAACAATAAACCGCAGTGTTGTAACGGAGCTCGCAACGCAGCAGCCATACTCGGCGCCATCTGATCAAACTTGGTGCACACTAATCAATGATAGACTTGTATAAATGTATAACTGCCCATGAGAAACCACTACAAATGTGAAGAAAATGCAGCCTTTACTGCACTTTATGAGGGCTATATAAATCGCTGTTCTGAGGCTTCAATTTTTGGCTCAGCACAAAACAGTTACAGACTGTTTTGACAGAGCGCTCCTTGCTAATCAATCAGTACCTCATTTGAACATTAAAATGCAGGAAGGCTTCAACTAATTACCCAACAACAGTGTACTGTGGGCTTCCTGTAGATGGGACTTGTGGGTTACATTACTCAAGACAGATAGAAGACAGCACTCAAGGACTTTGCACTTGACATTGTTGTGCCAACATCTCTCCACATGTCCAGATGGGGTCTGTCAAGCTTGAAAAACAAGATAAATCATAAAACTTGGGCTGGGTAAAAATTTTGTTTTCCCAATTAATTGCGATCTTCATTTGAATGATCCAATAATGATTGAAATCTGAAAATCCCAAGATCAATCTTTTACTCTACAACCCTCTAGAGAAAGTCACTCGCACATGCATCAAAATTTCACTCCAAAATTAGGATTAGCCAACGGATGGTACATTTTAAGATTTCTCTAGCCAGTGATTGAGTAGTTTAATGGGGAAGAAGTTTAGAACTGAGAAATGTTTGGCTTACTCATTCCATATAAAGTGTCCAAAGGTGAAATCCATGCAATCCATTTGTCATTGAATAATGCCTCTTTTAAGATCCTTTCTAATTATTTAATTTGAATTGCATATAGACAGAGATCGACCGATATTGATTTTTTAAAACTTATACGATAACGATTATCTGTATGTTCCCATATCCCATAACCAATAAGCAGAACCGAGTACTTTGCCCCATGAATATCTATGTGTTTACGCACAACTTTTTCTTGAAATGTGTTGTGGGTATAACTGATTTCGACAGAGCTGTAATGTTGTAGATGATGATTCAAAATAAAGTTTAATAGTAATTGTGAATAGAATTTAGGTAAATTTAAACAAGTGGATCTTGTTCAAACATGCACTGGCATATGGTAGCCATTCTTGCATATGGCCAGCCATTCCATTGGAACATGAGCCTCTACCTGAACGGCAACTTTACAAAACGAATAAACACAGCCAACTGAGAATTAAATTAAATTGTCATATTTCCAACATGCACTCATCCAAGGCTCTTCGTGTTGATTAATGTGAAGTAATGTTAAGTCTTTGGGACTTAAGTGTTTGTCTCCACTTATTAGCGCTTTAAGTACACATCAAGCATTTATGTAACACATCTCACTAGAGCATATTACATTTTGTTACATTAAATAAAATGTAGTAATTCAAGCAATACATTGCAAAAGCAAGTTTCTTTACCTGTGGACAACCCCCAGCATTGTATTCTCTCACACGCACTGCTGCCTTGGCAGTCTTGCAAGCAATTTTAGAAACCCCCGCTAGATTGTGCAAGTTATCGGTGGATCCGAAATAACATAAACATTATCTGATTAAAGAAAAATGCTTGAATATTGGAAAATCAGATTATATCTACACATGACACGGATGCAGTAAAGAAGCCAGTAGACTACTCTATTGTTAATATGCACTCAACACACAAATATATATTCTTCCCACCACAACTGTATAGAGCGTTTATCTGAGTTACTGTAGACTTTGTCAGTTTGAACTAGACTGACCATTCTTTGTTGACCTATCTCATCAACAAGGCATTTCCATCTGCAGAACTGCCATTCACTGGAAGTTCTATTGTTTTTGGCACCATTCTAGAGACCAATTTTACCATAACCTCCTGAGACAATAAACATCAATATAGTGTTTGGTGTATAAAAAACATGATGATAATTGATTTTATTAAAAAACATAATATTGTATTTGATGTGCTGAATTTTAATGTCATACATTTGTTGTCATACAACAAATTCCAGGGTGTTATCTAAACATTCTATATCTGCATGTTTGCCCTACATTACAAACTTGGCTTAGGTGGTTGGGGAAAATAAAATATTTCTATTTTATTTTCACACACAAAAGTGTGTGGAAAAGCATTGATTAAAGTATATACTTAAAGTTTGTCGAGACAAACTACAATCTTGGTTTGACAAAACCTTATCTGAAAGTTTAAAATAGTTTTAAATGCTTGAAGTTAGGAATTATTACAGGTCTTACTGTCATAAAAAAGCATGAGTATTCCAAATCAAACTCAGCTCATTTGAACATTCTGTCAATGTAATGTAGTCTTGGGGATTTGTGGCCACTTTGAAAGCAAAAATATGCCTTCGCAGGGCACTTGGTTGGAAGTAATAATAATGGTAGCCAAGCTGTAGGGTCCTTCCAAACAGAATTTCCAATTAAATAAAATGACCACTATTTTTGAGCCCCAGACCTTTCAGCTCTCCAAAGTTGAAGTCTTTGAAGAGAATAGGGAATAGCTAGGTATGATCACTTCTGTATAGAACGAACCCCATAATTCAGATGAGTAAGAACAGATATAGAGTCAGAACTGCCTGAAATCTTTGCAGAGTTTGTTAGATGCAGCTTAAAAAAGTGAAAATTGGTAATGGTAATTGGGGTTTGCAGCTTTTCTGTATCAGTAGCACTAAAGTTTTATTATGCAAGCCTTTTTTCTAAATATCTAATCTATAAGCCTCATTTCTAATCTTCATTTGTTTTTAAAAATCAACACACCAAGTAGATTTTAATGCATGAGTCAGTCATCTTGTTCGGTTATTCGGTTTAGTTGGGAGTTGGTACGTGGGAACAAAGAATGTTTACTGCAATGGAATTTCCTCAAGCGCAACTCAAAATAGCAGCACAGTGAACTATAAGCCTGAATAGCACAATACAAATGTCTTAAAATCTCACATTAAAGTCAAACAAAAATGATCAAACTGTCACTGCCTGTATATGCTCTCTGCCTATACTGGTTCACATTTACATGTCATGTGCATGGAGTTAAACTGCTGCGTTGAAATAGCCTCTTTGGGGTGCCTTGATTTTTAAATGGTTTAAAATGAAATTACATTGAACTTGTCAAATTATTGTATTTGGTACACCAGAGAAAGCGTTGAAACGGTGCTTTGTTAAAAACAACATGGAAACATGTTAATAACAGTCACGCAACTCAACGAGTTATATTTAACACAATGGCGTTTTATTGCCACTTTAAATAAAAAAAATAATTACGATTTAGATAATAAAGTCAGAATATTTTATGAATACAGTAAAATTACGAGAATAAAGTTGTAGGATTAAGAGATTAATGTTGTAATATTTTGAGAATCAAGTCGTAGCCTTATGATATTAAAGGGCACCTATTATGGAATTTTGAAAATTACCTTTCATGTAGTGTGTAACATAGATTTAAGTGAACAAAAACATCCTGCAAAGTTTTATATATGAAAGTTCACCGTAAAAAAAGTTATTGTCTCTCAAAAGTAGGAGTCGACTCTGAGTCAATTTAATGAATCGTTTTTCCAATGAGTCATTTTCCTTTTCGTTGTGACGTCAAGACGAAAAATTATCAAATTGGCCGCGCCCACTCACTGCGCGCGCAGACACCAGGGAAAACTTGAAAACATCATGTCGACAACAAGACGCTGTGTTCTGAAGTGCATATCAAAAGCAACCTTTTTTTCACTGCCCAGGGATGAGCATGTGAAGAATCAGTGGCTAGAGTTTATATTTACAACTATACCACACAAGTATAGCCCGAACCTTGTGCTGTGTTCGCGTCATTTTAATGACTATTGCTTTACGAACATGAATGCTTTCAAGTGTGGATTCAGTGAGCGGTTGATACTGAAGGAAGGTTCAGTACCAAGTTTATTTGGATCAGCTTCCTCCTCCGAATCACAACCTGTAAGTATTATTAATAATTGTTGCTTTTATGTGTTTTTAGCATGCTTAATAAGTATTTGTGTGTGTTGTGTAAGTTACACTCAGCGCAGCTTCTAGGTCTCCAATGTCAATTTTTTTGAAATATGTGAAATGTTTGTCGATGTTATTGGAGTTGTCATAAAGAATAGAGCAATAACTTGTAGTAATGCAGTGCTTTACCAATATGTTTATGCGTTGGGCTAACGCAAACAATAACTGATTAGGTGTTTACCACCGAACTTTGGGCTATGATCGCTAACATAAATCAACTCAAATTCCTTCTCTGATTTAGATTTTTTTACTACAAAGCGGTGATGGGCGTTCCGGTTCTGACAATCACTGCACAGAGTATACCAATCACAACTGACTGGGTCATCTGACCAATCACCGCAGATTAGCGTCACGCAAAGGAGGGGTTTGGAAAAATGAGTCGTTGAACGAATCATTTGGGAGTCGGTGAGCAAATCACGTAAACATAAATGCATATTATAAGACAACAAAAGTGTTTTTTGTCATTGCATGCATGTAAAACTGTTGTTGGGGACTCCCAAAACAATATTAGGAACATTTTAAATGCCATAATAAGTTCCCTTTAAATTTTGTATGAGAATAACAACAAAATGAATAGAAAAAGTCATAGCATATTGAGATTAGTCATAATATTTTGAGCAAAATAAAAAAATTATTAGAATAACATCGTAGCATTGTGTGAATAAAGAAGAAATATTAGAGAGAAAAAAATCTCAATATTAGGCTAAACAGAGCATCATTATCAAAATGATAGAACAGATGCCGAGCCAGCAGCTTCGTTCATGCAAGAGGTAGATGTGGAGGATGTTGTTAAATAATACTATATAGGATAGGATGTAGCAATAAAGAAATCCTTTTGGCGCATCAGCACAGAGTTATTACTATCTTGACTCTGCAGCGGTTATGTAGGAAATTGAATTTATTCAGGAGAAAGAACTAGACAGATTCGAGCAGTCCCGCTCAGCGTTGTTATTGGGTTTTCCTCTCTAAACAATACTGTAACTGAGGGGATGTTACCACATTCAACATCATGATATGGATGTATATAATTCACAGCAGTTTCAATTATTTTTCACTTCACTTGAGTGCAAGCCTACATCTCATGCCTCCCTTGACAGGTGCCTACATGTTAAAAACTCCTTTACTTCTGCACACCTCATTCATGAACAGAGAGCTTGCACAGCCAAGTTATCTTCCTGGTTAGTGAAGTCTTTTTTTTTTAGAAGCCTTTATTTTATTTTCGTCAAACATTATACATTTTGAACATCCATCCATCCATCCATCATGTCAACCGCTTATCCTGTGTACAGGGTCGCGGGGGGCTGGAGCCTATCCCAGCTAACATTGGGCGAAAGGCGGGGGACACCCTGGACAGGCATTTTGAATATATACAGTGAAATTTATTTTCCGCATATCCCAGCTAAACTGGGGTTAAAGCGCAGTGTCAGCCATGATACGGCGCCCCTGGATCAGACAGGGTCAAGGGCCTAGTGATGCTGTACGAAAAGACTCAGGCGCTTCACTTTGCTGTTGTCCACCACATCACTTTGATGTTACTTTCCTTTCAAATTATTCTAAAAATATTACGACTTTAATCTCATAATGCTTCCACTATCTTCTCTTATGTTTACTTTATTCTCAAAATATTATGATAAATGAAATATGCACATTTAAATTGTTAAATTACTTTGATTTTATTGTTACCATTCATTTCTACACAATTAACAATGAGCCGACAATTGTAATTCTCGCTTTAATCCCCCACAATTTAAATTAAAACATGTTTCATCCATTTATTGTGCGGCTGACATTTGCTCATACAAAGTTCTGAAACGGTGTCAATGTTTCGCTTAATATAAATATTATTTGACCGGTAGGGTGGTCATTTTTTAAGTCATGAAAGGAAGGATTCTTCTTATTTTTATATTATAATATGGCCTGTGGGATAAACCCTGGATGACACTGAGGTCTAGCGACACCCCTGCACAAAGGTATAATCAGATTATAGTGGTGATGACAGGTATTTTTTTAATTAGTTTGCAGTTACATTTACAATCAAAAATGTTCAATGTGTACACTGCATTGCAACCCTCTACAGATACATGATTGGAGTTCATTTTAAATAAAAAAAAATTTAAATGTACAAATACATCAATAATACATCAAATAAAATATGGTGGCTGCATCCATAACATCAAACCTCATTGGTTCTCCACAGAAGAAAGAAGACAATAGGATTGGACCGACATAAGGGTGAGTAAATAATTACAGAATTTAATTGTTTGGGATGAACTAATACTTCAAACGTGTATATCTTAATTGTGAACTTTTAGGAGAGCACTAGCCTCAAAGTTAACAGACGTGGCTCAAAACTCACAATTTGGTTTTGTCTTGAAAATCCCCTCAGGAATATCTGGGAATCCATGAAGGAGATTGGCATGAGCTTTAGGCTCTAGATTTGACAGACAGCATGGCAAATGTCGCTTACAACAGTTTTCAAACTACTAAGAAAAACTCAACACCAGCTAGACCTGCTTCTGTGCATGGTCGCTCAGATAGCCTGTTCACCAAGGACCAAGCCTAATGATTATATAAAAAAATACGATTATATAATAGGATTACAAATGGTGCAATAATATTTATAATAACAACAACTGTACACAGAATCTGTTTAAATGTTGCTATGCAGCCACCAGTAATAACCTTTAAAGGAAACATTAGTAGGAGGTTTAAAGGCAACATTTACCATGCATTAATGTAACTAATTACAGTAGCAAAAACAAGGACAATTTGAAATTACAGACTGCTCTGCAACACAATTACATGTACAAGTTGTTCATACAGTACCCAGTACTTATGTAATGGAAACTATTATGCGTGTCCCCAAAACACACACAAACACCCATAGGAAATAAAAATTACAAATGAGATCTATTCAATATCTCAATTGCTTCTCATAGACAACAATGTGATTACATTGAGAGAAAAAGAGTTTTGCTTAAGTCTCCTGCCAAATAAGTTTCACCTGACCGTAGTAATCTCAAATGTCTTCTATAGACTTTCAAAAGAGATTTCTTAACTTGCACTCAGATTTCCCAAGATATGACATTATTTGAGATATGGTATCCTGATTCATTTTATAGCTCTATACTCTTATTGTGTCAACAAATTTCTCATTTATGTTTCATTTTTATGTCTCATTATTTACAGAATTTTAGGAAAAGATCTGAGATAAAGATCTGAGATAAAGCTGATACTAATGTTACTGAACACTATTCACACTTTTTGGAAACCTGTTTGTAAATAGTCATTAAATTTGCAATTCCATTTGATGACACTTCACTCTTAACTAGTCAACTATGTATAGAAACTAAGATTCTGCACGTTAAACTGGAATAGGAGAAAGCACTTGAACATTAAACAAAACACACTTCATCTTAAAAGTTCAACCTTAACGTCTGAGCAAGATTTTTTACCTCTGGGCAGAAACACACACTCAAGGGACATTCTCTGACTCATTCTCAATTTTAGCATCATCAGCAGTTATCGTCCTTTCACCCTGAAACTGAACTTCGCAATGTGGCGTAACCCCACAGTATGACTAATGATGCTGTATGTTACTGTGGCAGGGCGGAGGGCGGGGCTGGGTCGTGATCCTACGCACCCGGTCCCGTATTAGGCTAATCAAGCCTCCGCGGTATAAAGGTCGACTGCAGGGTGTCGTGCGGGAGAGAGAAAGCTCGTTAGCGGACATGTCCGTCATATGCGTGTTTATGTGGTCTTTTGAGTTTATCATTAAAACTATTATTTATATTGAAAAGCCGGTTCTCGCCTCCTCCTTTCCATTGATCACTTTACAGTTACCATATGGAGAACAGGCCTGTAGGTGAGTGAGTGCTAAACGTACAGGGAAGAGGTAAAGAGTCTGTTTGCTTTTAACAGGACAAGAGTGCCTTTCTTTATGAAGAGCACAATGAGCGATGAATGACTGAATCGCTGCCATTCATTCAAACTTGGAACCCTTCACAAGGACATCGCTATGGAAACTCTCTTTTCCTCCCTCTCTCCACTCAAGTATGTCCATCATTCTTAACTTTCTGTTCAAAAACTGCTTTCATCAACAAAGTTTTATTTTATAACTTTGGCCAGAAAACAGGGCTTTTCCAGCACACAATTTACATGTCTGTCTATGTGGAGACCATTATGCTTTTAGTTGAAATTTGGTACTTTGCGTACAGATGTACAACTAATACACTCCTCAATACACACTCGCAAACAGACTATCTTTAAAGGGGCTATATCATGACAAATGCCATTTTCCTTGATCCTTTCAAATAAAAAAGCAATGGACTTGTAGGCTAAATAATCTTTAGGTACGAATACTTACAAAAACAGCTTGTTAATACATTTTCACCTTAACAATTACAAATGACTGCCTACATTTGCACATCAACCACACCTTTTCAGAATTTTTATAGCATTTTTAGCTCTACACTACACTACACAACAAAACAAAACTTCTTGCGTGAACATACAAACCACTGTGAACAAGCTTTTTTCCTAGTGCTCATGAATGCACAAGAGACATCTAGATAGTCACTGAAAAATGACTTAGATTTCAGGTTGTTCATTGCAAAAATCTCAGCTCTGTAGGTCCATTCTATGCAAGTAAATGGTGATCAGACATTTGTAGCTTCAAAAATCACAAAGGACACATAAATGTAATCCATATAACTCCAGTGGTTAAATTTATATCTTCAGAAGTGATATATTTATATTTATGCATTTGGCAGACGCTTTTATCCAAAGTGACTTACAGAGCCCATATTAAAGGGACAATCCCCCCGGAGCATCCTGGAGTTAAGTGCCTTGCTCAAGGACACAATGGTGGTGGCTGTGGGGTTCGAACCAGTGTCTTTCTGATTACCAGATTACCAGTTATGTGCTTAGACCACTTATTATATCGCTTCAGAATATATGGATTTAAGCACTGGAGTCTTATAGATTACTTCCCTGTTTCCTTAATGTGATTTCTGGAGCTACAAATGTCTGATCACCATTCACTTGCATTGTATGGACCTACAGAGCAGAAATATTCTTCTAAAAAAATGTGTTTGTGTTCTGCTGAAGAAAGAAAGTTATACACATCTGGGATAGCTGCAAGGTGAGTAAATTATGATAGCACTTTCACTTTTGGGTGAACTATCCTTTTAAAGTGAAGCACTATCCACGGCCAATGAATTGCTCAGCATTTTGTGTTCAGCATTAGTAAGAAAGTCATATGGGTTTGGAATGACGTGGTGGTGAGTAATTTACAGCATAAATACATTTTTGAGTGCACTATTCCTTTAACAATAAGAGTAAGAAGTAGAAGTCTGCCAAACATTTTCTGTTTGTTCTGCTCTGTTCTTCTGCACAACCTTCCAGTATCCCAGTGTTAGGAAATCATTTTTTACAAGATTTCTGATCATGTCAGTCTGTCCATATAAATTTGTGTGGCTCAATTCAGCATGGATTGTTTTGTAAAGCTGTCACAGAGTAATGCAGGCTCTGCAAAAGTCTGTTATTGAAGGATGGGGCAGCAGCATCTACAGTATATTAGACCTGAATGTAAACCAACAAACCAACTGTTCAACTGTATAAGTAAGTGTTGCTACATTCAAAAAAGTTAGCCAATCATAACCTGGCAAATCCTTGTCAAAAACGATTTGTTTGCATAACTGTTAATGGCACAGTAGCAAAAGGTGTCTAAATTGGAAACTAAATTACAATTGCTTTTAGTGCAAGAAACCCCAATAAATTAGTCTATAAAAAGTCCCTTTACAATTTTAATTAACAAGCTGAAGTATTATGTGTGCTTGAACTGAAACTGAAACATCTTTGGGTAATCAAAAAGGTTTAATTTTCCCTTCAAAGGCACAGAAAATTGTTGGACTTAATGGCGTGATCCGTTGCCATGTTGCCGGTATAGTAAAGACCATTTTAATTGTGGGTTCCTGTGGATCTGAGATCTGACACATCGCCGTTCTAATGAGCTCTGAATTTGATCAAATGATCAGATGACTAAGCTGAAGAGAGACAGGGGTCATTATGGCTGACAACCTGTGCTCCTATTGTACACTGCAAAACACAGCTCAATGGGAATGGTTTAAGATGTGTGAATGTAATATTGGCATCTTTTCTTTTCACTGAATTGCAAACCATGAACTGAAATATAGTTCCCTATGACATCTTTGTTTCAAAGCACTGAAACTTCAAATTAATGCAACATTGTTTTATGTTAGAAAAGAGTTAGAACAGACATAAAAACAGTGATTAATCATGACACTTTCATATTTTATACATTGCAAAAAATTATTTTCAAGACAAGTATTTTTTTTTCTTGTTTTCCTGTAAATTATCTAAACATTCTTAAAATGTGCTTTATTTACTTGTCAAGCAAAATGGTATAATATCTTAAGACTTGTTTTAAGAGAAATCTGACAAAATTTTGTGGAATTAAGACTTAAAAAGAAAAAAACATTTGACATTTTCTCATTGTCCTTGTACATTCATAATCCCCTGTTAAATTATAGATTATCGCATTGTCTTGCACCTGTGCCCGACTCGGGTTGGATGTGCACCTTTTTTCTTAATTTTTCTTTATAATGCTGAAAAATTATCCATCTCTCAAACGTCAGGTTTTTATCAAATATAAGAAGGTTCTCTTGCAATATTGGCTTGTATTTTCCAGAATCCATTCTTCCTTAATTCCTAACAAGATGCCCGGTCCATGCTGATGAAGAGCAGTTTCACCATTAAAGATTTTCCTCATCACAACTGAGCCACCAGTAAGCTTTTACAAAATGCCAGACATGCTGTCACATAGTCATCACTTCGTCTTGATCTTGATTCTGATTGGTCGATAACAGAGGCGTTTCCAGCATTGAAGGACATCCGGGGCTTAGCCCAGACAATTTTATTTTCATACTAGCAACCACTTCCCTGTAGTCCAAAGCTGGTGAGAGGGTATTCTTTGAGTTTTGCTCTGGCTGGGCCTGTTTCTACAGTTCCTAAATCTTCCACTCTAGTACTATCCTCAACTAACTCATTCTCTCTCCTCCTCGAATCATCTGTGATGCAAAAGAACAGATACAGCACATAACTTATTGAAAATCAGCTTCAAACAACTAATTCATCAAGTGCTACATATGTCAAAGTGTAGGCCAATACCATTGAAGAAAATGTATTGGGAAGAGCAGATCAGTGGGATTGCCCTAAGATCTATCATGATTCTTGAATTTTCATGTACATTACCATAAAGTCATCACAAAAGAGTTATATTATAGTGAGTAAAGTGAGGTAAAACATTTTTTTAATATAAATAATGTATATTTTTTGACAAATAGTCAAAATGATATATAATATCCTAAGTTAAAGCAATACATGAATGACTTTAGTCTCACTATGGCATCGAACTGTATATAATTCTCAATGTTCATCTATCAAAATCCTTTCATTAGGAGCATTAGGAGCATTGGGATAAACAATGTTTCACTTTTAACTTTAAAGTAAAGTGACTGATTAATTGTTAGCAGTTTCCATGCATGATTCAGGCACAGCTGCTGCTCCTCAGTCTGTAGCTCATCTTTGCTATCCTCTACAAAACCATTTAATCAAATCAAAGTGTATGTTTACTACAAAATAATATCACAAAACAAGTCACACATACATTTTATGCTAATGCTCATTGGTTATCCTTAGAGAAAACAACACATGATGAACAAGAAAAGTACGCTACGAACGAGACTCGAACTAACGTCTCCATCGTGAGAGGTGGATGCGCTAACAAGGAGCTAACAATTTGCGTCAGTAGTTTGTACACCTTTTGAGGTCTGGAGAGTGAGGTTTACACACTGCACAGCTATCTACCTACTGGCTCTTGTTACAAGTGCAGTGTGATAAAACTAGTGTTCCTGGCTACCCACTGACTTCTTTCGGAAAAATCCCCATAGCCTCATTTGCTTCATTTTTGCTGTCTTTCCTGCTAACTGCTGTTATCTCGACAATAAGTAACATTAGTTGATGTCAACTCCTCCCCTACCTGCTGCATATTCAACAGAGAGGAAGAAACGGAGTAGCCCATAGGCTACCGACAGCAAATAAACTTATTCTATAGGCTAGATTATTTTTAAGACCTATGTCTATATTTACAGGCTGTATGCAGTATGTGCAAAGCCAAAGCACAATGAAATAAGGCAACTTATGATTTCGGGGGTTTACATAGGCTATTGTCCAGTTTCATATTTGTCAGTCAACATTTCAAAATACATTCAGGGCTACACTCAAAACATTCGGGGCTGAAGCCCCAGCAAAATCGGCTGACGCAGGGGCGAACATTTCATCAAAATGTTGGGGGAGAATTCTCAAGAGCAATTTTTGAAGGGGACACCAAGGTTTTTTTTTTGTTGTTGCCCCATTTGCATTTGTATTATTTTATTTCTTAAACAATTATTTTAAAAATATATCATTATATTTTTTACAATACACATATTTTAATGATATTTTTGGGGGACAACCCTCAGATGGGGGTCCTGACTCCCGACCCCCGCGATTTCCGCCTATGGGCTGACACCGCGTCTGGTCGATAATGGCATTCTGCCTTCCATATTTTTGTATAATGACTGCTAAACTTTATAAATGACAGTTGCAGGTAACTGATTTCCTAAACAGCTGTTCTAGTTTCATGTCTCTCTTATCACTGCGCAATCCCTTCATTCCGACATCAAATGTTCATTTATTTTTATTAAGTTGCTGTGCATTAAGTGGGGACCTGCATACCCTTTCAGGGTTTATTTTGCAATAATGACCAGTTGACTGTACATGATCTGTTATAGATTTAATAGCTATAAATAAGATACAATAATATTAAAGGTCAGAATACTGTGCTCTACACTGTCATTGAAGTTAAACACACAATAACAAGGAAAAAAGTAGAAAGTAAAAAAAAAAGAAAAAAAAAAGGAAATTATGATAAATTGGCCACTAATAGCAATTAACCAAAATAACAAATGAGAGCAAAGCTTCAAGAAGGCACTGGAGAGCCAGCAGTGGTCTGTCTAATGTGGTCAAAGCAAAGCAGAGGAGTGTGGTTATTGAAAGGTTGAGAGAAACTGGAGAGTGATCGATTGGAACAAGGCAGAGAGAAAGAGAGAAAGAACGAGAGAAAGAGTGGAGGGAGGAAATAGAGGGATGAATAGATGCAGAAAAACATTTGCGCCTGACTGATTGTGTACACTCTAAAACAAATGCCTCAAATGATCAAGAGTGACTGAACTAAAAAAAAAAAAACATTTTAAATTTATATTTATTAGTATTCCTCATACTAACAACAAACCCAAAAGTATTAAAATTTGTATAAACATGATATCTAAAATCTTGGAGCTTGTTGAGGAAAGGTGTGCTATGACTTTTCTAAAATACTGGAATTACAATTCTTACGATTGCCACTGAGCAGACGATAAAATGCGCAAACATCAGAGGAAACTGAGCAATACAGGGACCACAATATCATAGAGACTTGAGACAGTCTCTTTTCAAAGGAGCCAGTAAGTAACCATATAGAACACCCTAGCAACCACCAAGAACATGCAAGCAATCGCATATAAATGCTTTAATATCCACTTAGAACACCTTAGCAGCTGCATAGCAACACACTGGCAACCACTTTCATAGACATCTGCAACCCCACATGACAAACAGTTGAGTTTTGGGTCAGTTTTTTATTTTTTTTGGTATAACTTAATGATTTATTTATTTATTATTATTAATATTATTATAAAAAATTTTCTAATAACAATATTATAGGTTACATTTATTTTATTTTATTTTAAAGTATCTAAAGTCTAAAGGTCCATTGCAGTCTCTAGATACAATCATGATTTCAAGCTTGATTGCACTTCTTGGTGCTTGACATATGCACAGAGCACTAGACGGTGCCAGAAAGTGTAATTGAGTTTGAAATCATGATCGCCAATGAGAATGCTGATGTCAAGATTTACAGTGAAAAAGGAGTTACATTTTAGTCTGTTCTCACCAAAACTCATTGGATCGCTTCAGAGGACATAGATTAAACATCTGGAGTCATATGGATTACTTTTATGCTGCCTTTATGTGCTTTATGGCGCTTCAAAGTTTGGCCACCATTGACTTTCATTATATGGACCTACAGTACAGAGCTGAGATATTCTTCTAAAAGTCTTTTTTGTGGTAAGGAGAACAAAAGATTGTCATATACATCTGGGCAGTACCACCGCTCCCTATAACTGTTATGTTTACCTTGTCTTGTTTCACTGTTGCCCTTTTTGTTTACCATTTTTGTCACTTTTGCACTCCATAGGTTCACTAGTCTGTTGTTAAAAGAACTACACTTCCCAGTATCCACCTGTCATCATCACTGCCATTTTGTTCATTGTTCTCACCTGTGTCCCATTTAGTCATCACTCCCTGTGTATTTAAGCCCTGCTTCTTGTTCTCTCCTTGTCTGTCGTTGAGTGTTGTTAGCCTGGTGTGTTTTCCCTGCCCGAGTTCTCTGTATTTTAGTTTCCTGTTTCCCCATTGTGGGTTTTTCTTTTGTGTTTATTTGTTTATTTGATCTTTCAATAAAGTCAACTGCGTTTGGATCCGCACCTCCTCGTCTGCCTCGCTGCTCATTCACAACAGAACGACAGACCACTATGGATCCAGCGGTTCAACGAGCGAATTACGACCTGCTCTGCTTGAAACAAGAAGACCGCCCTATAGAGGACCACATCCGCGACTTCCTTAAGCTGGCGAGTATTTAGGATTTCCCGGACTCCTCTCTGGTGGTCTTCTTCAGGGGCAATCTGCACCCCGCACTGAAGGAGCGGCTGCCACAGGTGACGCGTGGCTGGACCCTCCGCGACTTCCTGGTGGCGACCCTACTGGTGTGCAACTCACCGCTCACGGTGGGCGTTGCTGAGAAGGACCCTGCCTCACCGTCCACAGTGGTGTCTCTTCAGCCACCCCCGGCGCCCCCTGTAACACCAACTCCACCTGTCAACGAGGTCACCCTCACGTCTGTCGTCTTCCACGAGCCAGCGCGGCCCTCTTCGTCTGCCCGGAGGAGGGAGAGAAGACGGGCTTCCGCCTTCCGGCCCACGCCTTCCACGGTCAGCGAGCCTGTGCCCACGCCTTCCACGGTCAGCGAGCCTGTGCCCACGCCTTCCACGGTCAGCGAGCCAGCACCCACGCCTGTCACGGTGAGCGAGCCAGCGCCTGTAGCCTCGACCGTCCCTGAGCCAGCGCCTGTAGCCTCGACCGTCCCTGAGCCAGCGCCTGTAGCCTCGATCGTCCAAGAGCCAGCACCAGTAGCCATGACCGTCCAAAGGCCAGCGCCAGTGGTCGCGCCCGTCCAAGAGTCAGCTCCGCCTTCCGAGCTTCCCAGTGCTCCGCCTTCCGAGCTTCCCAGAGCTCCGCCTTCCGAGCTTCCTAGTACTCCGCCTTCCGAGCTTTCCAGAGCTCCGCCTTCCGAGCTTCCTAGTACTCTGCCTTCCGAGCCTTCCGAGCTTTCCAGAGCTCCGCCTTCCGAGCTTCCTAGTACTCTGCCTTCCGAGCTTTCCAGAGCTCCGCCTCCCAAGCTTCCTAGAGCTCTGTCCTCCGAGCTTCCCGAGTTTCCCAGGGCTCCTCCTCCCGAGCCTCCCAGGGCTCCGCCTCTCAAGTCTCCCGAGCCTCCCAGGGCTCCGCCTCTCAAGTCTCTCGAGCCTCCCAGGGCTCCGCCTCTCAAGTCTCTCGAGCCTCCCAGGGCTCCGCCTCTCAAGTCTCTCGAGCCTCCCAGGGCTCCGCCTCTCAAGTCTCTCGAGCCTCCCAGGGCTCCGCCTCTCAAGTCTCTCGAGCCTTCCAGGGCTCCGCCTCTCAAGTCTCTCGAGCCTTCCAGGGCTCCGCCTCTCAAGTCTCTCGAGCCTTCCAGGGCTCCGCCTCTCAAACCTCTCGAGCTTTCCAGAGCTCCTCCTCCCGAGCCTCCTGGGGCTCCGCCTCTTAAGCCCCTCGAGCCTTCCAGGGCTCCACCTCTCAAGCCTCTCGAGCCTTCCAGGGCTCCGCCTCTCAAGCCTCTTGGGCCTTCCAGGGCTCCGCCTCCCAAGTCTCTCGAGTCTTCTAGGGCTCCACCCCCTCAAGCTTCTCGAGCCTACTAGGGCTCCGCCCCTCAAGCCTCTCGAGCCTTCTAGGGCTCCGCCTCCTATGGCCCAGCCTCCTGCGGCTCCGCCTCCCGAGCCTCCTACGGCTCCGCCTCCCACGGCTCTGCCTCTCGAGCCACCTATGGCTCAACCTTCCTCGGCTCCACCTCCGAAGCCTTCCAGCTCACCGCCTGAAGAACCTCCTACGGCGCCACCTCCTTCGGCCCCGCCGCAAGAGTCACACTCGGCTCCGCCTCCGGAGCCTCCCTCAGCCTCGCCTCCGGCGCCCCTCCCGGCTCCGCCTCCAAAGCCTTCCTCAGCCTCGCCTCCGACGCCTCCTAGTTCCTTCCTGGCTCCGCCTCTCCCGGCTCGGCCTCCTGGGCCTCCCTCGGCTCCGCCTCCTAAGCCCCCCACGGTCCTGCCTACGCCTCCTTCGGCGCCGCCTCCCAAGTCTTCTACGGCTCCGCCTCCGAAGTCCTCCTTGGCTCCGCCTCACGCGGCTCCGCCGGTCCCTATCCGGCGGCCACCACCCAGGTCCCCCAAGCCTACCCACATCCCGTGGTCAACCCCCAGGCCTCCTGAACCTATCCTTGCCCTGTGGCCAGCTCCCAGACCTCCTGAACCGGTCCTTGCCCCATGGCCATCTCCTAGGCCACCAAAACCGGCCTCTGTCCTGTGGCCTCCTCCTAGGCCCCCTGAGCCGGCCCTTGCCTTATGGCCAGCCCCCGGGCCATCTAAACCTGTCCCTGCCCAGTCGATACCTCCCTGGCCCTCTCAACCTGTCCCTTTGTGCCCCCAGGGACTGCCTAATTGGCCCCGTGGACTGTCTCATTTCCCTTTGTGCCCTCGTGGACCGTCTCGTTGCCCCCTTGGACTGCCTGTCTACCCCTCGTTGCCCCCTTGGACTTCCTGCCTGCCCTCTGTGCCCCTTGGACTGCCTTCTTGTTCTTGTACCCCCCCCCCCGGTCTGCCTGTCTGCCCCTTGTGCCCTCATTTTGTTTTTTGTGGGTTTTCTGTCCTTGGTTTTTTGTTCTTTAGGATCGTTGGAATCCGATCCTTTGAGGGGGGGCTCTGTTATGTTTACCTTGTCTTGTTTCACTGTTGCCCTTTTTGTTTACCATTTTTGTCACTTTTGCACTCCATAGGTTCACTTTTGTCCCTTGTTTAGCTCCACTGTCTCACTAGTCTGTTGTTAAAATAACTACACTTCCCAGTATCCACCTGTCATCATCACTGCCATTTTGTTCATTGTTCTCACCTGTGTCCCATTTAGTCATCACTCCCTGTGTATTTAAGCCCTGCTTCTTGTTCTCTCCTTGTCTGTCGTTGAGTGTTGTTAGCCTGGTGTGTTTTCCCTGCCCGAGTTCTCTGTATTTTAGTTTCCTGTTTCCCCATTGTGGGTTTTTCTTTTGTGTTTATTTGATCTTTCAATAAAGTCAACTGCGTTTGGATCCGCTCTGCCTCGCTGCTCATTCATAACAATAACGATATTAAGCAGTCTGCATAGGGTAACAACTTCCTAAAGCGGTAGCATCTTTACTATTCCAGTATTACCTGTGTGGACCTCTAAAACTTCTACACTCAAGAATCCTGGTGGCAACTTTTGCAAAAGAAGCACATTCTAGTTTTGTGATATATATATATATATATATACATACATACATATTCTACATAATCTTTTCTAAATAAGTACAATGTTATTCTCTGAGTTACTACATTTATTTTTCCAGTAAAAATTACATTTGATGTATTATGACTGTTAATGCTTTGATTTCTGTGTTTGATTGGAAAGCCGCCTCCTTCCGTTCAATTTGTGAAAAGCCACTGTTTTTCTGTCATAACATTTCTTCAGCGTCAATTAAAATGCATGCAAACACACACACACACACACACACACACACACACACACACACACACACACACACGAGCAAACATGTACAGCACACACAATTATGCCATCAATTTAGTCTAATTTAAAATAAAACAAATATTCCAGGCGTAAATAAGCAGAAGTCTGTAATTATCAAACATTTTTTCCATTAAACTGCAACTATTCCAATTTGACTAACATACAGGCTATTAGATTAAAACCATTAAAATCATTAAGCATGCCTTAATGATAATGGTTCGAGATGAGACTAAGAGACAAAAAAAACAAAAAAACAAGGCAGGGAAGATACGGTGATAGAGAGAGTGCAGAAAGAGAGATAGTGAACTGTGCAGGCAGTGTGTAGCAGCACTTTACAGGAGATTGATTAAGTGCCAGGTGATAGAGGCAGAATGCAAAGAAATGAAGCCTAGCTTACCCTCTTCTAAAAGACAGTGATCCAATATTAAAAAAATAGTTAATGCAAAAATTTACTCACCCTCATGTTGTTCCAAACCCATATGACTTTTTCTTTCTTCCATGGGACACAAAAGATGTTTGGCAGTATATTAGTCTCAGTCACCAATCACTTTGATTACATCTTTTTTTTTTTTTTTCATGCAATGAAAGTGTACGGTCACTGAGGCTGTCACTCTGCCTAACACAGAAGACAAAACATCATATTGGTTTTGGAACAACATAAGGGTAATAAAATAATGACAGAATTTGTATTTTGGCGTATACTGTCCCTTTAACCCTATTTTTGGTTTCAATGTTTGCATTTTAAGTTTTCTATCAAAATTACATTTCAGCCTGTAACTCTGCAGGCAGCTCACTTAGTTTTGAAACAGAGTTCAAAGAATGCATTCAAGAACTGCTGGATGATAAACATTCTCTTTACATTCCCCCCACATACTTTTTACATGAGTCAGGGATAATGGGCTGGTCACTTGGGATCTCTCTAGCTTTTAGTACCAAAAAAAACAAAAAAATACATTCACCGTCTTTTTTTTTTTTTCACAAAAGCATCTGGCCTCTGCCATTAAAACTTTTAAATAATATCTACAAATGTTCTGTGACAAGCTTAAAAATAGTTTAAAAATAAAAACTAGTTACTCTAAAAGTAAATACGAAAACAAAAGCTTGTATATGTGGTCACTCAACATGTTAATTGACCGAATGTTCCAGTACTCTTACACTGACCCCATTCTGCTGTGTAAATAACAATCACCAGTTCCCATCAGACATTTTTAAATTAATTCCAATGCAAGCAGCTTCAGAGACATGTGAGTAATACAGATTATTTTCCAATAGAAACCAGGAAGTAATCAAGATCACATAATCATTTACAAGGATGAATGTGAATCAGAGGTGGAATTTTTCCTCTACAATTACATTTTCACTTCACTGATGATCAGGTTTAGGGTTGGGGTTTCGAGTAAAGATGTAGGGTTAATAAAAAAATGCATTTCTGTTGAATTGATTACCTCATTTGCAACTAAAAACAACTTGCTTTTGGCACCACTTTGTGGACATTTCATCCAATAAACTGAAGCTTACACGTGCCCATACGTTCAACAACACTTCCAGCTTCGGCCAATTTGGCCGCCAATTTCAACGGAGGAACTTTTGAGCTACTATTACCACAGTGAGGTCAGTCTAGGCCATTTTGTTATTGGCCAATACTGTACAAAAAGCAGATAATATCAGAGGGTTATTTTGCCTGATTAAAACAGTGTATTTTGTTCTATGGCAGGCAACCAAAATCAGTGTAGTATGTAAATGCTGTTTTTTAAACAACAAGCAAAACAGTATAAACCTATAATGTTGAACAACATATTCGTAAAAAAATAACTAGATTTTTTTATATTGTGAAGAAAATGTAAGTTTTGCTTGCTTGTGCAAAACATACCACTACAAGAAAATTGCTAAGGTGTTCTGAGTGGGCTTTCTCACAATGGCCACATTCACACAGTCAATGTTTGGGATTGATAACAGAATTTATTACAGATGTGAAAATGTCAGCTTACAGCAGCGGCTTAAATATTGTCTGAATGAACGAATAACCGAAGGCACAACCGTATTCTATTCTCCCGATAGCTTTAAATAAGATTGAATTAGAGATGTCTACACAAAGATGGCTACATCCGTAACACCAGAACGTTTTATCACAATTGACGGCAAGTGCATTTGAAAGGAATTCATCCACCAGATCTTCATTAACAGACAGCACAGATGCTTTGAATGCTTTTAAACCAAATGCAGCAGCTGGATCTTTGGATCTACTTGCCTTGTTGGACCAACAGAGCTGAGATATTATTCTAAAAATCTTAGTTTGTGTTCTACAGAAGAAAGAAAGGCATAGACATCTGGGATGGCCTGAGTGCACGTAAATGATGAGAGAATTTTCATTGTTGGATAAACTATCCTTTTAAGCACTCAAATACAGGACTGACAACTGTATACTGCTGTCTGGTCTTTGTCATTACTATGCAGTTGAGTGTTGTGGATGGTTGCTAGGGTGCTCTTTGTGGTGGCCCACCTACAAGTCTTTATTCTGGTCCCTAGATTTGGCTTGGGTCCCTCATTCAATATAAGTCTAAGGGATTTTTTCACCCCTTTTTTGACCGCAAGAGGAAAATTGTGAGTCTGATTGCTTAGAAAAGTAACCTCTGCTCAACAAGCTACAGAATTTGCACTAACAATTTGAGAAACGCTACCTGGTAACGTGTAATCCTTAGGGTTACCCACTATACCTTCTATATCCCTACATGGCAGTCTACATATTTTCAGAATTAACATAAACAGAAGTTGGAGAATTTACTGTTTTCATCCAATGGACAAATTGAAGTGTTGCAAAGGGTGTCTGTGCGTGTTAAAAAATTATAAGCCAGCACAGTACAAAGCCTTCGTGTTAGTTATTAACAATAGGCTGTTTTGTGTGTTTATTCATTTAGAAGGGAGAGTGGCAGTGTGCAGCACTTGTCGCCTAGAGCTTCATATTCACCATTGCTGTCCCTGCTCTCGCTCGGTCAGTTTTTGCGCACGTGTGCAAGCGTGTCAAGGTACTGACACAAACCACAAACAGGGCATACCCATGGTGATGTTACTGTAGCAACCAGACCCTTCCTGATGACAAAAGAAGTTAAAATATGCATGTTATGAAGTGCACAATTATACCCAGCTTTTTTCTGTGATGTTGCCTTTACGTATTGTGCAATTTATATCTCATTAAGTACACAGGCTACAGAGACTGTCAGATTGTAAACATAAATATACACAGAGAGATGCACACACACCAAGAATAATCCTTCATCTCTGGCCCCACCACACATGTCTGGCTGGATTCAGATTGGACTGATTTTAGCTGACAAGGAAGTTACATCACATACCATTCAACAACAAATCTGTCTGTCAAGAGACAGTGTAAAACAGTGTTTATTCATGTGGCTCACTGAAGAATTTTATTTTTATTTTTAACTCTTACAGCATTATAAATATTACTGCTGCATCATATTTCATTCCTCTTTCTTTAGAATTAATTATCCTTATTGTCAGAATAATTTTTTTGCAAAATGTTTATCTATTAAAACTACAATTACGATTACACTACACTGTTATTCCTAACTCTCTAATCATCACATTCCTTGTCAGTTTCTTTATTTTTTTTTCTCACTTTCCCACTCTCTCTCTTTCTCTTGGTGTTATACAGTTGAACTCTATGCTAACATCAGTGACTCCCGTTGTCTTGGAAACCGATACAGTTACCCTGACCGATGACAAGCACCTGTAACCCTGGAGATTCATTAGTGGCAGTAGCCATGGAGATTGTCAATAAGTGAGGTTTTTGCACCAGTGTCATTAAAAGTTTCCTAGATGGACTATCTTTGTGTGTACAGGCTATGTAAATATACACTGATCAGCCACATTAAAACCACCTGCTTAAAATTGTGTAGGTCCCCCTCGTGCCACCAAAACAGCACCAACCCACATCTCAGAATACCATTCTGAGATGCTATACTTCTCATCACAATTGTACAGAGCGGTTATCTGAGACACTGTAGACTTTGTCAATTTTAACCAATCTAGCCATTCTCTGTTGATCTCTCTCATCAACAAGGCATTTCCATCCACAGAAATACCATTCATTGGATGTTTTTTTGTTTTTGGCACCATTCTGAGTAAATTCTAGAGACTGTGTGTACAAATCCCAGGAGATCAGCAGTTGCAGAAATACTCAAACCAGCCCATCTGGCACCAACAATAATGCCTTGGTCCAAATCATGGAGAATACATTTTTTCCCATTATGATGAAGCTCCTGACCCGTATCTGCATGATTTTATGCACCGCTGCCCCACAATTGGCTGATTAGGTAATCACATGGATGATTGTTGGTGCCAGATGGGCTGGTTTGAGTATTTCTGTAACTGCTGATCTCCTGGGATTTTCACACACAACAGTCTCTAGAATTTACACCAAATGGTGCCAAAAAAAAAAAACATCCAGTGAGTGACAGTTCTGTGGACGGAAATGCCTTGATGAGAGAGGTCAGCAGAGAATGGCCAGACTGGTTCCAACTGACAAAGTTTACAGTTACTCAGATAACCGCTCTGTACAATTGTGGTGAGAAGAATACATTTACATTACATTTATTCATTTGGCAGACGCTTTTATCCAAAACGACTTACAAAAGAGGAGGAACATCAGCGAATCATCTTAAGGAGACAGTGGTACAAAAAGTGCCATATTACAAAGTTTCACTATCATCAGAATAGTATACAAAACAGATTTAAGTGCAACAAGAAATGTAAATAATTTTATTTATTTATTTATTTTTAGTGACCGGTTAAGTGCTTTTGGAAAAGATGTGTTTTTAGACGTTTTATGAAGATAGAGAGTGAGTTAGCTTCCCGGATTGAGTTGGGAAGGTCATTCCACCACCGTGGTATGATGAAACTGATAGTCTGGGAAAGTGTTTTGGTGCCTCTTTGTTTTGGTACGACAAGGCGACGTTCCTTAGCCGACCGCAGGCTTCTGGTGGGAACGTAGCTCTGCATAAATGTTTTTAGGTATGCTGGAGCAGACCCAGTGACTGTTTTATATGCCAGCATTAGGGCCTTGAATTTAATACGTGCATGAACCGGCAGCCAGTGGAGAGAGACAAAGAGTGGTGTAACATGTGCTCTCTTAGGTTCATTAAAGACCAGACGTGCTGCTGCATTCTGGATCATTTGGAGAGGTCTAATAGCACATGCAGGAAGGCCTGCAATGAGAGCGTTACAGTAGTCCAGTCTAGTTATGACAAGTGACTGAACGAGCAGTTGTGTGGCATGTACAGAGAGGAAGGGTCTTATCTTCCTGATATTGTAGAGTGTAAATCTACAAGATCTTGCAGTTTTTGAAATGTGGTCTGTGAAATTTAGCGCATCATCAATGGTTACCCCTAGATTTCTGACCGTTTTGGAAGGTGAAACTGTAGTTGGACCCATCTTTGAATGCTATTCTGAGATGCGGGTTGGCTCTGTTTTGGTGGCACAAGGGGGACCTATACATTATTAGGCAGGTGGATTTAATGTTGTGGATGATCAGTGTATATGCACAAACACTTGATATATAATTGACCTCATATCTCCCCAGAGCATTATGCCATCATCTGACATTCCCTCACTTGCTGGATGTCTCTCTTATCCTTATATACACTCATACACACATACACACACACACACAGGTATAGGCAAGCTCTGGCTTGTTGTGTCTATTCTATCTTCTATGGGGAATGTAATTGCAATTAAGGAAAAGAATAGCCATATGCACAAAGGAATACAGGTTTCAATGAACACCTATATGTGTAAAAACAATTAAAACCTGTCAATCTTAACACCTGAAACTAACAAAGTCTCACAATGTCTAACAATATCTTCAAACATTCAAATACATGTATGTGCGTTTCCTGTTTCAATATCCTGTAAATATCCTGTTTTTTAGTTTATTAATTTTTACTTTAATATTAATAAGGGCTGAGTGACAGACAAGCTTAACAGAGTTGCAGCAGTCATAAGATAATTATGTAATTTGCGTATCTGTTTAACGGTGTGCGGTTTCCAATAATAAGTGATGCTTTCTAAGGATAGTATCACCATTACTACTGCTTAAACTTAGTGTTAGAGGAGTTTTATCAAAATTTGATGTGTATATACAATATACTGTATTATTAATTACTGTATTATAAAATGTCTTGTATGCTGTATAATTTGGCAATGGTAGTAGGCCTGTGCCATTTGGGTAAATTCAGAAAATGTATATATAGTACTGTGCACTATACATTCTGCACACTGCAAAATAGTATGATTAGTCTGATCACGTTGTTTTCAGAAAATGTTGTTTTTGTATGATTTTTTTTTTACATATGTGCATTCTCTCAAAGAAAGGTGTTTTATCTATTCGTTAACAACCACATACAGTACATATCCTCTGCACTGTGAACTTAAGAGTTCCCTTTGAGAGCAATCCCCTAGACAAATGCTCCACAACCCTGGAAGTGCCCTCAATCACACACATACTCCCATAGAGAATGAGTCTCATGTTTAACATCAAAAGGCTATGAAAGGAGATATGTCAACCTACTAGCTCACTGGGATGACCAGTGGTTACATAACACGACCACACCGCTTTAACTCTCTGCTGTGAGTCAGATTTATAATATAACTAAAGGGACACTGTGACACTACTCTGGTAATTTCCAATGTAATCTTTGCGTAATGTACAGACACTTGAATTATGAATATCAATTTTATGTGTCTTATCATTTATTGCACAAGAAAAGCTCCCTAGACAGAATTTGTGATGCAACATGGAGAATTCTCTTGGAATTTTCTTGCAGGAAGGTTGCCTTACCTACCAAAGCCCCTTAAGAACTTTAAAACACAATTCATGATAATTCTGATGATTATTTCATGAGCACTGGGAGGAGAGCAGGTGAACCATATGGACAAATGGTGCCACACAAAGCAATTATTCATTAGTCATCTATTCCTTTTCTGTCTCTATCATCAAGCTCATTTTTAGGCTAAAATAATTGGCATATTGTTTTTACTTTATATTTTATCCTTCTTAAATGCCCTTGCATAATTTTTATTGTATACAAAAGGGGAAAACGTGCAGTTGTGACTTTAAGGCAGGGGTTTTCATCTTTTCCCAAATATAAAATAGTTTTGATTTTATTATTTACACTTTATATAAACTATCAATAATAACTTAAAATGTATTACCTTCTATTATGCTTAACAGACTATTAATGTATACTATATTTAGAAATCAAATTTGAAATGTTTGATTTTAGAATATGTTTTATTAAAGAAAATATTATGTTTTATATCAGTCCATGGACCCCTGGTCAAAACCATGACCTTAACTATTTTACTTGATCTGACCCTTAAAAATGACTTTTGTTGGTGTAACCTAATGTCGTCAGCTTGATTCAATCATGGTATAATATTTTTAAGTGAATAAAACCAGTTAATTTAGATGTTACCATAAAAAACACACTTTTAGTTTGTTCCCCTTTTAAAAGTTAATTCATTTATTTTATATCTTTTATATTTTTAGTTCTGTACTCTGCACTATAATTTTTTTCTCTATTTACATTATTATTATTTTACTTTATACTATTTTATATTGCACACATTTTTTTTTTTTTTTTTTAAGATTTACACATTTCAATTTCATAACAAATTTCCATCAAAAATTACATTTTTAATACAAGTTTTAATTATTTAATTTTGTTTAAGTTTACACAATTAATTTGAATGGAAATTTCTTATGAAATTGAAATGCATACATCTTTAAAATGGGTTGAAATATTTTTTTGGAGAGCACTTAAATTACTAGGTAGTACTAAACACGTACCTTTTTCAGTGTATTCATGTAATTTGTGGTTAGTGACTTCATAATCATAATCTTATGATAATGTTTTCATGTAGGGTCCTCTTCATCTGCGCACCCTGTATAGATGCTACACAAATTAACTTATTATTATTTTGCAATTCTCACATTAAATGTATCTAAGATGAAAACCATTCGGCAGTTCAAATGTTATTGTCATGTCAATAAAGCACACTAAATTGAAACTGAAATTGAGAGAGTGCACACATTGGAAGGATATGGGCTGCACACAAGCGCAAGGCACCAGCTGCGGGGTCGTGTGCTCTGGTTGAGGCAAAGGAACACCACTGGTGCCAGGGATGGATATGGAAGTTGTGCATTCTCCTTCACTTCTGCCACACAGCCAGTGGAATCCCAAGACACCCCAACGTTTCTAGTAAGGCCAGCGGGCAGATCCTCTGCCTCCACTGGGCATTGTCCATCAGCCTGAGCAGATATTGTCAGTCTGACTTCAGCCCGGTCCGGCCACAAGGCTGGTTCTGACTCCTCGCCGGTGGTCATGAGGACAGAATGGGGGGCAGCAACGTGACCCTGCCAATGGGAACGACACTACCAATCCTCCATCCCAAAAGACGTTCTACCTACACACATTATGTCTTTAGTGTGCTTTTCAATTGAAAAGGTTAGTTCACAGAAAACAAAATTTTTTGCCATAGTTTTGCTCATCCTAATGTTTTTCAAACCCATTTTCTTTTCTTTTTTCCATTGAAGACAGGAGATGTTTTACAGAATGTCCGAGCTGTTCTTTTTTATACGATGAAAGTAAATGTGGACAGGGTTAACAATCTTTATTAAAGTACAATAAAAGTAGTTTATACTTTTTAAACTTGTACTCTATATACCATTTGATGACATTTTAACCATTGCTTCCCATACCCTTTGAAAAACTAAATTTTAACCCTTGCTTGCTTGACTATATATTTTTTGTTTTACTTCATCAAATTGGACTAAAATTCAATTACTTTGTTCACGTATGGTATCTGAAGACATTTATTTTATTTTTTTTTAGAATTTTCTTTGCATTTTATTTCACTTTGTTACACTTGATGTGTTCCCGGTCAAAAATGACCGGCCACTGGAAGCTAATGGATTAGACTACGAAATAGAGGAGAATTATGGAGAATCCCAAATCCCTTTAGATGAGCACATCTGTGGATGCACGCACGTTGTTACACAATGCTGTAAGTTATGATAAGTCATTGTCTATGTTAGGCATTATGTATGTTTCAGGAAGTAATAAGGAAAAACTTTACAAAAAGACACTTCTGTTTTTTATATTTATGTGTGCCTGGGAATTTCATACATTAATTCTCTATTAGCCAATAATAGTTTGACCTCTAAGTGAAACAAATGTATTAATTGCATTCACTGTAAATCCCAACTCATCCATGACACAAAAGTTTAGTGTAGAGTCTACACAAATGGTCAGAAATGTCAAAACAAAATAAAAATGTTATATTCCCTTGACACAAAAAAACATATGTTAGATTGACAATTTTGAAATTTTTTAATGTTAAGTCTACAAGTTTTCATTTTTGAGAAAACTGTTCTACACATTTATAAAGCACATATACCTAATGTTCTCAAGTTCAATTAACAACAAATACATTGTGCACTTAGCATTTAACACTCTACTGAACACAAAAAAAAATATTGTTTTTATGTAGTGATTTTGTTACTCAATAAAATTTATATTTCGTTCACTTCACTTAAAAAGATATTGTTATATTGTCGGGCGGCTGTGGCTCAGGTGGTAGAGCGGGGCGGCCACTAATCGCAGGGTTGGTGGTTTATTTCCCGGCCCACACGACTCCACATACCAAAGTGTCCTTGGGCAAGACACTGAACCCCAAGTTGGTTCCAATGTCAGGCTAGTGCCTTGCATGGCAACTCTGCTGTCGTGTGTGTGAATGGGTGAATGAGACACAGTGCAAAGCACTTTGAATACTGCTAAGGTTAAAAAGGCGCTATACAGACCATAAGTAAGTGCAGACCATATACCATTTAAAATCTTTGAGTAGAAACAACACCTAAATGTATGTCAAGTGTACTCAAAACTTTCATGTTACTGTGCTAGACTAAACTAAAAGTTTTATGTGCAAGCCGTTTCCACAAAAGATGTAAGTAGAGTGAGCGAGTTGGGATTTACAGTGTACAACACACAGCTATATGCATTGAAAGTCTAGATTCTAAGCTTTAAAACGACACCTATTTTGTTCAGATCAAGCAAGAGGTTATTAATTTATTACATAATAATAATTATTATTATTTTCTGCAGGGAGTGCCCCCCACTGGCCCAACAAAAGCTCAGTTCAATAAATCATTCACTCAGAAGTAAAAACCTGTCACAATTACTAAAAAAATAAAGTTGATAAAAAAAAAAAGAATTAAAAAAAAATATCTAAATCAACATCTTGTGATAATATATGCAATATTGGAGATTTATAAACAATCTTAGTGGGCTGGTCATTTTTGACCGAGAGCACAAAATGTGTTAGCACAGAACAAACACAACACAAGGGTTAAGCCAGGTTTTAGCTGTTATTGTTGTTTTTTCTTCAGCAGGGTAGCACTCAAATTTGCACTTGTGTTACATTTAAACATGCCATATTTTGGTCTCTTGCGAATGCAAGAAAACAAACAATGTTTGTTGTCAAATACTGCATGTCAAACCTGGTTTGGCATGTCTTAAGATGATGCATATTTGAGCGAAAAACACCTTTGTTTGGTTTCAGATTACTTGGAATATTATATACGAGTCATATGGACTACTTTTATGTACTCTTAAGGTGATTTTTTTTGGTCATTTTTGGAGCTTGATTGTCCCTGTCCCCATTCACTGTCATACATCAAAATGTCTCCTTTTCTGTTCCAAGACATTAGGGTTTGTAATGACATGATGGTGAGTAAATTATATATATATATATATATATTGTTTTTAAGAACTATCATTTTAATAGCCTTCTCGTCAAAAATTAAAATTATAATTGTTAAGTGGCCAGGATTTCTAAAAAAAAAAAAATAATTGAGCATAAGTGGTAGTTTATTCTTTTATTTTTCACATAAAGTAGCCTACAACAAGGAATATCCGATATATTTTTCTTATTGTGCGAACCGTCAAAAACGTTGATAACTAATTCTGCCTTTTAAATTGCCGTTCTAGATACAGAAACAGTGGGAAAAAAAATATATATATATATATATATATATATATATATATATATATATATATATATATATAATTAAAAACAGTAGTTCTGCCATAATAAAGATTGTAAACATAATTTAAACACGATACATTTACCGGAGGAACAAAATGGCATAAAATATTTCAACTTGTTTCAGAGAATGCATTTTCAATTAGTCTATTTGAAGATTATTCTTTTTTTTTTATTTTTTTATACTTTTTCAATTATTTAAGCGTAAACCTCACTGCATGTATTGTTTTATTTCTTATTGACACTTTTACGGTGTAATTATTAAGCTTCCTGTGCCATCAGTATTAAAAGTTACACGAATCTTGAGTAGTTTTCTTACCGTATCGGAAATGACAGCGCGTCCTGGCTCATGGTCTGAACTGCGGATCCCAATCCCACAGAAAAATATTCCCTTATATCCTTTCCAAAAGGATTCCAGAAAACCAGAATTAATAAAACTCTCAGTCACATTTGGCGGCGAGATTTAGGGAATTCCGTTAATGATGTCATATTACTCCATAAAAAGCGCGGGAATCAGTCCAGTACGACCTTGCGCCGTCTCGGCTGAATCGTGTCTGAAGCGCCTCAGAAGCCTGAAGTTCCTACTGAACGCGTGACGCGCAGTGAACTCCAGTGCGCTTCCCTATTCTCTCTCTCTCTCTCTCTCTCTCTCTCTCTCTCTCTCTCTCTCTCTCTCTCAGTTCAGAGTCAAAGCAGACATGCGTCGCCCTCAGCAGCGCAATTTATTTATTTCTGGAAGAAACTAAGGACAGGGATTCCCCTAGGAACAGATACAGTTTCAAGCAAAACTTTCCCAGATTCTCTCACACAAGTCCCTAGATGGCATAGATTTGCCTTAAAGATCAGGTTTAAGATCACAGACAAACTGGTGTTTATTTTGTTCTTAGGGGCGCACTTTTTATGAGTTCTGCATTGTTGGGGAGATATTGTGCATTGTTCTGATATTAAAGGGTTTTTCTGTAATAATAATATTAATAATAATAATTATAATTATTTTATAATTTACTCAATTTCATGTTCCAAATGCATATGACTTTTTCTTCCATTGAAGATGTTTTTAATAACTTTCTGGGCATATGTGTATATGGCATATGGGGTGGACCAGCGGGGCATTGGCCCCCTAGATTTTCTCTGTGCCCCCCAAGTCAGATGGTGAAAGGATCAAGGGGGACCCACTGGTTAGGGGGAAAAATAACCTATTGCCAACCCTAAAGTCCAAAGTATTCTTCGGTCAAATGCGTATGCTAGGCATCCGTGCACAGGACACTTGACGCAAATTTCGTCATCAGCAGAGTGCTCGAGCACTGAACACGTGCTGCCTGATTTTTCTAACTGTGCATACTCTGAATGCACAGAATTCCCACGTGGCTCGACCTGCATCACGTTGCGTCAGCAGCGTGAGAGAGCCGGGTACTTACCTCCTTGAAACAGGAAGAAAATTAGTAATCTAATTTGTTTAATCAGTGACAAGTAGGATCCGGAGGTTGCACTTTCCCCTCTAACATTTCATATGTACTCCACTAATGGTTAGGTTTATGTTTGGGTTGGGTCCATTCCTCGTCACTGTATTACATCCAGTACAGCTGAAAAGAACTTTCTTCATAACTAGCTTTTGGTGGCCTCTCCTGGACATAAATGGAGCTCACACGTGCCTATATGCCCAACAGTACTTACCGTTTTGGCCACTGGGGGCAGTGTTTTATATTTCGCTATGCATATACCGATTTTTGCTAAAGAAAAGTCGACCTACTCTTTCCGATTTCACTGTGAGATCAGGCTGAATAAAACAGAAGATGGTGAAAACAACAACAGTGGTTGTGCACATCAAGAGTGTATTTGTATAACTCAAGTCTGAAGGAATATAAAGACATCTTTATGGGTCTAAACTCCTAAAGAGAAAGTCCAGTGTTGTATAGCAATGGTAATGCCCATGTATGCACGCACAATCAAATTAAGTATACTTTGAAAGACTAGCGTTCAACTTTAAATAGATTTTAAGTATTGGGCTTAAAGGTCCAAACGCTCCCCTAAAGATTGTATGCCAGTACTGGCCCTGTTCAGGAGGCTCTTTTCCATACAACAAAAGTATGCAGTGATCAGAGGCTGTCAGGCTCCAAAAAAGACAAAAAGCACCATGAAATGCTGCAAAATACCATAAAAGTGGTAAATCGTCTGAACCAAAGATTTGTGTGAGGAATAGCCTGAAATCCAAGTTGTTATTCGCTGAATGATCTCGCCAACCGCTACAGCTCCCAAATCTCATTTGTGCTTGTGCATATCAAAACTTACCTGGTAAAGATGTGCCGTGCCATCTTTTTAGGTGCGTTGGAACAAGCTGTGGCAAAGTCAATGAAATGTAAAAAACCTGCACACTATCCTGGCTTGCAAAGAGTAGAAAAATGTATTAAGCAACGTTTTGGTCACTTGACCTTCATCAGGCATTTACTAACAGAGTGCAACAGCACCAAATTTTAAATATGTAATGACCAATCAACACATCTGATGACCATGACATCACAACTAATGACAATCTAGAAAACACCTATAAATATAGAACAGAAAAACATCACATATATAGCAGCCCATTTTTTCTTTCCTGTATTTATAGGTGTTTTCTAGATGTTCTATATTTTATTTATTGTCATTGGTTGTGATGTCATGGTCATCAGATGTGTTGATTTGTCATGATGACCTTTTTTATATTTGGTGCGGTTGCACTTAGTTTGTAAGTGCCAGACGAAGGTTAAGTGACAGAAACATTGCTTATTAGATTTTGATACTCTTTGCAAGCCAGGATAGTGTGCAGGATTTTTTCATTTATATAGTTTTTCACAGAATTGTTTTATAATTTTAAATTAATTTCAATTTCATTACAAAATTAAATTATATTTAATTGAGTAATCTTTACTAAAAAAAAAAAAATATTATAAAATAAATATAATATAATAAATAAAATACTATATTTTAAGTTTTATTAATTTAATATTTGTTAAATATTACAATTCAAATTGATATAAATCCTAAATCTTAAAAATAGCCTAAAATATTTTTGGAGTGTTGTGTGTCTTTTTTGTTGTATGGAAAAATGCAGCATGAACATTCTTCAAAACATCTAAAAAATTACTTCAAAATTATCTCTTCTGCTTGGCCAGGTCTAAATTCAGCTGTTTTCTTAACATATTTTTCTGAGGAATTGGAGATTAATATGTTCAGTAATATATCTAACTGTTACATAGCGCTATAGTGTAAAGAAATTTGAACAAGCTATGGAATTATGTTTGCTCAAGAGCAAATGTTTTATAAATGCATGTCATCCACTCTTACATGTTTAATATAAAGACTGCTGAGAAGCCATGAAGCTCTTGTTTTCTAATGCGTGTGCTTGCTCACGCACCTCAGAAAAAGAGTAAATATTCTTTGTGCACCAATTCGGAACCTCACAAATCTAGTTTATCTCTGTATCAGAAACATTATCCAACATCACTATGCTATCTTTTATTGTACTTCATAAATAGCTATAACTTTATAAATAGCTATATAAAACAATAGATTTCAAATACTGTCCCCACCATGATTCCGTGTGACATCATGTGTGTTTATCTTTGTCTTGGCCAGACACACAATATCTGAATTAGTTTTGTAACCTAGGTTAGGTTGCCATAACAACAAGTGAAATTACATCACCATAAAATGCATTCTGTGGTTTCCTGCAAGTGTGTGTGTGTGTATGTCAGAGGGGTTACCAGGATATCATGTTTGGGGAGGCATTTGGCTTGTTTGGGGGGGCAACATAAACAATTGAAAAAATTGGCACAAAATTAAGCTATACTACACACAATCTGTTTTAGTGCATATCTGTTTCTAAGCCAGGAACCCAGAGATAGGCACAGGGCCCCTATTAGACTATAGGGCTTAAACTGGATTTTTGTTGTGTCAGACCTCACTCATCTGCTAGCGATGGAAAAATATGCACAAAACAATCCACTTTTAAATTGTAATTTATCATCAGATACAGAGGCATTTCCAGCATTGAAGGACATCCGGGGCTTAGCCCAGACAATTTTATTTTCACACTAGCAACCATTCCCTGTAGTCCAAAGCTGGTGAGAGGGTATTCTTTGAGTTTTGCTCTGGCTGGGCCTGTTTCTACAGTTCCTAAATCTTCCACTCTAGTACTATCCTCAACATCCTCTCTCCTCCCTGAATCATCTGTGATGCAAAAGAACAGATACAGCACATAACTAATTCATCAAGTGCTACATATGTCAAATTGTAGACCAACACCATTGAAGAAAATGTATTGGGAAGAGCAGATCAGTGGGATTGCCCTTAGATCTATCATGATTCTTGAATTTTCATGTACATTAACATAAAGTCATCACAAAGAGTTATATTATAGTGAGTAAAGTGAGGTAAAAAAAATATTGAATATAAATAATTTATATTTTTTGACATAAATAGTCAAAATGATGTATAAGATCCTAAGTTAAAGCAATACATGAATGATTTTAGTCTAAGTTCATTGACACACTATGGCATCGAACTGTATATAATTCTCATAATCTCTATGGGAATAATTCATCTGTCAAAATCCTTTCATTAGGAGCATTGAGATAAACAATGTTTCACTTTTAACTTTCTCTAAAGTAAAGTGACTGATTAATTGTTACCAGTTTCCATGCCTGATTCTGGCACAGCTGCATGCTCCTCAGTCTGTAGCTCATCTTTGCTACACTCTACAAACCATTTAATCAAATCAAAGTGTATATTTCCTACAAACTAATATCACAAAACAAGTCACACATACATTTTATGCTAATGCTTATTGGTTATCCTAAGCGAAAACAACACCTGATAAACAAGAAAAGTACACTCCGAACGGGACTCGAACCGCGGTCTCCGGCATGAGGGGAATGCGCTAACAAGGAGCTACCAAGCTGCGTCAATCTAAACAAGGAGGTTAGAGGTTACAACTCTTGAGGTTTAGCCTACTGTGGGTGAAAGCCAGCTAGATGATGATAATAAGACTTTAAGGACAAAAACAAATGTGAATTGTTACCCACTGACTTCTTTCGGAAAAATCCCCAAAGCCTCATTTGCTTAATTTTTGCTGTCTTTCCTGCTAATTGCCGTTAACTCGCCATTAAGTAACGTTAGTTGATGTCAACGACTGTGCAAGCTCCTCCTCTACCTGCTGCATATTCAACAGAGAGGAAGAAACGGAGTCGCCCATAGGCTACCGACAGCAAATAAACTTATTCTATAGGCTAGATTATGCCTATGTCTATTTTTACAGGCTGTATGCAGTATGTGCAAAGCCAAAGCACAATGAAATAAGGCAACTTATGATTTCGGGGTTTACATAGGCTTTTGTCCGGTTTCATATTTGTCAGTCAACTTTTCAAAATACATTCAGGGCTACACTCAAAACATTCGGGGCTGAAGCCCCGGCAAAATCGGCTGCCGCCGCCTCTGATCAGATGGACAGATTATTTCTCAAATTCTCAGGGGAGGCAGAGCTTATCCTACGGGAGGCACTGCCTCCCCCAGCCTCCCCCTAGACACGCCCCTGCTGTGTGTGTGTGTGTCAGAACAACAAAATTATAAAATATTGGAATTTTAAGAGTTAGTGTAATTAGAGGCGTGATAAGAACGGCAAAACGAGTAACTTTACAGCATAAAAGGGTTAATCATAAATTACTTCCTGTAAGTGGATACTGCTCAAATGATTATGGAGATGAAGCGCATAGACTAATGGTCCATGTAAATATCTATTAAGCCAAGTGTGTGCTCTGTTTGAGTAAGTTTGAGCTGTACTAAGGATGATTTAAGAGGTTATAGGTTTAAACAGGTTCCTGGACAAGCATTTAACTTTGACTGCAGTCCTGTAGAACTGCAACATGGGCAATTCACCCTTACACACATTCACAAACACATTATAAAACACTCTGAAACTCAGTCTGTCTGCCACAGGTATGGTACTTAGGTACAGTGACATAATATCAACTTGTAATGTTTTTGTTATTATTAATTTATTTTAACCAATTTTAATTTTATTAATGAACTACTTTTCCTTAAATAAATAGTTCACCCAAAAGTTTTTATTCTCTCATAATTTGCTCACCCTCATGCCACCCCAGATGTGCAAGACTTTCTTTTGCAGAACACAAATGAAGATTTTTAGAAGAATATTTCAGCTCTGTAGGTGCTCGCAATGCAAATGAATGGTGGCCAGAACTTTGAAGCTCCAAAAAGCACATAAAAGCTTTACAGGGAGTGGTTAACAGCTCCAATCTTCTGAAGCAATATGATTTGTGTGGGTGAGAAACAAACACATTTTAAAGTCCTTTTTTAATATAAATCCTTTTTCCACCTTTCTCCAGCCCTGACCAGCAGGTAGCGATATGCACGAAGAATGTGAATCGCCAAAAAACTAAATATGGGGAAGTGAAAGTGGAGATTTATATAAAAAAAAGGTCTTAAATATCGATCTGTTTCACATTCTCACCTATCATTTTGCTTCTGAAGACATTGATTTAACTTCTGGGGTTGTATGGATTACTTTCATACTGCTTTAAGGTGCTTTTTGGGCTTCAAAGTTCTGGCCATCATTCACTCACATTACATGGACCTACAGAGCTGAGATATTCTTTTAAAAATCTGTTTATGTTCTGCAGAAGAGATAATATAATATACTGTTTATCTGGGATGGCATGAGGGTGAGTAAATGATGGCAGAATTAAAACATTTTGGGTGAACTATTCTTTAAAAGGTAAAGACTATTTTGTGCACCACTGGTGGCACCAAATGGAATTGCAAGCATAATAATGACTGTTTTCAAACAGGTTTCCCGAACACACAAACCCTTCCATCTGCCAAAAGTGTTTAGTCGACCAGAGATTCAAGTTTTGCCACAAATTCACACCATTGGTTGAGCCAATGCTGCTATGTTGAGCAGGTTGGAATCTGCAAAGGAACAGAGCAATGTTTTGATTGGGTGAACTATTCTTTTAAGTCAAAGTTTGTTCATGCAATTTAAACATGCAAAAAATTGTAGTAATTATTCTTTGCAGGGCTTTGTTTCTAAATTCAGCTTTATCAACATTAGGACATCCTCAAAGCAATCATTTTTAACCAAAATATGTCCAAGGCTAAAGAGATCTAAGCTTTGATTCTTGAGTAAATGTGTCAAACTGTCGAAATCACTGACATGCAACGGAGCAGTCAATGATAGAAATTAAATAAGTATTTTATATAATATTGACAAATTGAAGGAGCTGTCAAGTTTAGCCAAAGCCAGTTTGGTTTTGGTGAAACGAATATGCCATTAGACTAATCACTTTAAGAAAAATACCATTAGGCTACCACAGTACCGCAGCTCCCAAAACGCATATTATGCAGTCAGCGTAGGGCACCAACTCCCTAGGGGGGCACCAGAAACTGCACCGGATGCCCTTACTCGCATGTTTTATGTTATTCTAGGTAATATTGCAGCACTCAGTCAATCGGCTCACGCTCTCTCATCGCACCTTTGTAACGTGCACCACGTTACCAGGGTAATGCCATGGTACTGAATGATTGATCATGTTCATATTTCATGATTCTGTCATGGTACACCAAGGTACTTTAAAAAAATACCATGGTTTTACTATGATGGATACTATGTGTCAAAGTCTTGAAGAAAATTTTATATATAAAACATTTTAGGCAATTCAGTTAGATGGAAATTTGTTATTAAATTGAAATGGATACATCTTAAAAATAGGCAAAAATATATTTTTTTAGTGCACAGACCATTTTTTTAAAGAAATATAACAGAATAGGCTATTATTTGTGATAAAGGAAACATTTTAAAAGTTATGTACAATATATAATGTGTATACAAGAAAATGGTTAAATACTCAAAAAGCAAATCAATTAGTGAAGTATTTATAATTACTATATATATATATATATATATATATATATATATATATCAGTGCCCTTTTATATCCTTCCACCCCTGTCCCTGCTAAGGTCTGTGCATATCACATCACAGTGTGCCAAACATGAAACATGGTATCATTTCAAACATAAAATCACACACAATAGTGCACACAACATGGACTTACAAAGTAAAGGCAAAAAAAAAGGCAAAGTAGTAAGAATCAAATGCAAAATGTGTGTTTCTTGTACTGTACGATTATGTATGCATTTAAGGACATAAGCAGTTGTATTCTAAGCTTAATCTGCCAAAAGGACATGAACAGCAGGTGAGGTTGCTTAGCAACCTTTGGCCTTGATGAGAGGAAATTGTAGTCACCACTAAATGATCATAGGAACACACATGCACTCACACACATTGATGTACGTGCAAATTCAAACAGCGAGCGATATTCCTTAGATGAATTAAGTGTTTGTTAATGTTCATTTTAACACAATAAGATTAATGGGGATAGAGAGAGTAGGTGCCATAGGTAGATGAAGCTGATAAGCTTTTATAGCAAACACACTGTGTAGTACACAGTGCAGAGTCAGTGATTTCCATTGTTTAAATAGAGACAGCAAAGGGGAGATGGATGCAAGAGATACAT
Source organism: Xyrauchen texanus (assembly GCF_025860055.1). Lineage (NCBI taxonomy): Eukaryota > Metazoa > Chordata > Actinopteri > Cypriniformes > Catostomidae > Xyrauchen > Xyrauchen texanus. Next base: position 34,379,379 of record NC_068286.1, on the reverse strand, counting down.
GTTACACTCACTAATACACATACAAAGATCCTTCCTAGTGTGCATACAAACAACACAAATCATCTTTAATATCATAAAGCTACTCCCACATTGACCTGCACACAACATTTGCACAATATTGTGCAAATGCATTTGTCAGAATGGCATTAGTTAAGGTAGCACACACATACACTGGAACACACATACACTGGACTCATGTACACTCAAAGAATAACAAGTCAATTATTTTCAAATCTGCTGATCCAGCAACCCACAAAGATAATGATAATAATATACATAACATTTATTTTCACACTTCATGCCTCCATCTCCACAAGGTGTAAATACATAGTGCCAATGGGGATTATTTTTTAATAACATAACAGACTCCAACACCATGAGATCACAGAGATCACATGGTTAAGAAAGAAATATGCTATCCAGTATTTAACATTACTAATACTGTTAAGGATTTATACTAATAAACAAGATTATTTACAGGACTAGTTATGTGTTGAAATAAAATACTTGGTTTTGAGCATTAGCAATATTAAAAGTAAAGCTTGCCTTAGCAACTAATTTTGATAATTATAATAATATATATATATATATACACACACACACACACACACACACACACACACACACACACACACACACACACTAGTTGCCATCCGAAAACAAGGAATCAGGACGAGGATCTGAGTTTAATTAACTGTTGATTCATTTGAAATAAAGACAATCTTCAAAAGCAAAACAGGATAGGTTGGGAAGTTACTTGGCCTAAGAAACAACTTAATTAAAAAAAATGTGACAACAATATGGCAGCTACATGATTGGAAATATTTTCATTAAAAATCGTGTCTGCTGGAATTAAAAACTGCTGATTTGAAAGTGTCTTTTTTCAGAGGATGCTGATATTGAGTCAAATGCAGTGCTGCCATCCTGAGGTCAACATTGTTAACACTTAATCAGTGTTTTATTTATTTTGAAAGTGTAGCATCAATATGAAAAGATTTTGTTTCTATATATATATAATATTATCTATGTAAAATAAAAATGAAATGCTAAAACTTTATATTAATTTGATATTAATTTAATTTAATATCAGCTCTGTAGGTGTCGCGACTCAACAAAAAGATTTATTAATTTAAAAAAAACAAAGACAAAAACTACGAGGTAAAGGATGGGCCAGAGAAAAAAGGAAAAAACACACAGGACCAACTGGACGTTGAACAGGACCAACTTGAACAAGACTTGAGGAACAAGACCAACAAACAAGATGAACTCGCACTGGACAGCACACGAGGTGACTAAATAGGGAGAGAAATCAAACAGGTTAAAAGCAGGACAAGTGAGACAAAATAAGTAATAATGGGCAAACAAGGAGGTGGGGTATGAAGGATGAGAGACATGAGGCAAAATAGAAACAAAACAAAACCACGTGCTCTCACAAGACACAAACACCTGAATGGCACATCGCTAGGACAATGAGGCAATATACACTCATACCAACCGACAGATAAGTCGAGAGAATGCGCGGCAACGCTAACAAAGCAATGCCATACATTCCCACACTAGACAAAGCCTAAGTGACCATCATGAGGCATGCACCACGCAATGCACGTAACAGGCGACAAAATGAGACAGGACACCTGTGTGAGAGTTCGGCCACCAACAAACCTCAGACCGAAGTGACCAAACCTCAGCACAACGTGAAGACAGCTCGTGACCCGAGGGCGCAGTACAAAGAGAGAGACAGACACAGATTGTTCACGGAAGTGTATCCCAACAAGGTGACATAAGCGCAATGCACTCGCGCTAATACAAGACAAGACATGGATCATAAGTGTCCGGATCCGACACCAAAACCGAACCAGTCAGGGAAGTCAGGATCCAGAAACCATGCTCCAGACATGAAACATGAGACCAACCGAAAAGCACACGGAAGGGAAACCACAACCGAAGCTGTGTGCTCACACAAAGACAGAACACAAAACACAAGACAGACACAGAACAATGATGTCATGATCCTGTCACACAAAAACCCAGACTGACAGAGTGACAGGACCATGACAATAAGTCCAAATGCAAGTGAATGGTGGTCAAAATATTAAAAGGTTCAAAAAGCATATAAAGACAGCAAAAAAGTAATCCATATTACTGCAGTGGTTAAACCTATGTTTTCAAAAGCAGTATGATAGGTGTGTATGAGATACAGATACATCTTGAAGTCTTTTATTTACTATAATGCTCTTTGTTTTATGCAATTTGCATTATTCGTGCATATCTCCACCTACTGGACAGTGAGGAGAATTTATAGTAAAAAGGACATAAAAATGTATCTGTTTAACACCCACACCTGTCACAATGCTTCTGAATACATGGATTTAACTTCTGAAGTTAAAAAATGTCTTTATAAGGTTTTTGAACCTTCAAAGTTCTGGCCACCATTCACTTGCACTGTATGGACCTACAGAGCTGAGATATCCATGGCATGAGATATATTGTGTTCTGCAGAAGAAAGAAAGTGATCCACATCTGGGATGGCATGAGGGTAAGTAAAGGATGATAGAATTTTCATTTTTGGGTAAACTATTCCTTTAAGTAGAATATGTAAATGTAACTCTGGAACTTTATATAATTGTATGCCCTAGTATTCTGAAACATACACACTTGTTTTCAATATTTTATGCTCTTCATGATCCACAATGTCCAGATTTGCAAAGGCAATTCCTAGTCTCCATAATTTATGTTCAAAACATCAGATACACATCAGCAGTGCTGTTGGGTGAAACAGTTCTTTATCTTGGAGGTTTATCTCGAGAGCTGTGCTGTAGGACACTGAAGCATGAGGGTAAGTAAAGCAACGGGGAGGAGTTTCTACAAACATGGTGACTGGGGCAGAGGGGCCTCTGCCCAAGGAAGACGCAGTTTACCAACATGGAAACAATTTTGCGGAAGATATACATTGCATGGGGTTACCTTTCGGAAACCAGCACATGCAGAGCACCTACCCCAGTACAGGGCTTAGTTAGCATGTGTACGGAGTCTCCGCAAACCCGTCTGCCACAGGGCCACATTTTGTGAACACTACTGGAAGTCAACAGCGCACGTCTTCAGCTCAGTGGAGGTGAATGGCACTATGCACAAGAGATACACCTGGCTAACTGTCCCGGGCTTACCTATTCGTTTCTGCTAAGACACGGGATGAGACCGGCTCAACCCGGAGATTGTAGAACCTCGCAAAGGTGTTGGGTGTTGATCAGCCCGCTGCTCTGCAAATGTCTACTAGAGAGGTGCCACTGGTCAGGGCCCAGGAGTCCGCCACACTCCTAGTAGAATCGGATCATAGCCCTGCGGTAGGTGGCACGTGCTGAGCGTGATATGGCATCAATGATCCAGTGGTTGATCCTCAGCTTGGAGACAGCGCTTCCTTTCTGCTGTCCACCAAAGCAGAAAAAGAGTCTGGGTGGGCCAGTAGGGTGCTACTAGGACAACCTGCTCTTCATCCTCCCTAACCTTGCACAGGGTCTGTGCAAGTAGGCTCACTGTGAAACGCATATTTGTGCAGTCCAGGGCGTACCAAACGGGGCAGTGGGAGGATTCTGGTGAAGTGAACAGGTCCACCTTTATCTGCCCGAATCAACTCCTAATCAGCTGAACCACCTGAGGGTGCAGTCTTCACGCTCCCTTGCAAGTCACCTGTCATGACAGCGTGTCCAATGTAGTGTTGAGTTCGCCTGGGATATGAGTGGCTCACAGCGACTTGAGGTGTTGCTGACTCCAGAGGAGGAGACGGCAGCGAGTTGTGACATACAACGGGAGCTCAAGCCATCTTGATGGTCGATATATTTCACTGTTGCCATGTTGTATGTCCGAACCAACACGCGTCCAGGATCCGGCAGCTGCGTGTCCATTGCATACAGCGCCCCAGCCCATTCTATTCGGCGACACCTTGGAGGACTTTGTGAAGAAGTGAAGAAGCAACAGAGGCCATTCAACATATCTTGCCCTGCCGAGGCTTAAGATCCCACACCCTGTCTGCTCGCCGAGGGCATCCCCCTGCAGCAGTGAAACCCCAGGGAGCTCTGCGGAAAATCTAAAAGGTCTTCCACTAGCCATTGTAGACACGATCACTCAAGCCAGAGCTCCCTCTACCAGGCAGCTTTATGCTCTAAAGTTTGCATATTCGCAAATTGGTGTTCTTCCCAATCTGAAGACCATCATTTTCATTTTATAAACCATGGTGGAATACTTCATTTCCAGGACTGCTCTAATATGCTCAATATATTAAACACATATTTTGAATCTATTTTCTTGAAGTTATCTGAAAGCAATGTGTTGGACCATTTCTGATGCTTTACAGTAAAAACTAAATATTTTGATGGCTATGCTAATTTCATAAATGTATTTATTTATAGTGATGAGGAGGAGGGCGGGGTGGGCCGGAATGATGCACGCCCGGACCCCAATCAGCCTGAGGTGAGCGAGGGATAAAGGTGACCAGTGACAGCAGTTTGAGAGAGAGAGAGAGAGAGAGAGAGAACTATGGGCAGCTGCCCTGTATGTGTTTAGGTGTGTGTGTTTTTGTTTAAGTTTATCATGAAACTTTATTTATATTGTCAAGCCGGTTCTCGCCTCCTCCTTTCCCATATAACCCCTTTACATATATAGAGAAATGTTTTATCAAGTTAAAAATGCTATTCATTAGAGATAATCCACAGATAGGTGTGCATTAAATGATTTTGCACACCTAACTGTGGATTATCCCGCTTATACCATGGACACTTGCCAGTATTGATTAGTTACAGCTGTCATTCATTTTTTGCTGCACAAATTTTGACTGAAAAAACAAAAAATAAGGGTTAATTTGATCTAAGGTTCATTAGATGTATAGCTCTGCCTTTTGAGACACAGAGAAAAAGTAGGTCGACCACAGACTTGGTCAAAACTGTGAATTTAAATGCACAATCCCGAAATAATAATATACACAAAATGTAAAGAGGTTGGCACTCCAGAGAAAATGTATTATTGAAGGAGAAAATAATTTTCATATAAATGTGGAAAAACCGACTGGCAAAGGTGGCAGTGACATTATAAGTAGCACTTACTGTACAATAAGGGGAAAACCATTCAAAACACTGGAACCTGCAGATTTTGACCTCTGAGTCATCTGCATGATATCCATCAAGTTTGCACCATTGACTGAATTAAGACTGAAATTTGTCCATGAACGGTATAGAATAAACAGTTCTTCTCATTCACCATTATAGTCAGAGATTTGTGAGCACAGGGGGCCTCTAGTTGCTTGCTATAGGCGGCACTTCAGCACATAACATAAACAACACATTACAGTTTAAATCATCTTGCATCACCGTGCCGGACAGCGAAAGACACTTTTAAATAAAAAGTCCTGATTTCCTTCTCTCACCCTCTGTGCAAAACAAGCTGAATCCATTCTATTAGCTAAGCAGTTGAAAGTGGTTAGGAAATGTTTTCAGTTGCTATAGCTCACTCTTTAGTGTTATGTTGCTATGGTTACAAACAGCGCATTAATATCAAACTGTGAATAAAACTGACTGAAACTACATGTGCATTCAACGTTTGAACTGCCTGCATTCCAGCCATCGAGTACTCGAACAAACCATGGTAGAATATTTAATAATTAAATTTAACAATAATTTACACAAACCCAACATAAAAAATTTGATCATTCACACTATCTCACAAATCCCATTTCCCCAGCCTTCTAAAAAACTTCTCCTCAAATGTCGCCACCTCGCAAATCTCCCCGGACCATTCCCTAAATGAGGGTGCCGCAGCTGACTTCTGTCCACTGAGGATGTTCTTCTTACCAATCATGACTCTGGCTAGGACACAACTTTTTAAATAACTGTCCCCAATATCCAAAGTCATCCCATTACCCAGGATACAGAGTCTGGGGCTAAATGAAAGATCAGTGTTCAACACTTCACACATAAAGTTCTGAACCCCCAACCAAAATTCTTGGATCATTACACATCCCCAAAATACAAGTATTGTGTCCCCGTCTTCTGATTGGCACAGCCAGCAGGTGGGTGTGTCTTTAAGACCCAACCTATACAATCTAGAGGGGGTCCAGTAGAACCGATGCAATCTTAAACTGCATCAGACAGACCCTTTCATCTCTAGATGCAGACTTGATGCTTTTTTAGGATCCTAGCCCACACTCTCTCCTCCAATACCAGGTTTAAAAAATAATTCAGCGGCAAAACCATCTGGCCCCGGAGCATTCCCTGTAGGGCCTTTATTACCTCGTCAAGCTCCTTCAAGGTTATCTCAGAATCAAGATAATTTTAGGGAGTTCTAATGGTTTCACAAATGTAATAAGGGCAGTGGTGGCTCAGTGGTTGAGGCTCAGTGTTTCTGACCAGACGGTTGGGGGTTCAAGCCCCAGCACCACCAAGATGCTGCTGTTGGGCCTTTGAGCAAGGCACTTAACTCTACCAAGGCTGACCCTGCACTCTAACCCCAGCTTAGCTGGGATATGTGAAATGAACGAATTCATTTCACTGTATATATGCAAAAAACATGTGTGTATAATGTGTGACCAAAATAAATGATTCTATCAAAAGTCTCCAAATATCAGTAAGACCATGAATTTTACACATCCTGTGCAGCATCAAAGTTGCTCTAGGGGGCTTACACACTTTTTTTTCATTATGATCAAGGACTGAATCCATCAACAGATTAAAGTCTCCTTCCAATATTATGTCATGAGTGGTGCCAGCGGCTTGCAACATCCCTTCAAGATCTATAAAAAAGCCATGCTCATCAGCATTAGGTGCGTAAATTTTAGCCAAACTCAACATTTCCCCCTGAATTTCAGCTAAAACAATAATGACTCTTCCTAATTAATCATTAATCTGTTTGAAAATTTTGAATTGTAGATGTTAATTTATCAATATAATGTCTCCCCTGTTTTTGACAAAAATAAATTGTTTGTCAAAAACAAAATTATAAAGACCACATTTCAGCATTAGTGCAACAATAAAACCCCAAACTTCCCCCGGAACAAAACAAACAGAAAAAGGAAAAACTTTGCATTTACCAAGCGCAGGACAGCTCCAACTGGCGTCGATCCCTCCAAACTTAAAGAGTCCATGTATGCCTACGAGAACCCCCGTGACAAATTATCCATCAGATTCCTCAAGTCCGTTGCATCTGCACAAATTTTGTCAGGCAAAATAACATAACAGAAAATACTTTGTAAAAACAAACTCCAGTCAATAGAAGGCATAAGCATAAAAAACATAAAGCACAATGAAAACAAAAACAGGCATCCTGGTTCCTCAGATGGTCCAGTGTATTAACAAGTCAAGTTGACTCAGAGGCCACAAAAGAAACACATAGGCCTACTGATTTCCTCAGTCCATCAACTCAAGAAAAGACATCGCTTGTTTTAGGCATGTAGATATTTTGTGGTCATCCTTATCACTGGCCAGGAACTTCAGTGTAAAAATGAACTTCCATCAATGCAAAAGTTTCTTGATGGAGTGTTATTCCACAAAACAAACTCCAGCCGCTAATTGAAACCAACACAAAAAGAAACAAAAATGGCACCCAGCTTCCTCACACAGCCAAGAGCAAGTACAGTGAGTCAATCCACTCACATGAGAAACACAAAATGGCTTACTCACTCCAATGTATTGATGAAGGACAGTGTTTGCTTAGTTATTGCTTTTACATTGATGTAAAAGATTTTTGCATTCCTTGATTCGATCATGTTTCTCTCTTGTCGAATTCTGGGAACAAGAAAATGTTGTGATTCTTCCAAGAAAGCTTTCGTTTGCTCCTCGCAAAACACAAGATCTTTATCGGATGATCTCAGGAATTTGGCCTGTCTCCCTCAGCCGATCTTTGAGCTTGCTCAATTTCTAACTTATGGCCTGTTATGTCAAGCAGACTCGGGAAGAGCTCGTCTAGGAATTTCACCATATCTCTGCCCTCCTCATGTTCAGGAATTCCAACAATTCAGATGTTATTCCTGTGGCTCCTATTCTCAAAATCTTCAAGTTTTTCAAGAACATGCTCCAAATAAATTTTGGTCGCGAGCGGATTATCAGATAATTCCCTCTCCTATAACTCCAGATAATCAATCCACTTCTCAACACCTGCCACTCTTGTAACCAACTTGCAGTAATCAAGTGATGTATTACAGAGAGATGCTAAGTCAGCAACAACTTTTGTCAGCATCACAATCATGTTGGACAGTTGGAATTCCCCGGCCGCACCATTCAAACCGAGTCCATGGAAATTTATATTTCCAGAGTCCGAGGATTTTGAATTTTTTGACATATTGACTTCAAAGAGCAAATATGTAGCAGGGTGTATCTAATCTCACCAGATTATAACACAAAAATAACTAAAAACTAGCAAAGTGGCAGAGCTTGCCATCTACATGTGTGCTCCATGGTGTCCAAGCTCTCCCTAATTATTAGATTATTAAGAAATAAGTAAGCATACTTTGTAAAACAATAATAAGTTAACTATTTGTCACAAAATGTGTCTCAGACTAATGAAATTGTGTAGTGTGACTGTGTTGAAGTTCTCTGAATTGCAATTTCGTAAATTCCACTTCCTGTCATTCCATTTCAAATTCATGTTTAACTTCCTGTGGAGCTTTGGCCAATTCAATTCAAATTCCAACTCATGAATAGAAAGGGAGTTAATTATGAAATTCTGAATGTTGCATAACACTCAGGGTTGAGAGGGTTACTTTTGAAATGTTTTCCACTACAGAATACAGAATTAATGCTGTAAAATGTCATTTGTAAAATATTCGGTTAGATTACTCAAGGTCAGTAATGTATTCTAAATACTTTGGATTACTTCTTATTAGAAGTAAAAAGAAATCTAATAGAATACTTTTAGATTTTTTTACTTGTTTTGACTATAAAAACTCTGCAAGTACAGACAATACACATGTTAAAAATACATTCTCTGAAAAACTGAAATAGCATATGCAGTGTTGTTTCTAAAACAAGATAAATCTAACTGATTTTTAGACATTTTTTCAGGAAAATAATACAAAAGTGATTTATCAAGAATATGATTTTTGCCCTAATATCAAAGGTCTTACTTGATAAAAAAAATATGATCATGCCTGGTAACATGTGCATGTAAAATGGCTAGAAATAGCATTTTAGCTTAATGTAAAGCTGGCAATTTACACAAAGTTTATTTCTATTTCTTCTGCTCCAAACTTACTTCTCTGTCTGCTCGTATGAATGTAACACATCATAAGAAAGTGTTTCACCACTGTTCAAATGCACTTTGGATCACATCATTTATATGTAGGCCTATAAATGTTTTCCATCTGAAAGGACTAAATACAGTTACTTATATTTTGTATTTTAAATACGTAATCCCGTTACATGTATTCTGTTACTCCAACTTTGACAACACTGAATATACACCTGTTATATTGTAAAACTTTTAAGTGCTAGTCGTATATGTCTAGTTAATGCATTCAGTTTATTTTTAAGGAAAAAAAATAGTTTAGGCTTCAACAGTTTGGTTCATCGATTCGATTGGATCACACGTTAAATATGCGTAGCCTATAAAAAATACAGATGTAGATTAACGGTGCTCTTTGCTTGTGCCACTCGCTCAGAAAACATGTTTCTATATTTCTCAAACGGAATCAAAATATGAATTCTTACCTTGTAATGCCGTTTATCTTGCTGTCTTTCGATTTTATGGTGTTTCGCTCATAACGTTAGGCCCTACACTTGAACTTCTATGATCATTTAAATTCCACCATTTGAAGGCATGTGACTACTTTCAAATACTTTATCCATCAACGGTCTTTCTCCATCACTCGCTGACAAATTATCGGATAGGCATGAGTCCTATTTGTGTTAAAAACGAATCATTTCTCATTAAATTATTTAATTAATTTTTTTAAAATTATTTATACTATAATGACGAACATGCCAGTGTTTGTTATACGCATGCTCAAGGAGCGCTTGTACACGCATGCGGGTCATCTTAAGAGTGTCGGCTGTTTAGACAGGTGGCTGTTACGGGCTTGTTGCATGTGAACAACCTAAAAAAAATAACATCAGATTTGAGCACAAAAATCGGATCTGGGCCACATTCAGCTGCGGTTTGTACGTTGCCTGTCAAAACCATGAGCTTACATTTAAATCATGTTTGTGTTACTCATTACTTCTTACAGAAATATCAAGTCAAATAAACGTTATGCATGTGTGACAGAGCAAACGGGCACAACATTGTTGTGGACTACAAGTGCCAAAAATAAATAAATAAATAAATAAATAAGTTTAATTTAAATAAAAAATTAAATTCCTAAATCACTTTGCAAATGTACAAAATTCTGTTAAAACATGCAGTAAAATATAACAATGAAATAATCAAGTAAAAAATTACTATGAATAATTTTAAATAAAGGTACAATTAGATGGCAATGCATTCATGTAACCACATTTATTGTTAATTCAAACATTTGCCTTCACTGCCAGTGATTGTGTCAGAGGGCTGTGTCTTCTGTTTAAAATTATTGGTTGCATTCACATGTTTAACTGAACTGGCAAATAAATAAAAATCTGGAAAAGTTTTTTTTAGTGAAGTTTATTATTTGAATTTAACATTATATATATATATATATATATATATATATATATATATATATATATATATATATATATATCACACACATATATAAATTATGTGATTTTTTCCCCAATGTGTTTTATGTAATTACATTTTCGTTTTGTAATTAAATATATATATATATATATATATATATATATATTTTTTTTTTTTTAATTGACAAAATTTTTGGTAAGTGGCACTTAGTCCTTCGTATAACATGCCTGGAAGAGTATATGGGACAGCTGACATTGGAGCAAGAACAGAAAACACTTTCTGATAACTGCAGTGGTGCGACGTGCCTAAGGAAAAATAACAATATAAAGTACAGTATGTCCATCACACTGACATATCTATTATAGAGGAAATATGTGTGCGTGTGTATATGTTAACCTTAATGTACTGTACTGTAAGTCCATGTTTGCCTGCTTGATGAATCTGATGACCGTGTTGTTGTCTTGTTGCTTCAGCTGTACTATGCAGGCCAGCCCACAGATGGCACGCGAGAACTGAGTTACCCTCAAAAAGTCTGACATGTTCAAACAACCCTCAGGAATCACAGAACGGAACCAACAGCACGTGGGAACCGGGGATCTGATGCTACTGCAAAAAAAACAAGTGAGGAATGATGAATACATACAGTAACATTTGTTAATGTTCCCGCTTACAAAGACTTGGTCCTAAATATGGCGTGGCAATATCTTTGACTAATATATATATATATATAAATTTTTGTGACTCAAAAGTTCTTGATCACCTAATGTCACTTTGTAAGATTTAATTATTCTTGATGTTCTGGCTGGCTGCTCCTGAGACAGCACATAACCTCTCCATACTCTTGCATGATGCATACCATCTCACATTCAGCTACACTACACACACACACAGACACGCGCGCACACACGCACACACACACACACACACACACACACACACACACACACACACACACACACACACACACACACACGTACAGCTTAACACTATTGCTTTGTTGATGATATTATTAATTCAAAATTCAGAATATGCGATTTGCATGTGTCTAACACAGAGATGTTCAGTCTGTTAATAAAGGGACCAGCAATGGGACATTATCAATGTTCTCCAGATGTGGTCTCACATTCTCTATAGCCTTAAGTAAGTAGGCTAAGTAAGTTTGGCCTGAAAGCAAAACACAAAAGAGTCAAGTTCTTTAAATGCTCAAAGGTAAAACCTACTTCAGTGGTCACAATAAAAAAAAATCATAAAGAAACAGCAAAACCAAAAGGTGACACCATGATGCAAGGGTGCAGCCAATGTGTTCTGTGAGGTTGCTAGGCCATTGTTATGTGGTTTCTAGATTATTGTGGTTAATAGGCGATTCTTACTGGTCCAAGACTAGAGCCCATATTCTGGTGCTTAGAGATGGTTTGGTCCAGGGGCTGTACTAGAATGCAAGCGATAGGTGCATCAGAAGTTTCAGAGGGGGCAAAAAAAAAAAAAAGTGGTTTGGGTGCAATGCCCCCTATAGCCCCTGCTTAGACCTGGCAATGCTTGGGTCCCTCCTATAATGTAAATCTACTGTATTTTTCAGCATTTTTATCATCAGCCAATTGAAAATTGTCCAGTTGAAAAGAATGAGCTCACTTCTCGTCTACAAATCGCATGATATAAGAGAAGTCCATGATATAAAGTGTGATGTTTGAGGATGTATGTTTGCATATGCATTAATGGATATCACACCCTGTTTAGGTCCTCGACAAGACATGCCCCATCATGCTCCATTGCTCTTTATACTGCCTTCTCTCACAGTGTTTATGAGCAGAATTCCCTCCTCTGAGATTAATAAACGACACTGTAAATAAAGAAAGAATTTAGGGGGAAAGACTAGTTAAAAATGAATAGTTACTGTACATATTTCAGCAGTTCTCAACTGCAGGTCTGATCTGATTTCAATAATTGGCCCATTGTTAGTAAGGTAACTTCTGCTGGTGTTTATAAAACAACACTGTAAAAAATCTTCCATTTTTGTCTGGCAAATTATTATTACTACTACAAACTATTTTAAAAGCTGATTGAACAATCAAATGTATAAAAAGTTTAGACTACTTAAAAAGATCAATAAGTTCAATTCTATGCCTTTCAGTGTGATCAACTTAAAAATTTAAACAGCAAGAACATTCAATGTCAAGTTTTGTCTTGAAGGTAGATCTTGCAGGCTTTTGAGCATGCTCAATCTGATCACTGATGAAGCCAATTGTGGCAGAATAATTCCATCTGCCTTTCATTGCTACCAGTGTGCAATCACTGCTAGTTTGGCTTGATATACAAGGAATATTTTCTTATTTAATGTAATTTATTTATGTTATGTAAATACTGATTTGTGACCTTTTGGTCAAAATGTTGGATTACTGTATTGACCTTAATAGTTGACAAGAATGCACTATTGTGCAGTAAATATACTGCATAGGATTGTCTATTTAGTGGGTTTTCTGTAGAAACTGTGAATGTTTGTGAAATGAAAATTTCATGTTTACTGTAGTAAGTCAGTTAAGGCCAGGGCTCCCACAGACATGGAAAATCAGGAATTATTAGGCAATTGAGGCATTTGTGATTTTGATTTTTGTGCATAGGCTATTCTCCACTCCAGTTGTCATGGTAAAGTCCTGAATATTCATGGGTCAAAAGATTTGTACACTTTATATTGTTGCATCTGCCACTGAGCATGCCAATTGGAGAAGCAATTTGTGAGGAGACAACACCCATAATCCCTTTCGCTTGAATGTATTTATGTGTATTTGGTCAAAACATGGTGACATATGAGTACATGTAACTTATTTAGAATTTTAGAATTAGTACATGAGATGCTTCTTGTTTTTGGGTTGTAGTTTTTAACGATGTCTTTCTGTATAAAGTTGTGTTTTATTTGAAGTAACCATCAGGGTGATTAGTGCTCACTTTAGTGATGTTTCTCAGTCTCCAAATTGATTGTACTTTCATGAAAGTTTTAGTGATTATTGCTGACACTGCTATTTCAGTCACCCTAGCTAAACAGTATTTAGGGGGCTGACACATGAAATAGAGTGGAAATGAAAAGATGCTTATCAAAGAATGTATTGCTCCAAACTTGAACTTGGGCTAACTTTAGAAATCACTGATGTTTCTGAGTGTGTTGGACTTAATTTATTTAGTTATTTGAAAGCACATACAAACTTACATTTAAGGTGATACAACTAATTTACCCATGAGTTGATAAAACTTAAAGTCCTGGAGCTGGTTTCTAATTTTTTAAACTTTGTATTTTTTTACAGTGAATGTAAAATCAGGGTCATGGCAAACCAATTGAGAATCACTGTTATAACTTTGTTATAAGCCTGAAAATCTATCTCTTTCTTACCTTCCTCCACTGTTTCCTCCATGTGACCTACAGCCACCCCTTACCATTTACAGGCATATAGTTGGACTACCAAACAACTGAATTAGTATCTAGATGTGCCATAGGCCAATAAAGGAATTACTCTATATGATAATTAAAGGACAAAAGTGGGCGCTGGTGTAAAACAAAAAATATAGGTAACACTTTATTTCTTCTTGTTTCACATCAATATGCATGTATAAATACTAATACTTTTACTCCAAACAGGACAAATACAAAAAATATATTATCACACTACTGTGATAATGGGAATTATTGCACACTGCCTAATGATATTGCACTAAAAAGAACCCCAAGAGTACAAACGTATTAGTCACAATCATAAACAAAACAAATAAATACAATTCAAAAATACACAAAAGAAAAAAATACAAAACACAAAATCTCTTCCCCCACATCTCACAACGCACCCGCTGGGCACTTAGTCTACTCAACCAAAAACTAAACACAGGATCATTGAGTTAGTATGGAGGCAAAAGAAAAACATTGACTGACAAACTCCCCTGAACCATGGATGAAGCTTGCAAAGTTGTGTCCTTGATCACGTGATCTCATGCCACTTCACTGCATCGATTCATTTAGAATCACGTGGCCAACTACCTGGCTTCAATACTGGTCGCGTCAAACAAGGCTGTTTCTGTAAACAATTAGTGTCTCCACAAAACGTCAGTCTCAAGTACCGACAGCTTCAAACAATGGTGCTTCGCATTTTCAATCCCCTGCGCTGTAGAAACGTGGTACTAACACGCTCAATTGGCTTGTCGCCCTCTGAATTACATCACACTATATGGCTGACCTAAAGTCACATTTTCTGATGGCGCCTACCTGACCTCATTTCACATTTACCACATCCACATTGTTTAGGTTGAAAGGGAAGCTCTCTGATTGTAGGGAGATGAGTTCCATCCTGTCTCCAGTCTTCACATTTCTGTGGAGAACTTCAAGGGATAGTTCACCCAAAAAATGAAAATTATCTCATCATTTACTCAACCTCATGCCATCTCAGATGTTGTGAATTTGTTTCTTCAGCAGAGCACAACCAAAGATTTTTAAAAGAATATCTCAACTCTGTAGGTCCATACAATGCAAATCAATGGTGATCAGACTTCTGTAGCTCCAAAAATCACATTAAGGAAAGATACACTCAAAAAAACTATTTTAGCCTATTTTTAAGAGCCCATTTCAATTGAATAACAAATTTCCATCTAATTGAATTGAATAGTCTTGAAGAAAATGTAAATAATAAAACTTGCATTTTGTAAGATTCTTTTTAACATTTTATTTAGTTAAAGATTAGGCAATTCAAATAGATGGAAATGTGTTATTCAATTGAAATGGATACATCTTAAAAATAGGCTAAAATATTTTTTAAGTTTAGAAGTAATCCATAAGACTCCAGTGGTTAAATCCATATATTCAAAAGCGATACAATATGCATGGGTGAGAAAGAGATAAAAACTATCTGTCTATAGATTTTACTATAAATCTCCACTTTCACTTTTACATAATAAATTAAGTTGGTGCCAAGTTAGTTTCAATTTCACATCTGAATGTGAAATTAGAGTGGAGATTTAGAGTAAAAAAATTACTTAAAAATTGTTCTGATTCTCACCCACACCTATTTGTGTTCTGCTGAATAAAGAAAGTCATACACATCAGGGATAGCATGAGAGTGAGTAAATGATGAGAGAATTTACATTTTTGGGTGAATTATTCCATTAAGAGGGAAAATCAAAAAGCTTCCCTGCATGAAAGCATCATAGCCCCCACACACTGTGGGACAAAATACCTCAGGCTCATACCATACTGTAATATTTTATGTTGGCGTGTTTGAGTATTTATTTCTCCTGACCTTATTCCGAAATTCCTACTCACTGGTAAAACAGCCAAAGAGAATGAATGCACTGTACAGCCCAGAGATATGCCTGACCACATCAGGGTGGGCCTGATACTGAGACTCAACTCACTACGTTAAATGATGTATGAAAAGCTTATGTGCATGGTCCAGACATTGCAGACATACATGTAAATAGAATAAGTATAAGTACATTCAACAGAATAACAATGTACAGAATACCATTTTGACAATGTACAGAATAACAATTTAACAATGTACATAATAACAGTATAACAGTGTACAGAATAGCAATATACAGAATGACAATTAGCAATATACAGAATAACAATATAACACTATCCAGAAAAACAATACACAGACGTTTACACTGTTTGCATGTTACACAATCCACATTAAACTATATACAAACTGAACAGTTCAAGGCAATTGCAATGAATTGAATTTTCAACTTGAAACCTCAGAAAAGACCACTGGTGGTCTTTGACAACAGAGGTGAGATATACTTCTAAAAACATTGTTTGTGTTTTGCAGAAGAACACCATACACATCTGGAATCACATGAGGGTAATTAAATGATGGGAGAATAAATATCCCTTTAATTAATTACTGCTCATACAGTATTTGAGCCCATATGATAAATGTTCTTTAAATTAATTATATTGTAATACATTGTAGATGATTGTAAGAGTGCATGTTTTGTTTCCCTTTTTTGTGTGAGCTGGACACAGACATTTCAAAATAAGAGTCCTCGATGTATTTTGGGCTTGTTTGTACATCACTGTCAGATAATAATATAATGTATCTGATTACCACTAAATACCATGGTGTCAAGCTGATACATGTAAAATAAAATAAAACAAATCAATAAAACAGTATTGCAAAAAAGCAAAAACAAAGTTTGTTAGTGATGCATGCTCTTTATCTGTTCCTCTTTGCTTTGGTATCACTTTTAAACCAAAATCTGAATATAGTTACCTTACAGTTTGTTTTGGTTATGTTGTGGTTCTGCTTTCTCGATGTTGTGAAACCGACAAGACATTGCAAACCACAGTTTCTGTTATTGCACACAGAATCCTCGGTAGTGGAGGATAGAGAGCATTAAAAACATCATATGCATTACATTTACAGTAATAAGAAGATGGCAACATATGTGCCGCAGTCATGTACAGTACTTGGGGAAACGAGAATGGGCAGCGAGCTCTCCTCATTGCTAAGAGTTCTGCAGCTCGTGCTCCTTTCCAGTCGAATCGCAAAGAAAAATGCAAACAAATGTGTTCCCACTCAAGGGTTATGTCCACTGAGGTGCGGATGCAATCTTTGTTTTATTAAAATGTAAAGCTCCATATGGGTGGACTAGAACCCAGTGTGAGAGGTTTTGTTTATATTCTTTATTTTTTAAATAAAGCCCATTACACTTGCCTTCTGCATTTGGGTCCCTAACTTCATGCTTTGGCATATCATGACAGAAAAATCTGGCCATTTTTTGACCCAGCTCCAGCCCAAGAGAGATCGGTCTCCCAAGACACCACCTGGGTTCTTGGTTTTTGCTTTCAGTGTGGTAGCCCCATTGGTGTTTATGCTGAAGAGCTTTTCGATGCAGCCTGGGGGTGGTTTATTGGTGAGACCGTCCTCAAACACCACTTCTTGTCGGGCCTGGACATGTCCATCTGTCTAGAGGACCTGGGGGAGATGTTTAGCTGGCCCTATTGGGATTTGGTGGACAATTTCTCTCACTATTCCTCTGCACGCAGTTGACTGCTAGGAGGCGGAGGAGCCCGCTGCTGACCGCCAGGAGGTGTAAGAGCCTGCTGCTGACCGCCTGGATGCAGAAGAGCTTACTACTGACCACCAGGAGTTCTTCTGACCTTACGGAAGAGGAGGAGAAGGGTCCCTGCTTCCTAGCCGCTGCCAGTGCTCACGGCCATGGAGGCCGTTTCCCAGCCGCTGCCAGCGCTCCCGACAATGGAGGCCACCGCACAGCCTGTCCAGTTCCCCGTGGTCATGGAGTCTATCCAGTTCCCTGAGGCTGCCGACGAACCTGTCCTGTTTCCTGTGGTCGTGAATGAGCCGGTCCAGTTCCTTGTGGTCATCAAATCCGTCCGTTTCCCTGAGGCGGTCGACAAACCTGTCCTGTTCCCTGTGGTGATCGATGAGCCTGTCCAGTTCCCTGTAATCTTTGAGTCTGTTCAGTTGTCTGAGACTGTCGACGCGCCTGTCCTGTTCCCTCTGGCCCTGGACTAGACCGTAGAGTTCCCTGAGGCTTTCGACAAGCCACTCCATTTCTCTGTGACTGTCGACAATCCTGTCCAGCCTCCGGTGGTCTTTGACAAGCCTGTCCTGTTCCCTGTGGCCATTGACGAGCCTGTCCAGTTTCCCGTGGTCGTCAGTGACCCTATTCAGTCCCCTGTGACCATCGACTATCCTGTCCAGTCCCCAGCGGTCATCTACCATCCTTATGCTCAGTCCAGTAACCAGCACCCATCAGACATCAGCCACCAGGTCAAAGTCAAGTCGTTCCTTGGAGGCCATAACACTTGCCTCCTGCCTCTGGGTCCTTTCCTCACTTCACACTTTGGCATATTGTGACACCCTAAGCCTCTATCACAAGGCCCAAATTATTTACCACTAGACCACGCAGTCAGATGCTTATTAAAATAACTTATTGATGTACTTCTCATAACCAACAGTATCAGATGTTTGTTTGAACAAAGAGATATCCCTATTCAACTGTGAATTATTACTTATTTCTGACTATATTATTAAGCTGTAGGCTATTCTTAAATGTGATCTTGCCAATGAGAGTTATCAAACCATCTTCTCTTGGGCAAAACAACATTCATGCTCATCCTCCTCCACCTTAAACTAAATAATGATGTTTAAAAATTAGAAGAGCTCATTAAGTTGGTTGTCCCCGCGACCCTGTACACAGGATAAGCGGTTGACGATGGATGGATGGATGGATGGATGGATTAAGTTGGTTGTCACTTTGAGATTACACCAGCGGCATGTAATTACAATTTCATGACGATCACGTTTGAAACAATTAACTATAGCTCACTTCTGATCATAATTTTATAACTTTATTTTCTGTTTAGAGCGCAACAGTTTCTGCATCAGAAACACTGCTAGTGTAAAAGCACATGCATTGTTTGCAGCTAAATTTTGCTTTTCGGTAATCAAAAACCTATTTTAGCTTAAAAAAAGTAAACCTACTTTTTCTGATTTCACTGTGAGATCAGTTTGGGTAGTAAGCCATTCTGAATATAGCTCCAGTTTTGATCAATACCTGATTGGGGTCCTTCAAGCCAACCTCTTTATCTCTTTCTCTCTTCATCTCTTTCATTCTTTGTCTGTCTCTTGTGAAGAAGTGGATTTGCTAAAGAGCAGAATCTTTTCTGTGTTTGGGCTGGGCCAAAACACAACATAGGACCTGCAATACACACATGTAGACACACAAGTTGTTTATTTTTGAAGGGCTTTCATTTCAATTGACTTGTTTTGTTCATGAATCAAGGTAATTATAAGTCAGTTTTAAGAGGTTTTACTATATTTCTGAGGAAATTGTCAGAAATTTAGTCCTTACAAGCAATAAGTGCACAAAGATCACATGAGGCTTTGTTCATAGGTATTCCCACATTCTGGTAATGCAATCAAATGCATTCTGGTACACACTGAAAAGCTCTTATTACAGGATTGCATTACTGTAAGACAGATAGGATAACATTCACTGCCCATACCTCATCCCACGTGCAAGATATTATCAATAACACATAGGGAAATATGAGGCTGTTTGGAACAGGCAGGCTATGACTATGACACTGAAATGTACTGTACCATGGCCCCAAAAAGGATATGGATACTTAAAACACACTTAAACATAAATGAATATCATTGCATAAGATAACACAATATCAAACCCAGGCACGTGCACACATAGACATCAAAAGGGGCTTGAGCACCTGCCCTTTTTATTCCTGGAGAGAAAGTGCCCTTTTTTCTGGGGTGCTTTTTTTGTGAAAAATAATATATATTCCTGTTTGTGCAGAATGCGCACAGCTTCCCTGTCAAGCAAATATATTTATTGAATAGTGTATATAAATATCGGGTCAGGAGTTCTGAAGCGCAGCGGCACACATCGGCACGGCACATCACACACACACACACACACACACACACACACACACACACACACACACACACACACACATGTTGTGTTTCCATGTTTTATGGGGACTTTCCATAGACATAATGGTTTTTATACTGTACAAACTTTATATTCTATCCCCTAAACCTAACCCTACCCCTAAACCTAACCCTCACAGAAAACTTTCTGCATTTTTACATTTTCAAAAAACATAATTTAGTATGATTTATAAGCTGTTTTCCTCATGGGGACCAACAAAATGTCCCCACAAGGTCAAAAATTTCGGGTTTTACTATCCTTATGGGGACATTTGGTCCCCACAAAGTGATAAATACACGCTCACACACACACACACACACACACACACACACACACACACACACACACACACACACACACACACACACACACACACACACACACGAGGCAGAAGCAGCGACCCCTCCCAGCAGTGTTTTTATTGGCTTGTGTTGAGGTGAGTGGCGATGAACAAAAGATTAAACTACCAGTGCCTCGAATTTACTGCTGATTAGCCAAAGACAAATATAGTTAACCTGTGTCTTGCTAGCATGCATGCCTCATGAGCTACTAGCTAATGTAAATAAGTTAGCTACAGTTTAGCTAAGGCAAATATATCATGGCCATAAAGTGCAACTGTACTAAATGGGGACCCTACAGGTGAATACAGTGTGTGTGTGTGTGTGTCTAATAACATCATCACAATCGATAAACTGATATGCAAATTAGGCGTCAACTAGTTAAAATGCGCATATTTGCATCTAATTGACAGGGCAATGCAGGTAAATAGGATAAACAAAATAATTAAAGCATATCACCACAGAACGTCCCCAGTTAATGACTTACATACATCAAGAGTCTTTCCCCCTGAAATTTAGAAATCTAAATTGGTGAATTTAGGAGAAATCTACAGATGCAAACAGATGGAGGATAGTAGGTTTAAAACAAACTCCATCTAAATGTGGAGATTTTGAAGGTTTTATTTGATGATGATGATACAGTCCTCCCTCAAATGTGAAACTAAGTCCATGTCACCATCAGTTATTGTGTATGTGTGTGTATGTACATGCATAGCAATAATAATATTATATTTTTGTATAATATATTATGTACATATTATGTATTTGATTAAAACATTCAGGCAATTCAGTATTCTGATCCTTGGTTTCAAATTATTAGTAAAACACGCCCCTCTGCTTGATGCAGTTATTTAGGTTATTCTAAATATATACTTGAAACTAGTAGCATAGAAAACATGCACATTGTGGCATGGTTTCCTTTGCTGCTCTATACACCTAGTGAATACTAAGGAGACCACGGTTTCTGTGTGAACTGATTATTTTGTAGACATCTTTTGAAAATGAAACAATTGCGTGAGTTTGAGGAAGATAAAATTAATTAACTTTTTAAATAATTTTTTTAAAAAGGAAGTCAGAGTTGTGTTAATATATATACTTTTTTTTTTTTAAAAAAAGTAAAAAAAATACGTAATTATGAGAAGTGCCCTTTTTTTCACTTGAGCCCCTGCCCCTCAAAATGTCTGTGCACGTCCCTGATCAAACCAAGATTAATTTTTACAATAATTTATTTTTTTACATTCCAAATAATTACCAACAATACATTCATTTCCCATGGTTACACTTGTGAGTAATATATTAACACCCAACAACTGTGTTGAATATATCCACCAGTCTGTTGACTGTGGGCACATCTGTAGAAGAGCATGGGCCTTCTTGCTCTTGTGAATATCCTGAGGCTGTAGTTACAAAATAGACTATTTAGGAGTACAAGTGTACAGGATATGCTTTGCCATTGTTTATAATTACTTGTGTCATGCTATTACAAGCTGATTTAGTGGATGTGCTGTAAGGGTGAGCTTGTTTTCTGAATAGAGTCCTTAAGCTCTTAAGTATTCTTCTGCAGTCACTATTTTGTGACTGATAGATGAGCTAGTATTTAAAGTCAACTCCTATCAGAAAGGAATACTAGAATCCTACTGGAGCACAAAAGAACATTTACTTGTACTAAGAAGAACAAACCAATTGGAGCCAAGTGAAATCTCTTAAAAATCTAAATGTGTTTCTTATAAACAGCAATGATGAGTTTTAATAGAATAAAGAGATCTGTACAATATCTAAAACTACAGTATGCTTAGATTTGAAACGTTACCAAAGTCTGCAATCAAAAGTCTGAGCTATGCTATCCACAGATATTTTATAGTTCTGTATTCGTACTATAAGTCATAATATTTCTAATTTGTGTCTGTTTATATTTCTCCAAATGGGATTTTAGGAAAAACATATGAGGCACTCATATGTTAACTCAAATAAATGTACTTTGAGCAATAAAAAAATCCTCACTTATAATATTTGCGCTCAGTCCTCTTCTGTGGACTTGAACCACCTCAGGCACTGGAGTCTTAATTACCCTGAAGAGCTGTGGTTGGAGCAAATGATGTGTGTGGCAGCGGGGGCGTGGTCAAGCGCCCGTCCGGGAGAGAAAAGCGGTAAGGGCGCTCACACCTGAGCTAAATGATGACTAACACCTGTCTCTGATTGCAGTAACATGAGGAGAGCGGCATAAAAAGGGCAGGAGCGACGGAGCACAGGAGGGGAAAAAGAAGCAAAGACTGTCTCTGCAGACCCTTTAAAGAAAAGATTAAAAAAGACTTACCCTTTAAGTTGACGCTGGTTTCCTTGTCTTGTGTTACATTGGTGCAGAAACCCGGATCATTTTTTTCTTTATGATGGAACAAGGTCAGCCCCATAGAGTCCTCCCAGCTGGCGGAAATCCTCCAGTCCCTCGCTAATCTCCATCAAGGCCACCAACAATCCCTGCTTGAGCTCCGGCAGGATCAAGATCGGCGGTTCTTCGAGATCATGCGGGCTCAGGCAGAGGACCGACTCGCTATCCGAGCCTCCTCAGCCAGGAGGCTGCGCCAGCCCCAGCCGCGACCCCGGACACCCACGCTACGCTGCCCCGCCCATGTTACAGAAGATGGGGGTGGCAGATGATCCTGAGGCCTTCCTCGACCTGTTTGAGAGGACGGCTGAAATCTGGGGCTGGCCGCCCGAACAGTGGGCAGCCCGTCTAATTCCTCTCCTGTCCGGGAAGCACAGCTCGCGGCACAACAACTGCCAGCGACGAACCTCCTGGCTTACTCTGACCTGAAGAGGGCCATTCTGCAGCGGGTTGGTCGGAGCCCGGAAGAGAATCGCCAGCTCTTCCGAAGCATGAAGCTGGAGAAGTCCGACCGCCCGTTTGCGTTTGTTCAACGGCTCCGGGACGCTTGTCGGCAGTGGCTGCTCACGGGGGACCGCGACGTCGAGGGAGTCATCGATCAGGTGGTACTGGAGCAATTTACGCAAAGACTGCCCAGGAGAACGGCGGAATGGGTCCAGTGCCACCGCCCGGCGTCGCTGGAGGCAGCTGTTCAGCTCGCGGAGGACCACCTGGCGGCGATGCCGAGGGTAGATGAGCCCTCCCCCCTTTCTCTCTCTCCCCTTCCCCTGTGTCTTCCCCTGTTTCCCCCTGTTCCCTCTCGCTCTGCTCTCTCCCCAGGGCCCGTTCCTGCCCCCGCGAGGCGTGGAGGATACATCAGGCCAACTTCCCGGCCGTGGGAGAACCCGCCTAACCCTTCCCCGTCCTTCAGCCGCTCTCCTCCTCAGGTGGTGGCGCCCGCCAGCACGGGTGCGGCCGTGGCGCCTGGGCCGGTCTGTTGGAGGTGCGGAGACCCGGACCACTTCGGGATCAGTGTCCGCTGATGGAGGTGGGGACGGTGGTGCGGTCTCCGATGTCCCGCAGGCTGCCCCGGTCGGCTGGAGCGTACGGGTCCCGGTAAGGATCCAGGGGGTACATACCAAGCATTGATGGATACCGGCTGTAATCAGACCACCATCCACCAACGCTTGGTTCAACCCGGGCTTTGGGCACAGCTAAACGGGTGAGGGTGAGGTGTGTGCATGGGGATATTCACAAGTACCCCATGGTGACTTTAGCAATCAAATTCGGGAGAAAAACATAGTGTGGAGGCAGCGGTTAGTTCCGCCTCACCCATCCGCTAATCTTGGGTACTGATTGGCCGAATTTTAGAAATGTATTAGAGGAAGTTTGTGCGGATGGGTCCTGCATGAAAGTGAAGAGGTGTGTGATGTGCGATGCTTTGGCAGGGAGGCGGAGCCGGGGCCGTCCTCGGCTGCTCCGAGTGACGAGGGAAGGGGCGAGGGGTCACCCCTCCTCTCAGGGAGTTCCCTGAGGGGACTTCCCTTGGAGCAGTCGCGGGATGAAACCCTTAAGCACGCTTTGACCAAGTGAGAGTAATCGATGGTCAACAACTCCGGCCGGTGTCGGCATTTCATATCCGTATTTTTCGCTTATTAAAGATCGGTTATATAGAGTGACGCAGGACGCTCAAACAAAGGAGGAAGTGACACAATTGTTGATCCCACGGAGCCGCCGGAAATGGTTTTCCAGGCGGCTCACTATAATCCTATGGCCGGTCACCTAGGGAACGGAAAACACTTTTCCGTCTAATAGCCCGCTTCTATTGGCCGGGCATTGGCGGCGACGTCCGCAGGTGGTGTGCGGCGTGCGCGAATGTCAGCTGGTAAACCCACCGGCCACCCCAAAAGCGCCTTTGCGCCCCTTCCGTTGATCGAGGTTCCCTTCGAGAGAATTGGAATGGACCTCGTCGGGCCATTAGAACGGACGTCATCGCGGACATCGCTTTGTGTTAGTCCTGGTGGATTATGCAACGCGATATCCGGAAGCAGTGCCTCTGAGCAACATCTCAGCATGCAGTGTTGCCGGGCACTCTTCAAGATAATCTCCCGGGTGGGGTTCCGAAAGAAATCCTCACCGACCAAGGCACTACGTTTATGTCACGAACACTTCGCGAACTTTACTGAATTATTGGGCGTTAAGTCGATTCAGCACTAGCGTGTACCATCCGCAGACGGATGGGCTGGTGGAATGATTTAATAAAACACTCAAAAATATGATTCGTAGAATTCGTGCACGAAGACGCTTAGGAATTGGGATAAGTGGCTGGACCCCCTGTTATTTGCAGTACGAGAGGTCCCGCAAGCCTCCACGGGATTTTCCCCATTTGAGCTGCTGTACGGACGATGCCCACGCTGGGTCCTCGACGTCATCCGTGAAACTTGGGAGGAGGGACCTTCTAGTGCCGAAAATGAAATTCAATACGTTCTTGATCTTCGAAGCAAAACTCCACACACTGGGGCAATTAACACAGGAGAATTTGCTCCAGGCTCAAGAACGCCAACGCCGGCTGTATGACAGGGGTGCTCAGCTACGGGAATTTGCACCGGAGATAAAGTGCTTGTATTACTCCCAACATCGAAGCTCTAAATTACTCGCCAAGTGGCAAGGACCCTTTGAGGTCACACGACGCCAGTAGGGGACCTCGATTATGAAGTTAAACGTACCGATAGAGGGGCGCGTCAAATATATCACCTCAACCTCCTGAAATTGTGGAGGGAAGAGGCGGCCTCTGTGACGTTGGCAACGGTAGTTCCGGAGAGGGCGGAGCTCGGACCGGAGGTAAACAAAGCCTGCGATCCTAACACCCTGGTTCCTTGTGGAGACCACCTCTCACCACGCCAACTTCGCAGAGGTTTCCGAACTACAAAAGGAGTTTGCAGACGTGTTCTCTCCTCTACCGGGCCGTACAGACATCATACAACACCACATCGAGACCGAGCCGGGCGTAGTGGTACGTTGCCGCCCTTATCGCTTGCCCGAGCATAAAAAGAAAATAGTTCGGGAAGAATTGGACGCGATGCTGGACATGGGAGTAATAGAAGAATCTCACAGCGATTGGTCCAGCCCGGTCGTCCTTGTTCCCAAGAGCGACGGGTCTGTACGTTTCTGTGTGGATTATAGAAAAGTCAATCGCGGTGTCTAAATTTGACGCCGTACCCAATGCCCCGTGTTGATGAACTGCTCGATCGGTTAGGTTCTGCTCGGTTTTATTCGACCTTGGATCTAACGAAGGGTTATTGGCAGATCCCCTTGACACCAATATCCCGTGAAAAACGGCCTTCACCACGCCGTTCGGATTACACCAATTCGTGGACGCTTCCTTTCGGTTTGTTCGGGGCACCAGCCACGTTTCAGCGCCTCATGGATAGGATCCTCAGACCGCATACTGCTTACGCCGCTGCTTATCTAGATGATATCATCATTTATAGCAATGATTGGCAGCGGCACTTGCAACATCTGAGGGCCGTCCTGAGATCGCTGCGGCGGGCGGGCTCACGGCAAACCCGAAAAAGTGCGCGGTTGAGCGTGTGGAGGTACGGTATCTGGGGTTCCACTTGGGTCATGGCCAGGTGCGACCCCAAATTGACAAGACCACGGCGATTGCGACTTGCCCTAGACCCAAGACCAAAAAGGAGGTGAGGCAGTTCCTGGGGCTGGCTGGCTATTACAGATGGTTTGTACCTAATTATTCGGATGTCACCAGCCCGCTGACTGACCTTACTAAAAAGGGGCTCCAGATCCGGTCCAGTGGTCAGAGCAGTGCCAACAGGCGTTTACAGAGATTAAAGCTGCACTTTGTGGGGGGCCGCTTTTGCATGCACCTGACTTCTCTCTCCCTTTTGTTTTGCAGACGGACGCTTCAGACAGAGGGTTGGGCACCGTGCTCTCGCAGTTGGTGGAGGGAGAGGAACGCCCGGTGCTGTACATTAGCCGGAAGCTCTCCTTGAGGGAGACTAAGTACAGCACCGTAGAGAAGGAGTGTTTGGCCATCAAGTGGGCGGTCCTCACCCTCCGATACTACCTGCTGGGGCGGGCCTTCACCCTCTGCTCGGATCACGCCCCACTGCAGTGGCTCCACCGCATGAAGGATACTGAACGCCCGGATCACCCGTTGGTATCTGGCCCTCCAGCCTTTTAAGTTCAAGGTGGTCCACAGACCGGGGTGCAGATGGCTGCCGCTGACTTCCTCTCCAGAAATGGGGGAGTGGTAGGCAGGCCGGATGACGCCCGGCCTGAGTCGGGCGGTGGGGGTATGTGGCAGCGGGGCGTGGTCAGCGCCCGTCCGGGAGAGAAAGCGGTAAGGGCTCACACCTGAGCTAAATGATGACTAACACCTGTCTCTGATTGCAGTAACATGAGGAGAGCGGCATAAAAAGGGCAGGAGCGACGGAGCACAGGAGGGGAAAAGAAGCAAAGACTGTCTCTGCAGACCCTTTAAAGAAAAGATTAAAAAAGACTTACCCTTTAAGTTGACGCTGGTTTCCTTGTCTTGTGTTACAATGTGCCTACAATGCCTTTCACCATCCAAAAGGGATGGAAGGGATGAGAGGTGACTAAACACATCACAGCAGAATAAGACGACGTGCTATTCTTTCTGTATTCATCTATGTAATGAGGTTCAAGGCATGAGGAAGTGGGAGACGGTGATTCCAACTCAGGAATGTCACTATTTTTTGCTAAATAAATTGTAGCGGCCAACACAAGCAGCTTCTCAGCTATATCTTTTCATTAAAAGCCCCAATCACTCCTCACTGAAACACAAGACAGGTGTTAAGCACAGGTGGAAATCATTCACCACTCATCTCCCCTGCTTCACTCTCCATAGCACAGCACTTGGCCACGCCTCCACAATCAACCAATCAAATATAAGCAAAAAATGGGAGCATCACAACTGAGTCAGTACATTCTCTCATTTAAATGCTCTTGTAATAAGAGTTAGTGACTAGGTTCCAATCATGCAGTGATAGAATAAGGAAAATAGAGTTCATGTGTTGAAAATGGCAGTAAAGAAACAGAGTGGTGGTGGCGTAGTGGGCTAAAGCACATAACTGTTAATCAGAAGGTTGCTGGTTCGATCCCCACAGCCACCACCATTGTGTCCTTGAGCAAGGCTTTTAACTCCAGGTTGCTCCGGGGGGATTGTCCCTGTAATAAGTGCACTGTAAGTAGCTTTGGATAAAAGCGTCTGCCAAATGCATAAATGTAAACACAAAAGGTGTGTGACACCAAGTCAGAGTTTGGGTGTGGAAATAAGGAGACGAGGAGCAGTAACAAGCTTCAGGTTTGGCTTTTTATTCACTAGTTTTTCTTTTGTGTACAGCATAGGTACTTTTTGTTGCTTTTCACGCAGTTAATAATGAACTCCTCGGAGGAGAAGCGATCTATCTACAGGAGTCTGCAGCTGTATCCCTCCTTGCGTGAAGACCTACTTGGGTAAAGACCAGCGAGTCTACCTGTGCGAGTCCACCGAGCAAAGACACTGACAAGGCTCCACTCAGCAAAGCACTTAAGTATTTTTCTATTCTATCTCTTTTATTATTTTACTTATACATACTAACATGTCTAGTTCACTAATAACACATGCCTTCAAGCACATCCCTGTTATCTGTTGTAGACCAATCACAAGATACAGATGCAAGACAAAACGCAACCCACACAACCTATGGCCGCTTTGCACTTCAACACCTGCTCCACTCTCATTCTCAGTTGGACTCTGGAACTGCCAGTCTGCTGTGAACAAAGCTGCCTTCATTCCAGCTTTCGCCACACAGTCCACCCTCAGCATCCTGGCACTGACAGAGACATGGATACGTCCTGAGGATACAGCAACACCTGCTGCTCTCTCCAACAACTTCTCCTTCTCCCACACCCCTCGACATACTGGTAGGGGTGGGGGAACAGGTTTGCTCATTAATAATAACTGGACTTTTTCACCACAGGCTTCACTATGTAACAATACATCTTTTGAATTCCATGCCATTACTACAATGCAACCCACAAAATTACATGTGGTTGCCAGGTCAGCTGACAAGCTTTCTTGAGGAGTTGGATGTCCTGCTGTCCTCCTTACCAGAGGATGGCAGGCCACTTGTGGTTCTTGGTGATTTCAACATACACCAAGACAAGCCCCAGGCCATTGAACTGAATACTCTTCTGGCCTCATTTGATTTGGAAAGACTACACACCACAGCAACTCACAGGTCGGGCAACCAGCTGGACCTCATTTTTACACGTAACTGTACCACCTCAAATATTCTTGTTACACTTTTACATGTCTCTGATCACTACTTTGTTCAGTTCAACATGATTCTCCCATCCATTGTAAAACCGACTCCACCTTTGGTTCCCTTTCTCCATAACCTCCGTTCCCTCTCACCCTCCCGCCTTTCCAGTGATGTCTCTGCCTCTCTTCCCACAATAATTGTATTTTCCATGCTTAATGTAAACACCACCACAGACACACTTAGCTCTACTTTAAAAACTTGTCTAGACAACATCTGTCCTCTCTCCTCTAGACCAGCACGTACTACACCACCCAGCCCCTGGCTGTCTGACGTCCTTTGTGAACATCGGACTGATCTCAGGGCAGCTGAGAGGAGATGGCGGAAATCTAAAGATCCAGCCGATCTATGTAAATATCAGCTTCTGCTTGCAACTTTTTCAGATAATGTTAAAGCTGCAAAAACTTCATATTACCAGGCCAAGATCAACAGCACCACAGACACTCGTAGCTTGTTTAGAACATTCAACACACTTCTCTGCCCTCCCCCTCCACCACCTGACACATCACTGACAGCAGATATCTTCGCCACATTTTTTACTAATAAGGTTACAGCCATAAGCAATACATTCACTGCACCACACCCTGTCAAACACCTGGCTCCTGTATGCAACTCTTTGTTCTCTATGTTCTCTCCTTTAACTGACACTGAGGTCTCTAAACTCCTGCTCTCCAACCACCCCACAACCTGTTCCCTTGACCCCATTCCATCACACCTTCTCCAGGCCATCTCTCCGTCCATCCTACCGGCACTTACACACATAATTAACACATCCCTTCTTGCAGGCACTTTTCCCAATACATTTAAGCAGGCTTGAGTAACCCCACTGCTGAAAAAACCTGCACTTAACCCCACACAGATAGAACACTACAGACCAGTCTCTCTCATCCCATTCATGGCAAAAACACTTGAAAGGGCAGTTTTCACAAAACAAGCTGCTGGATGACAATCAGTCAGGCTTCAAAAGTGGACACCCCACTGAGACTGCCCTGCTGTCTGTCACTGAGTCGCTGAGACAGGCGAAAGCTGAATCCAGATCATCCGTTCTGATTCTGCTGGACCTTTCTGCTGCCTTTGACACAGTCAACCATCAGATCCTACTCTCCACCCTCTCTAAACTGGGCATCGCTGGAACTGTGCTTGGCTGGATCAACTCCTATCTCTCAGAAAGGTCCTTTGAGGTAGCCTGGAGAGGGGAGGTATCCAAGCCACATCAGTTACTTACTGGGGTACCTCAGGGATCAGTGCTTGGGCCACTTCTCTTCTCCATATACACAACATCACTGGGACCCATCATCCAGTCACATGGTTTCTCTTACCACTGCTACGCTGATGACATGCAACTCTACTTGTCTTTCCAGCCCAACGACACCACAGTGACCGCTCGAATCACTGCCTGTCTGGGAGACATCTCAGCCTGGATGAAGGAACACCAGCTTCAACTCAACCCAGCCAAGACTGAACTCCTTGCTGGGTCCAACTACAGTTTCGCCTTCCAAAACGGTCAGAAATCTAGGGGTAACCATTGATGATGAGCTAAATTTCACAGATTTACACTCTACAATATCAGGAAGATAAGACCCTTCCTCTCTGTACATGCCACACAACTGCTCGTTCAGTCACTTGTCATAACTAGACTGGACTACTGTAACGCTCTCATTGCAGGCCTTCCTGCATGTGCTATTAGACCTCTCCAAATGATCCAGAATGCAGCAGCACGTCTGGTCTTTAATGAACCTAAGAGAGCACATGTTACACCACTCTTTGTCTCTCTCCACTGGCTGCCGGTTCATGCACGTACTAAATTCAAGGCCCTGATGCTGGCATACAAAACAGTCACTGGGTCTGCTCCAGCATACCTAAAAACATTTATGCAGAGCTACGTTCCCACCAGAAGCCTGCGGTCGGCTAAGGAACGTCGCCTTGTCATACCAAAACAAAGAGACACCAAAACACTTTCCCGGACTTTCAGTTTCATCATACCATGGTGGTGGAATGACCTTCCCAACTCAATCCGGGAAGCTAACTCACTCTCTATCTTCATAAAACGTCTAAAAACACATATTTTCCAAAAGCACTTAATCGGTCATTAACATTTTTTTAATAAAAATAAAAAATTATTTACATTTCTTGTTGCACTTAAATCTGTTTTGTATACTATTCTGATGATAGTGAAACTTTGTAGTATGGCACTTTTCGTACCACTGTCTCCTTAAGATGATTTGCTTATGTTTTCCTCTTTTGTAAGTCGCTTTGGATAAAAGCGTCTGCCAAATGAATAAATGTAAATGTAAATGTAAGTCTCAACATAAACATACATTTTTTCAAAACACTCGTTAGATCATAAACACTCTGTTGATCACACACCAATGCTGTATATTTGTTCTCTCTCCCAAGGGAAGGGATCTCTGGTGTGTTCAGCTGTTTTTAAG
The DNA here is from genome assembly GCF_025860055.1 of Xyrauchen texanus. Taxonomy (NCBI): domain Eukaryota; kingdom Metazoa; phylum Chordata; class Actinopteri; order Cypriniformes; family Catostomidae; genus Xyrauchen; species Xyrauchen texanus. The sequence continues at coordinate 34,347,809 of NC_068286.1, read as the reverse complement.
GGCTCTCTCTGCTATCACTGTAATGAGAAACAGCTGTTAGAAATAATGTCAACCAGCTTGACGAGCCACACAACTCCTTGGACTACCCTCAGGATTTTAGGAGATTGAGGTGGTAAACTTGACATGCTCCTTTCAGGACAGAAAATGTGGCCGCAAATGGAGGCAGAGAGACTGGTTAATGGCGTCTTCCCGTTTAACACGTGTCTCCGCTGATACGATAATTTAGGGACAAAGCTGGGCTCTATCGCCAAGTTATCTGTTCACCAAATGTGTGTGTAGGTATGTTTATGAGGGGTTGTGTGTGTGTGTGCGTTTGGTAGGAAAGAGAGAACAGGGGATGGCACCGAAGCCAGTTTAGCGATCGTAGGAGAGACAGCAACCGTTAGCTTTATCACTCAGAGACATGGTGAATGGCTCGTAATCCATCCGCCGTGGTAATTTGTTCTTTAATGGATAAACTCGGTGTGCCGGTCTCACCCGCGATGGTGGAAATGCACAAACAGCCCAAAGTGGTTGGACCACAACACAGCAACTATTACAGTAATACCTTGAGGATTATTAGCAGACATTAGTAGATTCAGTGGTCCATAAACCATACAAGCACTAACCTTGATACAAAAGAATAACACACTATAATAATCGATCTCTGCCAAGACGTAAACCTCTTACATGTGTCGCCCGAGGACGTGGGTAGGATGTGTGTTCATCCGTCGCTTGGCACCTCGCTCTGTCGGCGGGCGTTACATGGCTGATTCTCAGTGGGTTGGCGGAGATATCAGTGAATCGACTCGGCTGAAGAAAGAGAAATCATCTTTAAATACATTACTTCCTTGGGCAGCGAGGCTACACCTGGGAGCATCAGGTGTGCAACTAGATGTGGTGAATACTGTCGCTGGAAGCAAGGCTTAGGAGGAATCTCCGGGGTTTTATACTCTCGATTACAATATGGTTGAGGGACACGTTCTGTCATGCGTTTCATCCAATAGGAGTTGACTGTTCGATCCTTCGGAATTTCACACCTAGTTGTAAAGTGAACAAGGCTTGATGCGATTTGTAATCTGTTTGGACTCCCTTTGTTTGATTTTGGCACTGTTTCTGTGTTATCAGGCTTTGAGTGTTCCTACAGGCCTAAGTCAGGCTTTATGACTGTGTGTAGGCCTGCCTTTGTCTCCTAACTGAGCACATGAGGCCCAACACCCTGTAGCTGGACAGCTGAAGGCCCCGGTGGAGGTGTGGCAGGCAATAATGACCAGCAGGTTTAGACATTTACCTGTGCATCCGAGTTCTTGCAATGTGGTTTTCGCATTAAGGTCATCCATAATAGCCATTGGTAAAAATGGATAACGCTTTATAACCTGGTTCAGATCACTGTTACAATGGTTTCTACAAAACAAAGCATGGAATTTACTCTGAAAAAGAGTAGGCTTAACTCATTTAAAAACTATAACAGTCATAGTTTAATCACACATGTTATCTTCCTCCCTTGAATGACTATAAACATTACTGCCATATAAAATACCATATACAGTTGTGTAATAGTTTTTTATATGTTTAACATTTTCTCTACTGGTAAACTCTAGATCATTGAAATAAAGACCCACGGATTATAACACAAATATAACAATATGTATTTTCTTAAATATTTCTGTATGGCTGCAAATGTAATTTTTGCACTCACTGGCTCACAGCTACAGTATCATCCAAAAACACTCTCAGTGCTTACACTCAAGCATATCCTGACAACTTCTTACATTAGTATGTGTATCTGGATAGAGATGTCAACTGTTTATCAGCTATCAGACACAGACTACAGAATCTAAAATCGTCACCATGCAAAAATGACAGAATATTCTGCGTTCAGTCTCTTGTTTAAGACCAATAGTTCTGAAATGAATTCTGCTATCGTTAAAATGAGTTAATCAAGCTGCACTAAGTCAAGAGGCCGCTTATACGACAGAGTGTGTGGTCATGTGTACTCATTTAATGTCCTGTTATTTGAATCAGAGAGGATTAACTAACATGCATAACATTCATACACATATGTGCAGCTGCAGTGAAAGCTCCCCTAATAAGGGTTATGTTGATGATTCAAAGATAAAACAGCCAGAGGATATCAGACATGTGCACACACTTAAGCTACACTTCGGACACACGCTCACATATACACACACTTGTGTGTGTGTCCGAAGTGTAGCTAAAGTGTCAAAATATACTGTATTGTGTTTGTGTGTGTGTGTGTGTGTGTGTGTGTGTGCATTTTTGAGGAATATTAAAATGTAATCAATGCTGTTTGTGAACTGGTCACTAATTTCCCTTTCACTTTAATTCTCTCTCTCTCTCTCTCTCTCTCTCTCTCTCTCTCTCTCTCTCTCTCTTTAATTCCCCTCTGCTCGCACTGTGCACATCTGTACTATGGCATACATGCACATACTCTAATTTTTAATGTCAACACTGTGCTTCCTCAATTTTCCACTCAATATATTTGTCGCTCCAGTTTTTACGCACTGAAGGCTACTCATCATTCCTCTATACATTTTTCTGCTCATCACCATCTCTATACATCTCCATATCCATGCATCCTCTGTAATCATTTTACCATTTTCATTTCCCTGTCATCTCATCCAATCTTTGCTTATTCTTTTCCATCTTTCTTGTTGTCAGAGGTGTATCTCCTCTCCACTGTTAATTTGCATAGAAACCACAGTTCTTTTATTTTTTGTTCTTTCTCTAATGGAGGCAGAGGCACTTTACAGTTTCAGAGCGACAGAACGTGATGAGCTCAGTTTCCAGAAGGGTGACATCCTGAAGGTGAGTGTTAGTGTGTGTGTGTGCATGCTCCACAGTACACTGTGGACATGGTGCATGACTGAAACTATAAGGATTCCTCTCTGCATGCTGTACTGTATATTTGAAGATATCTTTACTAGGACATTCAAACAGTGAGTCATTGTGTTGGGAGTGTGTGAGCATGTATTTCATTTGTGTGTGAGTGAGTGAGTGAGTGAGTGAGTGAGTGAGTGAGTGAGTGAGTGAGTGAGTGAGTGAGTGATCATGGATGATGGTGATATTTGAATCTTAGGAGCTTGTGAGAGCTAGGAAGTTGATATCAAATAAAGAGATATTTTATGAATATTTCTCTGTGGAGATTTATTTTTGAGAGTACATTTCTGCATATGCACATACCTGTTAATTCAAGTAAAAAATTAAAAAGTAATAGTTTAACAATTCTACTGTTATTGTAGAAGTGTGTATGTATGTGTGTGTTTTTATATATATATATATATATATATATATATATATATATATATATATATATATATATATATATATATATATACTTTACCAATTCATATTTCTGATCAAAAGGTAATGTTCTCAAATCAGTTTCACAACACAATGTTCCCAATGTAACAACTTTTCCCACACAGTACAGTGTGACTCAATGAGCAGGTTTTGGGAGGGTTACTTTTGAAATATATTCCACTTCAGATTACAGAATGCATGCTGTAAAATGTCATTTTAATGTATTCCATTAGATTTCTCAAGGTCAGTAACTTATTCTAAATACTTTGTATTACTTCTTCAGCACTGGTAGATTTTTTTCAATTGTTTTGACTATAGAGACTCTGCCAGTACAGACAATACACATGTTAAAAATACATTCTCTGAAAAACTGAAATATCTTATGCAGTGTTGTTTCTAAAACAAAATAAATCTAACTGATCTTGTTTTAAAGATTTTTAGATATTTTTACAGGAAAACAATACAAAAATGTATATCAAGAATATGATTTTTGCCCTAATATCAAAGGTCTTAATAGAGAAAAAAGAAATTGATCCAACGTGAATTTTCTTAATAAAAATATATTATCGTGCCTGATAATATGTGCATGTAAAATGGCTAGAAATAGCATTTTAGTTAACATAACACTGACAATTTACACAAGGTTTATTCATATTTCTTCTGCTCCAAACTTGCATATAAATTCATATGAATATGTATATGAATGTAACACATCATAAGAAAGTGTTTCTCCGCTGTTCAAATGCACTTTGGATCGCATCATTTATATGGATAAATGTTTTCCATCTGAAAGGACTAAATATTAAATGAAACAAATGAAAGAAATGCAAAGAAATGTCTTTAATCAAAATACATTTTGAGTGTAACTGTATTCTAATGACCACTTATTTAAACTGTAACTGTAGTGGAATACAGTTACTTATATTTTGTATTTTAAATACATAATCCCTTTGCATGTATTCCATTACTTCCCAACCCTGTACATGAGGTAACACTTTATTTTATTTTGTTGGCCCCATACAGATGTTCAATTGATTATAAGTGACTTATCAACTGAGTTGCTATAGCTTGTAAACATTGTTTCAACAAACATTCAGGAGACTTTCAGTAGCCTGTATAAAGATCTTTATTAATTATCTACTTACGTTATTGTTGAGAACATCAGTTCATTGAAAAAGTTGGACAAAACAATTACTTCTGTACATTTATATTTCTTTTACATACAGTCTATGTGCTGATTGCCATGTGGTGCTGCTATTCCTGCGTGATATTATCAGGATTGGTATTTACCATCTGTTGATAGTCTGTTTAAATAAAGGAGACATGTGGCTGTCAGTAAATCGTATTCCTTAGATGTTCAATTTATTTTTATGGTCCCTAGGTAACTATAGATGAACAGCTGATACTACCTTAATGTAAAGTGACTCTGTACTGGTTGGAAATTCATATGCAACAAACTGTCAGTAGAATATTTCCAGAAAACCTTTAAGCAAACAGTTAAGCAAACAAATGTAAGTAGGTCATTAATAAAGATCTATATACAGGCTATTGAAAGTTTGTTGAAACACTGTTTACTAGCTATAACAAGTCAGCTGATAAGTCACTGATAGTTAGTTGAATATCTGTAGGGGGACCATCAAAATAAAGTGTTACCATTTAGGTATATTTATATATGAATATAAAATGTATTACAGTTATTTATTTAATGGCTTTAAATAAACTTAAAAAGGTGGAAACATGAAATTGTTTGCTCAAGGATCCATTTCTACATGATCTAATCCAATAAATTAAATTGTGTTAGTGTAACTAAATTTGTCAGATTAAGAAACATTTTTTGGAATAAAAAAACTGTTAATTTTGATGTTACCTGGAGCTCATTTCTTAGGTTACCTTATATTTTAACGGGGTATGAATCACAAAACTATTTAAAATGAAAAGATGACACAAAATATCAAATAATTTGCCTAATAGAAAGTGTATAAAAACTACGTGTAACAACTTGCCCTGATGTAAATGTGACAACCTGCCCAACCTAATGTTTATGAAAAGTAACCTTTTTCTTGAGGACATTTCAGTTAAAATATTATATATTTTTATAGATTATAAAGCTGGCCCTTGTCATCATGTATCTTAGAGTAGGAAAGCAAATAGCAGAATTCTATCAATTTATCATTATCGCATTATAAGCTATCCGTGATTAAATCATTCAGCATGGCTGCAAAGGTCAACATATCACATCCAATAACAATCACTGGATTCACTGATTATAGTTTCTGAAAGAGATCGAATATTTGACTTGCTAACTTTTCTTTCTCTATGTAAGTGTTATATATTTCATTATTTTAATTAGTTGTAAAAGCAAATCCCTGACTTGTACACAGAACCAGACATACATTAGAAATTTTCATTAACCAGTAATGCTACCAAAGCCAGTTAGTTATTTGTTAATTCATCATTTGAACAGGAAGCGTGAGTCAGGTATTTGCATTGGTTTGCAAACTCGTTTTTGTATTTGATTACAAAATTGGTTGTCTGGGGTCATGCATGCTGTCAGCCTTTACATTTTTCAAATAGTAAATGGTTTAATTAGTGTAAAAGATTGGCACAGTGTTTTCTGACAAATTAAATTTAAGATACATTTTGTTCATTTTTCAGAGTTTTATGAGCAGCATGTGCAGATAATCATAAATCTATTCCTAAATATTTTTAAAAAGGATTTTAAAGTGAGAGTGGACATCTGAACTGTGTTTGTTTGTCTATCTCAGGTGACAAACATGGACGACGACCCAAACTTGTACACAGCAGAACTGTTTGGCAGGCGGGGCTATGTACCGAAGAACTATATCAATGTAAGACCACACTCGTAAGTATCACATAACACATGCCAATGTAGCATCACATACTGTATGTGGCTTTATTTGTGAATACATACAGTGGGTAGAAGTGGAAGAAACCTGCGTAAGAACCAACTCATCTAGTGAAACTCATTCTCCTATGTTCAGATCTAATTAGAATGATTTATGGAAAAATAATAGCCATATACGGCTACAAGTGGAGACAGGTTGGTCACATGTCAGGAGTCCATTATAGGGATGTTCTTGGAGCGTATCCTTCATTGTTTTGATAAACAGTTGAATCTTTAATTATGTGTGCGTGATTACATCCTGGTTTCTGTTGTAACAAAACCTGTGTTGCTGAGGCTGTCAGAAAAGGTAAAAACATTTGAATTGATGCAAAGATGTCTGACGGATAAGATCCTAGGCAGTAACTCTGCAGAATGGGGTCGATGTCAGAGGTCGGGAACATTCAGTAGCAACATGTCAATTTCCAGTTTGATCAAAATGAGCCACATGCTAATCAACTGCTCAACTGGCGCTAGGTTTGGGTTTAGGATTAGGCATCTTGTTGAATTAGTCTGCGTGATCTGGACTAGAGAAAAAACACATTCATGGCTCATCCAAGTGACTTCCTCTGTAGTACAGATGTTGGAAATTCCTGGCATTTAACCTCATTGTGAAGTCTCATGACTCACAAATTTGTTGGCGTGGCCTTTCTGAAAGTATGATTTAGTTTGAAATTGCTTGGTAAGGAATCTTGACATGGATGACTGGGCATCTTCTGAAATGCTTACGGCTAGTCAAAGACAAAGTCCAGATATAATCCCAATTGACATGTTGTGTCTTGACCCGAATAGACCAGTTCATGCCTGATCCTACCACTCATTCGGAATTAAAGGAATATTCTGGGTTCAATACAAGTCAAGCTCAATCGACAGCATTTGTGGCATAATGTTGATTACCACATAAATGTATTTTGACTTATCCCCAATTTTCTTTTTAAAAAGCAAACATCGAGGTTACAGTGAGTGGGTTACAGTGGAAGTGATTGGGGCCAAATTTTGGAGAGTTTAAAGGCAGAAATGTGAAGCTTATCATTTTATTAAAGCACATTATGTCTTCTGTTAAAACACTTGTATTGTTTGAGCGGTAAAGTTGTTTCAGGGTATTAGGGGTTGTTGACATTTAATCGTCATGGCAACGAAGTTGTATAATTGTCTATAACTTAACACAGAAAAGGTTAGTTAGCGATTTTATCACACTAAAATCACATTAACAATCATATTGTTTACATCTTGTGGCTATACTTTGAAAATAATGAGTATTATAATGTTTACAAATTGGCCCCATTCACTTCTATTGTAAGTGCCTCACTATATCCCAAATTTTGTTTGGGGCAGGGGCAGGTCAAAATACATTTTTGTTGTAATCAACATTATGCCACAAATGCTTTTGATTGAGGTTAACTTGTATTGAACACAGAATATTCCTTTGAGGATGACTAAGGATGAGTGACTTTAAATTCCCCATTAGTAATGAGAAAGACTTGCAGAATTGAAAACATGCTGCAGTGTTTGCAGTTTCAGCTGCTTAGTAATGGCAGAACCTTTTCACACATGGAATAAAGTAGGTTCTGGATAATTTGCTTGCACAATGTTCTCCATTTGGGATGGGACTATCTGTTTTTTTCAACCAATGTGAGGTTGGAAGATTTCAACTTCAATTTTGTGAACAAATTGTTAAATATTTGTCAAATAATAAGAATTCGAACCCATCCCTTTGTATCCAGTGACACAATTGTTTTGCACACGTGCACTTTCAATTCATTAACATGCCTTATGATGCTGAACTGAGAGATGAGGTTATATTTTGCAGCTGGTTTGTGGGCGGAATATCACGACAAGAGGCAGAAAACCGCCTGAGGCCACTGGAGTGTGGAGCGTTTCTCATGAGGGAGAGCGAGAGCACTCCAGGAGAATTCTCCGTGTCTGTCAGGTCAGATTTATGCACCTTTAAAAAGGAAAATTACCTTCGGTAAACTATCAACCTTTTTCACAACTTGATGGTGCATTTCTGCAATAAAGGGGTAGTTCACTGAAAGATGAAGTAAAATATAAAAATTCTGTCATCATTTACTCACTCACACTCTTGTTGTTCCAAACTCATTTTCCTTTTTTTGTTTTGGCATGGAACACAAAAGGCAGAATAATATATTCATTCACCATTCACTTTTATTGGATCTTTTGACCACGTTTACACCTGCTTTTTAAGATGCGTCATGGGAGATCCGATCACATGTGGTCAGGCGAAACACATCGCTGTTTACACCTGGCTGCTTAAATGCGTCTCCTATGATGCATCTAAAATTTTATCTAAGCACAAATGCAACTTTAGAGCAAAATTATCTGTTATTTATGTGGAGTACCTGTGTTAGTTGAGCTTCTAATATGTGCTTATCAATTGCATGTAGATATCAAACACGCTGAAGAAGATCCATGAAGTTCTCATGCTTGTGTATGGTGCAAATCTAAAGGTGCCCTTTTGGTTGTCCAGAAAAAGGAGATGAATTTTAATAATTAAATAAAAATAGTTAAATAAAGCAAAATTTAAATCTCGCCCTAATCTCACAATAACAGTAATAATGTGTTATTATGAGATTTCTTTGTAAATCACGGGCATATTAAAGAAAATTAAATGTGCCTTTAAGAGCGCACCCTACAGCATATCAGGGGCAGATTCCAATCACAAGTGATCCTCCCTATGCCCTATACTCACTCTGAACTGCAGACACCTTGAATTGGGAAGGAAACATGGCATTACTGTATGAAATTACCCTTTGCTAACAGTCTTGTGGAAGGGCCCTCTGAGAAAAGATCAATTTTCTCACTTTCGTTTTGAATTAGGTTTCGAATGGCATCCCCTCCCGCAGGAATGCCCTTCAAAGCTAAAAATTCAGTTTTGAAATTGCCCCGGAGCATCAGACGCCCCGGAGCACTCAGACGAGTAATGGGTCTGATAAAAAGTCCACTATGTATTGTGCTGTAAGTTCCCGATTGCAACCACATTTCCTATATCATGTACCACTAGTGTAGACAGATGTATTATTTATAATGGGAGCAGTCACATTGCTTTCATATACTGGCGGCCAAAAGTTTCATAATGTACAGATTTCGCTCTTATGGGAAAATATTGGTACATTTATTCACCATAGTTGCATTCAACTGATCCCAATGTATAGTCAGGACATTTATAATGAGAAAATTTACTTTTACCATTTGAATTTTTTAAATTACTTCAAAGTTCTCATAGAAAATTCTCCACATGCAGCAATGGTATCTATTGAGATCCTTGGCATTCTAGCTGTCAGTTTGTCCAAATACTCAGGTGACATTCCACCCCACACTTCCTATAGCACTTTTTTTTGTCTTGTAGGGCACTCCTTACGCACCTTACATTCTTTCCAATTATCTGTTGTCCAATGTCTGTTTCTTTGCCCACTCTAACCTTTTCTTTTTGTTTTTCTGTTTCAAAAGTGTATTTGCAGTTCTTCCCATAAGGCCTATACCCCTGAGTCTTCTCTTTACTGTTGTACATGAAACTGATGTTGAGCGGGTAGAATTCAATGAAGCTGTCAGCTGAGGACATGTGAGGCGTCTATTTCTCAAACTAGAGACTCTGATATGCTTATACTCTTGTGTAGTTCTACATCTGGGCCTTCTATATCTCTTTCTGTCCTTGTTAGAGTCAGTTGTCATTTGTCTTTGAAGACTAGTGTACACTTTTGTATGAAATCTTCAGTTTTTTTTGGGCAATTTCAAGCATTGTATAGACTTTATTTCTCAAAACAATGATTGACTGACACGTTTCTAGAGAAAGCTATTGACCTTAAGACAAGACATTGGCAACTCAAAAACAAACACAAAAACGATGTTAAGTTTCATTTAACAAACCAAATAGCTTTCAACTGTATTTAATATAATGGCAAGTGATTTTCTAGTACCAAATTAGTAATTTATCATGATTACTCAAGGATAAGGTGTTGAAGTGATGGCTGCTGGAAATAGGGCCTGTCTAGATTTGATCATCAAATAGTGATGGTGCTGTTTTTTACATGATTAGTTTTTACAAACTAATAAGCCATTAGACTAATCACTTTCAGAAAAATACCATTAGGCTACCACAGTATCACGGCTCCTTATATGCATATTTCGCAGTGTGCGTAGGGCACCAACTCCCTTGGGGGGTAATATCAGACCCTAGGGGTGCACTATAAACTCCAGTGTGCCCTACGCACACTGCGTAGGGCACCAACTCCCTTGGGGGGTACTATCAGACCCTAGGGGTGCACTATAAACTCCATCGGCTGCCCTTACTCGCATGATATGCATTATATTAAAGGACCCTGTGGCATTCGCGGAACACAGTTGATCACCTCTTGCTCGCACTTTCTCATCACGCCTTCGCACCATGCACCACGTTACCAGGGTAATGCCAGGGTTCTAAATGATTGCTCATGTTCACATTTTATGATTCTGTCATGGTACTCCAAGGTATTTTAAGAAATACCATGGTTTTACAATGACACATATCAGAAACATGGGGTTATCACAAACCATGTCTGAAAATAAAAAAATAAATGTATTACCATGGTGTTTTTTTGCAGAAATATAACTAGAAATATAACTTTATTTGTGATAAAGGAAACATTTTAATGATTATGTACAATATATACTATATATAGAAGGAATGGTTAAATACTCAAAAAGAAAAGAAATTAGTTAAGTATTTATAATTACTACTCATACTCAAATAAATAATTATCCGCTTCTTTTTATCTTTCCACCATCACTGTTTTAGACCCCATTTAGACTTGCATTTAGCGCTGATCATGTGATCGGATCACCAAAGACACATCTTAAATGGGCAGTTACACTACACATCACACTCCATTCACTCCCATTCAAATGCTTCAGAATGCATTTTTTGGTGCATGCCAAAGTTCAAGCTTGGTGAACTCTGAACCGTGAACTCGAATGACAAGAGGATACGCGACCAATAGGAGACCGAAACGGCACATGCTGACCTCTTGGCTAAATTCACAGAATACATATTTCAAACCTGCAAGATTTATTGTTGCAGGAAAGTGTAGTAAATTTTAAAGTAATTTTTTTATATTAAATTATTTGTTATTTATTATTTACCTATACCAGTAGCCCTCCTGCGTGACATATACTGGTTTTTAGTGTTGAAAAAAATGTGTGTGCTCAAAGCCTAGTGCGACCTCCTCTTAATACCAGGTGTAAACGAGATCTTTGTCCATATAAGGAATGTAAATAGTGACTGAGGCTAGAATCTTCTGCCTAACATCTCGTTCTGTGCTCCACGCAGGAAATAAAGTCATACATGTTTGGAACAACATGAGGGTGAGGAAATGATGACCACCAACACTTGCACTTCACATACTGTGTTAATTATAAAAGCTTTTTATTATGCTCCTTGTGCTGCAAATGTCGTCAACAGCATGAGTGTACTTGCATATGTGTGTGTGTTCTTGATACTCTATCTGGCACTTCATTAACACACTCTAATTAGATTGGAGTGCATTGCAGTGTGTTGCTGTGATGTAATCATTTTGCTCCCAGCACTTCGGAACCTATTTAAGCAGTTCTGTCCTAAGTGTTCTGTTGGTGTAATCTGAAACAGTTTAGATGTCAGCTAACTTGACAAGTGATATTGAAACATTTTTAGGAACAACTTGTGTGAAGCCTCTCTCTATATAAATGCATTATAAAGGTGTTTTGTTGGATGTTCTTGTGAATAATTTAGCCAAAGTTCTAACACACTACTACATTGTCTGAAGAAAGAGTGGTGTTTGCCTTTGCAAAACTAGGGTGTTTTTAGTGGTTGCTAGGGTGTCGCTAGACTGTTCTAGATGTTTGCCTACTGGCCCAGTTTCCTGTAGTCCACCATCAATTCTGTATGACATTTTGGTCCCTATATATGGCTCGGGTCCCTTCTTCCATGTAATCTATGGATTTATATTTTTTGCCCATTTTATCACCCTCTTGGTGTAAATCATGTCTGGTAACTTAGAAAAGTTGTAGCACATCGCTCATCTATAAGTTGCACAATTTGAGCCTATTGTTCTTGTCTAGAGCACAAATCATTACGGGACGAGTTACACACCATTGCTTAGAGCAAACCCCTAACGCTAAGTATGAGTCAAAGTAATAAAGCACAACAGTCCTCACTTTTTCAGTTGTCTTGGCTTCAGATGTATTTTTTTCCATAGGTATTTTAAAAAACTCTTCATAAAAGAGTTCATGAACCAAACCAACCAGCTCCAAGGTAAATGACAACATTACAAACTTTGATTTGAAGTAGAAAGTATTTGAAAATCAGAAAAACAAGACAAAGGACTGTGCGCCTACTGTCTTCCATGAGGGAATGAACAAAAATCCCAGGAAGCATTGCGAAGGCTGTTGATTGATTAGAAGTATACGCAAAACGTTTAGTTATCAGTGTTGGGTAAGTTACTTAAAAAAAAAAATATTTAAATAAAAGGAAAAGTAATCCACTACTGATTACTAATTACTTCTGTCAAATTTTAATTAGATTTATTTTCTAATTACTTAATATGGAAGGTAATTAAATCACTAATTACTTTAATTTGAAGTTACTTTCTAAAACCAATCAAGCCTGCGAAAAAGCAAATGTGCCTCTAATAGCTCATTTAGTACTTTAATATTGACTGAAAACAATAATAAAATTACAGCAATACAACAAAGACAGCAACTTGTCTAAAGAGATCCAATGCATTTCTAAAAATGCAACTTAACTTTCTTATCTCAAATATGCTGTAGTAGTATCTTTAGGTGTGTGTGTGTGTGTGTGTGTGTGTGTGTGTCTGCTGTCTACAACCTTCTTAGCTGTGTGTGGCATGTATGTGTACAGTAAGCTTGTTTACCTGTGTTTGTGTTGGCGTGAAAGGCCAAGAATACCAATGAACTGAAAACATTTCTGAAAACCATTTGCAGCCAGCTTTGATAGTAAACCCATTGTGTATTTGAATGCTTGTTGTTTCTTTGTGGTGTGAATATACAGGTTTTGCTTGTGTGTTGCATCATGCATGTATGTGTGTATGTATGTCTACAGTATGTCTGTTTGTGTGTGTACATGATCAGCATGTGTGTCTTTATGCAACTTTACAGCAAGTGAATTATTTGTACCTCCCAGCTCGTGCTTGATGAATTGAGTATCCTTGATCACTTGCACATCTGTAACACTATAGCACTACGTTTGTGTTTTATTGTGTACAGTACTTAAAGAACATAAAAGCCATTTGCTTAGTGATGTCTTTTTCAAGATGCCGTTCTGCAAATGTTCCCACCTTGTGAGCAATATATCCCTGTGTCAGACAGGAATGAGCGCTGTTTTCCATATATATACAAAACCAATCCCCTCTCCTCCCCCAGCAGCTGCAGATGAACACCCCAGTGAGATGCACATAGATTTGTCGCTGAGATTGTTTGTGAGTGCATGAAAACTTGAAATGCTTCACTTTCGTTTTCAATTTGAATAAACAACTACACTCCACTGCGTCCATAGTAACACCGCTCACTCATCTGCCATTGCCTCGATAGTGTCCTCTATGCCATGGGGGTTTGTTAGAGTGCATGCTCACTCTAATTACTTACATACTCATAAACACTCATTAGCTGACACAGCAACACACATAAAAGCACAAACATAGGAATGTAATACATTTTAAAATGCATTCTACTTAATTAATATTATTGTTTTAGCAATAAACGTGTAATCCAAGGAATGTAATTCTATTCATGTTTGTAACTGTAATTAGATTACAGTAACGCATTACTTTGTATAGCATTACACCAAACACTGTACACTGTGTTTGTAACTGTAATTAGATTACAGTAAAGCATTACTTTGTATAGCATTACACCAAACACTGATAGTTATAGATGAATATAAAAGTAGTTTGAATGTGTAGACAGTCTCGATTGCGTCATTCATAAATCATGATGAAAGTGGACGGCAGCTGCAGAGCTTTTTTCCCGCTGTTTGTTTTTGCGACGATTTTCTGATTGGTGGAGTTTCCCTCTCAGGATCATGGAGAGTGTAGTTCTTCACCAGGAATTTCACTATGAAACATGATTTTTTTTTTATTGTAAAATATTGTGATCTTATGGCTTCATCGGAAGCATTTACCTTTTACCACCTCTTATTCGAATACTTACCTATTTATTGTTACACATTTATAGAGTATAATTTTAAAACGCACGATCAATGTAAAATTCGAATGCGTTGTAAATGATGCATCATACACTTTAAAGGTGTAATCATGAAATTGCACTTAGTTGAAAGTGTTTTTTTTCTTACAAATACGGTGTTGCAGTTAATTACATTTATAAATTAAGGCTTTAACTTTTGTCTGTTTTTATGTTATTACTGCATCTTTCACTCCCTTCCACACTCTCTCTCTTTCTTTATTTTTTCCTCCCTTTTTTATCATACACACATACATAAACACTAAGAGGAAACATCTGCGTTGGCCTCAGGTACTATTTAACTATGTTAAGAGGATTGGTTTCATTGTGCTGTAATTGTGCTGCATACGCTGTGTCCATCGATTTGTCTTGCTTTCTGGCACTATCTCTGTCTGTCTCAATGGAATTTTTTGAGTTTTAGGTCATTCTTCAGAGGTGTGAAGCAAAGCAATCTAAACAAAATCTATTCATGCCCACCCTCCCAATGCACAATTACCGTCTTTTTGGATTTAATTCTAGCATGAGCTGTGAGCAATAAATAAAAAGAAAAGGTATTAATCAAATATGCCTGTTGAGATTACTGTACAAACACTTCATAGTGTCATACAGTACTCTTGTTCACCCAATCATCTGTTTTTACAAAATCAACTTTGGCCTGTATTTGGACACTGAAGCCATATATATATATATATATATATATATATATATATATATATATATATATATATATATATATAAATTGTAATTGCATTAGCACATCAAACAAAGTCATATTTATTTTAAAGAAACATAAAACATGATCTTTTTAAGCATAAAATAATTGTTACAACTGTTGTGTAATTTAGCACAATTGCTGCAGAATGCTGTTTTTACCAGTAAAGAAGTTTTTTTTTTGTACAGGATGTGACATATTTTGCCATATATTTACCTTTAGAGGGTGACAAAAAGGGCCATTCCTTTTCCCTTTTGTCTATCAGACAAGCTTAATTTAAATACAGACAACAACACAATGCAGGACAGTAAATAATGTGAGAGCTTTTGTGTCTGAGCATGTGAATTGTTAGTCTAGGTCTGGTGTATGTCATGTCTAATGAATGTGAATACTGACTCAGTCGCTGTTCCTAAATGCGACCTTTGTCGTGTCTGCATTACACACACACACACACACACACACACACACACACACACACACACACACACACACACACACACACACACACACACACACACACACACACACACACATCGTTGTGTTTCCATGTTTTATGGGGACTTTCCATAGACATAATGGTTTTTATACTGTACAAACTTTATATTCTATCCCCTAAACCTAACCCTACCCCTAAACCTAACCCTCACAGAAAACTTTCTGCATTTTTACGTTTTCAAAAACATAAATTAGTATGATTTATAAGCTGTTTTCCTCATGGGGACCAACAAAATGTCCCCACAAGGTCAAAAATATTCGGGTTTTACTATCCTTATGGGGACATTTGGTCCCCACAATGTGATAAATACACGCTCACACACACACACACACACACACACACACACACACACACACACACACACACACACACACACACACACACACACACACGTATAGACACACACTCACAAGTCCACATCCCTAAGGCTGTTACTCATTCGTCATCATTTCTGTCTAAACAAGCAGAATTTGACAGAGCAGTCCAGATAAGTTAAGTGCAGGTGTGGTAGGGTGGAGTCACCATGTGATTAAAGCCACATGCTGCAGGCATAGGGTGTGCATCAGTGGCTGTGTCTCGTTTGGAAGGCTGCATCCTCCCGAGGAGGCTGCATACGTCATCGAGGCTGTCACATTTCAGAAAAGCGAGTAGGACACTTTGAATGCGGCCTTCGAATGCGACCTTCTTTCACAGGAATTTGGAGGATGCAATGGGTTTACTCACAATCCACAATTCATTGCTTCAATGGAAATGTAAAAAAATGTATATAATGTTCAAATATAAATTGAATGTTCAAACGCAAGGAACGTTAATTCCCAAGTTGAAGTACCTCAGTAGATGTGTGCAGAGTATATAATATGTATAATTTATATTAATATATAATTAAAATAAATTATTAGACTAAAGGTACACCTGTAAAAGTATGCGATACTCTCCTGAAATGTACCTCATACATTCCCTTCTAAAGGGACTTTGTTCCCCTCTCACTCAAAGCGCTTGCACTTGTTAATGAGTGGCATAGCAACCATGTTACGTTACGTTTCTGTTCATCCCACGAATGCCGTCTCGCTTAAACAAGGCTTGTTTAAAGGAGGATGCTCTGTATACAGCAGCCTTCAAAGGATGCATCCTTCCAAAGGAGACACAGCCAGTGTCTGCATTTCTTGGTAACCCAGAAACAATTTATAATTTTTTTTTTTTACTGTTCCCCCTCTAGATTGAAGATCATAAACTTAAATTTAATAAGAAAAAAGTTTAAGTGAAAAATAAATAGTTACCAAGTGTGGCAGGGCGGAGGACGGGGCCGGGTCGTGATCACACACACCTTTAAACCTCCAGAGGCTTGATTAGCCTAATACGGGACCGGGTGTGTATGATCACCACCCGGCCCCGCCCTCCGCCCTCCACCCTGCCACAGCTATTCTACAACCTATCAAAATCATGTTGAGTGTAAAATGTCGACCGATAGTGGATTTGGCCAATACCAATCACTAAGGTAGTGGAATCGATTAATCAGACGATTCGAATAATGTTAAAAAATGTTTTTACTATGTCAGCCACTGGCTGCATCCCAGATGCAGTTTATCGTGCAACCAAAATCCCAATTCGGTGCACAATGCAGGACTTTTAACTATAAGCAAGCCAGAAATGCTCATTTTTATTTCTGGACTCTTATTTTGAAATGGAGACTTGGCTCTGTTGCAACACTCCTATTTACCAAATTAAGCTTTTTATAGCCTATATATTCACCAGATTAAGGATTACAGTCATAGGCGGAAATCGCGGGTGGGTCGGGGGAGTCAGGACCCCCCCCCCCCCACCTCCCCCCCCCATCTGAGGGTTGTCCCCCCCCTAAAATATCATTAAAATATGTGTATTGTAAATAATATAATAATATATTCTTAAAATAATTGTTTAAGAAATAAAATAATACAAATGCAAACGGGGCAACAACAAAAAAACCCTTGGTGTCCCCTTCAAAAATTGCTCTTGAGAATTGTTATGTTTATTGTGCCCCCCAACATTTTGATGAAATTTTCGCCCCTGTATTCAGTATATATCAACAAGTTGGAAACAAGATGTATTGTATATGCTGACAAGGCACGTTTCCATATAGTCATATCTTTCTTTGCTTGCCCTTGCTTCAATTACCTAATATAACCTATTAAGTAATATTATCATTCACGTACAACCATGTTATTGATGTTTAGAGGAAGTCATTGTGTGCTTTTCAGGTATAGATATATTATAACTTCATATGTATAGACTTTTTAGAAAATCAGCAATTAAATAGTCCCTGACTAACTCAGTGCCAGTCCTAGCCCATTTGGCACCCTAGGCGAGACCCTGCAATAGACAATCGCTCTCAGGCTGCACACACACTCGCACATGACCTTCTTCATCACTAGCAAATGACTGAAATGTAAGTAAATATACACTTCAGTCAGCGTTGTTTTGGTTCTCTGTCTTCTAAAGCATCCCGTTAGTGTTTTACTGGGTGACAAAGTGCTTCAAACGATTCAGCCCACACATTAGACAAATTAATTGAGAAGAACCGACTCAAAAGAGTGATTATTTCACACATCGCTCTGATTCATGAGCCCCATGTTCGTGAGTCTATGGCCGTGTTCACAATGGTATACTATCCATATTCTCTCACGGTTTTTGCCAAACACAGATATAACAGAAACAGTAAAAGTAGTATGGTAGTAAGGCATTCAGTACACAGTCTATTTGTTCCATGGAGGGCACCACAACACGATATCGACACAGTTTGGACATATGCTAAAATTGGCTCGGTAGCACCCCTGAAGCGATGCCACCCAAGGTGCTCGCTTATGTTGCCTAATGGGTTGACCCAGTATGTACAATGTACATTTAGGACAAACACTCACATAACATATTGTATTATTGCATTTTGTCTGCATTGCTTTTTAACTATTAACATTCATTTACTTTTTAATTTGCTGCAATCAATGCTAGCTTTAAGAGGAATACATCTTTGCAGGATAATGTTCAGTTGTCAAGCAAATACTTGTTCAAACCATAATTTGATTAAAGTTATTACGGTTGTACATTAAGTGACTCTAGAACTTGCTAAGAACTGAAATGTCTGCGATTTATTGGGCCAAACCTTTGATCACTGATATAAAAATAATATAAACATTCTTATTTTACAGATATAATCGATGGTAAGTCAAGCCAAGATCTATTCCATTATCTTCAACTTTCTTTCTTTCTTTCTTTCTCAATAGTTATGGGGACCATGTGCAGCACTTTAAGGTTTTGAAAGACGGTCTAGGACAGTACTTTGTATGGGACGAAGTCTTTAGCTCCCTCAATCAGCTGGTGGATTTCTACAAAATCAACAGCATTGCCAAAGAAAGGACTGTCTTCCTACAAGAGCCTGAGGTTTCACTAGCTGTAAGAACAATTGCACATATTTAACCACCTTGATTACGCCAAGTAGGATATGTTTAAGGATCAATGTCCCTACAGGTTCTGGAGCAACATTCCTATAAACCAATCAGATTGTATGGTTGGGTTTAGGGTCAGGGTTAGAATTAGGCCAAAAAAGGATCACCCTTGTTTGACAGGACTGTTCCTCCAGGACCAACAAAAGATGTTGATCATGTAATGTTTTGGCACATTTAGGAAATAGCACTGTGTAGACGCACAAAATGAGAATGTAAGTTCTCGTCTCTAACGCGCATGTGTATTTCTGTTCCAGAGGCCACGTCATGCTCATGCCCTCTTTGACTTCACACCTCACCATGTGACCCATCTGCGTTTCCTGCGCGGTGATGTCATCGACCTGCTCGACTGTTCAGATGCTCAGTGCTGGAGGGGGTGGTGCCGTGGCAGAGTGGGCGTGTTCCCACCACAGTATGTGCAGCCCATTTACCACTGAACTCCTGTCAGTCGCCATCTGTAAATTACTACTTTCAAACTCACTTATGTTCATTCATTCCTGTAAATGATATGTTCACTTCATAAATCAAACTATGTATGTCAAGCCTTGGCTAAGGTTTGGAGTATCATGCTTGATACAGGTGATGATCAATATTAGAATTTAGCTGATGTGCTAAGGACAGCATTTGTCTATAAACATATTTGTAACTAATATCCAGCAGTGTGGGTGAAGGTATTCATGAAACTGCATTAGAAAATGTAACAAATTAATTAAAGAAACATAGCTGACCATGGAAGCTATTTTAGGGTTTGCAATGTGTTTTTTTGATGTTTGATTGATTTAACAGGTCAAGGTAAACTGAAGAACACCAATAAAACTATTAATCACTATCAT
Organism: Xyrauchen texanus; assembly: GCF_025860055.1. Lineage (NCBI taxonomy): Eukaryota > Metazoa > Chordata > Actinopteri > Cypriniformes > Catostomidae > Xyrauchen > Xyrauchen texanus. The sequence continues at coordinate 34,327,864 of NC_068286.1, read as the reverse complement.
TTATAAAACCAAGCTAAAACATAGTGATTAACTGCAGCATTTAACAAAACATTATTTTATTTTGTACAATTATTTTAAGAAATATAATAAAATTTTTGTAGTGCCACACAGATATCTATGCTGGAGAACTGGTGAATAATTTTTTGAACCAGTTCATTTAATGAACCATCTGAATAAACCAATTCACAAAAATGCATTAAACTTCCCAGTTCTTCATTTGGGAGAGAAAGTGGCCATGTTTGAAGAATGCATTTGATTATTGCCCTTAGTTCACATGGCTGTGAAGTTGCATGCGCAACAGCAAAAATAGCAATTTAGCCTTTAGTGAGGCTACACCGCTACTTATTGGAATCTTGTTTGAAGCACTCTTATGGAACAGAACAATTGCCCTTTCAGTAACTTAACATTTAATCATTATTCAACCATCATCTGATTTTCCTGTCCATGACCAAGTCCTTTTATCACTGACTAATCACACTGAACTCATTCGGCAACAGTATGCCAAAGGTTTTGCTGCTGAAATTGATCTGTGCTTACCAAAATGTGAATTATGTATGGGCATGTGTGAGCTTCAGTTTCCAGGTGTGAACATTATTACTTTCTGGGTGTGAAAAGGATAACTTTTTTGGGTACTAGAACCAGAACTCAGAGGGTGTTTGTGCAATGCGCCAACAGTAGCACTGGAGGGAAATTTTTCACATTTGAACTGTTGCAAAAATGTATGACTGGGATGGCACTTGGCAGTAATTCGGCTGAATGGGGTTGATTTTAAGGTACACGAACATTCAGAAGACACGTGGCAATTTCACATGCGATGATGTTTCTTGTCCTGGCCCTCCAATAATTTACCCAGACAGACTTACAAAGAAAAGACAATAAACAACTGACTTTGGGACTTTGGAGCTGCTCTTGATTAGGGCCCTGCATACTTTTGTGTTTTGATTTGTTGTTATTTAAAATCCACCATCTCATTTTGCTTTCCTCCTTACTGCAATTTTTAACAAAAACATACATTATCATGTCATTATTTCACCCCTCATTTTGGCTTTTAAACAAACCTGAAAATTATAAATTTTCAATCCACCGTGAGAAAAATCAGGTCTACTAGATTAAATTACAGTTATATGGCAAATGTTTTATTATATGATAAGTTCTCTTACGAGAGGTTCTCTCGTATTGCGTAAGCTAGCTTACGCTACGGGAAAGATTAATCTTTTCTGAGATATTGAAGCCAAAAAATTATCCTTAATTTTTGTATCCATTGTCAACGCAGTGCGGCAGCTGCAGACCTTGAGCGGGCTAGCTAGCGAGCTCATAGGTTGCTCTGCGGCAACTGCTGCAGCCTATAGACGAGCTTGGGCGAACTTGCATCCAATGAGAGGCGTCCGCGCTCACTGCATCAAAGGCCGCCAAAATGGGCGTGACTAGAGTGCATATAAGCGTAGTTCGTAGGCTGGAACCCTGATTTTCATCTCTTCAGCGAAGCTCTTCGCGATCGCTGACCTGGAAGCCGCGTCGCCGTTCGAGGGGCATCAAGCAAGCGTGGACAGCGCTAGAAGAAGCTGGCCGTCTCAGCCACCTTCAGCCATCCTGCGAGCTACGCCATCCGACGACGTATCCTTTATATTCAGCAAGCTAGTTCTTACTGAACTATTCACAAAAGAGTACGAGCGTCTTTTTCAAGATGCCTCGCTCCACTTGCGCCTCATGTCGCGCTCTTCTCAGCACCGGAGACCGCCACATCATCTGCGATCTCTGCCTGGGACTGGGACACGCAGAGCTCGCCCTCACTGAGGGCGGATGCGATTTCTGCGAGGAGCTACCGATGTCGACCCTGCGGGCTCGACTCGGCGCTCAAAGCAGAAGCCGCCGCCGCTTTACATTCCGCCAAGCAGAAAGAAGCGCCGCTCACAAAGGCTGCCGGAAACTGTGGTTGAAGCGACTGCCTCGCCGGAGCCTCTCCCTCGAGCATCGCTATCCTCCACGCCGGCCGCAGCTGCTGCCATCTCGATGAACCATGAACCGTGCCATGAACTGCTGTTCCATGCATGGCGTCGACAGCTCCTCTGCAGGCGTCACGGATCAGCCTCCTGCACGAGCCTCTTCACAGCCCAGCTCAACCAACTCAGGACTTCGCAGCGTCGACAGGGCGGCAGCCTCCTCGACACAGGCCGCCGACCGCCTCGGGCCTCGATGTAAGGTCACCGCCTGAGCAGGCACAGCAACAGACTCGTCGGCTAACTTTGTTCGAAGCAATCGACCGCTCAGTCACCACCGTGGCCGACCACCGCAAGCTTGTGCTCCCTGTCTAGGCCCTGTCTCAGGCTACTACAGTGGTGAATTTAGCAGCCAACAGCCGTGACACTGCCACGCATCTGCTCTGCACTCCAAGGCCGCTTTTACGACGATCCAAATAAATCTTGTAAAGAGCAAACATGTCTTATGGGTAGAACATGTGCCCAGGCAACCCAGTGTTCACCTCTACACACAAGCATCGTCACATTCCTTGCCCCTATCAGAGCATCGCCGCATAAAGCTGTTACTAACCGCCGAAGCGCCAGAGTCAATGAAGGCCTCGCTGACTGTGACGCGAGCCATTCTCTGGCCGCCTGTCACACGACCAGCCCTATGTGGAGAAAATGTGCCCACAATCCAGTGTTCACCTCTACACACAAGCACTACATGTCTCGTGTCCCCACCAGAGCATGCTCACATGAAGCGTTACTGAACCGCCGAGTGTTAGAGTCAATAAAGTCACCCAAGCGCATGAGCCTCATTCTCTGCCGCGCTCTGTTACACGCCAGCAAACATTCCTCTGTGTGTAAGTCCCTGTTCATGACTATGCTTCACAGCATCAAGTCAACAGATGTGACTCTTCCCCATTCATTCCAATCGGAAGTCACTCACAAACAGCCTGTTCATGCTGTCTGCGAGCAATCATGCATAAACACACTAAACGCGCCACACATTTTGTTCAGCTCTGTGTGCGGCAATCAGAGCGAATTGGCCATTCACCCTCTAGCTGTTACGCTTCAAAGCGTGGGAAGCTATTCCAGGGATATCCAAGTGGGTGTTAAGCACAATACAACAGGGCTATTTGCTACAGTTCGATCGCCGCCCTCCTCGCTTCAGAGCGCGCTCGAAACCACTGTGAACACGGAAGCAGCGTGCATGCTTCGCTCAGAAATAGCAAGCCTTCTGTGCAAAAGGGCCATAGAGAAAGTGCCACCCTCTCTGAGTGAGTCGGGGCTTTACAGCCGTTATTTTCTTGTTCCCAAGAAAGACGGCGCCTCAGACCCATATTAGATCTCAGGGTTTTGAACAAGGTGCTTGCAAAAAGACCATTCAAAATGCTTACAATCAGGAAACTCCTCACGATGTGCGCCAGGGGACTGGTTTATTTCTCTCGATCTGAAAGATGCATACTTTCAGATTCAGGTAAATCCCCGTCACAGGCCATTCTTGAGATTCGCCTCGACGGCCAGGTTTATCAATACACCGTCCTCCCGCTCGGCCTGTCCTTAGCACCCGTACTTTCACGAAGTGCATGGATGCGGCGCCGCACTCCCTGCGGAGTCAGGGTTTGCGAATTTTGAACTATTTGGACGACTGGCTGATTATGGCACAGTCACATATGGAGCTTCTGTCTCACAGAGCAGTTCTCCTCAGCCATCTGAACAGTTTGGGTCTTGCAGTCAATTGGACCAAGAGCTCACTACAGCCCAGTCAGACAATTTCCTTCCTTGAATAGAACTAGACTCCGTGGCAATGACGGCTCGCTTATCTACACAGCGCGCCGTGTTCAGCTTAACTAGCAGCATCTTTTCAGATGAACAGCCTCACGCTCTGAAGAAATTCCAGAGAGTGCTAGGTTACATGGCCTCAGCTGCAGCAGTACTTCAGCTGGGTTTACAGCACATCGCTCGCTTCAGCATTGGCTAAACACCAGCTGCTCGCCGGGCTTGGGCCACAGGCCGCCAGCCCATCAAGGTGACTCAGACCTGTATATCAGCTCTGCAGCCCTGGACAGTGGCCGAATGGTATCAGCAGGGAGTGACAATGGGAGCTGTATCTCGCCGAAAGTCATCTCGACAGACGCCGCCCAACACGGGTTGGGGCGCGGTCCGCGAGGGCTCTCCGGTTTTCGGCCTATGGTCAGTTCAGGAAAAGCTCCTTCACATAAATTGTCTGGAAATGATAGCGGTCGAGTACGCCGCGGCGCTTTCTCCCGGTCATTCAGGGTCACCACGCCCTGGTCCGCTCGGACAACAGATCTGTGGTATCCTACCTAAACCGCCAGGGCGGTGTCAGATCCAGGAACCTCTTCCATCTGATCTAAACGCATACTGAGTTGGTCCCAGTGCCACCTGCGCCGCTGAGGGCGACGCACGCACCAGGCCACCTGAACGACGGCCCGGACAGACTGTCCAGAGACAATATTCCCCAGGGAATGGTCCCTGCACGCTCAAACAGTCCAGACGCTATGGCACCTATTCGGCAGAGCAGAGATAGACCTCTTTAGCGCCCAAAGAGAACTCTCACTGCCCAATATTTTTCTCGAAGCGAGGACGCGCTGGCCCAGGACTGGCCCAGACGCCCGCTTACGCCTTCCCTCCCGCCTCGCTATTGCCACAGGTAATGCAGAGGATCAGGGAAACGCGCCACTCAGTGCTCCTCATAGCCCCGCTGGGAGAATCAGACATGGTTCCCGGAGCTTACGCAGCTGTCACTGACAGCGCCGTGGCCCATCCCAGTGAGAGCAGATCTCCTCTCTCAAGCTCGCGGCACAATCTGGCATCCCCACCCAGAGCGCTGGGCTCTGCATGCGTGGGTGATCAACGACTACCCGTCGCTCTAATAAACACCATCATACACGCTAGAGCCCCTTCCACGAGAAGACTCTATGCGTCAAAATGGTCTGTGTTCTCAAAATGGTGCACCGACAGAGACCTGGAACCGCGGACATCTGGGGTGTCGTCGCTGCTCGTATTTCTACAAGAGCTGCTGGATAAGGGCAGATCCCCATCCACGCCAAAGTGTATGTGGCGGCCGCTGCGGCGTTCGCTGAACCCCTGCACGGCCAGTCATGGGGTAAAAACGAGCTGGTCATCCGCTTCCTCAGGGAAGCTAGAAGGATGAACCCCCGCGCCCCATCGGTTCCTATCTGGGATCTTTCTATAGTTATCGAAACTATGAAAGCCCCCCTTTCGAACCACTTCAATCCGTGGATTTGAAATACCTTTCACTCAAAACCGTTTTCTGACTGCCCTGTCATCAGTCAAACGTGTGGGAGACCTTCACGCGCTGTCTGTCAGCGCTGCGTGTCTTGAGTTTGGACCAAGTGACTCCAAGGTCATTTTAAAGCCTAGACACGGCTATGTTCCCAAGGTGATCGGTACTCCTTTCAGAGCACAGGTCATTTCCCTATCGGCGCTGCCAGCACCCGATAGCTTAACGCGACGCCAATCTCCTTTGCCCGATCAGAGCACTGAGATTGTATACTGCGCGCTCCGCCGCTTTCAGACGCTCTGAGCAGCTTTTCGCTTCGCTCGAGGGCACACCAAAGGTCTCGCTCAAAACAGACACTATCTAGATGGATAGTGGATGCTATTGCTGCTGCATATGCGTCAAAAGACCTGCCATGCCCGTTGGGCATTAGGGCTCACTCCACTAGAGGCATGGCATCCTCGTGGGCATGGTCCAGCAGGATTTCCATTCACGACATATGTGTGGCAGCGGGATGGACTTCCCTCCACCTTTGTCAGATTTTACAATATGGAAGTGCCCGCTCTGCAGGCAAAACTACTAGCGGTTTAATATGCTACAGCTCCCCTGGTGAGCTGCACTGATGGGACACATTCCACACAGACCGGCACCGCCGCTCTGTCGTTCCCTTCCCACTATGTGCTTATGTATTACACAATCAATGACCCGCATTCTTGCCGGCCAAATATTATTTCCCCACTCATAAGGGCTCCCCGGTCCCCCTTAATTCCCTGGGGCTCATACAGTGGATGCTTGAGCGCACGGCGTTGACAATGGGTTCCCGTGAGCGTAAGCTAGCTTACGCAATACGAGAGAACCTCTCGTAAGAGAACGTGATCGGTTACCTAACGTAACCTCGGTTCTCTCTAGATGAGGGAACGAGTATTGCGTAGCCGGCCGTCCTCGCGCCACGAGCGACTTTTCGCTTCAGTCAATGAAAACCAGGGTTCCAGCCTACGAACTACGCTTATGTGCACTCTAGTCACGCCCATTTTGGCGGGCTTTGATACAGTGAGCGCGCGGACGCCTCTCATTGGATGCGAGTTCGCCCAAGCTCGTCTATAGGCTGCAGCAGTTGCCGCAGAGCAACCTATGAGCTCGCTAGCTAGCCCGCTCAAGGTCTGCAGCTGCCGCACTGCGTTGACAATGGATACAAAAATTAAGGACAATTTTTTGGCTTCAATATCTCAGAAAAGATGAATCTTTCCCGTAGCGTAAGCTAGCTTACGCAATACTCGTTCCCTCATCTAGAGAGAACCGAGGTTACGTTAGGTAACGATACGTTTTATTGTATGTTTTACAGTATGATATTGTTTTATGAACAGTATTTTTTGTGTTTCATTCTTCTTAAATTTCTTTCATAAACATTGAAGACTACTGAGGTGATAAATAATGAGTATTTTTTTCCACAGTGTTTAAATAATTTATTTTACTATACCAATTTAAAGTAGCAGACCTGAGAGATGGGGGAGTGTTCAGAACATGTTTGAAAACAGTCATTATTTTTGCAATTAAATTTGATGCCATGCACTATAATAATTTAATTATTATAATTTAAATTTTTATTGTTGTTTCAGAAAAATTACCATAAATATTTCTGTACACCTCAAGTAATGATAAAAATAAATTATAAGCTATAATTTGATGACCCACTGATTAAATAAACCGAATATACTGTATGTTTTATTTTATAAATAATTAGAAATATATTTTAAATAATGCCACCATTGATTAAATATTTTAGTGTTATTTTTTTGGGGTTCCTTCCATTGGAACATCCTTCCATTCCCATCCCATCACATCCCATCCCATCCCAGACAGTTGTGTTTGATGTATTGCTGCTACATAGTGTTGTTGTGGTCATCATCTATTGTTGTAAATAGTGAGTTGAAGGTAACTTGTTGACATTAACCTTAATCATTGTGTGTAGTATTTGATGTATTGCTACTACATAGTATTGCTGTGGTTGACATCTACTGTTGTAAATAGTGAGTTGAAGGTAACTTGCTGACATTAACCTTAATCATTGTGTAAATATTGTAAATAGTAAATACTAGTTAAGTGTGGAAGCTGTAGGGAGGTGGGTGCCATTTTGTTCAACCTTTTATCCTTTCTCCTGTATTTTGGTTAGTGAGGGAGGTAGGGAAGTTAATGTTATTTATTTGCACTTTTTCTTTGATAGGTAAGGTAGTTTTGACTCTCCAACAGATGTTTAAGTTTAGTTTGTTTTGGCCTTTGCCCCCTCCTGAAGCCTTTTTGACTTCCTTCTCTTGTTCTGAATAATTAAATGATTTGTTTTGGATTTTAAACTTGAGTGATTATTTAGCACTGATGGGGGAACATGCCACACACATGACGGACATGTCCGTAAACTATCTCTCTCTCCCGCACGATCCTCTGCAGTCAACCTTTATCCCTCTCAAAGGCTTGATTAGCCTAATGCGGGACCGGGTGTGTAGCATCACGACCCGGCCCCGCCCTCCGCCCTGCCACATTCCTCCCTCGTTCTCTCACACCCCCCCCCTCTTTCCCTGGGGGAGGGCGTGCCCTAACCCCTGTCTGCTGGCAGGTCATCCCCATCTACCTGGACGAGGGAGGGGATAAGGGGAGGGAAACAGAAATACTTAAACTGGGGGGGTACTTTCTGTAACAGTGTAGTACCTCCCAAAAAACACTGTAAAATTTAAAAGAGAGGGAAAAGGCCAACGCAGAGCGGCAGTGAGAGAGAGAGAGAGGAGAGAGAGATGAAAAAAAACGTACTCGCCAGTTTTCTGATACGCCGTAGCTTGTTCCTCGGCCACTCCTCCACCCTCTATCGGGTGACAGCCGCGCCTCTCCGGGCGGATCAGAGGCAGACCTCCAGCCCCTGGCGGACGGAACGCCCCGCCGCATTCTCGGGGAACAGAAGGGGTCTCCCCGCTCCTGGCAGCGGTTCTCCCGCTCCCCGCTCATGGATGGCGGTCTCAAACCTCGTCGCGTTTCAGTGGCCGGTAGGCGACTCCTGCGCCCCTGCGTGCCCTGACTGCTCCGGGTGGTTGGTTGGGAGCCCCTTCTCTCCTCGCGGTCGGCTCCGTTGGGGTGGACGGTACTGGCGAGAACTCTACTACGGCGTATCCCTCCTCCTTCCCGGGTTTCCGGCACCAGTGTAAAGAGATCAATGGAAAGGAGGAGGCGAGAACCGGCTTTTCAATATAAATAATATTTTAATGAGAAACTTCAAACAGAAGACACAAACACACATGACGGACATGTCATGTCCATAAACTCTGTAAATCTCTCTCTCCCGCACGATCCTCTGCAGTCGACCTTTATCCCTCTCGGGAGGCTTGATTAGCCTAATACGGGACCGGGTGTGTAGGATCACGACCCGGCTCCACCCTCTGCCCTGCCACAGTAATGTATTAAAGTATTTACTTAAAAGTATTTATATTAGATTACAGTAACTAATTACTTTGTAATCAGATTAAACCCGACAGTTGCTTCTTACAAAGAGAATATTGCACTTGCTATTCATATTTAAAGATAAAAACACTGTTTGCTTCTTTGTTTTTAATATAATTTTTATTTTATTTGCATTTCCACAATAAAACAAATCAATTAAGAGAAAACAAAATGATAAATATGGAAAAGCCAGAAATATTAAACATTTAATCTGTCATGCAACCTTCTCTTGTAACATTCTGTTTTTCTGTACTTCAAATCATTTACAAGATGTTCTTACAATTATATTATCTATAGATATTCTCATGCTATTATTTAAATAATTACAAAGGTACAGATTACTTAATAATTACTTAAGTAATTTACATTACATTAAATTACTGTTTAATCACTTTTCATATATTTCTAAGAAGCAAAATGACACTTTAATTTACACCCACCACTTTTGGGAGGATCTGGTAATGAGCATACAATTACAAACATCAATTGACACCAAGATCTTACTAAATACATACCATTTTGGCTTTTAAACAAACCTGAAAATTATACATTTTCAATCCACCATGAGAAAAATCATACAGCATATGCTTTATAACTACATATCAGTCAAAAGTTGGGGCTCACTTGAATAAATTATGATTCTGATTATCTTTAAACCCTTTTGATCTAAAGGCTTACAATAAACTTATATGCAGATATTTGTTATGCAGATAAATACAAGTAAATATGTATGAATTTCTTTGCAAACCTAAAATATTTATGTATTATTTAATTCTTTATTTTAAAGATTAAAATAAGATTTGATTTGTTTAATATTTTTGGTCAAGTTTTGTTTAATTTATATATTTGGTATAATATTATTTTATAGTTTTAATGATTTTACTATTATTACAAAATGTGGAAAAGGGTGTAGTAATAATAATAAAGAATAGGTAGATGTGTCCAAACTTTTGACTGGTAGTGTTCCTCCAGTATGAACCCTACATAACTACTGTATCTGCATAATTTTTTCACAAAACATGTGATGCTGATACTGATACAAAAAAAATATGAACCAATCATGCAGGCATATTTTTTTATATGTAATTATGTACAGTAAATAATAAGTAAAATCACAAATGTTTGTCTAAGATATATGGAAGAGTATGGTGATAAATGTGTAACGAAAAGACAAAACCTCAATATGTGTGACAGTGTTTTTGTGTATGTGGGTATGCTATGCATAGTAAGCGTAAAGAAAGATGTTAACACACATGAGAATGATAGCATTGACACAGCAGAAACGAGACCAGAAGGGATCCTCTCTGGCCCCTTGAATCATAGGTGGTGGTGTCCCAGGTACGGATTGGACCGGTCGTGGACTACAAAACCCAACGGTGCGGACACACCTACCTCTACGCACAGACTCACAGCCTTTATGGATGAAAAAAAAATGTGATGGAAAAACAGAAAAATGAGATGGGAAGAAAATAGACTGAAAATCGAGTGGCTTTGATGGCGTCCCTTACAAAAAGTACTGTGGCGATAACATGGTACAGGTATGGTAATTGCACGTGCTTTGATATACACTGTACTCTGGTACTGTACATACTGTATATCAAGGTATTTACATACAAGGTTGGGGAGTAACAGAATAAATGTAACGGGATTACATATTTAAAATACAAAATATAAGTAACTGTATTCCACTACAGTTACAATTTAAATAATTGGTAATTAGAATACAGTTACATTTAAAAGTATTTTGATTATTGAAGAGATTACTTTGTATTTTATTGTCATTTGTTTCATTTAATAGTTAGCCCTTTCAGATGGAAAACATTTATAAATATAAATGATGCGATCCAAAGTGCATTTGAACAGCAGTGAAAAACTTTCTTATGATGTGTTACATTCATACAAGCAGACAGAGAAGTAAGTTTGGAGCAGAAGAAATAGAAATAAACCTTGTGTAAATGGTCAGCTTTATGCTAAGCTAAAGGCTATTTCTAGCATTTTAGAATGCTAGAAATATGATCATATTTTTTTATCAAGAAAATTCCCGTTGGATCATAATTTCTTTTTTTCTAGGAAGACCTTTGATATTAGGGCAAACATTTTATTCTTGATAATAAAATGCATAACAACACTGCATAAGATATTTAGGTTTTTACATGGTACTTCAAAATAATTTAAAGAGATATACAGTAGTAATATTTATTTCAGAGAAATATTGCACAAACACTTTTCACACTGATCTGCATACAAGCACACTGTAGTATTTAGTCATTTAATATGCTTACTGCAGCAAGCTTTCAAGCTTTCAAAATACCCCAAAAATGTCAATTGGTATTTGTTTTTAGTTTCTTATGTGTGTTCACACGCATATAATACTCGCTTTTGTTTTGTCAACTGATACACAGATGTATAACACCACCACGCCCCAATGAATAGACTGCACAATTTTTTCAGAGATCTATCATCGGCCCTCTGCAGTAAGCTACGATCACACCTCCATTCTGCGGCAGGAAACAGGATTAGTGCCTGTGTGTGTGTGTGCGTGTGTGTCTGCTCCATACCTTCTGTCCTGCGGCTGAGTGTAGTAACTTTCTGTAAAGGTATTTCTCTCTCAGTGCTGTTGTTGAGTGTCCACCAGGTAAGATTATGAGTCTAAAACAAAATAAAACTGGACAGTAATCATAATAGTCCTATTGGTAACTATAATGTGTGTTTTAAAAGATCTATATGGGGAAATTAAGTTGTGTTGTTTATTTGCATGCATGTTTGCATTTTTGTATTCACTTAAGGAATTATGCAGATCAGTTAACAAATAGAGTTTGCAAAAAGTACAAACACACCCAAAAATCTGTGGTAACACTTTACAATCAGGTTGAATTCATTGACATGCATTTGTTAACATGAACTATCAATGAACAACACAGCATTAATTAATCTTGGTTGATGCTAATTTATACAGGCTGTTTAGTGAATTTGGCCTCTAGTTTTGTTTTGCCTAAGACTTGTATTTTTTTGGATCCTTTGGGATTGGTTCCAAAATAAGAAGGAAATTCCAATAGGAATTCTGTATTTCTAGGATTAAAAAAAACTAGTGTAATAATAATGTAAAATTATTTGAATATTACCTGTTCTTCAGTGGGTGGTGGAGTTAGTAGGCTGATTACCACAACAACAATAGCAGTGAAGGTGCAGAGGATGATGGCAAAGTACAGGTAGTGTACGCTCCGTAGGACAGAGGGTGCAGGGTCAAACACACTGCAGCGTGGAGGAGGGTATACAAACTCTAGGACCATCCGACTCAACCCCACCGCTAATCCCACCATTAGACCCCAGAATGCTCCCTATGTATACAATATACAACAAAACACACGTTGGAAAACTTTTTTTTAAAGTCTCCTTAAAGGGATAGTTCACCCAAAAATGAATATTGTGACATTGTTCACTCACACATGTCATTCCAAACCTGTATGATTTTATATCTTCAGTGGAAAACATCTAGGTTACTGTTGTAACCCCCATTCCCTGATGGAGGGAATGAGACATTGTGTCGGTGAAGTGACACTAGGGGTCTCTCTTGAGAGCCTCAGTTGCCCCTGAGCTTTGAGAAAAGGCCATTGAGAATTGCCGAACAGAATTTGCATGTTCCACCCCTGGACATACGGGTATAAAAGGAGGGAATCCTGCATCTGTTTAGTCAGGTTTTGCATTGAGGAGCCAAGAATAAGGTACGGCCGTTACAGTGGTTGGTACGGTGATGTGGCAAGAGGGACACAACGTCTCGTTCCCTCCATCAGGGAACAGGGGTTACAACAGTAAACTAGACGTTCCCCTTCTGTCACTCACTCGACGTTGTGTCGGTGAAGTGACACTAGGGGTCCTTATCCAATAACGCTACGACACTGAACCGCGTTACGTGAACTGCTGATGCGTGTGCAAGCAAGCTGTTGCGTGCCAGAGGAGCAGCCCTCGCCAGGCTGCATGTAACCTTCCCCAATGCCCCATAAAAACGTCATACACTTTTTAGGTTCCCTGCATCCCTCTTCTATTAGGGGGGGGGACAAGCGGCGTGCCAAGCATGGAAGCAGGCTGTGCCAGCTGCGGCCTTTTCTCTCTCTATGTTTACCATAGGGCTGTTAGAAGCAGCTGGGGCCATCTAACACTATAACGCGCATCGGGGAAGGTGTTCTTTTCCGACTCCTATTATTTCATGGGGGAAAAGACCCTGCGGAGACCACATCCTGCCCAGGCTGGGGAGGTCACATGTGGCAAATACCTGCCTTTATGTGCTTTTTAGCTTTTTTAAGTTTTGGTCACTATACACTTGCACTGAATGGACCTAGCTGAGATATTCTTCTAAAAATCTTTGTTTGTGTTTAGCAGAAAAAAGAAAGTCATTTTTGGGTGAACTATTCCTCTTACTATTACTTTTTACATGCTTCAGATATTTGAAGGAAACACTGAATGAACTCTGAGTTGAGATCCACCACATAAATTCTGGCATGGCAAGCACATATTTGCTTATTCAAGGTACTTAAGGGTGGAGCATGTGGTGAAAGTCCCCTGAATAGCCAAGAATTCCTGTAAAATACTGTTATCCAATATATAATCGTGGGGTGCCTGATATTTATCTACAGTAGGTATTTTGCCAAAAAACACATTTTGCATAGGGAAAGTAAAAATTACAATCACATAAGTTAAGAAGTTATGTAACTTCTCAACTTGCATGCTTATTCTTATACTAGTTTTTGCATAAACACAGTAATTCACATGCACACACACTCACACAAATATGTTTATAGTAATGCCAGCTTGAGAGTTAAAGTGTTTTCAGCAGGAAAGTTTCCTTTTTCTCAAGGCATGCTAAGCTTTCACAACAACAACAATCCCTTAAAGAGTTTGTTTTCGCAGTTCTGTAGATTACTGAAAATATTTAGAAAGCAGTTATGCATATTGTAGTTCTGACTACCTCAACTATATCCTTAATGCCATGGGGTATGAGGGCTAACTTTCAAGTTCAAGACCCCTCAGGCTCAAACTAGCAAATTAGCACAAGAATTCAGAGATCCCACCCTCCCAGTTTTAAAGTTGAAGTGAAATGTTTTGTTTAGCAGGTTTGTATTCTTTTGTAAAACTACCAGTTTAACAGCTAATCCCATGAGGACTGTGCTACAGTCAACGGGAGCAATGAATGTTAGATTCTGTAAATCTAGGGCTCAACTGTCCATCTGAAACATACATTTTTGCCATTTTTGTTTCAAAACACTGTTACAAACTAAACAACATTTTTAATAGATTTTTAGCTTTTAAGTGTGAGTGGTGCTCGCCATACAAAACTCGCTACCAGGATGCTATGTTCTAAATAGTTAGAGTCGCTTTGCTGTGCAGTTGCTAGGGTGTTGCTAGGTGGTTGCAAGGGTGTTCTGGGTCATTACTAGGTGAAGACTCTCAAGACTGCTCAAAAGGATCCACACCCAAATCTCCTAAGTAGTTCCTCTTTAGGTTAGAGGTTTTGAAAAACCCCTACCATATGGACAATAGTAATGTAGCACAACACTGGTTCCAGAAGTAAAAATTCGATAACTTTTTTTTCAATAATGGAACTGATTCAGTGGAGAGAGAGAGGTGTAGTTATCAATGTGTGTGATTATATATATATATATATATATATATATATATATATACTGTATATATATATATATATATATATATATATATATATATATATATATATATATATATATAATTATTATTTTATTTTAGTTTTTTTGTATGTGTATGTACTTATGTGTGACCACAGTGGTGTTTTTTGAGGGTCATGTGGGGTTTTATACACACCTAAATTAATTTAATGAGATAAACGAATGTGATGTTTCTAGCTATATGTACTTCATCAGACTTACCGTGAGACAAGTATGGGTTTTTGAACACAGATTTTTCATGTACTCACTCTGTAATGAACATTTGTTAAATGTTCCAAAACATTTTCTACGTAGTTTTAACAATAACTTATAAAACTTTAAAGATATGAGCTCTGAGGTTGTTAATAGATGATATACTATGCTTCTGTTGAAATCATCAGTCTGAGTTATTTCAACTTAATTTTTTGAGAACCATGTTTCATAGTGGAATTTCTGGTGAAGAACTACACTACCCATGATCCTGAGGGGGAAAATCCACCAATAAGAGAATCATGGCAAATAAACTGCGGCAAAAGAGCCCAGCAGTGACTGCCCACTCCCAAAATGCACTCTGAATAACATGACCGAGTCGGTCTCTCTACACTCTCAAAATACATATATATTTGTCTGCATCTAAATATTTTCAAAATAATTAATCACTAGACATTTCTGCTCTTTTTGTGTATTATGCACACTGCTCACACACACACATACACACACACACACACACGCACGCTGTTACTCTTTTTCAATAAATCTGTATCCCTGTTGATTCCTGGAAAAGATCTGACAGACACAATGCACACTGGTTTGTATAAAACATCAATACAGTAACAATAAACAAAAGATAATATGATGCAAGAAACAATATTACAGAATATTCAGACACTACTGAAGAGCCTAGGTGGAGCAACTTGTTTTTCTGGTTAATTAATCTACTTCAAAAGAACCCTTTACCGAACGATATAAATCACTTAGGTCTAGATCAAAGTTTCCACTAAGAAATGTTGGTGTTGTCCAATGTGTCCAGGAATTATAAAATTGACCAGACAAATTGGAAAAAAATCATCTAATTTCAGTTTAATTTAAAATAACGCCCATCATGGAATCAGAGTCTAATAAATAAATAATAATAAAACATTCAAATGTGGACAAAGCAAAAAACAATCTGTAATTTGCCAGATATCTTTATGCTTACAAAGAAATACTAAAATAACAAAAATCATTAGGTTATATGTGTCTATGGGTTAGGTGATATGAATAATATTGTGGCATGGGGGTGGCCATGTGTCAGTCTGCGGGAGAGGGAGAGTGGTAAGGCTTGTCACCTGGGTCGTAATTATCTCTAACACCTGTCTCTCATTATTGTGATGGCAGAGGGAGACCTGAAAAGGCACACCAGAGCATCAGCGAGGCGAGAGTGACCAGAGAGCATGACAGTCCAGAACCGAGAAAGTGTTATTATTGAGAGTGTTTGAATTTATTTAAAAACTATTTTCTTTGTCATTGACGGTTACCATCGATTGTGTGTTTAAGGAATAAAACGACTGACCTTGAACATGCTTTGTTGTCTCTTGACTCCCCCATTGCCCACAAACTAAGATCCTTTTACCAATATGCTTCTCATCCGACGCATCTGTGTTTCATGTGAGTGTTGCGCACGTGAGTCCAACAGGCCTCCCGGTATTTACAGGAAAGTGCAGAGTGATATAACTCACACTCCTAAACCCTATAATGCTGTGTGTATCAAACATGATGCACAATGTTTGATGGCTCCTGTTTCACTCTCTGTTCAAACTGAAAAGCCAAATAAATGATGGTATGTAAGTTTCACATGTTTATGGCACCATCTAGTGGTTAATTGTAAAAAGTGGTTTCAATGTTTATATCGATCTATTTAAAATGGCGTTGGACTTGTGTGAAAAGTGCCTCTTTTTTCAGGATAAACGAAGGCTTATTTTAATAAAAATGCAGCTTGCTCTGTCATTATAAAGATCTCATTATTTTACATTAAAAGCTATTATGAATCCATCTTACCTTAAGCTCACAGATTACATCATAAATTCCTGAGACTCAGTGAAAAAGTTTTAAAATTCCCTTTTTTTAAATGTCAATATAGTGTTTGATGCATATAATACATATGATAAAAACAGTATTGAAAACAAAAATATTTTATTCATATTGTATTTGATGTGCTGAATTCAACTGTGCTAGATTTCAATCCATATTTAGAGACCAAGTAGAGGAAGTTGTCTTTGGCCAAACTCTCAAACATTTGATATCTCTGAAAAGCCCAGGGTGTCCTCTGATAATAGCCCAAGGTTTACCACTGTGGCATTTATGGGCTAAGAAAAACTTAAATAAAAAATGTCCAACCAAAAAAAGGAATTGCTAGGCCTTAGGAGGACAATGACCTTTAAAGCCTATATATCAAATATGATACATAAAAAAAAAAAAAAAAAAAACGTGTGCAAATTAAAACATTTTTTATGATTTATTTTTATAGTTTATCTAGAGGTAATAAAAACAGTGTAATTTAAAAAATTTAATCTGACAATTCTTTCATTATACAGGGTTTATAATTTTTGACCCAGTGAAAACCCTGAGAGAAAAACGGCTCCACAGAATGGGACCACTCCACAGAAGATGGGCTTGTTATTAAAACAGGTGCAAGATGATCTGATGTGGATTTAATCTGTTTTATCCCCTCAAAATTAAGCACGCAACAAAAATATTATGAAAGTCAAAAGATGCGCTCCGCATTATTTCGGTCACGCATTTTTTTTTTTTGGTCCTGCCTGAAGTGTTAGAATTTGTGTAAGTTATGTGTAAGGGAAGATCTTGAGCTTATGGAGAAATTGTATAATAATAATATTGGTCAACAAAATCTATCTATCTATCTATCCGTCCGTCCGTCCGCCCTCCCTCCCTCTACACTGACGCATTGAAAGAGCAAGGCCAGATATTCCACTTTAGAGAAGTGCCGTTTCTTAAAGCACATGATTGTAAATTTCTGCATGTAAATATGCACATAGTCTTTGTAAGGATGTTTACTGTGGCAGCGGGGGCATGGTCAAGTGCCTGTCCGGAGATAGAGAAGCAGTAAGGGCACTTACACCTGAGCTAAATTATGACTAACACCTGTCTCTAAACAGGTAAGCAGGGGGAGAGTGGCATAAAAAGAGCCACACTGCCAGCAGGGAAGAGAGAGTCTGGGTCTGGAAGCCTATTGTGAAGCTGAAGTGTTTTGTAAAGTAAAAGCTTATCGTGAAGCTAGAGTTTAGGTGTGAAGCTGAAGTTTATTGTGAAGCTGGCGTGTTGTGGCGCCCCTGTTAAAGCCAATAAAAGCCCACTTACCTGAGTTGAAGGAACCTGTTTCCCTGTGTCCTCCTTGAAGTCTTTACATTTACTAAGGTCAGTTATGTGTTCATTCATTGTATTTGTGTGCACAGAGAAGTTAAAGACATTTTTACATTACCGCCTCATTAGTTCTTTTCCAGAAAACAGCCAATACAAATATAGCTGTGACTGGAGGGGCTAGATAACTTGTCACCGACTGGATGTAAACGTAGAGCTGACCGCTGTTGGCACTCTGAAGAATCGGGATCCAGACCACACTAATCACCACCAGAATAACAGTCACTATCCTGAAAAAAATAAACAGACACACATTTTATCATCTTAGCTTTTAGTATCATTCTACCTTTAATTGGGTTTCACCAACAGTTCTTATACAGTTTATGGAATATAAAATGGAAAGTTGTTGGTTAATCAGGTAATTAGCTAATGTGATTTCTCCAAGTCTCAAGTAGACTACTATATATGAGACCTTAATCAGAAATATTTGCATCTTACTGTAATTTCGGGACACTCCAAAAGCATTTCTTAAAAATAGATACATTTAGAAGAGAAACACAATTTCATTAGATATTAAGATTGATTTTTATTATGAAGGATTTCGCTTATGGCCCCCATATGCTTGGAAACAGCCCTGATACCACGGCTGAGTACGTTTGAGTTCATAAATCATTCTTATATTTGTACATGTGATTGCTTTTGCATAGACAAACACCATGATATTATAATTTTATGACATGTATTTTCAAGTCATAATGATTGATGGCTTTACAGTATATTGGAATCTCAGTTCTACACATTAACTGCAAACACACACATACACACCTGCCAACCAGCAACAGTTCCTTCTCAGTAGCACCTCTGCGATACTTCTTCCAGATGTCCATGGTGAAGAGTGTGCTACTGCTATTGAAAATGGAGGTCAGTGATGACATTAGAGCGGCCATCATTACAGCTATCATTAACCCTCGGAGGCCTGGAACACACAATTTCTGTGTCAATTCATTTCATTTCAACTTGGTATTTTTTTATAGATAATTTTCTTAGACAATGTGAAGAGAATTTTCTAAAAAGCTACTTCAAAAGCCTGCCAGATTACCAAATACATTCAATTCCTTTACAATATACACACATTCACTCTTTGTCTTAAGCCGGATTCGCTGAAAACTGCTCCGTTCATGTTTTCACATTAACCATTATGAATGACATACAAATCACGTACTGTACATAAAATATTTTAAATTTAAGATGGCAAATTTCACCAAATGGTGAATAGCTTGCATTCTTGTATATTACTGTCTGTCGGTACAACGTTTCAATCATAAAACAGTGGTCAAATATTGCATGTTTAGTTAGATACTTATATCTCACATGACACAAACACTCTTGACCTGAACTGCTTTCGGATGTGCATTGCTGGAATAATCCAGAAAGTTCCCGCTCAGCTTCTTAAATTTGAGTCCCGCCTTCACCTATTTTGATCTCATATGACATTGACAAGCGGTGTTAGACTACTGAGCATGGTAAAATATAACTTTTTAAACCATTATATTATTTCTGCCCCAACTTAATGATAATTAGACAGCGGCGCATAATGGATTGCAGCAGAATAGCAACAAGGATATCAAATGTTGTTGGGGGGGGGCAATCTTGCCATATCTGATTATTGGGGGGTTGGGACTTACTACTCACAGTATATTGTGGTTGCAGCTCTGCACACATTTTCTCAGGCAACTTCATCAGGTGCCATCTGGGTTTTTTAATGTACCCTGGGTGCTTGCCGGCTTTCTTTACCTCCACTATCTGCTTCAAGTCTTTCATTTCCAAAAAACTTTATTTTAAAAAACATTTTTATTTAGTAAAAAACGTATTTAACGGCACTAATTGTATTTTTCTACAAATGTAATTTCAAGCATTTTAGCATACCATATGTTTAAAAGGTAGTTTGTCAAATTGTTTACTAGTGTATCAAATATACTGTATTGAAGATGTACCATTTGAAGGGGAAAAAACACAAAATCATTAAGAAATTCTGAATACCACTCGGCATGAGTTCGATGACCAATTTTGGGAAAGCGAGGTTGGAACAGCCCACCTCTGCACCACACACCTTCATACACTCCTCAGGGTCAACACAGGCCACTGTGTCTGAAAACACAAAAATGATGACAAGTATACACACATACGTGTACAACGAATACTCACTTCACAGAATACCAGATACAGCCATAGAACATTTCCATAAAATAAAACATTGTATTACAATTGTGTACCTTTTCCTCCACTTTCTTTTGGAAACTAGTCCAGGCTTTTGTTTTTGAACAAACACCTGAGTGCATTTGAACTTTGGACACTCATAAAAAGAAAAAGAACAAAATTCAACACACATCTGAAAAATTGTCTACTGTAGATGTCTGCAGGCTATAATGTCTGTTCTTAATACATACAGAGGCCCCAAAAATCCCTTGGACACTTAAAAATGTATGTCATTGTATAAAAATACTAAGTATCAAACCAAGTGGCATCTGCAAGCTTAAAGGAATATTCCAGGTTCAATACAAGTTAAACTCAATCGCCAGCATTTGTGGCATAATGTTGATTAACACAAAAATTATTTTGACTCGTCCCTCCTTTTCTTTAAAAAAAGCAAGTATCTGGGTTACAGTGAGGCACTTATGATTGAAGTGAATGAGGGGATTTGAAAATACTCACATTTTCAAAAGTATAGCCACAAAACACTTACAATATCTGTGTAAACATGATTTTAGTGTGATAAAATCACTTATGAATCTTTTCTGTGTTAAGTAATAGCCAATTGTATCATTGCGATGACAATGTTATGTCAACAAAACCTAAAACCCTAAAATTACAGTAAAAATGATTATTTCAATAATTTTACAGCTCAAATAATAGGCCCTACATGAGTTTTAACAGAAGAATTAATGTACAGTATGTGCTTTTCTAAAGTTATAGGCTTTAAATTTCTGCCTTGAAACAGTCCAAAAATTGGCCCTATTCATTTCCATTTTGCCCAAGGACAAATTATGAACTAAGCAACCAATGGGCCTGTACACCATGGAGGCCCCCCATGACATGACTATGTTCACCTTTATGCGCTACAGGACGCTTGGCGGATTTTGTTGGATTTTTAAATTGATGGAAGGAAAGTTTGGAGCAATGTCTTAAACAGCCATTTAAATGTACTTTTTAACTATGAAACTATCCAAAATCGTGTTATTCATAGGGACTATGCAGGTATTTAAATACCAAAATCACTATTCGGTTATTCTGCGCGTGTTTAGAGATCTTCAACTGGATCTGAGTCATTCCCCGACAAACCTACAGGTTTTGGGCTTGGTGCATGGAAAGTGAACCTGCCCTGGCAGAATTAAGCATTTTCCAATGATTAAGAATATTTCTGTTGCAGGCAGTGACAGAGATTATTTTTGTTTGAATCTAATCTGATTTTATCATTTGAAAATCTATGTATTGTGTTATTTAGGCTCATAGCTCACTTTGCACTTTATTCCCTGCTAATCTGAGATTGTATTTGACGCATCCATGGCAGTAAATGTTCTTGATTTCCGAGTCACGACAAATAACAGAATAATCGTTTGTGAACTCTTGCGGTTAGCCAAATATTACAAAAGTTTACCCTGCACATATTTAGGGAATTAAGGCATCTTTCGCTTTATCATTAAACATTAGATGCATGCAGGACTTAAACATATTAAAGTCATCCATGCTGTTGCATGAATTCTGTCAATTACATGAATATAAACCATCAGCTTTGTACACAGCACGGGTAAACTGCACATTATCTTTGTGTTTAGAAGCGTTTCGTAAATCAGACGTTGTTCTCAGTAGTCCTTTAACCCTCTGGGGTCTGAGGGTATTTTGGGCCCTGGAGAAGTTTTGACATGCCTTAACATTTGTGCTTTTTTCAGTTGCTTAAAAACATATTAATGGCTAAAGTCTGATAACACTGTATTCAGCACAAACTGGGCTACAATAATATGTGAGCAACATGTGTGTACAGGTTTGTATTTGTTTGAAAATAACGTTTACAACATCACCGTGCAGCCTGGTCCAACTACAGTTTCGCCTTCCAAAACGGTCAGAAATCTAGGGGTAACCATTGACGATGAGCTAAATTTCACAGACCACATCTCAAAGAATGCAAGATCATGTAGATTTACACTCTACAATATCAGGAAGATAAGACCCTTCCTCTCTGTACAGGCCACACAACTGCTCGTTCAGTCACTTGTCATAACTAGACTGGACTACTGTAACGCTCTCATTGCAGGCCTTCCTGCATGTGCTATCAGACCTCTCCAAATGATCCAGAATGCAGCAGCACGTCTGGTCTTTAATGAACCTAAGAGAGCACATGTTACACCACTCTTTGTCTCTCTCCTCTGGCTGCCGGTTCATGCACGTACTAAATTCAAGGCCCTGATGCTGGCATACAAAACAGTCACTGGGTCTGCTCCAGCATACCTAAAAACATTTATGCAGAGATACGTTCCCACCAGAAGCCTGCGGTCGGCTAAGGAACGTCACCTTGTCATACCAAAACAAAGAGACACCAAAACACTTTCCTGGACTTTCAGTTTCATCATACCATGGTGGTGGAATGACCTTCCCAACTCAATCCGGGAAGCTAACTCACTCTCTATCTTCATAAAACGTCTAAAAACACATCTTTTCCAAAAGCACTTAACCGGTCACAAAAAAAAAAAAAAGAATTTTATTAAATTTCTTGTTGTACTTAAATCTGTTTTGTATACTATTCTGATGATAGTGAAACTTTGTAGTATGGCACTTTTCGTACCACTGTATCCTTAAGATGATTCGCTTATGTTTCCCTCTTTTGTAAGTCGCTTTGTATAAAAGCGTCTGTCAAATGAATAAATGTAAATGTTTATGCATGCAGTCTTGTATGAACGATTACTATGTTGGAATACAGTTCGTTTAAGTATTTTTCCACAAAGAGTTGTTTTTGATGTTATGCTTTGCATTTGTGATGCACATGTTTCTACAGAAAACATATCAGATTTTTGTTTTGTATTAGGGAATGGATATCATTACACACAATACATTGTAATTGGGCATTTCATGGTGGTAATATTAAAACTAATTTGGAATTTCAGGTTGCTTTACAAACTTTAAATGTATATTAATCTGACATGATATTGCTAAATTAAATGCATACTCATGTGATGTCAATGTCATTGTCTCTTTCAGATTGAGCTGCAGTCGCTGGTACCACTGGCAAAGTGTGATCCTGGCAAAAATGGGGGCTGTTTAATTTTGTTCAGTGTGCCAAGGACTTAATAAACTGTTTTCTTGATACTTGCTAATCTTGTGTTTTATTTCATAAGTTTTTGAAGCTTTCCTTATCTTTCCAATAAGAATCACACTCATTTGTGACTACTTCCTCCACTATTAGTCTATGGTAACTTATATTTATATAACATATAATGGAGAAGATCGGAATTGGTGCAACAGGTCTTTGATGTGTGCATTGCATGATATGTCATTGTACATACAGAACACAGAATTTGAAAATAAAAGATGGGAGTAACACCTGTGAGTGAGACTTGATTATTCTGCGTCATATATTTAATTATTTATTTAATGCTAGTGGCTATCAATTCTATACTGATCAATTATGTACTTTAAAAAAATATGTTTGTTACAGGGAACATTCAGGTACAGTTCAGTTAAACACAATGCTTATTATATCACACTTAAATTGTGATCACTAAGCATTGTAAGTTCTTCTGGTATTTTTTGTTTGTTTGTGTATTTAGCTATAAGTGATAAAATATTTAAACCTTTTAAAGATTGAAACAGTCTCATAATAGAGCTGTGCTGCTTAAGATCCAAGTTGTTGCACATGTCATTATTATATTGAAGTTTCTCTGCAAATATTCAATTTAGTGTTCAACAAAAGGAAAATGTACCCACAAGCCTATTTTGGAAGAACTGTATCCGTTTAACTGAGGAAAAGGATGCCAAAGTGAGGATAAAAAGAGTATGTTAAACATTTTTTTTAAAAAAGAGTAAGTTAACGCATCATCACGGATCATTAAAAGAAAAAACGCGCAATATGGACTACTTTTATTTTTTGCTAAAGTTTGCTCTATTGTATTTAGCCTAACAGGCTACCTTCTTCATTGAATGCTGTATTCCGTAACACAAACCTAATACAAACTCATATTTTACCAACTGTAAACCTTTTTTGTAGTTAGAATGTTGTAGTTTACACATACTTTATTCAACACTGAAACTTAAATCCCTTTTCAAAATAATCCTTCAAACAAGTTGAATCATAACTGAGGCGCGCTAAAGTTTTCCGTTCCACCTCAAGGCGCATGTCAGGATAATTAATGAATATTCATGTTTGCTCCGCCCACTGGAACACAATTACTCAGGAACTGAATATATTGAAACACCGGCCTCTTCCTTTTTTCTAAATGCTTTGTAGGTATACAGAACTAGGGCAAAGCAACACAAAAGCACAGCAGGGATTTATATTAGACTACAAATGTATGCCTTTGTACTGTAGACCAAGGGAGATACCATTGAAGACACTGCGAAAGTTTCCAAATCGCAACACTTTGGACAACTTTTGGTTCATGCACAAGATCATATACAACGTGGACTTTATGTCAAGCTGATCGCTATTTTACGCATCGATGATATCCAGGATTTATGCTTTTGCAGAAGATCCTGAACTCCAGTTGGATTAGATGAAGTCTGTGACTGCGTTGTGTATGCATGTGTGTTTTGTGCCCCTCCTTGTCAGGTGACTGAGGTGTGCCTAATTATTTCAGTCTCTGGAGGTGTTTGGTTCTATTCTACCTGCCGGTTTACTGTAAGATGATCTATTGAACTGCGGTCTGTACTCAACTAGGACTCGGCTTTGGGGAAAACATGATCAAATGACACCTGAAGCCTTGGACCGATAGTTCTTATTTTTGGAAATAATCGCGTTTATTTCTATGCGCTTTTGGTACTGGAGACTCGCTTCACCATGGAAATGCTTTATCGCGGACCGCTAGTAGAATTTTTTTCTTGCCCTATGAAGTACGAAAAAAACTTTATGGCTTAAGGGGTTAAAGTTTTTTCTTGTGTTTTAGATGCTTTTTGTAAAATAACATTTAAAAAAATAATAATTCCCTTTTTTGAATCGAAGAATTCGTATCGTGTTGCCGCATTATGGCTCTCTCACAGGTTCAGTGTCTTGATGACAATAATGTGAACTGGCGTGTGAACGAATCCAAACCGGAGTTCTTTTTCAGCGAGGACCAGCGGTTTGCGCTCGAAGCGTTCATCACCAAAGGACGCGACGCGTTTGACAGCTACCTGAAAGAGCACGAACTGCGTCCGTTTCTTTCGGAACCGGAGTTGGAGGTGCTCCGCCGGACTGCGGAAGATTACAAACCCGGTTTTGAACACCAAAGACCGGATGGCACGACAGAGGGTGAGGACAGTGCGGTATCTTTGCAGTACTGGCCGGATCGCTCTGATATCTCAATACCGAATTTGGACCTCGGATGGCCCGATTGTAATTCTTACCGCGGAGTGACGCGCGTCAACGTGTACACGCAGCCGCCTGTGGACGGACAAATGCATATAAAAGAAGTGGTGAGAAAGGCCATTGCACAGGCACAGAAGGTAAGCCAAACTAAAGAAACTTGAAATGGCCGATAGTGTGGACAGTCTGTCCCATGGACGCCCAAATTTAAAAACTAAAGATTCTTCAATGGTTCTTTGCAGCACTTTAGGCTCAGGCTTCAACAAGAGCTATTTTGGCTATGGAGTTCTTGAAGCTACATGGTTCTATGGATGGTATAAAGTTATTGATGTTTAATCATATTTTAATTGGGTCCTTCAAATAAGAATATTTCTTTCTAGTTTCTTTAATGCACCAATTTTCTTAAGAACTGGAGAATAAATGTGCTTTGTGGAAATTACTAAGGCTCTGAAATGGCATCTGTATGCCTAAACTCATTTTAGGTTTGTAAGTAAAACTCCTATGTGCAGTAGACAGTACTTTCTTCTGCTGAACACAAACAAAGGTTTTTAGAAGAATATCTCCGCTCTGTATGTCCATACAATGTAAGTCAATGGGGTCCAAAACTTTGAATCTCCAAAAGCGTATAAAAGCAGCAGTGAAGTAATCCAAATGACTCCAATGGTTAAATCCATGTCTTCAGAAGTTATATTATTGGTATGGATGAGAAACCGATCAATATTGAAGTCCTTCATTATAAATCTCTCCTTTCTAACAGTCCTTCTAAGCACTCAACACTCCAAAGTGCTCTTGTTTTTGGCTATTTGCATTCTTCTTGCATATCGCCACCTACTGGACAGGGAGGAGAATTTATAGTAAAACATTTCTTAAATATTGATCCGTTTCTCATCCATATGTATCATATTGCTTCTGAAGACATGGATTTAACCACTGGATTACTTTAATGCTGCAATTATGTGCTTTTTTAGCTTCAAAGATTTGGACCCCATTCACTTGCATTGTATGGACCTACAGAGCTGATATATTCTTCTAGAAATCTTTGTGTTCAGCAGAAGAAAGTCATACACATCTGGTATGGCATGAGGGTGAGTAAATGATGAAAGGATTGTCATTTTTGGGTGAACTATTCCTTTAAATGGGTAAAAAAATATATCTTTTATAAAATCAATATAATCTGTGTAATATAATTTTAATGCAAATGGCACCATTCAATTACAAAAGCAAGAATGTAACCACACATTTAATATTTGGGAGGACCAAATTTAATAATTGAAGTATCAACTATAGACAAGACCATATTTTTCAATACTAATCTAAATATTGAGCATAGACATTAGTCTAAATCGCAGACAAAGAAAAGGCAGCCTAAATAATTAAACACTCCTATATTGGTGTATTTCAACATGACTTTTCACCTATGAAGTGTTTAATTGTTTAAAAAGCTAACATGGAAATGTCAAGTCTCTGAAATGAATTGAGAACCACTCAAAACAACCTAAAGATTTGGAATGTCCAAAGCTGCTCCCCCTTCATCCATCCAGCTAATCCATCACATTTCACAATCCCTGCTGGTTTCAAACTGACTCATTTGTCTTAACAGAACATGTTGAAGCTTAAACTCGGTGCTTCGTCCCATGACACATACCGGCACACTTTCTCTTCCTCTCCCGCTGTCTTAAACACCCACACACATTTACACACTCTCAAATATGCAGTCAATCAAAGTGATCCATTTATACAAAGACATTTTGCACAATCAGAGCTTATGATGATCTATGTGATGTAGGTCTCATTGGGTGCAGTATAAGAGGTTTAGGGTGTGTATGAGTTGTTTTTTGGCTACATCATCATGATGTCTTCTGTACTGTATTAATGAAAACCTACTCAATGAATACAGTAACACAGGAATTATGTTTGTGTGTATGTGTGGCCTATAGTAACTTGTACAGTGATTAAAATATTCAAAAGCATTTGCATACTGCCTTTAATTTGTTTAACATATACATTTACTTTGTGTGTGTGTGTGTGCTCTTTTATATGCAGATGATAGCGGTAGTTATGGATGTTTTCACGGATGTGGACATTTTTAAGGATCTAATAGAAGCTGGATTTAAGAAGAAAGTGGCTGTGTACATTATTATAAACAATGCATCTGTACAGGACTTCCTACTTATGTGTGAGAGAGTAAAAATGCACAGAGGACACCTCAATGTGAGTTAAAGGTGCCTGCAGGCATTTATGCATTCCTGTTATTGACTGAGACACATGCATTGACACCTGTTGGCGCCTCACGCACATGCATAGACTCATGTATTATAGCACTTACAGCACAGTTTTTGTACTAATCATAATAATCTGAATTGCTAACACTTTACAATAAGGTTTGATGCATTAACAAATGCAGTAGATATCGTGAACTAACAATGAAGAGGATTGTTTTTACAGCATTTCATATTCTTAGTCAATGTTAAAGGAATGTTCCGGGTTCAATACAAGTTAAGCTCAATCGACAGCATTTGTGGCGTAATGTTAGTTAACATAAAAATATATTTTGACTCGTCCTTCCTTTTGTTTAAAAAAAAAAAAAAAAAGCCAAAATCTGGGTTCCAGTGAGGCATTTACAATGGAAATGGGGGCCAATTGTTTTTTTATTAAAATACCCTCTTTTTCAAAAGTAAAGCCACAAGATAAACAATATGCGTGTAAACATGATTTTAGTGTGATAAAATCACTTACCTGTTTTATTATATTTATATTAATTATAATTATAGCCAATTTTACAACTTCGTTACCATGACAATGTAATGTAAACAAACCCTAGAATTTCAGCTCAAATAATACAAAACTTTTACCAGAAGATTTAATGCAAGTGATTTTATAAAATTATAAGCTTCACATTAATGTGTTTAAACCCAAACAAATTGGCCACATTTACTTTCACTGTCCCCATTCACTTCAATTGTAAGTGCCTCACTGTAACCCAGATTTGTGTTTTTTTTTTTTTTTTTTTTTTTTTAAAGAAAAGGAGGGACGAGTTGAAATACATTTTTGTGCTAATCAACATTATGCCACAAATGCTGACGACTGAGCTAAACTTGTATTGAACCCAGAACATTCCTTTTAATTTGAAAAATATTTGATTGTTCAAATGTTAGTTCAGGTTAGATCATAATGTATTAACTAGCACTGACTTGTAATTTAAAATTATTAAGAATGTTTAGAAATTAACATTAACCAAAATAAAAAAAATGCTGTAAAATATTGTCCATTGTTAGTTCATGTTAAATAATATTAACACGTGTAACTTACTGAATGTTACCTCTAAATCTCCTGTATCAGCCTGTTTTAGTAGGTTTTATTATGTTTTATACAAGAAAAGATCAAATGCTAAAAATGTAGATATTTGATCTAAAACATGTTATCACTCAGGGATGTATTGTGGGTTTATGAAAGACAGATGGACAATTAATTTGTATAATATTTGAACATTTGTGTTTGTAGCATCTGCGGGTGCGATGCATCGGTGGTTTGGAATTCTACACACGCTCAGCTCAGAAGGTGTGTGGCTCGCTGGGTCAGAGATTCATGTTTGTGGATGGTGACCGTGCTGTGTCCGGTTCATACAGGTTTGTATGTGCTTGTAGTGTTTGTATATGTATGTACATTAAGCTGTGTTTCTTAAACACAGCTTAATCACACCAGAAACCAGTGTGTGTGTCTATAGGCTGATGCTTGTCTAAGTGTATGTATTCACACAGTCCTGCTAGTAAATTCTATTTGCCTTAAAATTGCAATGTTTTGTGAATATTTTTTATTAGTGAATCTTTTTAATAATATATTTTCAGTGATGAAGCAGCATTGTTTGCTTAGCAATCATGAGGGTTTCAATTAATGCTAACTAGTGTGGAGGAAGCTACTTTGAAAGTGAAGCTTGCCAAACTACAAGCTTCATTTAATGGAAATGTCAGGCAGAATGACAATTTTTTTGAGGAACCATTCCTTTAAGTGTAACTTCCAAGGTTTATTTATGTATTTATTATATACAGTAAATAAAAAAAAATACTTTTTAATTAATTTATTTTGCCATAATGGACCTTATTTTGGGAGTGGGGGCAGGGTTGGGAGGGTTACTTTTCAAATGTATTCCATTACAGAATACATGCTGTAAAATGTAATTTGTCATGTATTCCATTAGATTACTCAAGGTCAGTAATGTATTCTAAATACTTTGGATTAGTTCTTCAGCACTGGTAGATTTTCACTGATAGACTATAAAAACTCTGTCAGTACAGTAAGATAAAATACACATGTTAAAAATACATTCTCTGGAAAACATACAGTAAATATCTTATGCAGTGTTGTTGATCTTGTTTTAAGGATGTTTAGATATTTTTGCAGGAAAACATTACAAAAAATATAATCGAATATACTATTTTTGCCCTAATATCAAAGGTCTTAATAGAATTATTATAATTATGATCTAACATGAATTTTCTTGATAAAAAAAAATATGATCGTGCCTGGTAACGTGCATGTAAAATGGCTAGAAATAGCATTTTAGCTTAGCATAAAGCTAACAATTTACACAAGGTATGTTTCTATTTCTTCTGCTTCAAACTTCTCTGTCTGCTCGTATGAATGTAACACATCATAAGAAAGTGTTTCACCGCTGTTCAAATGCACTTTGGATCACATCATTTATATTTATAAATGTTTTCATCTGAAAGGACTAAATATGAATTGAAACAAATGAAAATAAAATGCAAAGTAATCTCTTCTGTAATCAAAATACATTTTGAATGTAACTGTATTCTAATTACCAATTATGTAAATTGTAACTTTAGTGTAATACAGTTACTTACATTTTGTATTTTAAATACATGATCCCATTATATGTATTCCGTTACTACCCTACCCTGGCTACTTGCAATACAATATTAATACAGTGAAACTATCCATTTGAAAAAGTTGCTAGCTACACTACAAGCTTCTAGCAAGTAGTAATTAACTAAAATGAAGTTATTTTAGGAGGCATTTTTTTTTGTTTTTTGATTATGCTTCTATCATTTTACATTCATGTACTGTATTTATCTGCAACAAAATCAATTAAGTAATATTCCGGGTTCAATACAAGTTAAGTTCAATCGACAACATTTGAGGCATAATGTTGATTACCACAAAAAAAAAAAAAACTTCTCCCTTATTTTCTGTAAAAGAAAAAAAAGCAAACATTACAAGGCACTTATAATGGATTTGGACTATGTTTTGTAAACGCTAAAATAATTACCTTTTCAAAGGCATAGCCACATGACATCAACAATATGCGCATTATTATAGTATTAATGTGATAAAATTGCTTACTAACATTTTCTGTGCAAATTAAATTTGACATTGTCATTGCCATGACAATGTACCATAAAACAATTGTATTGCATCTTAAATATCCCTTGTACACATATAAAACATTATTAGCTGTTTTAATATTTGATTTATCTTTTTTTTAAAGACAAGAAAGGATTTACCAAATTTGAGTGAAAATGTAACATTTTTAATTTTAAAACATAACCTAACAGGCTCATGACAAATGTTTCAATTAGTCAATATGCCCTAACATTCTGGTTTTACCCATAAACATTAAGCCATGTTGCCATGCTGTTCTTTAGTGTGACTAATGCAGTACAATTCTTGGGTAAAATGAATGGTAGGCTACATAAAGGTTTTAGGTTAGAATTTAATCAGTGGGCTAAAATCAGCATATACAGGTCTTGTAAATTGTCACCATTTCCTTTAAGATTCTTCTAAGGATTTTTAGTGTAACAAGTACATTTTTAAATGTGTATATATATCAATCTCAATTACTTAGAATTTAAAAAGTTGCCCCAAATGAACAAAACACAACATAAAACTGATGCACACACATAACTCTGTGCTTCTCTCTAACTGGTATCCCCAGCTCCTCTTTAACCCTCTCCTGCCCAATTGGGCTGATTCAGCGTAGAGCGTCCATCATTATGGTCCGGCCACACCCTCCTCCTCGTCACATGGCTTTAATGTGTTTTTTTTTAAATCATTATTATGTCTGTCAGTGTCTATGCACATTCCTTATTGAGCACACTTGCTTTTTAGATTTTTAAGAGTATTCATAATAAATGTACCATTGCATATGTGGTGTGGCCCTGTATAATGCTAACTGTTGTTTCTTCATACCGGTTTCTTTACATCTGTTCCTGCTTACTGTTTCATCATAGCCAGTTCATTGTTTGTTTTGCCAAACTTGTTGCACTACATTTGTCTTGTTTCTGCATTGTATGGTGAAAAGAAATACCTCATCATAAATAACATAAGTGTGTACTGTATGTTGTTCCAGAAAGGAAAACCAACAGATACACATACAAAAACTATTTTGTAATGAATGCGTGCCAAATAAGAGCAATCTCTAGCGAGTTAGACTCTGGTGCATTTAATAAGGCAGAAAATCAGATCCAGATCAGATTTGTGATAATAACGTGTAAAATTGTGCTATAAAAGTAACTTAACTTACACTTAAATTTACACCAGCACGTACAATTCATATTAAGTAGAAATAAAACTGGAGCTGCATGTCCAAAGATGCTAAATTAACACTGAACTTCTACCTTATCTCCAGATGTTGTTGGCTTATTATTTGTTTGACATTCGGTGTGTCCTACCCATACTCTCTGGAGCCAACAATTTTACAACGATATCATTAGAACAATTAAGTTAAAGAATATATGACTATATCATACAGGCATAAAACATTGAATTCTAACGGTCAACATTTGTTGTAGCTGTATAATTATGCCTAAAATGCTCCTATGGGCTTTCATTAACTAGCCCTTGTAAGGGACCGTCTGAAAATTCCACCCACAGCACAAAAAATATTGGAGGCATCCAAGTATTCATTCATTAATTCAATTAAAGTGTAAGTTGTGCATACAATTTACAATCTTGAGAATGTGTAAAAGTGTTTAAGACAGAGCATGCAAGGCAGTTGCATTGAACACTTGGACACCAGTGATATTTTAGGAGTATATGGACTTTTCAGATGACCTCTTATGAACCATAAGTGAATATTAAATAAATATTGAACTTACATTAAACTTTACTCTGCTGAATATTATAATGCAGTCATAATGCACTGATGTTTTGTTTAAATATAATTAGTTTGGTCTATTTATTTTGATGGGGTCACTGAACTCTCAGTGGGATGGAAAATAAGAATACCACTTTTGCCATTCTACCACTCCAATTTATTGCACTTTAAGACAGTGTTTTAAAGAGTCCTCAATCCTGCTTTTTTGTGTGTCAGTTTTACATGGACTGCTTCCCGTCTGGATCGGAACATCATCACAGTCATGACAGGTCAGGCTGTGGAGACCTTTGACAAGCAATTCCGTGAGCTATACCTGAACTCTCTTGCGGTCAATCTCTCCAAGATCCCAATGGCAGACCCACCTGAGCCTGAGCCTGCCACAATCACTGTTCCTCCCCCTGTTTCTGTAACCGTCGCAAGAAAACTCATTAACCCCAAATATGCGTTAGTAAATGCCAAAGCATCAAGCAAATCCTCTTCGGACAAAGCTAATGCCAAGAACCGTAACTCCCCAAATCCAGTGGTCCCGATTAAGAAGCTCCAATGTGAGAAACCACAAATGCATCCAGGACTTATAGGCTTGCCAAAGGCAGATCTCATACCTTACTTGCCCATCTGGCCTGAGCCAGACCCACCCAGAGATGTTATTGGGTTTATTAATATTCGTGACTCAAGCAAGCCAGCACCAGTGCATTTAATGCGCTCGCAAATGTTTGAAACATCGAAAGCAATCTGCTTCAAAAACCCTTTCGTTGCCCCACCTGAGGAACTTCCAGAAAAAGCAAGTCCCCGACCTAAAGCAACACCTTCATCCAAGAAAAATACTGTAGTTGCAAATGTTCAATCGAGTACCCAGCCTCCAAAAGATATTCAACCAGAGACTAATTTGAGCAGCATCCTTCAAGATGCACCAGCATATATCTCTGATTCATCAACCACCCAAGTGCATGAGCCCAATCCCAACCCTTCTCCAGATGAGCAGCAGCCAAACCATAAACCCATGCATTCCTCTTCAGAAAAACAAACTGCTTCAGGATCACCCATTCCCAAGCCTCGCACCTTACAGGTGGTGATCAATTCATCTGGAGATGCTGAGATCAGTTTAGTCAGAAGAGAGGACATCCAGACAAAAAACCCAGAGGGTACAAATATGGACACTAATGAAAATCATGCTGACATCACAATTGTGACTTGTGCACATTCATTAAAGGATAAAGATGAGAATTCCTCAACGTCAGAAGAGTATTTTGAATGCACAGACCCCGATAGCGCAAGTCCTAGCGACAAGCTCCCTAACGGAATAACGGGTTCCGTACGCATTGGAGACCACAGCCCTGACACGCTTAATGTGATGGCAAGGTTCTCTCAATCCATGCTGGACTTGCGATCAGATGACATAGAGCCGGAGTTACAAAGTACCGCAGAGATGAATCTCCTGAACTTGCAGAACAGAGACAAAGCAAAGGTAGGACTTTGATTTCTTGTGTCAGCATGTGCATGTTTGAGTGTGAAAGTGATTTTTATCAGATTTGGCACTAGCAGTCCATAAAAGAGGGTGTGTTACAAAAATACAAGGGCGTGTTGTGGAAAGGCATGTCAATGGGACTCTGTCGACATTTCCAGCACACCTGAACCTGCTAGGAGAGTTAACACATGTATAGGGGTTGGCGGGGCAAAGTATAAATAAAGTTACGTACAAGACAAGAACAAGAAATTAGCATGTTATAAGGCTTTATCAGCTTCCTCATTTGGTGGAATTTCCCCATGGAAGCAACTGTCCAAATGTGGATATGATAGATATTTCCTGAGCTGAATTTGACGTTGGCAGGAAACTTTTGTACAGCTCTCTAATGTTCTACTATTATCGCATAGTTGGTGTAAAACACTGCCTAATGCAGTCAAATTCTTTTTAGTCTTATCTGGAATTCCTTTCATCATATCAAATGTTTCTTTTAAAATGCTTAAGATAAGTATTGATAAGTACTTTTAAACCACCACTTGATGGAAATTAAAACAAGGCTGTGTGGCATATTAATACATTATTTGCAAAGGTTTCTACCTCTGTGTTAATATTGAATAATACGTATTTCTAAAAACTCCAGAAAACGTGGATTGTGAAAAATAGACCAAGGACCTTAAAGGAATAGTTCACAGATAAATTATCTCATCATTTTTCTCACCCTCATGCCATCCCAGATGTGTATGTCTTTCTTCTGCTGAACACAAAGTATTTTAGAAGAATATTTCAGCTTTGTATATCCATACAATGCAATGGGTACCAAAATGTTTTGGTACTGAAACTGAATATATAGATTTAACCACTGGAGTCTTTTATGCTGCCTATATGTGCTTTTTGGAGCTTCACACTTTTGGTACCCATTCACTTGCATTGTGTGGACCTACAGAGCTGAAATATTCCTCTAAGAATCATAATTTGTGTTCTGCATCTTGTACGGCATGAGGGTGAGTAAATGATGAGAGAATTTTCATTTTGGGTGAAATGAAATTTTAAGACAGTACAGCCTATTGAATGGACTGCACTTCTATCCATCAGTATTGTTTTAATTTACATCAAATTGAAAATAGTGTCTATCTTGACTAATGCCCATACTAGCCTTGTGGAAAATCCAGCTAAAACCAGCTTAATGTTGGAGCTGTTTTTTCAAAGATTCTAGCTGGTCCAGGCTGGGTGATTTTCATGAAACCTGTTAAGAACCGTTCTAATTTACTCAAATCAAAGAAACAAATAAGGAACTACTGTATATTTTGCATATAGAATATTAAGCATATTAATATTTATTTTAAATTGTGACATTATTTTCATGACAGTTATGCTCATTTTTAGAAGAATGTCTCAGCTCTGTTGGTCCATACAATGCAACTGAATGGTGACGAAAACTTTGAAGCTCCAACAAGCACATAAAGGCTGCATAAACGTAATCCATACGGTGGTTTAATCCCACCGTATTAAAACAGGGAGGCACGCCTCCCCAGGGGGGCACCAGAGCATGTCAGGGGAAGCGTGGAGATTGATTATAAATTCATCAAGTAAAATCAAAAGATACATAAATGTAATAAAAATATATTGTGAAGATAAATTATAATTATTGGCTTAATGAGCCATAGTCCAGCTTAATAGACCGCAGTTATATGGTCTTATAATACTGTCATGAACGCATGCAAATCATGTGAGAGCGCATTCATATACCGGTTGTGCGAGAGGACATCTTTTTGCTTTCCGCTCGTGCTGGGATTTCCTTTCGCCGACAATACTGGATGCACGCTCTGCATTATATGCTGCTCAGAGAGTACCTGTGCATGCTCAAAACATGTCTTTTGAAATTCTTTCAGAGTGGGGGCTTACCGTTTAAGACTGTAATCCATGATTTCTGAAGTGGTCTAATTGGTTTTGGGTGAGAACAGACAAAAATGTAACCCCTTATTCACTGTCCATCTTGCCGTAGCAGTCTCTAGGCATGATCATGATTTCACGCTCGATTACACTTCCTGGTGCTTGACGCATGCTTACAGTGTCCGTTGGTGCTAGGAAGTGTAATCAAGCTTGAAATCATGATAGCCAAGGAGACTGCTGATGTCAAGATTAATAGTGAAAAAGGAGTTACATTTTGGTTTGTTGTCACTCAAGTTATATTAGATCGCTTCTGAAGACTAAACCACTGGATTTGTATGGATTACTCTTATGCTGCCTTTATGTGATATTTGGAGCCTCAAAGTTTTATCCACCATTCACTTGCATTCTAAGGACCTAGAGAGCCGAGATATTTGTCTAAAAATCTTGTTTGTGTTCTGCAGAAGAAAGAAAGTCATGCACATCTGTGATGGCATGAAGGTGAGTAAATGATGAGAGAATTTTTATTTTTGGGTGAACTTTCCCTTTAAGTGTCCTGAAAATAATGTCACAATGCAAAACTCTTAATGGTCCTAAATGTAAGCTTTGTTTTCGTTAAGCAAAATCTAATTTCATTTAACATTTTTGTAGTGATTTGGGGTTAAATACTGTATGACCAGGACGTATTCTTGATAGGTTTCGTGAGAATCACCCAGCTAGATTTAGATGGCTGACCAGCTGGACTACTGACTGAGCTGGTAGGCCATCTTGTTCAAGCTGGTCTTTGTGGAACAATAATGTTCGTTTTCCAATCTGTGGGCATTTTCAAACCGGGAAGGACATTTTTTCAACTATCTAATGAAAGTAGGGAATCTCAGTGGAGTAAGCAAATTGTGTAAAGCAGTTGAAAAATGCCCATCCTGGTTTTAAATCTCTTGTTGATTTGAAAAACGCCCTTTTTTGTTCTGCAGCGACACAAGTCTCAGCTGGTTAGAGCTGCTTTGGTCCAAAAACCGGCTTGACTAACTTAAGTTGGTATGACCTGGTTTTTCTTTGGCTAGCCTTTTGGTTCCAGAACCTTAAGTCTTTTAAAAGGGAGCAAGTGTGTGTTTAGTACCTGGGTAGAGAGCCCTGCTGATCATGCCAGGTAGGATGATAAAGATCATGGGAAGCATCTTGAGATAGCTGGCCAATATGGACGCTCCTTTTGCGTGACTCAGATTCTTGGCCGACAAAGACCTCTGCACGATTACCTGCCAAGTGAAATGATCAAACAACATTGTTATTCAGTCAAACGTGGCCCTTTCCTATTTAGACTTCTTAAGGAAATTAGCAAATGGACTAATTATAGCATGAATAATAAAACGCCAAAAGACTCAAGGAATTATTTGTACTGAATTCACATTACATTTTAATTTGCTTAAAGGAAGTTCACCCAAAAAAGAAAATTCATTCAACCCATATCCCTTTGTTACTTATGCTTAAATTTAAGTCATTTTTCAGTGAAAATCTTGTTGTCTTGTGCGTTCACAGTGGCATGTGCGTTCACATGAGAACTTGCATTTTTAGCACTAAACAACAAAAGTGCTCACGTGAACACGCAAGGCACAGCAAACGTCTCTCATAGCGCTTATTGCACAAAAGACCTCAAGATTTTCACAGAATTTTTTTTTAATTGTGTCGTTTCTCACCAAATCCTATGATATGCCTCCAGAAGACTTGTAAAATGACTCACGAATCACAGACTACTTTTATGCTACTTTTTAAGTCCTTTTTAAAGATTGAAAATGAGTTATGACAGTTATGAATTTTAAGTTTTGGGTGAACTTTTCTTTAATTCATTACTACAGAGACTTGAAATTGTATCTGAAAAGTATTTTCATATATTACGATGTATTTTCCTCTCCTTTAGCTTTATCAGATGGCCTCCAGGTCACCAGTTCGAGAAACTTATGGCCGGGCCAAAGTGGTGATCGCTAAACCTTGAGTGTTCCACCGACCCCCAAAAAGCAGCGGTCATGTGATTGGGGGTCACAAACGCTGGTAGGGGCATATGTACATCTCTGAATGTCCCCCAAGTGGATCAGGCCAACAAAACCCAAACCACACCGGCCGGTCTCCTAGAAGACACAGCCCTTCCTCTAAGATAGAAGGACTGTGAACCAGCCTGTTCAACGGCTCATGCACTCACATTTTTGCTCTCCCGCTCAGCGGGGCTCTCAAACAAAATCTCCATCGCCATGCAGACAAGTTGAGACTCGCACACCATTAGGAATCTCCTTATCCACACTCTTCAACTTTTAACACCTTTAAGAAGTTTCCAGTAAACACATCTGAATTTGGCTTGGAGGATAAATTTGTCTCACATGAGCACAATGAAAAGTGTAACATAAACATTGTATTGATTACAAAAGGAATGAACGTGCAATGATGTAGCCACCAGTTTTCATTTGCATAGATTTGGAATCCTTTAAACTGGAGTTTAACTGACTTTTTAAACTGACAGCAGTGTTACAGAGACAAAAAACATTCAAGTTTGAAAACCCAGCGCACAGAGCTTGACTGTGTATGTGTGTGGAAATTATAGTCCCACACTTGTTACAAACAACCTGACTCTTTGTTGTCATGTGCTTCTAAGCAATCTGGACTGCAAGATATTTGGTGGTGAACTTGTGATCATGGTGATGGCAATTTCACATTCACCACTATTATTGGTTTATAGTGTTTCAGATTAAGAAGAGGTTGGAAATGGTTAGCATACAAGCCTGACCAACACATTGAGCTATTTGGGAACACTTTACAAGAAGGCTTAATTTGTTAACATTAGTAAATGCTTTAGGTGTCATGAACTAACAATTATTTTTTTACAGCATTTATTCATCTTGGGTAATGTTAATTTATCAAAATACTGTTGGTCGTTGATTTGTTCATGTTCATATTAGAGGTCGACCGATGGTGAATTTTGCTGATACCTATAACTAAGGTGGTGGAAAAGGTCAAAATGAATAAAATCTCATATGCAATCAAAATCCTAATAATAATCTGAAACAATTAAGATTTGGTGCAGAACGTGGGACTTTTAAATGTAAGCAAGTCCAACAAAGAGGCTCTTATTTTGCAGATCGGTATAATCGGTAAAACCGATATATCAGTCCACCGCTAGTTGAT
The DNA here is from genome assembly GCF_025860055.1 of Xyrauchen texanus. NCBI lineage: Eukaryota > Metazoa > Chordata > Actinopteri > Cypriniformes > Catostomidae > Xyrauchen > Xyrauchen texanus. Next base: position 34,288,946 of record NC_068286.1, on the reverse strand, counting down.
ATTGCATTAATGTATAAAACTTTAGAATTTTTTTTTTTATTATTTGCTGAAATTAACATTAATCAAGATGTGGATGTAAAGTATTGTGTTAACAAATGCAACCTTATTGTAGTGTTGCCAGTTCTTTTACAAATGCACACACATACGCACATTCTGATATTGTGTTTACAGTTGTTCTCTTCAATTTAATTGGAGATCGAACTACAAACTAGTTTTTGTATTTACTCAAATGTTATCATTTCCCTCACTGTAATATTGCACATTCTCATTACCTGTCATTTTAATGTTTATCTCAATTACAATTGACTTCTCATACATTTTGCTTTTAAGTTTACAGCAACCAATCCTATGCGAAGATTTGTATTTTTAAGAGGCTAGTTTGCACACACTGATTCCTACAGATTCTGTAAGGATATACTTGAATCAGAAACTTTTTAAATGGACACAAGATTCCATAAGCCTCCATATGGACCTTAGTCACTGTAGACACAATATTTAATGTAATGCATGTGGGAACAAGGCTGGGAGGGATAGATGTAATGTACTGTGCTCAAACAGTTGTACTGATCTGTATCTTGGTGAAAGCGTACATTTTGTCTTTCCAAAATGCTTGTCCTCTGGAAAACACAAAAGGAGACGTTACTTTCATTGTGTGGAAAAAAAGATGCATTGAAATTGAATGGTGACTGAGGTGTGAAACAATATCAGGGTAAATGATGACAGAATTTTCATTTTTGGGTGAACTTTGCCTTTAAGACTGCAGAACCTTATGATCAGACAGTCTAGCATTCACAGCCTTGTTTTCCTTAATGCCAAATTAAATATGGAGTAATCTCTGACAAAAGCTCAGTAGTGGAATTAAATTCAGGCTCCGTAATTTTTTTAAATCTTTATAACTGCGGTCTTGGTGGAAAACAAAATTACAACAAATAGTTTATTGCAGAATGCAACCCGAAATGCAAAATACTGTCCTCTATGGGGGCTTTTCTTTTTTTTAAATCTTTTTTTTTTATATACAATTTGTGATAACTGGCTGGTTATATTTGAGATATTTTGAGTGTAAAAGTGTGTGTATATAAGCATACCTGATCAGTGCACCAGTACCAGGTTGCAATAATGGTTAAGCCCAGTGTCATGCCTGGCCAGGGTAAGTCTCCATGCACTGGGTCTCTAAACAGGTGCATGGCATCAGCCCGGGGCAAGTGGCATGTGGTGTTTGGGATGATTTTAGATGGCACAGCTTTCAAGTACACACTCTCCAGGTTATTGTAGCCTCCAATCTTATTGAATGCTGTAATACATGTGCAGAGAGGAGAATCAGCCAAATCTACTTCTGATTTGGGTAAAATGTAGCGGTTTAGAATATATTTCTTTTTAAAGTATTGTTGAAACAACATGTGGTTAACTTGAATTACAAATGGATTGTAAAAGTTCTTAATAAAAATTGCTATTTAAATGTCTATCTTTTTTAAACAACATGCTTTGTGTAACATGGTCTATTGATATTTTACTCTATAGCAGTGGTCGGCAACCTTTTTGACAATGGCTGTTCTGATGATTATGACTAATTCTTATTGGTTTGACTAATGCATTGCTACAATTTTGTTTTAAAAACAACTTGATCCCCGTTCTAAAGTGAAAATTTTACCTTCTCAATTTATTTGATTATTTTGCATTTAGGTGGTATTTTAAGTTTATCTAACTATATTAAGAGTAAATATTAGTATTTGTTTTACTAAATTGTTACTAAGGAACTATGTTAATGAACTTGTATTTGTGAACTAATTTAATTCAGTGAAATGAATCTTAAAATACAATTTGATTCATTTGTTTGATATAAAATGTTTAAAGCATTTGCATTAAACAAAAAAGTTCAGTTTTATTGTAATTGAATTGTGCATAATAATAATAATAATGAGATTTGAAAGACCAATATTAATTAGCCTTAATTACTGACTAAAATGTTATATCTGAACTTGAGCATTAATTGCATTACCTTCTACACATAAATAAGACATTCAATAAGTTCACATTTTGGCAAAGATACCCTTAATGTACTTTCAGTTAATTATTAATTACTGTCTTATTCATGATTAACAAGTGTACTATCATGGACACTTAAAATAAATTATTACCAATTATTTAAATTTAAAAACATGCAAAACACAAATTTGTGTGTTTGGCCTTTTGCTCAAAACCTTATAGTTACTGAGATATAGTCCTTGTGACAATTTCCCTGTGTGACAACCTGCCCCGGTCTCCCCTATAACAAGCAGACCATCACAGCTGAAGTTAAACATGTTTTTCCTGCATGTAGGATTTGTTGAAAATATGAAATATCTGTCCATTCATTGGTGTCAATCCACATTACAATTGCCATCTGTTGTCAACAGTCTCTCTTTCAAGATGTCCATCCCAGTGACAGCAGACATGCCATCACGGCCAATGTTCTGTCAATCACATGCCAACGGAACATAAGTGGAGGCAACTGAGAGTGACTCACCTGTAATGGTTAGGATGATCGCTCCAATGATCATGATGAAGGTCTGAAGAGTATCGGTGTAGATTACAGCTGCTAAGCCACCTGGAGAAAAAGAGTATTGCTCAAATCTTATGATTCTTTAATGTGATATGAGTCATCGATGTCAAGACTGAATCAGCACTTGTGTCTAGAGTGAATTGAGTGGCATCAGAGCCAGGGAATAAAGTAATTATATAGTTATACTGGAATCAGTAATGTTGTCTGTAATTACCAATGTAGAAAATGTTGCTGATCCACTTTGCTGCTACAGTGAGAAAGTTTTCAGGAAGTAGTCATTTAGTAGAAGCTTTTATACAAGCCATTTACAGTACTGTTATTATAACATGGACATATTGAATATTACAACTTTGTTGTCATGACAACAAAACCATGTAATCCCATTTTTGGATATAACTTTACACGGATCAGTACATTTTATCCCTCTAAAATCCTGTCTTGTGGCTAAACTTTCAAAACAATGTGTATTTTAGGGTTTACAGACTGGCCCCATTGACTTCCATGTCAAGTGCCTTACTGTTACTGTATTGTACTGTAAACCATATTTAATGTATTTTTTCAATAAATATTGGAGTAATCTTGGAGTAATCAATATTATGTTGCAAATGCTGTTGACTGAGCTTAAGTTGTATTGAACCCAGAGCATTACTAAGTGGCTTGTTCAAGGGCACAGTAGTGATAGTTTATGGCTTGCACCTTTCTGGGATCGAACCAGCAACATGCCTTGAGCTTTAACCACCATGTCACACCATCCCATCCAGTTTTACAACATTACAGTGTAAAAGAACACAAGGCATTATGCACACAAATACAAACCTGCTATAGTGTAGAGGGCAGTGACTACTAGCATGAGAACAGTGGAGAGGTAGAGATTCCAGCCCAAACAAACCTGGACAAACAGCGCTCCAGAGTATAGATCCGTCTGCAAATGCACAGAAAGGAACATAATATATATCACTGAGGACAAATGTATTACTCTGTAATTGCACTGCCTTTGTGCAGGACACTTAATGAAGTCAGTTAAGTTGCATTGAAGTATCAGCTTTGTCTCATATGTTTCTTCTAATGTATACTTCAGTTTTCTGTGTGCCGTTATGTGTCGCGCACGGTTGAGCATGCTAGCCTTTCAATACGCTAGCCCGAATGGACGCACTCGATACATGCACACTACAACTGTCTTTTAGCATGTATTTACTCCTGGTACTTACAATCCAAATTCCAGTAAAGGTGGGACAGTATGGTTTATGCTAATATAAACAAAATAGAGTGATTTGTAAATTATGTTCATCCTGTGCTCTTTTGAAAGAACTACAGCAACTATTTTTTTATATTTTATCTTATTTAAATACACACTTATTTCAAATCAGATGACTGCAACACGTTCTAAAAAGTTGAGGTAGTCAAGTGTTTACCATTGTGCAACATCACCATTTCTTCTAATTATACTTATTAAGCGTTTGGGCACTGAAGACACAATTTTGTTAAGTTTAGCAAGCAGAATTTTCCACTATTCATCCATTATACAAGTCTATAGCTGTGCAATTGTACAAGGATTTGTTGCCATTTTTTGCGCTTCATTATGTGACACACATTCTCAATTAGAGACAGGTCAGGACTGCAGGCAGGCCAATCTAGCACTCGCACTCTCTGATTACACAGCCATGCAGTTGCAATCCAGGCAGGCCTGCCCAAACTCCCAACTGGGCCAGGAGTTTTGATCTATCTCTCTTGGGCCACCAAGAGATCTATAGAGAGATAGATTTGATCTATCTCTCTAGATCAAAAGAGATCTATCTCTCTCCCCCCCATGGCCTGGCCTGGCCTGAACCAGGGTAGTATGTGCTTTGACGCTGTCCTGCTGGAAAAACACTTCTGAATGTGTGTGATCGCCGATCCCTCAGTCGTCACTGTCTTAAAAACTGTCATCTGTAATGGACATCATAACTGGGCTTGGGAATAGAGTACAGGTGCTAGATTGGCCTGCCTGCAGTCCTGACCTGTCTCCAATTGAGAATGTGTGGCACATTATGAAGTGCAAAATATGGCAACGAAGGCCTCATACAATTGCACAGATGAAGAACCGCATTATGGACGAATGGGGGAAAATTCTGCTTTCAAACGTAACAAATTTGTGTCTTCAGTGCCCAAATGCTTAATAAGTGTTATTAGAAGAAATGGTGATTTTATAGAGTGGTAAACATTTGACTGTCCCAACTATTTTGAAGCATGTTGCAATCATGTGATTTGAAATGAGTGCCTATTTAAATAAATAAATATATATAAAAGGTAAATGTAAGTAATGTGTTGTTGTAGTGGTTTCAATATAGCACAGTGTGAATAGATTTTACAAATCACTCCTTTTGGTTTTTATAAGAACTGTCCCAACTTTTTCATAACTGGTGTTGTAGCTATGGCTAGTGTTTGTTTTTAATGTAAGCGTATAATATTTTTTACATTTGTTTTATCAGCCAAAAGGAGAAAATCATATGCTTTCAAAGCACGTGTTATGTGCCAAAGTGTAATACAAGTGTAATATTTGTTTTTAAATCCCTAACTCCAAGTATGAACAACATTAATAGTGATGCCTGCCTTAGAAAGAACCAGCAACAAGAGAGCATGACCTCTTGCGTGTGCGTGTGTGTGTGTGTCTAGTGAAAAAAATAGAAAAGGAGCTAAAAAAAAAAAACATTCTCTTTAACAACTTTAAATTTCATGGGAGCAGAAACATGCCAGCTATCTGAGAAGACTCGCTGAATGAAACATTTTCTTTTATTAGACAAGGTTTTCTTTTGTTGTCTTTAGTGCCTCTTGATGGGAATATGTCTGAATGAGACCGCAAAAAACATCACTCTATGTGTGTGAGTTTTCATGCTTACTGAGATCTTGGTAAACACAGAGAGCATCAGACTGAGCACTGACAAGTACGTGCGAATTCTCTCCCCTCCAAACCGCCGACCCAGATACTCTGGCATTGTGACAATCTGAGAGAGAAAGAGTGAAAAGAAGTGCAGAGGGCATCCCATAATCTAAGCATCTTTGTGTCTGGTACAAAGCAGGCAGCATTAAGCATAAGTTATCCATTTTTAATACACATAAGTTCATTTGATGCATCAGTACGAATGGTGGTTTTGTGTGTTTTAAGACTCACCCCAGAGGACACGTAAACTGGGACAAAGATCCAGGCAAGAGCTAACAGGACATAAGTTGCCTAATGGAATAGAGAGAGAAGAATTGTGTTCGTAATAAGTTTCTTTGTCTCGATTTCGAGAAAAAAACAATTTAAACGACCTTAAAACAAAATCAATTAAAATCACATTTAAGAAACAAAACTGCATAAGATATCATCACTTGTTGTCAGATACAATTTTTTTTGAACACTAAAGCTAATATGTATATATACTGTATGTACAGTACTGTACAAAAGTTTTAGGCACTTGTGAATAATGTTGCATAGTGAGGAAAATGCATAGTATGATATTAATTGATAAATTAAAACTATTTATGGCATTAGTTTTAATTTATCAATGAATATACAAGTCCAGTAAACATAAAAAGCTAAATCAATATTTGGTGTGGCCACCTTTGCCCCAATTCTCCTAGGTACACCTGGGCGCAGTTTTTCTTGGTTGTTGGCAGAATTCACAACAGTTCTTCTATCTATTTCGGCTGTCTCAATTGCTTCTGTCTCTTCATGTAATCCAAGACTGACTTTATTATGTTCATTGGGGGGCTCTGTGGGGGCAATGCCATATCTTGCAGAGCGTCCTGTTCTTCTATTCTAATCTTTTCTATTTGCAAAGGTAATGTTTGGCAGTCTAAAATGTATTTTCCCTATTGACACTAAAGCTGAAGATATAAATAAAGATCTTAAGACAAATGTTTTTGTAAAACATCTTAAGTGCCTAAAACTTTTGCACAGTACTGAAACATTTAGTTTTTTTGCAGTGCACTGTCATTCAGTTGTAAGGCAGAAACCGGTCCTCTTACTCCCCCTAGTGCTCGAGCATTTTCACGAGCATTTTCAATGAGGCATTGATACCGTGTTGTAGTAGTGACTGAAGAGGTGGGCATACTGTGATTTAATTAAAAGATATGGTTCAAAAGCCGTATCGCTGTTCTGGCGGCCATACATATCATAACTGATTTTAGGTGGGCATACATAAAATCCTTTAAAAGATAGGTGGACATATGGCCTGCCCTATAAGCCCTGTAGACTACACAACTGCACTGAAAGAAAGAGATGATAGGCCTACTCACATTCCATTCAAAGCCAGCAACAGCGATTCCCCCAGCTGCTCCTGTCCCAGCCAAACCAATGAACAATCCTGATCCCTCACTGCTGGCAAACAGAGAGGCCCCAATCTGCACCCAATCATAAAGTATATTAGTGCTGTTCTCAGCCTGGAATCAACATATAAAGTACAAGAGGGCTAAAGGTGCAGTGGGGTCAGGGTTTGGGAGTAACGGAATACATGTAATGGATTACGTATTTAAAATACAAAATATAAGTAACTGTATTCCACAACAGTTACAATTTAAATAATTTGTATTTAGAATACAGTTACATAAAAAAAAAGTATTTTGATTAATGAAGAGATTACTTTGCATTTTATTGTCCTTTGTTTCATTTAATATTTAGTCATTTCAGATGAAAACATTTATAAATATAAATGATGTGATCCAAAGTGCATTTGAACAGCGGTGAAATTTCTTTTTATGATGTGTTACATTCATACGAGCAGACAGAGAAGTAAGTTTGGAGCAGAAGAAATAGAAATAAACCTTGTGTAAAATGTCAGCTTTATGCTAAGCTAAAATGCTATTTCTAGCCATTTTACATGCACGTTACAGAGGCACAATCATATATTTTTATCAAGAAATTTCATGTTGGATCATAATTTATTTTCTTCTAGTAAGATCTTTCATGTTAGGTCAAAAATCATATTCTTGGTAACATTTTTTTTATTGTTTTCCTGTAAAAAATATCTACAAATCATTAAAAAAAATGATCAATTTGGTTAATCTTGTTTTAGAAACAACACTGTATAAGATATTTAGGTTTTTCAGAGAATGTATTTTTAACATGTGTATTGTCTTACTGGCAAAGACCAATTTTTTTAAGTAAAAAAATCTACCAGCGCCGAAGAAGTAATCCAAAGTATTTAGAATACATTACTGACCTTGAGTAATCTAACAGAATTGATTACTAATTACATTTTACAGCATGTATTCTCTAATTTGTAGTGGAATGTATATCAAAACTAACTCTCCCAACCCTGCCTTGAGTACAAGGCACTTTTGATTTTATTTTCTCCCAAAACACAAAATAGCACCAAAATCTACCACATCACTTTTCTAAATACCTGTATGACACTATGCACTGTAACACTTTACTGATCCCTGAGGTCATGATCAAATCATGAGTTTGATTTTGAGGTAATTTGATGTAACAATAATAACTTTTAAAACTTTTGAAATGTATGTAGCTAAACAGAATTCCTGAAATTATGACATTTATTTTGAAACAAAACACATGTTTGTTGTTTACAGATTTGTTCAAGGTGATATAATAAAAACAAAATTGTGAAAGGATAGTATTTGGGGTAAAAAGCCAACCCAACCCCCATAGAAACCCAACCCAACCACTTTTTTTCAATCTTGCAATCAAAAAAAGCACATATTCTTTAAGTAGTGCCTTGAACCCCATTGTATCCAATGCAACATATACCTGCTATTATAATTTGGAACAACATTTACAACATGAAACAACTACTGTTACAACAATCAACATCACAAAACTTCATAAGTGGGTAATGTCACATGCTATACTTAATATATCTTAAATATATAATATATAACTTAAACAAATTTTATTTTTTAAACATTTAAACAATTATCAAATTTTAAACTAAGTTTTTTTTATATAATCATTATGTATGCCTCATATTTATAATAAGTATATGTAGGCCTATATTCTATGACCACGTTACTTTTTATGACCTCAAAATGGAATATTTGTTGGCCTATTTAAAAACAATGAGTTACAAAACAAGACTTTTTAAGTTAAATGAAAATTTAACACACAAATATTTATATATGTTGATAAAAATAACGAGAAACTTTAAAGACAGCGTGACCAGTCACATCACCTAAAATATACACCTTGCCGTAAACGTATGCATACATTATTAACATAAATTATGAAAAATGAAAATAAAAGCTTTATGTCTATGTTATTTGTCTACCCACTAAAAAAGAAACTCCTTTTTCTGAATTATTTATAAAATGTTTGGATATACACCCTGGAAATACAACCTTTTAGAAGTTTACACTACTCATAATACTTTATCATTCTTCATTGAATATGAATGTAAAATCTGTTCATAGTGAATTAACTTTTTCATATTGCTTTAACCGGGCCCCTTTTTCATTAATAATCATAAGTATTGTTCAAATGTTGTCTGTGGGTTTCACTTACTGGCCACCAAGCCATGTCCCTGCTAGCCAGGAAATATCCGCTTAGTGTGTTTCGGCTCACTCTGCAAGATGACTTAAACACACACACATACAGTAAAACAACAGTTCATCCAAAATTAAACTAAAGTAGAATTTCCCACCTTTTTAGAAAGTGTTAGAATATATAATTTTTCCTGATTACATGCAATTCCACAAGTAATATTCACTATTCACTTTATTATTATCATGTATATTTCAATTATAATAGTTACCATTTAAAAAATGTTAGTCATTTAAATAATAATAATACTAATGTTAATGACAAAAAATGCTCACACATAAGTGAGCACACACACATATGCCTCACCCATATTCCAACTGCAACGTTCAACATAAAGTATGCTCCAATTACGATGATATCAGACACGCTGAATGACTGAGAAAGGGCAAAAAATTTAGTGGTAGAGTTAGACGCCATGTCCTACCTTCACACACACAACACACAGACTAAGACAACAAGATGGGGAGGGATAGAAAGACGCAGAGCATTCCAGTCAGTCAGTTCTGTGTGTGAATTGATCATTAAACACATCAGTTTAATGACGCAAACCTGAACCTACATGAAAACAACAAGGCAGATGAGAAACATCCCTGAAGATGCACAAAATCCTGCTGCTTGTTGTGGTTTCATAGGCTTCCAAGCACATCCACATGCACCTAAATCCCCATGACTAAACACACACATACATGCACACACCTAAATTAGAGCATGGAGACGTATTATCTGACAAACCTAATGTGACTTGAGGAGTCCAAAAAACATCTCCAGATACACTTAACAAAGTGAATCATTTACTTAAAAACCCACTGGTGCTACCCATTAACACGCACACAACACATGCACTAACCATTAGCATCAATCTTACACAGGACATAAGTATACTCACTACCTATACCTTTAGTGTAACTGGGGTCACAGTTCACATCAGTTGTACCTTATTTTACAGTATGCTTTAAGTATTTGCAACCTACTAGCTTTGGAAATATAAATACATAATAAGCCAACAAATCTATTAGTAAATGAGTTAATTAGTAAAGAAAGCTGTTACAAAATAATTTCATTTTACCACGTATTGTTATAAATACAGGAGATTCCAAAAAGTGCTACTGCTTATCCAGTAACTAGGGCTTCAAAGTCAGTATTGAGAAATACAGTCTGATGAATAAATAATCTTCAGGGCCAACTTGATCTCTGTCACACAGATCCTGTTCTATATTATAGAATATTTTTCTTTTTTTAAATATATTGTTTCATTTTGGTCTTGACAGACTTACCATGTCGGACTCACTCATCAATACACTTAGAATAAATGACAGAATAAATGTCTGTTATCTATCCAGCTTAATGCATGTGAAATTAACAGTTTATCTACACATTCAAAAACAGATGAAAAATCTGTTTATATTTTATCCTATTTTTAAGATTTTCTCATTTTAAATTCACATAAAATTTCCATAAATATTTGTTTAAGATGACTCAGTTTGATGGAAAGTTGTTATTAAATTGAAATGGGTAAATCCTATATATACTATATACAGAATATATATATACACTGGCAGCTAAAAGTTTGGAATAATCTACAGATTTTGCTGTTTCGGAAGGAAATTGGTACTTTAATTCACCAAAGTGGTATTCAACTGATCACAAAGTATAGTCAGGACATTACTGATATAAAAAAACAGCACCATCACTACTTGAAAAAAGTCATTTTTGATCATATCTAGATCAAAGCATTCTAGCTGTCAGTTTGTCCAGATAATCAGGTGACATTTCACCCCATGCTTCCTGTAACACTTGCCATATATGTGGCTGTCTTGTCAGGCACTTCTCACGCACCTTACAGTCTATCTGATCCCACAAAAGCTCAGTGGGGTTAAGATCCATAACACTCTTTTCCAATTATCTGTTGTCCAATGTCTGTTTCTTTGCACACTCTAACCTTTTCTTTTTCTTTTTCTGTTTCAAAAATGGCTTTTTCTTTGCAGTTCTTCCCATACGGCCTGCACCCCTGAGTCTTCTCTTTACATGTACATGAAACTGATGTTGAGCGGGTAGAATTCAATGAAGCTGTCAGCTGAGGACATGTGAGGCGTCTATTTCTGAAACTAGAGACTCTGATGTACTTATCCTCTTGTTTAGTTGTACATCTGGGCCTTCTATATCTCTTTCTGTCCTTGTCAGAGCCAGTTGCCCTTTGTCTTTGAAGACTAGTGTACACCTTTGTATGATATCTTCTGTGATTTGGCATTTTCAAGAATTGTAGAGCCTTCGTTCCTCAAAACAATGAATGACTGAAGAGTTTTTAGGGAAAGCATTTTTGACCTAGTATTGACATTAAGACATGCCAGGCTATTGCATACTGTGGCATCTCAAACACAAAGACAATGTTAAGTTTCATTTAACAAAACAAATAGCTTTCTACTGTGTTTGATATAATGGCAAGTGATTTTCTAGTACCAAATTAATTTCTAGCAATTTAGCATGATTACTCAAGGATAAGGTTTTGGATTGATGGCTGCTGGAAATGGGGGCCTGTCTAGATTTGATAAAAATGACTTTTTTTCCAAATAGTGATTGTGCTGGTTTTTTTTACATCAGTAATGTCCTGACTATACTTTGTGATCCGTTGAATGCCACTTTATTGAATTATAGTACCAGTTCCTTCCGAAACAGCAAAATCTGGACATTATTCAAAACTTTTGGCCGCCAGCTAAAAACATATATATTTACATATCTATATATGTTTTATTTTATTTAAGAAATGCAAATAACATAAACTGTCTGGTTAAATTGGTCCGTTTTTAGAATTTATATAAAATATTTTATAAACCTGCTGTTATTTATTAATTTAAAATTCTTATTTTATAGTATTTAGTAGTATTTCTAAATTCATAAAAAATTCTTATATTCATTATTGAAATGTTGTAGTGCTAGACTTGTTTTTATTAATTTGTAAGTCACTTTGGATCAAATTAAACTTAAATACAGTTATTTGTAGCACTTTTATCGATACAAATCATTCTGAAGCAACTTAAAAATGTGCATTATATTAGAGATGAAAGAAAAAGATAAAAACAACATCCCTTACGTATAACAATAAAAAAGTTCTGCTAAATGAATAAATATAAATGTAGACTGTACAGTATATCTGTGATGAGAAATATCATATTCTTTAAAAATCCTTATAGCATTTTATTTTAAAGTTGGAACAATTTTTAACTTAAGATACCAAGCTGATACAATCGAGAAGAGAGCCCTTCAGCAGCCACAGTCATTATGGTTAGAGATATTTCTGATGACAGTGATGTCCTAGAGGATCCAAAAAAGACCTTGATTTGCTGATTCAGGTGTATTTGTTTAAGATCTCCAATTTTACTGCATCTGGTGGTAAACTAATGGTTAAGATCTAGGTAAACAGATAGATAGGACCCAAGAACTGGCAGTGGGAAATTTCTCACTTGTCAGTTTGAATGAAATGTCTGCCACCTCACAAGTAATTCGCCAGTATAAATTTAGCCACTGGAGCAGTCCTTTAAAATTGACAGTGCAAAATATGAATGGCCAATTACCCAGTGACTGAAGTGGGTTAGAAAGGAGCCCAAATTAGACATCTGCTCTGGTTTCAATTACACCCTTAGGGAGTAATGTATCGTATCACAGACTTTTAATTGTAAGAACATCACCAAAATTATGTCTGAAATGGCAGATAAAGGGAAATAATGTGATAGAGATAGAAACAAAATTATATGATAATAATCAGAGCAGTATGCCTATCAATGTCTGAGTGCCACCAATGACATTTAAAAGGATAATTCCTCCAAAAATGAAAATTCTGTTTTGCGGTCCAAACCCTGCATGACAGGGGCTGTCAAGCTCCAAAAAGGAGTACAGCAAAGGTGCATCCCAAGTCATCTGAAGCCATACTTTAGCTTTGTGTGAGAAACAGACTGAATGTTAAGTTGTTGTTCACTGTCAGATTTCACATGCACATGTGCATACATGCCACCCCATAATCAAGACACAAGGCACATAAGAAGTAGAAGTCTGCCACATGGCCCAAGCACGACTGGACTTGACAAACCATTGGGTTACACTCTAGATTTGGTTCTGTTTTTAAGTGTAAAGTCGGGACTAGATTTGTAATGAATGAAAAACGATGCATGAAAACAGACTAGTTAGGGGCTGTTCACATCATACATGTTTTTGCATGTGTCTGTGTCATTTTTATTGTTTTTATTATTGAAGATGAAGAACATAAAGAAGTTCAGGTTGCAAATACAACCTTGTGTGACTGATACACTGTTACACATGATTCCAGATTGTTCTTCACTCAGTAAAGTCAATGTAGGGATTGAAAAGGCTTTGAATATAGTAAACAAGCAGTATAGAGTAATACTTTTATGGTAGCCTACACATTGAAAGCCCTAATAAGTCGACTTTACTCAGTTGACTGAGTAAACTCGTTCTCTCAACTGAACTGAGTAATGGCATCTCCAACACTTGTGTAATTAAGTTCACTTAACATGGTGCTCATGTAGAATGAACTTAAAGGGATAGTTCACCCCAAATCTAAAATGTTCTCATCATTTACTCACTCACATTCCATCTCAGGTGTGGATGACTTCATTTTTTGCAGCAGATCACATTTGAAGAAAAATATAAATATATCTCAGCACAGTAGGTCCTTAAAATGCAAGTGGATGTAATTAGATCTTTGAAGCTCCAAAAATCACAGACAGTCAGCAACTACTTTAGTTAAGGTAACTAGATGCAAGTACTGTAGGTTTGAACTCAGATTTTCTATTTAAATGTTCTTGTTTCAAGTTAATAATTTGAATTGAATGGACTCAAATTCAGGTCATTCAGTAACACTGCTTAAATAATGAAGATTATAACTGATTCTAGGTCAATCATTAAATAAACACAGTATTTCTCCACAGAAATGCCCATATACCTGTACTTCATTTGCAAATGTAGAAAGAGAACTGTAATTCAGTTAACAGGGTCCAACTTGACCAAATCACCCTAATGTGACATCACACAAAGCAATTATTTGCAACAAAACTACATAAATAAAAATACTACAAAAGAGCTAAAACATCTATTAATTCTTGATAACAACTACTTAAATGTCACCATAACTTCCCTTTGACCAAGGAAGCATAGTTAAATAATTCAAGGTATTGTGGATATTCCCCATGGCCTCAAATTTTCTTCCCAATAGTATATCCTGTAATAGATATAAAATATCATGCATATATATTTGTTAATATAAATAAGTTCAAGGAACTTATATATTTAAGTTATGAACCCAAACCTTGACATTTCAAGTCATGCTTAATTAAGACATTAGGGTTTACAATGCTGGTCACTTTATACTTCTGATGTATGGGAAAATATCAGTGCAAACATTCTGCAAATTATCTCATTTTGCATTCTATGAGAGGAAATCAAGGGTTTAGAACAAAATTAGAGAGTGAGTAGCCTAAATGATGGCAAAATGACCATTTTGAGTGAACTGCTCCTTTATTAGTGTTATTTTTTTCCTCTTAGAAGGCTGATGCTGTGTGAGTCTGCCTCAGTGAACACTGCCAGCGACTATCCCACTAAAATCTGTCCTATGACCTTTTTTTTCTTACGTCTCGTCCTCATAAACATCTCTCTCTCTCACACACACACAAACACATACACAAACACAACACACGTTGCTTTCCTCCCTTATAATCTGTCAATCTCATGGGAAAAGGGTCTACTTAGTCACGCCCCCTGATTGATGCTATCGCTCTCTCACACACACACGCACGCGCACACATGAAAAAGCGACAGCGGATTACAACCTCCAGCGCCCGCGCGCACATCATAGCACACATCTGCCTGGATGTTTAAGTAATGCATGTCTCTCTTCCAGCTTCGGGTCAAAGAGACGACTTCCGTTGGTACGTACACAACATCTGCTATTTTTGTTGCATTTGCTCGCTACTGTACGTAAATACGCACAGTGTTTCGGTGCTGTCCCTTTAACCTGAAAACTGGACTCTGTCACGCTCGTTCGTCACATCAAGTACGAAACAAGGCTGCGTGGACGCCGCTGGTCACTCAACTGGGCGCGAGTCTCTGTGCACTCAAGCTTACACGATGAGAGGCGAGGGTGCGCTGGCGTTTACGGCACCGTTTAGGTCGCCTGGCCCCTTGAAGATGCGCTGGATGTAGAAGTAAAGCCATGACTGCATGCCTGAGAGAGTGTGTATGAGTGTAGTGAGAGTGTGTGATTGAACAGGATGGGAAAAGAACAGGAACTCTTACAAGCGGTGAAGACGGAGGACCTGGTTACCGTCCAGCGGCTCCTGCAGAGACCGAAACAGGGCAAAGCGAGTGAGTATCCTTCCCACCGATTTTTTAAAATGCTTTTACGCATCACACTGAGTTTGAACACACACACACACACACACACACACACACACACACACACACACCCATGCCTATATATTGGACTGGCATTTCACCGGTGATGCCCCTTGTGGAACTCAATTGGTGCTATAGGTTTCGCAATATTATTTGGAAAAACAGTTATACAGTAGATTAGGCTAAATAAATAAATATGTCGTGAAAAATGTCGGAACATTTTTCAATTTCCTCTTTGGAGCATGCAGATAAATTATTCGCATGCCTTCTACGTGATGTTTACGTCGATAAGTACGCGTTTATTTTATTATTAATATTTATCTTTACATTAATATTGATAGCTATTACAGTAAAATAACAGTAAAGCTGCCACTTGCCCCTCCCTAAAAGCTCTACCGATAAATCTCACATTCCAGCAACTACACCACAAGCGCGCAACGCGAAAACAACGTAGATACATTGTAATCAACTTAGGGGCTGTTCACACCGAACTTGTTTTTTGCGTCTTTCCGCAATTTTTTTTTTGTCGTTTTCCCATGTAAATGCGGACAGTTTCGTTAATTATGACGGGAGCGTTCTAGTTTTGCCGATTTGTTCCGTGTAGACGGGATGTCAAGAATGAAGCTCCCTGCTGGTATGAAAGCCGCAGCCAGCGCCAAATCCGCTTTGATGTCCAGATGAGCGCGCGCCGATATGGCAGGTGGCTCAAGATCGCCAAAGATTAAAGAGATCGTGGTGATGGAAACATTGCTCGTCCTTTTTGTGGTTAAAACATTACTTTGTTACAGTATTTAATTTCTAGTTACTGTTCGTCATGTTACAGCCTACAGTGTTAGAGACGTTTGATGCTAGATATAGGCTACATAGATCTTTTTTTTTTTTTTTTTTTTCAATTGGGTAGCGAAAGCGCTAGGTTGAGGAAAGAGAAGAGGGATTATGTTTGTGAAAAGCGCCAGATGTCAGCTTAATAAAGTATGTGAGAATTCTAGAGAGAGAGAGAGCGCGAGAGAGAGGCGCCACTCAGCTGTTTGGTCGTGTGTGTCCATAATGACGTTTAAAGGGGCGTTCACACAGGGCACATTGTTGCATGTACCGTGTCTAAAACGTACGCTTTCTGTGTGAGTACGTGTTAGAATTTACGCGACCCACGAATCAGTCTGTTTTTTGACGTCTCAACTCAGGATATGGATGCATACAGTGTGTGACTGTTTAGGTAGGTCAAAATGCATGCTGGGATGATCTGGTGTTATTTGGATAAAAAAAATGTGCTTGTTTTTTTTTCTCTCTCAGTTACAACGAATCATCCAAATCATCAAAACATACTGAGATGGTTGCACAAGATTAAGTATACATGCACATGTCTATAATTGAAATGCAATTACCACTTCCAGTGCTGGGTAACATCCCAGGTGGTGAGAGAAGCATCTCCTGCTATAGGGTGGCCTGAAATGGAAGCAGGGCACTGTGTGTGTGTCTTAAAATAATAGCTATACTATACTTAAAATGCCCTTCTTTTCTGTGTTGTTAAAAAACATCCACTTTTTCTGCAGTCTGCTAATGAGTGGCGCCTTGTTGTACCAACACAAAGAGGCAACAAAACACATTGGTGGAATGACATTCCCAACTCCATTCGTTAAGCAGACTCACTCTCTGTCTTCAAAAAATGGCCAAAAACATATTTTCCATTAGCAATTAACCATGCACTTGTAATATATATATATTCAAAATGCAGTTTGAATAGCATTCTGAGGTGCTATTCTTCTCACCAAAATTGTACAGAGCAGTTATCTGAGATACCATTGACTTTGTCAGTTTGAACCAGTCTGGCCATTCTCTGTTGACCTCTCTCATCAACGAGTCCACAGAACTGCCCCTCACTGGATGTTTTATGTTTTTGGCACCGTTAATAGTAAATTCTTGAGATTGTTGTGTGTGAAAATCCCAGGAGATCAGCAGTTATACTCAAACCAGCCCATCAAATCACTAAGATTGCCAAGATGCCACTGTTGGGCCCTTGAGCAAGGCCCTTGACTCTAGGGGTGCTGTATCATAGCTGACCCTGCGCTCTGACCCCAGCTTAGCTGGGCTATGTGAAAAAATATTTTCACTGTAAAAGTTCAAAATGCATAATGTGTGACAAAAAATAAAATAAAATAAAATAAAATAAAGGCTTCTGGTGCCAGGTGGGCTGGATTGAGTATTTCTGTAACTTCTGATCTCCTGGGCTTTTCACACACAACAGTCTCTACAGTAGAATTTACTCAGAATGGTACCAAAAACAAAAAACATCCAGTGAGCGGCAGCTCTGTGGGCGGAAATGCCTTGATGATGAGAGAGCTTCTTGGGGAATTCATTGCACTCCAGGATCTTATTTATCTGTGGTCCGATGAAAACACCTTATGGAAGAAGTCTTGAAGGTACTTGAAGGCTGCTGACAAATTGTTTCATAAGGCCCAATTTGATGTGCAATGGTGACATCAGCACCTTCCGGGGGTCGACCAGTGGCTCCCAATTGACGTTGTTCCTCCCCACAGAGAATTCGGTCCCCTGTTGCCAGTCCTGCCTGTGGTAGAGCGCCTTGGTGTCCCTGCTATCCCAAAAGCAAAGATAGCAGGGAAACTTGGTAAAACCGCATTGGAGACCCATCAGGAATGCCACCATTTTGAAGTATGACCTCCCAGCCGTACTCACCATACTTCAAAGCATCCAGCAAGGTCTTGAAGCTGTTGTAATACTCTTTGAGGTGCACCGAGTGAGCCAGGGGATGAGACGGGTACTTGTTACCATTATGGAGCAGCACGGCTTTGAGAATCTTGGATGAGCTCTCTATAAAAGGCGCCACTCATTCTGGTTACAGGCGATTACGATTGCCTCGAACAGACTGGTCACATTGTGGCAGAAGCAGAGCCCATTTTGATGGGTGAAGAAGCTGGAAAAATGTTGGTTATGCTTCCTCTGGCCTGCAATTTGCACACTTTCATCCAGCAGGTTCCACTGCTTGAGCCTAGATGTCAAAAGCTCGGCATTGGACTTGGTGAGACCAAGATCTCTAATCAAGTCATGAGTTTTTTTTGGTTGGGGTAGTTTGTGTTTCTCTGCTCAGCTCCACCTCTGAAATTGTCATTTGGATCTACAACGTCTTCCTCGCTCTCCGACTTGCTGCTCTCTTCTAAAGATGGGTGCTCTCTCTCTCTGGAGGAGTGGGTACGGTGAGCTCATGGCCGTGTGGCACCAGGGTGATGGATGAAGGAAGGTGATAGCAGGTGCATTCTTGCCAGTTCAACGTTTGGAAGGGTCCACCATGCAGAAGTAGCAGTTTCTTGAGTGGTCAGTGGGTTCCTGCCAAATTCTTGGTATAGCAACTTCATGGCTCTCTTTTCCCCTCTCTACCATGCTACAAAAAATACATTTATTTCACCCATGACTAATGTGTAAGAGATTCTCACAACATTTTTCATATATTATATATTTTTTCAATAACATTGAAAATTGTAAAAAAAAATTAACTTTTACAATTTAAAAAATTTCCAAGCAACAATTGTCCATCTTTCCTTCCAGAGTTTTTTTTGCAGTGCTTGCAGGTGAAATGAGGTGCCCAGGGTTTGTCTTGAGCCCCAACAGGCATGCCGAAATATGCCTTGTAGGCCCCACACATCTTAGTAGATGCTTCCACAAAGTACATTTTTGCTCTTGTCTTGATAAATTGGCCACAGACATAGCAAAATGTGTCAGCCGGATGATTGCAGCCTATTGATGCCATCTCAGAAAAATGCAGATATGTATCCACTTAGGTAGCTGGAACTAAACTGAACTGGTGGGCTTAAGGCCCCTGTATTTATACTACTATTGCTATTCCTGGAACATTCTAGAAAGTTCTAGAAGTTACTCCAAGTTTACTCAGCAAAGAATCTATCTGGAATGTTTCAAAAAATAATAATTTGTTACATGGTGTTATTCCATCAATTCAATTTGATGGAATTTTGTTGTGAAATTAAAATGCCTAAAATAGGCTAAAATTTTTTTTTTTCTGTATAGTTTTTTCTTTGTGCAGTACATAAAAGAACTTTAGACAAAACTATTTTTAGAATTTTTTAGAAAATAATTCATCACTGTAATTTAAAACATGGTGGTGACAGTTTTTTTTTCCAGAGCATACATCTGGATGCATGAGAGAACATCGCCACCCATTGTCACTCAATGCCCCAGATAACAGCTTTAACAATCGCTCATTATAACATTAAAAATAAACTCCTGCACTAGATTGCCACATAAAACGTGGAGTTATGGTGGCAAAGTGGGCTAAAGAACATAATTGCTAAGCAGACCACCACCATTGTGTCCTTGAGCAAGGCACTTAACTCCAGGTTGCTCCGGGGGATTGTCCCTGTAATAAGTGCAATGTAAGTTGCTTTGGATAAAAGCATATAACACAAAATGTAAATAACACACAAACAAAATGGGTACTCCTACTAAAGAACTAGAGATGTTTCTTCTGCATTAGACACTTAGAAGACGAATATTATTTTAAAATTGGCAAATGCCAAAAGCAGTAGGGACATGTAATTCACCATTTACAGTACATATACAGTAACCATCTTTAACTTTAAAAGAGACTATTTACTTTATCTCTAAAGGCATTGTAAAAATGAGGATCAATATAAATGTCAATATGCCAGACTTTTTACCGTACATCTTTAATGTGATTCTTGCTAAACCATTGCAAACGCTTTTACACCAATGCTCAATATGTCCTGTTCTTGTGTATTTAGGTCAGTGTAGTGCTGTTGATGTTCAGGTAGCTCTTGTCTCAACACTTTCCTTATATCATCCCTCAAGAGACTTATAAATGAAAGCTATGTTTTCTAAATATTAATTTTTAGGGCTGTCGATTTAATGTGTTAATTCAGTGTTAATAATTTGACACAAAAACAAAATGCGTAAAAAAAAATAATGCAATTAATCGCACCATAATAAGGAAAATTCCAGAGAAATGCAAGCTTGTAGTACCACCTGTTTACTCCAGAGGGCAGTAAGTGAAATTTCAGCTGTATGAGCAATGCACAGTTTATACAGTGAAGAAAACACTTCAGTAGGCAGATCAATGCAAACATACGTTACATTCTTGCATTCAAAACACTTGAAGGAGCACAAATGTGAACTAAGGGATCTCAAGATGTTTTTAAATATTGAGTATTAAACTATATTTAACTTGAAACAGTGAACCCAAGACGCTACACAAGCATGTCTGACGCTGGTGTAAATTGACGGGCTCTTAAATAAATAAGCCCTCATAATATATCCAACTGATTGACAAATTCACTTGTGAAATGGATTTCTGTTAACTGTATGCCAATGATTGACTTATGATCAATAATATGGTATTAAACAATACATTGAATTCTAAAGCCGCTTTTTGTATTGTCTTATCAATGATTAACTCTTCTGCTACAAGAATGTAACGCATTATCTGAATATTTTTTATTATATATATATATATATATATATATATATATATATATATATATATATATAATTTTAAATATTTAAAGATAACTATGTATAATTATACATTTATATAAATATGTATAATCTTTATATATTGAATTATTGTTATATCAGGGGCTTTCTCAGCAAATATTTGTATATGCGATTAATAGCGATTAATTAATTGGGACACCATGTAATTAATTCGATTCAAAATTATTAATATTATATTAATACCACAAACTTTGTCTCCCTTGATTTTTGTTTGATTACATCTGAAACTATTCTTTCCTGAATTACTTTTCTAATTTTCCACACCAATATCTGAACTATTTGAATTACCAGTAGTCTTGTAGCCTAATTAAATGTAATCATTATGCATTACATTTAATACATCTACCTATAAAGATAAAGGATTATAAGAGTCTTTAAATAGAGCTTAGCTGAAGCATGTGTATTTGTCAGTTGAGAAGACATTGCTTCTTCAATGAACTGTTCTAGAGCAATTAAACATTGTTCTTGCAAGGACAGTTAACCTCTGATTGTTGACACCAGGGCACTTCAAACACCTCTTAATGGAATCAGCATAGAGAATGAGGAAGTAAATAGCTGTCGGTCAGCCTTTTGAGAGTTTTAGAGACTTCTCCTGCAAAGTCAAATTATTGAATCAAACTCAATACATGAGGTTTCACGATTGAAAGTCATTTTTAAAGGTCAGATCAAGTTGAAATGGCTCATTTGGGTAACTACTTCACTTGTGCATGTATAATGGACTGGACTCTCTGGCTTGTGCCGACTTGATGTTGAGAATGTGAAATAATTCATTGCTTTATATGTTAGCTAATCTTTTATGAATGACATGCAATATATTCATTCAAGCATCTTAACAGATGGAAAATATGGGAAAATGAAAGTATTTCAGAAATGTTTGTTCATTGCATTAATGATTCTCAAAAATCCAAGACTGGAACAGCTTGGTTTACATATTGAGTTGGCATATCTGACCTATTTTTAGTGTTTATGACACTAATTTCATTTCCACATGATCCCCAAAGGTTTTAGGAGATTAAAAAAAAAAAAATCTAAGTGTGCCAGATGTTTGAATTTTGAGCAATAACTGTTGTAAGGATTTTACATGGTCATTTAAATTTAGAATTTATTTAGATAGTATACAATAGATGTTTTTTGATTACATATAATAGGGCTAATGAGTATTGTATATAGAGGAGTAGGGCAAACACATTAGCAAGCAATGGTGAAAAGCAATTTGCCATATTAATAGAGAATTAAAGTTATGTGTGGTCATGTGTGTGTATATTTTAGCAATTTTACAACAACTTTAAATGTGGCTCAACCAAAATGTCCAGTTTGTATTATTAATTTTACTACTTTGTTTTTAACTCATGTTACATAATGTGAAGCTGGTGTGCACTTATGCCCAGGCTATTATTTGTAATGAATAATCTTATATTTTCTTTTGCATCCATCTGTAAATAAAACAAACAATATTTTGACTTTCAAAGACACTTTTTGTATTGTCTAAATGCTATACTTGTCTGTTGCCAAAATAAATGTTTATGAGGTAATGTAATTGAATGGACCCTTTTCATACTTTTGGGTTTTGTAATGCATGAGTAAATTACTGCAGGGTAAACTTTGATAGTGGTCAATGGGAGCACATGGGAGATCATGGCAAATATAATTTATGCTTACCCATTTGCTCCAACAGCAACAGAAAAGCCACTATTACGTTTTCACAACTTTTCAAATGTAGAAAAAAATGAGTAATATAATACAAAGGTTAATGTTATAAATTTACTATAAGTCATTTTAAATGTGCACATATAAAAAGTTTTCTAGATTTACGCTGCTAAGTAAGGTGGAAACGTGTCATAATCTGTGACAGCGGTCCATTGCCTGAATAATCTATTATATAATATATTTAGAATTATTTTAATTATTATTTTCTAAATTACCTTTATTTGGGGACCTTTCATAGTAAATACTTCAATTCAATTTATTTGAATAATAATGTAATTCATTTTATTAAATGTTTTGTAATCGATTGACATCCCTACAAATAACTTGTGACATAAGATTTTGGACATACCGCCTTCCCCTGGTATATAGTACTGTATAACTCACTTTCTTTGGCTAGTTAGTTGTTTTGTACATTAGAATCTAATGAAAGAGCCTACAGAGAGGAGGTGCACACTCTGACACACTGGTGTCAAGAGCACAACCTCTCCCTCAACGTCAGTAAAACCAAGGAGCTTGTTGTGGACTTCAGGAAGAAAGACGGAGAACACAGCCCCATCACCATCAATGGAGCACCAGTGGAGAGAGTCAGCAGCTTCAAGTTCCTCGGTGTCCACATTACTGAGGAACTCACATGGTCCGTCCACACTGAGGCCGTTGTGAAGAAGGCTCACCAGCGCCTCTTCTTCCTGAGACGGCTGAGGAAGTTTGGAATGAACCACCACATCCTCACACGGTTCTACACCAGCACTGTAGAGAGCATCCTGACTGGCTGCATCACCGCCTGGTACGACAATAGCACTGCGCACAACTGCAAAGCCCTGCAAAGGGTGGTGCGAACTGCCAGGAACATCATCGGAGGTGAGCTTCCCTCCCTCCAGGACATATATACCAGGCGGTGTGTGAAAAAAGCTCGGAGGATCATCAGAGACTCCAGCCACCTGAGTCATGGTCTGTTCTCACTGCTACCATCAGGCAGGCGGTATCGCAGTATCAGGACCCGCACCTGCCGACTACATGATAACTTTTTCCCCCAAGCAATCAGACTGTTGAACACTTGATCTATCAGGATCAATAATTAGCACTGCACTTTATTCAGCTATAATCTCACACTGGACTGTCAACATATTCTCCTCAATATACTACTTCATATATATATATACATATTTCATATACTCCTTACTTATTGTATTGTATATTGTGTATTCTATATTGTGTGTATTGTATATAATTATCGTGTTGTGTAAGTATGTGTACATTTGATATGTAAATTGTGTTGTGTAAGTATGTTGTTTATTGTAATTGGTATATGTCTCGTCACTGTCATGACTGCTATGTTGCTTGGAACTGCACACAAGAATTTCACCTACTGTTGCACTTGTGTACATGGTAGTGTGACAATAAAGTGATTTGATTTGATTTGACAAAGTACCATATTTTACAGAATGTGAGTGATGGTTGTGAGAGCAGAGATGATGGATTGTTTTGTCTAAAGTTCTCTCTGGAAATGTTGGTTTGATGGGGGTCAAGGCCAAGGCCATCTTGTGACATGTATTAGTCAGCTAGTTCTCACTTAGCCAAGAAAACGATATAACATGCAAAGTTATAATAACAGTATAAAGGAATTAATAAAATCATACAAATTTGTGCTGAACGCAATTTGTATGTTGTATTTGGAAGGCAAAGCTCTCGATCTACTGGTACATTTTCGTTCCTACCCTCACCTATGGTCAGGAAGGTTGGGTCATGAGCGAAAGAACTAGGTCACGAGTACAAGCGGCCAAAATGGGTTTCCTCAGAAGGGTGGCAGGTCACCTCTAAAGATAGGGTGAGGAGCTCAGTTATCCGTGAGGAGCTCGGAGTAGAGCCGCTGCTCCTTTACGTCGAAAGGAGCCAGTTGAGGTGGTTTGGGCATCTGGTAAGGATGCCCCCCTAGGTGCCTCCCTAGGGAGGTGTTTCAGGCACGTCCAGCTGGGAGGAGGCCTCGGGGGAAGACCCAGGACTAGGTGGAGAGATTACATCTCCACACTGGCCTGGGAACGCCTCGGGGTCCCCCAGTCAGAGCTGGTTAATGTGGCTCAGGATAGGGAAGTTTGGGGCCCCCTGCTGGAGCTGCTGCCCCTGTGACCCGACTTCGGATAAGCGGTTGGAGATGGATGGATGGCAATTTGTATGTGTAATACAAACCTATTGCCTAACCCTAATCCTGATCTGATAAAAAATTACATTCATGTGGCTACTTTTTTGTAAAATTATATTACTTGGTTCAGGACAAGCATCACGGTTAGGCGAAATGTCCACTGTGTGGCGGTAAAAGCGAGTTAAATGTACAGATGAGGTTTTAAAGGTTAATGCTCTATCGAGTTTTAAATAAACTAACCATACCTCCCAAATCTAAACCTAACCGATAATGTCATAAAAATGACCCTTTGCATCACAAGCCTTTAAATGTAGTTAGTTATATAATGCAAACATTAACATATATGCAAAAAATACACATAAAGATTTTTGACATACCCTGGTACATACCCTGTATAACTTGTTTTCTTTGGCCGATTAGTTGTTTTGAAGTGTGTATTACTGGAAAGCTTTTACAATTAGCATTGTGTTAAAGATTTGTACCACAACATAAACTTCAGTGATATTTTTTGACTACTGTTAGAATTCTTAACATTAACATATTTCATTCGTATGTATCCATTTATCTCCCTATGCATCCTCTTGGGGCCTTATCGGTCCAAAAATTTTGTGTTTTGTAGCCACTGTGTTTGGTGTAAGCTGGAAATTCCTCAACCAGTGAAGAGGAAATGCCAGAACACATCAGCTCAACAAGCCATGACCATCGATGCATTCACTGAAAAAGGAAGAGGGAGAAGGAGAGAAGGAAACACCACTTAGTATAACCCTGAAGGAGAATGAATGAGATCATGCTGGACTTTTTAGACAGGACTTTTTTTAGACCATGTCCATGGGATATGTTAAAAAATGCACTTCAGTTATTTATCCCAATTGAAACTATTTAGCATTTTTAGATTAAACATTATTTGCCACCATGATGCCAGGTTGTTTTGTTTGGTTGCCAGGGTGTTGCTATGCAGTTGCTAAGGTGTTCTGAGTGTGTCAATGCAGTGCTTCATGGTTGCTGGGTGGTTGCATACTGGCCCTAGACCTAAGAGCCCATCGCCAAGTCTCTATGATATTCTGATCCCTAAAAAGGACTCATGTGTCTCCTTATTGTAAATGTAATGGATGTTTTTTGCATGGTTTATTGTCCACAAGTTGAAAAAACTCGAGTCCAGTCATAGGTATATTTCATATCCATAACCAAAATGGTGCATGATGAAATTTAAGATGTAGAGTTGTAATTGATCTCCTTTCAATATTTTTTTATCTGTCAGATATTTAAAACCTGGTGCTATGGGGTTTGTGATTGCTTCCTTGGCTGTGGTTTTGTCGTTGTCAGTGTCAGCACTTCACGTTGTAAACACGAACCGATTTTTCCCCAGTTGAAGTTGACACTGATTGGCTGGGCTGTAATTTATCCAGACAAGGAGATTTCATTGTACTTGAGGCCAAACGTGGAGCTGAGGAATGGAAATCTCAAGATTCATCTGTATATACAAGGACAAGTGTGTGTGCAGTGCAGTGGTTAGAACTACAGAATATGAACAGGGTGACATAGATTCCTTTTACCACAGCACTTGTGTCCTTGAGAAAGGTGCTTAAACTCAATGAGTCTCTTGAACATTTCATCAGATTGGTTGTTCTTGTGCTCCAGCCCCTCTTTGTGTGTGTATGTGTTTAGTAAAGTCTGTGATTTTTAAAATAAAGAATTCCTATATATAGGGTTGGGCGATGTCCCCTAAATTGGCAGTTGACGATGTTGACAGTAAAACATCGCGATGGATCTATGATATCGCCGGTGGGGGGGGTTATATAATTTCATATAATTTTCAAAAATTATATGACAAATTATAATTTCGTTATTTTACTAACCCAACTAATGACTCGTCGGGCGCTTTATCAGTAGGTTGCACTCACACGTGAAGCATTTTTTTTTAGCTTTCACTTAAGAAGAGTTGTGCACTTTTTATTTTAATATATCTCTTTACATAAATACTATTTTCCACTTAAAAACTATAATTTCGTTATTTTACTATCCCAACTGACTCATCCGCGCTTCCAATAGGTTGCACGTAAGGGGAAAAATATTTCTTCCACTTAAGAAGAGTTGTGCACTTTTAAGCACTTTTTATTTTAATATATCTCTTTACATAGATATTTTTTTCTACTGAAAACTATAATTTCGTTATTTTACTAGCCCAACTAATTAGTAGCCTACTCATCCGGCTTTTTAATATATTGCTCTAAGAAAAAAAGTCGTCTTTGGGCAGCCTTCTTGCTAAGAGAGCAGCCACAGCCACGCCACTGATGAGCAAAAGGTCGAGGCAGAAATGACCATGTACCTGCAGGAAATGGCCATTGATGGGGAAGAGGATCCACTGACTTGGTGGAAAACGAATCGACAAAAGGTTTCCGCTCATGGCAAGATTAGCACGGAAATATCTGCATATGTGCTACCAGTACTCCATCAGAGCTGGTCTTCAGCACAGCCGGTAGTGTAGTTACTCCAATCCGCAGCTTATTAAAACCAGATAAAGTGAATATGTTGGTATTTCTGGCCAGAAACATCGAAATTTAAACATGGTCTATGGTGAAAGATAGTAGACTTCTTTACGCATTTTTCGCCATCCGCTATGGAGCTATTCGATTTTGTATTGAACGTTATTATTTTTAAACGCTCATTTGTGTAGTTCATATGACCACTTTACAATATTTCAATAACATAATTTATTTTGTAGCCTGTGCTGAAGTTAATTGTGCTGCTAATTATAAGTGAAATGTTAATGCCGAAGTTTCGGTCTGAGTGTTGTTCCCGCTTTCTTGTTCTTTATTTGTTGTTCTTCTATGTTTTAATAAATGTGTGTTATTCATATTCAACTTGTTTCTTTCATTTGATTTGACATTATGGATTTATGGCCAAGGAAATTTTTCTTTAAAAGTATTAACCAGACAAAAGTTATTTGACGCTCGCTGGTCTGGGTTTATCTTAAACTGCCGCCAGTGTATACAAGAGCTATGTGACAATGAGCAAGATTTTCTGAGACACTACAACTACTAATAATTAATTCATAAAGGCTATTTTCTTGTAGCCTACAACATAAAATATTTTAATCTAAATGTACAGTGTAAGTAAGACATGTAAAAAAAAGACAAGAAGCTAACAATGTCAAGATCAATATTTGTGAAGCCTGCCTGACACGGTATTTTCACAGACTAACACGTCACGTCTCTGGCATATACTACAGTATTTAAAATAGCATATATGCATTAGTTATATTCTCAATTTAATTTACAGAGCAATCCCTGCAAAGTTTTTAGGTTAGAAGAGACTAGGATTAGTGAGTCACTGTCACACTAGCAAGACTCGCAAAAGGGGGCGTGGCATCACGATGGTGGCTCTACATCGTGATGTTGGTCAGCCATCACGATGGATGCTGATATCGTCCATCGGCACAACCCTACCTATATATTATTGCACATAATATTGAAAAACGGCTCAACTTAAAGCCAATAAAAGAGTTTTACATCTTCCATACTCTCATCAAAGAGTGCAGGCTTTTCATTTACATGTGGTGGCTGGCCATTTTCATGGTTGAGAAACATATGGTGTAATATTTTTCTATTCTTTTTTGTGCCTAATATTAGTGTAGCCAGGTGGAGAGATTTCATGTGGTTTAATTCTGGTCATGAAATTGACGTGGCCCCTTTAAGAGTTTTGCAACTCACACTTTCTTACACTTGCTGGTGTTAGAGACATGGTAATATGCATTGGGCACTATAGCTCCTGGTTTTGTTTGTCGGTTGAGAATTCTTTGGGTGGATATGGAATTCTTCACAAAATGTTGTTAAATTGCATTAAATATATGTTCAAAGGAGTCATATGCTGGGATTGAGTGTTTGTTGTGGGTTATTTTTTGGGGATGCATATGGATTGCATTACATACGTTTTTGCATACAAGTGAGGACTGGGTATGTGAATTTGCTGTTGATCATGTCTTGTTTGATGATTTATAGCCTAGAGTGTTTTTTAGTTAAAAAGTGTGATGCGATTTATATGTTAAGATGTGTGTGTAATGAGAGTTTTATTGTTTGAGCTGTATATGTCCTTGAAACATGGTTGGAGATGCATGAAGTGCTTTGAGTGATTTGGGCATGTGTTGAATGCTTTAAGTGCTGTAAGTGTTTGAGTAATTAAAGCAAGTAATTGAATGTATAAAATACTGTGCATGTTATAAGCATGTATTAAGGTGATGTATGCTAAAGCATTTGGGTAGGCTAATGCCCTGTTTGTATTTTTTTTTTTTACACAAGCCTCTACCATATTTCGTTGAACCATATTTAAATTTGTATTTCATTTTTTGTAATAATTTGTGAATTCAGAAAGTATTCAGACCCCTTCATTTTTTCACATTTTGTTATGTTGCAGCCAGCTAAAATGCTTTGTTATTCTTTTTTCACATCAATCTACACCCCATACCCCATAATGATAAAGCAAAAAAGATTTTTGATAACTTTTAAAACTTATTAAGAAGAAAAAACTGAAATATCATATTGACATAAGTATTCAGACCCTTTACTATGACATTTGAAATTTAGCTCAGGTGTATCCCATTTCTCTGGATCATCTTTTAAATGTTTCTACATTTTGATTGGTGTTCACCTGTAGAAAATTCCATTGATTTGACATGATTATGGTTCTCACAGCTGATATAATGTCTCACAGCTGAAAATGCGTATCAGAGCAAAAACCAAGCGATGAGGCCAATGGAGTTCAAAGACAGGACTGTGTCGAGGCACAGATCTGGGGAAGGCTTCAAAGGTTCCCAAGAGCACAGTGGCCTCATAATTCTTAAATGGAAGAATTTTGGAAGGACCAGGAGTTTTCCTAGAGCTGGCTGCCCTGCCAAACTGAGCATTTGATTGAGAAGTGCCTTGGTAAGAGAAGTGACCAAGAACTCGATGGTCACTCTGGTTGAGCTCCAGAAATCATGTGTTTTGATGGGAGAAACTTGCAGACGGACAACCATCACTGCAACACTCCACTGATCTGGGCTTTATGGCAGAGTGGCCAGACAGAAAACCTCTCCTCAGTGCAAGACACATGAAAGCCTGCTTGGAATTTGCAAAAAAGCACCCAATGGACTCAGACAGTGAGAAACAAGGTTCTCTGGTCTGATGAAACGAAGATTTAACTGTTTGGCCTCAATTCCAAGCATCATGTTTGGAGGAAACCAGGCACCGCTCATCACCTGCGCAATACCATCCCAATGGTGAAGCATGGTTGTGGTACAATCATGCTGTGGGGGCGTTTTTCAATGGCAGGGATTTGGGGACTGGTCAGAGTTGAAGGAAAGCTGAATGAGGCAAATTACAGAGATATCCTTAATGAAAACCTGGTCCAGAGCGCTCGGGACCTCAGTCTGGGCCAAAAGTTCACCTTTCAACAGGACAATTACTCTAAGCACACAGCCAAGACAACACAAGAGTAGTTTAAGGACAACTCTGTGAATGTTCTTGAGTGGCCCAGCCAGAGCCCAGACTTGAACCTGATCGAACATATCTGGAGAGACCTGAAAATGGCTGTCCACCGATGGTCCCCATCCAACTTGACAGAGTTTGTGAGGAGAAGAATGGCAGAAAATCCCCAAATCCAGGTGTGCAAACCTTGTTGCATCATACCCGTTCATCCTTATCATTACCAAAGTTGCTTCAACTAAGTACTGAGTTAAGGGTCTAAATACTTATGTCAATGTGATATTTCAGTTTTTTCTTTTTAATAAATTTGCAAAGTTATCAAAAATCAGTTTTTTGTTCATTATGGGGTATGGAGTGTAGATTGATGTGAATAAAATAATTTGGTTTGAAGGGGTCAAGGTCAAGGCCATCTTGTGACATGTGTTAGTCTGCTAGTAAGTTGATACTCACTTAGCCAAGAAAACAATATAACATGCAAAGTAAAATAAAGGAATTAATAAAATATGAAAAAATTGTGCTGAACGCAATTTGTATGAGTAATTCCAGCCTGATCTGATAAAAAATTACATTAATGTGGCTCCTTTTTTGCAAATGATATCACTTGGTTCAGGACATGCATCATTGTTTGGGGAACTGTCCACTGTGTGGCGCTAAAGGCGAGTAAAATTTTCACCAAAACAGATGAGGTTTTAAGGGTTAATGCTCTATCAATTTTTTAATTAACTAATCCTACCTCCCAAATCTAAACCTAACAGATAGTGTCATAAAAAGAACCCTTTGCTTCGCAAACCTTTAAATGTAGTTAGTTATGTAATGCGAACATTACAATGTATGCAACAAATACACACATAAACCAATTTGTTTTTACCTTCATTTTCACCTATTGAGAGTACACATAAAGGTTGCTATGGATAAGTTTATTGGCAATTAAAAATAGTGTCATTGGGATAATAATAGCATAGAAGTACTGCATAGTATAGGCTATGTTTATACAAAAAAACACCACGCAGAGGCTGCATTTTGTGCACAACAGGCAGCAACAAAAATACCTACATAGTTTGTGTGTCTAGTCTAGCACCTGAATCTGAAGCCAATTGCTTTTGATGTGTAGTAAGTTATTTCAAGAGTCACGGCTGGTCAGCTGGAGTCTAAGGTTTTGCAGCATTGTGTTTTGCTTGTCAGGTCTCGTCTTGGAGATGAAGACAGATCAAGGCAGGCTTTCAGTACGATGACAGGTGCTGATTTTTCCCATGTCATTTTATAAAGCTGTTGAGGGTTTTTGTACATGCAGTTAAGCACATTGCGAGCTTTTACCTGTCGATTAATTTGAGATTTGTGATTTATTAGATCTAATATAGGCCTACTATTGGGATATTTTTTGCTTTAACTGGGAAAGAAAATCTGAAATTGTATGTTATTATATTCTTAAATTAATTTGTGAATTTTACAGGATTCAAAAAAGAAGGATTTAGGAAAAATAACAATTATTTAGCAAACTGTTAAATATTCCCTGTGATATTTCAGTGCACCTGTAGTTGCGATGGGCTTGTTATGGAGATGTTTGGAGGTTTACTGCTTTATCAGCAATTAATGTGGACTTCACAGCAGTGATTATAGCCCAAAGAAAAGCCAATGATATCACATTTTTTACTTCAATAACAGCTAAAGAAATCAGTTCACATTCAAATTGATTCAGTTCAATTGAATTTAAATGGAATAAACAACCACTTCACTCTTGCAACAATGTAATTATTAAGAAATTAAGATGCTCCTCGCATCAGCCCCATGGCGAATTCCCCTGAGGAAGGACCTTCTTTCTCAAGGTTTGGGGCACCATCTGGCACCCGCAACCAGACCTTAATTCATATATTGTGATATTGTTTGATATTTCTGATATTATTTGGGATTTGAGGACTAATGCTAGGGGGAATAATATGTAGACTGTGTTTCACTTAACTGTTTATGTTGTTTATCTCACCCATTTGTGGGTCAAGCTGATCTGATCTGTTGTTTGTGTCTGTGGAGACGCTTTATGCTTAAATACTATTATGCACAGAAATTGTCACTCTAGGACCATGACAGTGCTGAACATCTGTATCGGCTCTGGCAGTGCTGTATATCTTTGTTAGTGCATCATCTTAACACACCAAAGACTGTGTGTGTCTTCTATGTGTCTGTGTGTATGTTTGATAGGGGGGAAATGACCAGAGGACCATGACAACACTGTTCCTGCTAAAATAATAGCAATGGGAAACAGGTCACAAGCAGCTCTGAGTTCCCATATTTAAAATATGTTGTTTTAAGTTTTTTAGGTTAATGTGCAATTTTTATTTATTAATTGTTTATATACAAGACAAACACACCTTGACAATTCTTTCTCAACTCTGCAGTTTTGTGCACTTAAGCGATTTTAGCTTTCTGAAGCTTTCTCATGACTGAGCTATTGAATTAACTCTGCCCCCTAATTCCAAAACCCCGTCCTTCAAAGATAATTTTGAGACCAAAACAGAGCAAAAGAGCAGCATTATTTGTTCCTGTGGTATTCATTAATATCTTTAAGGGAGTAGGAATAATTTTTGCATACATTTCAATTACATCTGTAGTTACACTGTTAAGGCCCAGGTATACTTCGTATATATACTTATATACTTTGTTCTGGATAGGGTCGTGCCTGTTCGACCACGTTGCCTTTGTGAGTATACTCATCTGACACTGAGTGAATACAATTGTGTTTGACGCATGCCCACTACAACTTCTTTGTGATACTGTTTTAGTAGAGTCAATGGCCAATGATGTGCACAGACGATGACCGCATCCATGAGTCGAGAAAATCTGTCCAGCATGTGGTCAGGCCGCGTGGACTGGATTATGACGAAATTTACGTCACGCATTTTGTGCGTGGAGCAATCTGCAACACCGCCATGCAAAGTATACATTGGCCTTTTAACCCCAAACCTAACCCTAACCCCTGCCCCTACTCATAAACCTACCGATACCTCAACCTAAGTAGCAGCAAATGCATGTGAATCTTGAAATGAGTCACACAATAAATCCACTGTATTGTATGTATTTTAATGTTAGTGTATAGTAGTTAAAGATACTTAATACAAAGTGGGACCTTAAATTTTATTATAACTATATACTTCATACTAATACTTCTTTTTCCGTGGCTGCTGAAGTAAAATTTTGGGCAGCCGAAGCAAATTTTATGACATACTGTAAAGCGGCGAAAGCAAGATGAATTAGAGCTAAATATGCTTCTCATGTGGTACATGGATGTGCACGGGAGATTGAAGACTGGCGTGTTGCACGACCTACTGCTGTCCTACTACTGTATACTGGAGCACGTGCTCGATGCGAGTTCTAGTGACAGGGTAGCGCAGAGCAGATCACATGCGTGATTAAACTGGGCTTCCCTCGATATCATGGCGCATAACAAACCTCATGCGACCCATCTGAATACTATATGAGAATTTTCTATTTTAAAGTGCTGTGGAGCAATTCAGCCGTTTCAAACAGCCACAGCACTGACATTCTGAATAGCACTGTTGAGGGTAGGAGAAGAAATGTGCACCAGCATCACTTCTACACACCCTTTCTAAAATTTATCACAGTAAACTTTAATATATATTTTCATTAACAACTGTAATTTATTAAAGTTTTATTAAAGTTAAGTTTTCGATGTGCTAGGATATTATTTTTTTAGGACAAATAAACAGTTTATTTATTTTAAGAAAGACTAACTACCTAACAACATAGGAGCAATCCATGGTCTTAACTATGATAAACACAAGGGCGAGTAGGCTACAATCTTTTTAGATGCTCAGATGAACAAAATTAAATAATATTCATTACAATGCATTACTTGAAATGCAACAAGTTCTGTAAAATATTATTTGCATTTATGAAAAAAAACAACAACCCTGTATCGTGACGAACGTTTATGTCGGCCACCACCTAAGACCATTTTTGACCCAAGAAAAATACTGATATAAGATTTCTAATTAAAAACTATACCGCTATTGTCCACTATAGTGGTCATTGTATTAAACATTGTGGAATTTCACAATAAATCACCAGTTTCACAAATCATCAGTTGAAACTAGCAAATCTTTTGGTTCAAACAGGTTTCAATGTAAAAAATTTCTTTGTTTACTTATCAGATGTAGTTTTGTTGGCGTTTCTCCCAAAGACAAACTCTGCTGTGATCTGCGCTATGTTGTTTTGTCTCATAAGGATAAACCAACATATATCATAGCTCAGATCATTTGGCCTTAGTAGAATTTGACAGAAGTGTTTCAGTTCATATACTTCTGAGACTTTGAGTTCAAAACTCTGAATTTTGATTGCAAACAAAGGTATTTTGTCAATTCTGAGCACAGTTCGATTCATTGTTGAGATCTCTTCTGGAACTCTAGTGGAGACTTGAAAGATTACGGAAGTCTTTTGCTCAGGAAAAAGAAATCTGTGAAGCAGGAGAAAGTCCCAATTTTCTCTCCATTTAAATTAATTGCTGTCTAGTAGAAACAATTGAGTTATAAAAGAGATCTCATTTGTGATAATTCTTTCCTATGTGTTCCCTCTCACGTAGTTTCTAGAGTATAGTGTGCAACAGAAACACGTGTAATGCATGTGAGGCTAAACTACTGGAAGAAAATGTTTGTTCTGCACTAGTCTCTCTCTCTTTCTTTCTCCCTCTCTCTCATTTTCTTTTCACATTCAGCTTGTTCAAGCTTAAGGCCATGACTGCTTTAAACTGCACAAAGTTAGATGATGGTAAGGGATGGTGAGGGTTTGTGTGTGTGTTAAGCGAGAGTGTGTGTGTTAATATGGAGTGCACACTGCTTCTTTTTTGGTGGTATTGAAGGGACTGTGATACATTTATTTTGACACAAAGAACACAAATATAACTCAGAATTCAGAGAGAGCATAGCGTGTGGCTGTATGTCTTTAGCGCTTTACAATTTGAACAATTTACAGCGTGTCGATTTCGGGTCATCTTAAATTATATTGAATATCTATAATAATAGCTGTTTGTAAGGGACTGAGAATGGGGGAGGGAGATGATGAATGTTTGTGTATGTGTGTTGTTCAGATTACTGTGCTCGTCCTAGATTATGCTCTTGAGCAAAGGGATTAAATTAATAAAAAAAAAAGCATGGCAGAATTCTATCAGTACTGTATGTGTGCTTCCTGAATTATTTGTTTGGATACTCATTAATTTACTCTTAAAGTTGAAGAGTGTAATTTCTGCACCACCAGTGTCACCAAATGGAATTGCTAAAATAAAAAGTTGAGTTTTTTCTCAAAAACTCCCTACATCTGCCATTGAAACGGAAAGTCCCAGACCTGCCTGCCCCTAACTTGTGCCATTGGTGTGTTGAGCTGGTTGGGATACTTAGGGTGTGTTCACACTTGGCAGGTTTGGTTAGATTAAAATGAACTCTGGTGCGATTGCTCTGTTAGTGCGGTTCATTTGAACAAGTGTGAATGCTGTCACACGAACCTTGGTGCGCACCAAACAAGCAGACCGAGACCGCCTGAAAAGTGGGTCTCGGTCCCCTTCCAAATGAACTCTGGTGTGTTTCGATTGATATATGAACGCAACATGGACCAAAGATGTCTAAACAGACCAAAAACAGGAAGTAATTTGCCTAATATTGACCTCAAGCATACCTGGTTCTTCTCATCATAGGAGCTAAGTTTCCCATTACAGTTCAGTACAGGCGTTGGAACCACCGTCAGCTGTCCTTGCAGTATATCTTTGTGTGTGTGTGCAACGGAGGAATTCCTGGCGCTGTTGACACCTTTACACATTTGATTGCCTCTTTTTTTGTTCTCAGCTGGTAAAAATACCACCACAAATACATATATAAATATAACGAGCACATTTTGTCCATCAGCAAGCATTGTTTTGAATGATCGTCAAGTTCCGTCAAAAAACATACTTCACAAAAGCTGTCCAATCAGATTGTGACTTTTTCCTGATGCCTTTGGTTTTGTATCGTTATGTGCAGTGTTAAAAATACCAGTGTGAACGCTAAGCGAACCAGGACTAAATGTATAATAAAAATTTTTGGTCCGGACCAAGAGAACCGAACTACAAGTATGAACACACCCTTAAACAAACTGGGGTGCATTTCCCATACAACAACAATATAACTCTCTACTTAACCACCATAGTATGATGCATCGTTGGAGAAATTAAAGGGACAGTTCACCCTAAAAATTTTAATTCTCTCATTATTTACTCACCCTCATGATATCTCGGTGTGTATGACTTTCTTCACCAGAACACATTTGAAGAAAAATATCCTAGCTATGTTGGTCCTTAATCCTTAAATGCAAATGAATGGAGATTTCTCATTTGAAGCTCCAAAAATCACAGATAGTCAGAATAAATGTCATCATATGACACCAGCTGTTAAATTAATGTCTTGTAAAGTGACACGACTGCTTTTGGTGGGAAAAAGATAAATATTTACATACTTTTTTAAACTCTAAATCATGCAGAAAGATGCCAGAAGAGCAGTGCTGTTTTAAAGTGAGAAGGAGGAACACTGTACAGTATCTTGGTTGGTTTTGTTTTAAATCTGTATTTATTTGTTTCTTTACTGAGAATGGTGCATTTATGTGCTCATCCTTGATGTCTCAACCGAGTGGAGAACGTGAGATTACGTCTGTATCATGACAATGCAAATAAGTTACACGAGAGACTCCACCATCTTGTGAAGCTTAATGAAAGAGATATTTTATAGTTAAATAGTACTTTAAATGTTGATATTTTTTGCACCAAAAGCGAACGTGTCGCTTTACAAGACATTAATTAAACTGCTGGAGTTGTATACATGCTGACTGTCAGTGATTTTGGGAAAAGAGAAATCTCCATTCACTTGCATTTTATTTTAGATATTTTTCTATTTCTCTTCAAATGTGTTCTGGTGAATAAAGAAAGTCACACACACCTGGGATATGATGAGGGTAAATAATGATATAATTTCCATTTTTGGGTGAACTATCCCTTTAACTAGCTTGTCAGTCACTACTGTTTCCCAAATCGGTAGTAACAATGTCGCTCATCCGTCGTTCGAACCATATTTGTTCAACAAAATAGAGCTGTTGTTAATGACATTATGCAGGGGGTGGAGTAATAATTTGTGCGAATATCAAATTATTATAGCTCATTTACACGTACATCAGAAAGCTGTTTCTTTGTACATAGCGCTGCAATAGTGGGTTTCCATTCAAAAACCTATAAGAATGGCAAAAACTCTTGAAAGAATGAAAGATATATATATATGGAATGAAAAATATATAAGCCTCAGCGAAGTGAAATTATATCCACATAGCAAACTAACGATGAACTATGCTTCTTACTCAGGTAAAGGGCTGTAGTTCTAAATATACATCATTGCAATGCTGTTTGCGAATGTTCCTTGGATATACAGTATGGTTTCGGGGAACACCAAATCACTGAACTATGTTGATAATGATGGAACTTGCAATCATTGTTGGCTAACATTTGTTTTAGGAAACGCACCCCTAAACAATGTTCTGTGCAACAGAGCCACAGTGTTACACTTTTAGGTGAAATTAACCTACAAATGACCTCCTTATAGTTGACTCTGCATGTTACTGTAAGCTGAGATACAAGAAATAATTTTACCATCGTAAAACACACATTCCACACAACTTAAATATGCAGTATATGCCATTCGAATACAGTTTTTGTTATTGACTGTATAGATGAGGTTGTGTATTTTCCACAGACTTGAACATGCTCGATTTGTAACCATTTTTAAATTACTTTAGAACAAAAAAAAAAAACAGCATCCGCTTTCCATCTGCCCTTCATAATGTTTATAAAACATATCATGTCTCAACAGTTAACCTTATCTTCTGTATACATTTCAACACACTTTTCATTTCCCTCTGGGGGATTATACTTGAGTAACCTTAATCTGAATCCTGGATTGGGAGTGTTAACTTCAATGTCACTTCCATGAGTGGTTTTCAGCTTCATGGTTCATCAGAGATGTGAAGAATAGCTTTTAGATATAGCTTGTGTTGTATCCTTCACTACAAGCAATGATAAGGCTGGATAAATCTTAGCCAGACCCTGCAGGGTATTTGACGCTCAGTAAGTCATGTATGTGCTCGTCGCATACCATAGTCCTGCATCAGTATCAGTAAGGTTGACAGATTTGAGATTTGAATCAAGAAGATAATTGTGCTCCTATTAAAGCTAAAAGCAATAAGAAAACCCCCTCAACCAAAGTAAATTCATCGTAAAATCCAGACTGATCTCACAGGTGAAATCTAGTAGGTTGACGTTTCTTTAGCTAAAATCGAAAAATGCAACCTCTGAATCACACTTGACACTGATAGTGCAAACATGATTACTTCCTGGTTTAAGTGGCTGGTCTGAACCTGGGTCTCCCACACTGTTGATGCAACATGCTTCTGATTGGGCTACAAGAGAAGGTATAAACACTTGAGCAAATATGTCTGACAGGAGATGCCGCTTGTCAGTGAGTCGGTATAATGTGGCTGATCCTAGGGTACTGGAACTCTCGGATGCCACATGCCAACTTTTGGTAAAATCATTGTAATTCACAGCTTTTATAAAATGACGGCAACAGTAATATAATTAAAGACACCCATGTTTCACAAATTCACATGTATTCAATATTCATATTAACAATGGGTGTAAACAATTCTTCTCCCAAGTAACATTTAGCCTAACTGTAGGCTAATGGTTTAGTTAATTATCAACGATATTGAGTGTGTTCACATGCACACCAATATTCTGATAACTACCAAAAAGCAGCTTATTCAAAAAATTGACAGTGCATGACTTTTAAAATCATCGGGCTATTCTCTGCTTTTGACATCAAAGCGGCCACAGTGATGCGCACAAACACTTGTGCACACTGGATTAGTTAGCATGCAGTGCAAAATATATGTAACCTCTTTCTGCTTAAACCATTTTGGACCTTACCTCGATAGAGGAACACTGATTTACATGACTTCATGCATCGTCAGTGTATTAAGCATAATTTGCATTCATAGAAATGACAAAGTGCAGAGATTAGATCATTGATATTTGTGAGGATTGTGTTTTGCTTGAAATATGTACAATAGTAAGATAGTAATGTAAGTAATTATATGGTTTACAATATTTTAAAATAGCTCAAAATTGAAGACCCTTGAAATCGCTTGACGAGCGTATACTACGTCTCATGATATTAACGGATGGGGACATTTTTATTCTACAGACCATTTGATTGCACAAAAATCTGTGTAGTGCAAGACAACAAGTCTTCAACTTTTCTGTTAATGTTTCCTGTAAGAGAAATACAACAAATTTGAGGATATCTGCTAAAAGTAAATTTTTTCAACGTTAACGAGAACACATATATGATAGATTACCTTTTGCACATTGTATTTATGCATTTGGCAGACATTTTTATCTTACAATGCATTAATACAGGCACAATCCCCCTGGAGCAGCCTGGAGTTAAATGCCTTGCTCAAGGACACAATGGTGGTGCATGGCTGTGAGGATTGAACTGGCAACTTTCTGCTTAACAGTTCTGTGCTTTAGCCCACAATGCCACAACTACTCCACTACACCACCACCACTCAATATTAATGTGCTCAATTTAAATTATTGCTGATATTAAGATATCCTGAAAGTTTTAAATTTAAAGCTAAACACCTAAATTAATCAGTAATCTAACCTCTATAATATTAAGGGTTTAGGTTTCCTTGATTAAGAAAATACAAACATGATTTTCTTTATGAATTTACATTAAGTATGGTATTTTAACTTTCTTGAAATGTGACTATTGTTTTAAAAGTGATTTACCGTACCTTAAAGCTATTCATGTGACAGACCTTCTCTTTCAGTCCTATCCTCAGTAAACCATCTGTTTGACGTCCTTGTACTCTATGAATGAGTATTTATAGATATGTTCCTAGTGTAAACCTTAGCGGGTGAATTACAGTGCAGTATTGATAAACCGATACATTATTGTCATATGGATTGAGTTAGAGTCTGTGGTGCTCTTTATTTGCTCTAGTATTGATCTATGATTGTGGAGCTGATGACAGTCACATGCTTGACTAGGCGTTTGTGTCATAGGCTGTCAATGAATTGCTTATGAAGAGAATGAAGTACAATATAGGGGAATTAAAGGTTCACCTATTAATTTTCTGTTCGTGTCATCTTGTACTTACAATGACATCTAGTGGTGTGGATGCAGCATCATTCAAAATTTATAATTTTCAGTTACAGGCGCCATTGTAGAAATTCACTATTCACAATCAGCCATGATTCATTTTATCCAAGTGTTAAGGTGTCCAATAAAAAGACGGTTACTGAGATTAAGTGAGTATTATTCAGCTGGTCATGTGATTCTAAAATGGCAGCCCCCACGAGAGTTCCCCTACCTCATGTTTAATAAAACAGCTTTTATAAGGTTACTGATATGACTAGAGTCCTCATCTCATGTGAGTGCTCATGATTTTATACATATGCTGCATGTAATGTAATGATTAAGGCTTGTAGATCAAGTACTGTGACATACAAAACACAGAGGCTCCTAAATGTGAATATGGGGTTTGTTTCTTGATAATGAACCTCTAGGCTTTCAGGCTTGACTCGATTTGGTGGCTCCATTTGCAGAGCAGGATAGATACAAAAACATGATGCTTTAACAAGCTTCAATTAAATACTTGGAGGACTACGGGATTGTTGAGCAAAGTATTAAAACTCAGTTGGAACTTAAGGCAGAAGACAGTAGTATGCTCATTTAAAGTATGCTAGTAAACTTGTGATGCAATAAAATTCAGAATGCAGTGTAGGCACCTGTTCAGATTTTGACTGCTCTCACTATGAATTTTGCAACAGGATAGGTCAAAAGGTCTTCAGTTAAAATCGGTCTGAGCTTACTGAAATTCATCTCATTGGTGTTAGACGGACTCAGGTTTTCTGTAGCATGAATGTTATTTATTACCTGCTGCTATTTTACACTAGAGATTTTCATTTATAATTTGTTTTCTTTCTATTCATCTACACACTTTCTCTTCATCAGTTCAATGTTTGCGGCTGTGTCGTATACGGTCACTGAAGTATTTTGTGGTGTGGTCACTGTGACCAACATGTCATGTGTGCATGTTTGCTGCTTGGGGTCCTGTTGTTTGTCTGCATCATGGTGCTTTTTGTTTCAACTCTCCACAAGGGACTGCTTGTGAATTTTATTTTTCCACTCATTCATTCTGTTAGAAGTAGTGGATCATGCACATTCTGATCCATTCCATCACTGTAGATTATGCTATTGACTCAGGCTCCATTGAAATGTTGTGTCTTTTAAATGTTTGTTTTGTTTGTTGTTATGACTGGAGTCTTTATCTCATTGTAAGCACATCTGTCAGAAGTAGGCCTACAAATGACTGAGAGCACCTTTAAATGTAGGCCTTTACTTCAGTGAACCACACTCACTGAGATGATGCCAAGTCATGACAGTGCAAAATACACAAACAGGGTGGAAGTTAAATAAGGCTGAATACAGGTGCAAATAGTAACTCAAGACAGCTGATCCACAGAAGAAACCACAGTGGAATTTTAAAGTGAAACAGCACCAACTGACAGTACTCCTATGCCAACGCCCTATGGCACATTTTAACAGTAAAGCACCTTTAGAAGAAATAGTAAAGAAGCAGGTAATAATTTTGGAGAAATGAAGAGAAACAGAGGACTGAAAAAGTCTCAAAATCTTAAAGGCCAATTTACACCTATCAGCCACAACATTAAAACCACCTGCCTAATATTGTGTAGGTCCCCCCTCATACCACCAAAACAGCGCCAATCCGCAGTTATCTGAGTCTTTCTCAGTTTGAACCAGTCTGACCATTCTCTGTTGACCGCTCTCATCAATAAGGTGTTTCCATCTGCAGAGCTGCCACTCACTGGATGTTTTTTTGTTTTTAGCAACATTCTGGGTACATCTCAGAGACTGTTGTCAGCAGTTACAGAAATACTCAAACCAGCCCATCTGGCACCAGCAATCATCCATGCGATTATCTAATCAGCCAACCATATGGCAGCAGTGCAGTGCATAAAATAATGCAGGTACGGGTCAGGAGCTTCAGTTAATGTTCACATCAACCATTAGAATAGGGAAAAAATTTGATCTCAGTGATTTGGAGCATGGCATGATTGTTGGTGCCAAATGGGCTGGTTTGAGTATTTCTGTAACTGCTAATCTCCTTGGATTTTCACACACAACAGTCTGTAGAGTTTACTCAGAATGGTGCCAAAACCAAAACATCTAGTGAGGGGCAGTTCTGCGAATGGAAATGCCTTGTTGATGAGTGTTACGAATAGAGGCAGACGAGGAGAGCGGATCTAAATGCAAAACTTACTTTTATTAACTTAGTCAATCAACAAACACAAAGGAAAACCCTCAATGGGGAAATAAACACAAGACTGAGGAAAACGGGCAGGGAACACACACCAGGCTAACAACATTCAACGATAGACACCGATTGAACAAACAGACAGGGTTTAAATACACTGACAAGGGAAGACAGGAACAACAGAACGCAAAACAAGATAACAAGGTGAATAAACAGAAACCAATGGTAGACTAATGAGGACAGGTGAAAACAATGACAGAGAACACGAACGCTAACAGGGAGACTGTGGAACTAAACAAGGGACAAAAGTGAAAACTACGGAATACAAAAGAGACAAAAATGACAACCAAGGGGTGACAGTGAGAACAAGACGAGGTAACCCTAACAATGAGAGAGGTCAACAGATTATGGCCAGACTGGTTCGAACTGACAAAGCCTATGGTAACTTAGAAAACCGCTATGTAAAATTGTGGTGAGAAGAATATAATCTCAGAATGCTATTCTGAGATGCAGGTTGGTGCTGTTTTGGCAGCACGATGGGGACCTACACAATATTAGTTGTTTTTAATGTTGTGGCTGATCTGCTATACTTGTGTGAACAGGCTTCCTTTTGTTCGCTTGGAAATTGTGACGAAATACACTGAAGTTTTTGTTCCGCTGATGTATTTGTTCTCTTCGCTCACATCCATGAAATATCCTGACCTTAAAGATCTTGGCTAGTTAAAGACCATTGATGATTGGTCATAGCAAAATCGTGGGTGTGGTTTGAACATTGTTCATAATTGTAAATAACGTGAAACGTCACGTTCATTATTTACAATTGCACGTGCCAGCTGAGGAAATTGTAGCTTGTAGGATAGCAAACTTTTCGGCCATGCGAAAACGGGACTATTGAGCATTTTGAGTACTTCAATATGGGACACTACTTCTTCGACATGGGACGTTTCACCATCTGACTGTATATGGGAGGTGGGTGCCTCCCTGTGTCTCGCTGTCCATCTGTTTTGCCGCTTAAATATGGGACAACCGGTGTTCGGTATGGATCTTCATTTCGGGCCAAAGTACGGGACGTCCTGGGTAAAATGGTTTCCAATCTTAGTAGCTAGCTAACTTTGAAACCTGTCTCACTGATTTTGTTCAAAAGTACACCTTACCTACTGATACGCTGTGTGTAGTATAGTTGTTAGCTTCATTCATCTTGGGTATTTTGTTTGCTTTAGTTTGGCTCCTTCCATGAATTTAAGGTTTAAGTTGTAAAGGCAGAATATTTCGGGAGAAACTACAAAGTGCAGAGGTTAGATCATTGATATTTGTGAGGATTGCTTTTTGCTTGAAATATGTACAATTGTAAGATAGTAATGTAAGTAATTATATGGTTTATTTTAAAATAGCTCAAAATTGAAGACCCTTGAAATTCCTTGACGAGCGTATAGGTCTCATGGTATAAATAGAAGATGACATTTTTATTCTAGAGACCATTTGATTGCACAAAAATCTGTGTAGTGCAAGATGAGTCTTTCTGTTATTTTTTCCTATAAGAGAAATACAACAAATTTGTTTATATCTGCTAAAAGTTAATTTTATCAACATTAACGAGAACACATATACAGTACATTACCTTAAAGCTAATAGACATGAACTAAGAACCACAAAACTCTAATTTAGATTTCACTTCCATAAACTGTTTGCCAATATAATATCAAACATGTTTTTTTGAAGTCTTATGTTAGACTGTACTTAAAGGAATTTTCAGGGTTCAATACAAGTTAAGCTCAGTCGACAGCATTTGTGGCATAATGTTTATTTAAAGGCATTAATTGAAGCTTATAATTTTATTAAAGCACTGTTAAAACTGGTGTATTAATTGAGCTGTACATTTTTTAACGGTCATTTAGGGTTTTACGCTGTTATGTCATCATGACTATGTTTTAAAATTGGATATAATTTTACACAGACAAGGTTTGTAAGCAATTTCACAAAAATCCCTATACTATTAAAACAGTGAATAGTTTACAGATTGGGCCAATTTTTAGTGTGAAGAAATCACTTACCTTTTCTTACTAACCTTTGAAATTAACAGC
The DNA here is from genome assembly GCF_025860055.1 of Xyrauchen texanus. Lineage (NCBI taxonomy): Eukaryota > Metazoa > Chordata > Actinopteri > Cypriniformes > Catostomidae > Xyrauchen > Xyrauchen texanus. Next base: position 34,244,143 of record NC_068286.1, on the reverse strand, counting down.
TCAAATAAAACACAATTTTTATCAGAAGAATTATTGCATGTTCTTTTATAATAATATTGCTCTTTAAACCCTCTAATAATTGTCCACATTTACTTTCATTGTCCCCATTCACTTCCATATTATGAGATCTCATTGAAACCCAGGTTTTGTTTTTGTTTTTTTAAGAAAAGGAGGGATGAGTCACAAATGCTGTTGATTGTACTTAACTTGTATTGAGCCTGGAATAGTCCTTTCAACAATGTTTCAAACACATGAGATTTTGTGTGTGAGTGTAGCAGATACTGGGTAACATTGATTGTTATTGTCATGGTTAAGGTCAAAGTTTCCATAGCAACAGGCACCATTGAGGCTGCAGTGATAATAGTATGAATAATTTATCACATGGAAGGATTATGACTTGAGTTCCAAAACACCTCATGGTGTGCTACTGTTTGTGCACTTGTTTGTGAATGTATACACAATGTATAAACTTCCTTATTTAGCATGATAACATCACCAGAGTTACCAGAGAGACAATGCCATGGTATTTTTGTCACAATCTCTAATTAGCATCACTGGAGTCGTCATGGAAATGCTCATTTGTGTTTTTTATGTCTTTTCCTAGTGTGTTTGATGATGACTGGGTTTTATGTCTGTATTGTTAATTCATTGTTGTATAGTAAACGTGTATTAATTACATATCTGTTAATTTACCGTTTCAATAGATAAAGATGATTAGGCAAGTTAATTGAGTAATTAATCATCACCGAGGCATAAGCATAATTGATTAGAATGTGAATACGAGTCTGAATAATAATTTACACATATTAAATTGCTTCTAAAGCATGTTTACTAAATTAAACTTATTATTAAGGTCAAATGAACTGCACACACAAACACATTGTTCACTTCACCATTAAGTGTAATTTTCCTGAATTCTAAATGTCTCTCTCTCGCTCTGTCTCTTTTCCCCCATCTCTCATTCTTTCTATTTGTCTGTCTCACTCTCAGAGAATTCTTCCATCTGGACCACTTTTATTTAGCACACACACGCACACACACGCACACACACACACACACACACACACACACACACACACACACACACACACACACACACACACACACACAGAGAGAGAGAGAGCTTATACATCTGTTGATTAATATATCAAGGTATAGACATTTAGATGTTAGTATAACCACAATATAATATACAAAATGAAGTGTGATGTTTTTGATTAGGATTTTAATATATTATTGTGTGCCTGGGTGGCTTATTAAAAACTTTTTCTAGGAGTTGCAAAACTCCTACCTGCTGGCTTTGGTCAAGTTGGGTTTCCATGTTTTATGGGGACTTTTCATAGACATAATGGTTTTTATACTGTACAAATTTTATATTCTATCCCCTAACCCTACCCCATTTTTACAGTTTCAAAAAACATAATTTAGTATGATTTATAAGCTGTTTTCCTCATGGGGACCGACCAAATGTCCCAACAAAGTCAAACATTTCGGGTTTTACTATCCTAATGGGGTCATTTGGTCCCCGCAAAGTGATAAATACATACTCACACACACACACACACACACACACACACACACACACACACACACACACACACACACACACACACACGTTGGTGCAGCTCTCCAGGATTCTCCATAGATATAATGATTTTTATACGGTATGAAATAAAGATTCTAAAAAAAAAACATTGTTTTTATGGGGACACTAGAAATATCCTCATAAACCACATTTATATCATTATTACCTATACCTATAATTACCAGTTTGTAACCTAAAATAAAATCCTCGTAAACCACACAAACACACAAATAGATTTAAAAAAAAATTGAACAATGGAAGTTTTAACAGAAGAATTGATATAATTGCTTTTAATAAAGTTAAATAAAAATAATAAAAATAAATATTTCTGCTTTTAAACCCTCAAAAATTGGCCACATTCACTTTCATTGTAAGTGCCTCACTGTATATCTGTAATCTGAAAAAATAAATTTTCAAGAAAAGGAGGGACAAATCAACATTTTATGGTAATCAACATTATACCACAAATGCTGTCAACTTGCATTGAACCTTGAATATTCCTTCAAGGTAGTGAGTGAACATATGAAATTCAAAATAATCATATACAGTAATATAAGTGTAATTGTTTTTAATATTTGTTTTTTTATTTGACCCATAAATATGTAATCATACGCACAGCATATGGTGTATTTTCTAGATAATAAATAATCAATACTTAAATGTCATTATATTTAAACATATTTAAATGAATATTTAAAATGTAAATATTTCTTTATATTTCAGAAATGAACTTTCATTTTGTTGCCTTGGGTGGATGAACTTTTTTCAGAGAATGTTTTCCATAATGCCATTACCAGTGTTGAATTTGTTTTAAATTTAAATTCAATAAATTCCTTTTCCTGTTATTCCCATTCAAATTCCATTTCAACATCAACTTGGGGTGTGGCCATTTTAAGTCAGATTCCAATTAAATGGGAGTTCATTCTTAAATTCAGAATTTTGCCCAACCCTGAATTGAATAAGGAGGTGTATATTGGGGAAATAAAAGAATAATAATAAAAAACTATATATATATATATATATATATATATATATATACTGTATATAGGGACAAGTGAATTTTAATATCTGCTGGCCCATATCACTCTAGTGGCCCAGGTCAATAGAGCCCACACACAAGTCTCTGTAATATTCTGGTCTGCAGGGATCTTGAGATGTGTTGCTCTGTGTTTCAAACTACATTTAATTCAAAAGAGTGACCTAAAACGTTGTGTTTATGACACAATGATACAGTAGACTATAGAATATAGAATATAATGCCTTCTAAAGCCACTTTTTAATCTACTTTTTGTATTGTCTTATCAATACTTGAAACATCTACCACAATAATTTAATGCATTTAAATGATCTGAATTATAATTTTTAAAATATATACTGTATATTTATAAATTACTGTGAATAAATATAACTATTTATAAATATTTCATCATTATATATTGAATTATTTTTATTTGAGATGCTTTCTCAGCAAATATTTATAAATGCGATTAATTGTGATTCATTAGATTAATTCAACGACTTGTGTAATTAATTTGATAACATCAATTTACAGCCCTATTTATTACTCATTGTTGAATTACAATCTTTTATTTTCTCTTGCAGAGCTCCTGGGGGCTGCTAAGAAGGTGAATGTGAACTTCCAGGACACAGACGGGTGAGTTTCATATAATATACTGATAACACATACTCACTTATGATGTGAATCAATCCAGTTATCATTATTATTAGTAGTGGTCAAGTGTTATGGGGTTTTCAATGGACTAGACAAACATATATATCTAGAAAGCAGGGTGGGTGATATCTGATATGATGCTGATATTTACATGATGTAATTAACAGTTAGTTTAGACAATATTTACAGAAACTCAGAAATATGTGAAATATGCAATATTATAATTTTTTATTTTATATTTTAACATATAGGAATATGATAAAAGAACATACAAATATTTGTTATGCTAAATTAATGTTTCTTACACATTTTATGCAATAGTTAATACATTCTTAATATATAGGTTTGAATAAATTTACAGTATGCCCACCTCTTCAGTCATCACTGCTAAGAAATAGATACATTTAAATGATGCTTTCATGTCTATTTAGTACATTTATACAATATATACATTAAGCAATAGAATTTATAAGCACATACACCCAGAATTAAAAGATATACTGGCCAGTCAGTTATAATGTTGATTTCTAGTTAAGAATATAATATGTTTTGATATAGTGTCACCAAATATACTGCTAAGGCATACGTGTGTAGTTGTTAGAATGCTGCAGTGTACCAGAGAATGAGTGTGGAGCAATAGAGTGAGAGAGAGAGAGAGAGAGAGAGAGAGAGAGAGAGAGAGAGAGAGAGAGAGAGAGATGTGTGTGTGTGTGTGTGTGTGTGTGTGTGTGTGTGTGTGTGTGTGTGTGTGTGTGTGTGTGTGTGTGTGCGTGTGCATGTGCATGTGCATGTAGTTTAGGGCTCTGACAGAGAAAAAGCTCTTACTCATGGAAGTAGGTCATAGCCTCCTGCTCATTTAGACAGTTAGGGATCGGAATGAAGAGGCAGAGTTGAGCTGAAATGAGGTCCAAATAGGGACTTTCTAAAAAGGTACAAATAAGGCTTTAAGCACTGGGGCTGGAACTAAGCAACAATATATAATTTTTTAGGGTTATTATTGTGAAGAAATACAAGCCCAATTCTGAAAAGATTGGACAGTATATGTAAAATGGTAATACAAACAAAAAAGAGTGAACCTGTGCTATATTAAATGCACCATAACGTCTCGGGTTACATGTGTAACCCTTGTTCCCTGAAAAAAGCGTAACGAGATGCTGCGCTGATAAGCGCTACGGGGAACAACCCTAGTTGTGACCGAGCTGAATAATGTGTGCAACATGTCAATGAACATTGACCAGAATTTATAGCCTCGGCTGATGTAATCATTAGATGCACCTGCGACCAGGCTATAAATGGATACGTCACCAGGTGTTGTCAGATACTTCTTTTTGAAGAGCAGTCCTGGGACGTCCCAGTGCGGCAAAGCAGTGCAGCATCTCGTTCCGCTTTTTTCAGGGAACAAGGGTTACACATGTAACCCGAGACGTTCCCTTTACAAAAAGCTTCACTATGATGTTGCGCTGCTAAGCGCTACGGGGAACGCAATACCCACGCCGCCGCACTTGGGGCTGTCCGGACCCCTACAGTTGTGCAGTGTACTCACAAAAACGCGAGAGGTCTCAGACATGAGCTTGAGATGTCGACTCAAGGGCATAAGAGCCCGGAGTAGCATAAACATCTAAACCGTTACATTTTGATGAATGTGTGCGGAGAGGACCAGCCTGCCGCATCACAAACTTTTTTAGGCATGGGCTGAGATGTCAACTCAAGGGCATAAGAGCCCGGAGTAGCAAAGCATCTAACCCATAAAGTTCGATGAATGTGTGCGAAGAGAACCCTATCACAACACAAACTTGTCATAAAAACTGATGAATGTGAGCGGAGAGGACCAGCCTGAGGACCAGTAGAAGGAAATGCATGCAGGTGCATATGTGATATGAATGCGTTACTATGATCAGCACCTCCCGAAGGTGGGGGGTTACTGGGCGACTCAGGGAGAAGTAAGGAGACATTGCGCTGTCAACAGAAGCGAAGAGGTCCTCTTCTGCCCTGTAAAATCTACCCAGATCAGTTCCAAGTGGAGGGAGCCCTAGCACTTGAAATGGTCTCGATAACCTCAAGAGAAAACCCTGTGAACCTCATTTGGTACCCTTAGGGGCCAGACATGAAAGGTTTCACAATTCGGGCCAAGGATGAGAATCGCCCAAGGCGAGCCGTCGAGGAGAGGAATTAACTCCGAGAAACATATCCTGTTCGGCCAGGGCAGCGCCATTAATAGGAGGCAAGACCCTTGCTGGTGAACATTGCCAAGACTCCCGGGAGCAGAGAAACCGGGGAAAGAAACGCATACAGATGCATTCTGGGTCGCCCAAGGCGAATGTCCAGACCCAAGGGGGCTGGGTGATTTCAGGGAGAAGTAGAGGAGAAATTGCGCTATTCATAGAGGTGAAGAGGTCCTCTTCTGCCCTAAGATCTCACCCAAACTTGTTCCAAGTGGAAAAAGCCCGGCTTCTAAAAAGGTCTCTATAACCTCAGGAGAGAGCCCTGTGTCCCTCAGTTGGTACCCTTAGGGGCCAAACATGAAAGATGTGAAAATATGAAATATTGCCCTGTGCCTGAGATAGAAGATCCTTCCTGTTCGGAATCGCCCAAGGCGAGCCGTCAAGGGAAGAGATTAGCTCCGAGAACCAAGCCCTGTTCTGTCAGCACGGTGCTATCAGTAAGAGGCAAAAACCCTTGCTGGCGAACTCTGGGCAACTACTACCTTAGGGTGGAGTTCTTAACTCCCCCGTTGGTATTTTCTGTCTGGACCGTAAATCTGCTCCCATATACGGGCATCCAGGGATATAACTGACCTGAGTGACAGGAGCTTGCCCTGGGCCCTAAGGAGAACCTGACGTGTCAGAAATACAGCTGACAAGAATGTGGGTCTCCTTGATGATTTATGTAAGAGGCTACCGCTGTATTGTCCACCCGCACCAAGACATGGCAGCCTCAGGAGGAGGTATTTCAGGGCCAGAAATACAGCCATCAACCCGAGACAGTGACTGTGACAACCGAGCTGTCGCCCTGAGACCTGGAAATCGTTGATACTGATAACAGTGCAACCTTGACCTAGCCTGACTTTGCTCAGTGTGATCTGAATGGACTCAATCCTAGTGGGAGACAGTTGTGCCCACACTGTGATTGAACTCCATATGATGCCCCGATAGACAGTGTTCTGAGTGGGAGAGAGGACACTTTTGTTGGCGCTGAGCCTCAACCCCAGAGAAACAGATGAGCTAAGACGATGTCCCTGTGCTGAACTGCCAGTTCCTCGAACTGCGCTAGGATCAGCCAGTCGTCTACATAATTCAGAATGCAGATGCCCCGGAGTCGCAAGGTGCCAGCGCTACATCATGCATTGTGATTGTGTGGGTAAAAAGGGCTAGGCTGAGTGAAAGAACCTGACCCTGGAAGACTTCGCCCCCGGAAGCGAACCTCAGGAACTTTCCATGTTGTGGCAGAACTTCTAAATGAAGTATAGAAGTGCATCATAAGATCGATGGTGACCAGCCAAACGAGTTGTAGGGCTTGAGACACCCACGGGTAGTTCAAGCTTTAAGATCTAAGCCAGACGCCACCCCTCACCCTCCATGGGAAACGGGAAGTATTTAGTTTAATAACCTAACTCTCTCTCTGGAAGGGGAACACATACCATGGCCCCTTTAACCAGGAGATTGAGTTTTTTGTTTTTACATAAAAAGAAATCCGGTTTACGGTAGTGAGAACACGCCGTTGAAACACGGAAAAGCGGCGAGTGAATTAAATCCTGACGCCCTTATAAGACCCACAGAAAAGAATATATCTGGCAGAAGTTTCCATGCTGCCAGGATCTCTGAGATGGGTATTATATTTTAACACGTCCTGTTGAGGGGTTGTCGAGTGTTTTGCGTCCTGCATAAAATACAGGAACAGCGAAAACACCCAATTTTGACGGAAGCCTCTGCAACCTGATACACCAAGAGGTGGCGGGAATGGAGGGACTTCGAAGGGGGTACCGGGAGGGGTGAAGTGAAGCATGGGCCCCGTCCCGAGGGGAGCTACCCCCTAATCTAGGCGCAAGACAATCAGGGTTTTCTCTTACTAGAATTTATAGTCCTGAGGTCTTGCTTCGGGGGCTGGCGAGGGCGGCGAGACTGTCCCCAATCCCTGGGAGGAGGAGCACGACTCGCCATGCTTTGCTTTTGAGCCTCCCTTCAGTCAGGACCGAGGCGGGTCTGAGGCTTGTTCGTCAAGCTCAGAACCCACACTCAGGTCGTCCAGGAGGTCAGCCTGGTACGCCTGTAAAACAGCATAGTGTGCAGAGCAGCACCAGCCTGACCTGCTGCTTGATAAGCCCTTCCCACTAAAGTGGAGGTTGTCCTACAAGGCTTTGAGGGGAGAGAGGGCTTCTTAAGTGATTATGCCGAGCCCGGCGAGAGATAGCTCGCAAGCGTCTCTTCGACCGGCGGCTTCACTGAATACCCCCGTGCCTCAGCACCCACGATAGTTGAATATAATGACGTTGAGGGTATGTGAACACGGGAAGAAAATATATATATTATTTTTTTTTAACATTTTTTAGGGGTTCTCCATGAGCGAAAAAGCTCTTCATGGAGGTTATCAAAGAAGGGAAGGGACCCATGAGGCGTTCTGGAAGATAAAATCTATCCCCTAATTTGGAGCGTTTGGGGGTCTCTTTTTCGCATGGCCAGTCCAATCTGGCAACCGCACGAGTAACAACATCGAGCAATTCCTCCGTAGATTTTTTTATCGCGGACGGAAAGCTCGGAGGCGGGAAGAGAATCGCGATCCTCCTCATGATCCGAAGAAGCGTCGGAACGCGCTTCGAGATCTTGTGAAGGACCAGCTGGGTTTGAGGAGTCTCTTGCTCCTCAGCCAAATCCATGCAAGAGCCCCAGGAACAATCTTTTTTTTTTTTTTTTTCGTGAGTGCTGACTCCCGGAAGCAAGCGAGGGGAGCACGAAGCACTTTGCCTGTTAAAGCAAATCGTAGTGCTCACACCCACCCTGCTGCAACACGAGAGCAGCGTGCTCTTACCCCCAAACAAACAGCAAAAACGTATGCAGTGTTTGCGGCTTTCAGTCTTGCCCTATGCATATATATATTATATTTTCTAAACAGAAGAGAAAAGAGGAAAATATTCACTGCGCACTGTCTAACCAATTCTAACTCCTAACAGAGGAAAGAAAGTTTTGACAGGGTTTGTAAAACAGAATCGCTCTGAAAAAAGAGTTTCTGACGACACCTGGTGACGTATCCATTTATAGCCTGGCCGCAGGTGCATCTAATGATTACATCAGCCGAGGCTATAAATTCTGGTCAATGTTCATTGACGTGTTGCACACATTATTCAGCTCGGTCACAACTAGGGTTGTTCCCCGTAGCGCTTAGCAGCGCAGTAACATAGTGAAGCTTTTTGTAAAGGGAACAACACATTATTTGATGTTTTACCTTGTGAATTGAATAGATATTTTTTTAAAAGACACTCATTTCAAATCAGATAATTGCAACATGCTCCAAAATGTTGGGACAGTCTAGTGTTTACCACTCTGTAAAATCACCATCCATTTAAATTACACTTATGAAGCATTTGGGCACTGAAGACACAAGATTATTACGTTTAGCAAGCAGAACTTTCCCCCATTCATCCATAATGCAGGTGTTCAACTGTGCAATTGTAGGGGGCCTTCATTGTCATATTCAAAATGTGCCAAACATTCTCAATTGGAGACAGGTCAGGACTGCAGTCAGGCCAATCTAGCACCCGCTTTCTCTGCTTACACAGCCATGCACTTGTATCCAGGGCAGTATGTGGTTTGACGTTGTCCTGCTTGGAAAACCTCTTCTGAATTTGCATAATCGTCAATCCCACAGATGTCACAGTCTTAAAAAATGTAATTTGTCTGTAATGGATATCATGACATGGGCTCTGGAATACTTTGTTAAACTTTTGTCAGTCAACACCATTCGCCGCTGTATCAACAGATGCAAGTTAAGGCTTTACTATGAAAAGCAGAAGCCCTACATCAACACTGTCCAGAAGCGACACCGTCTTCTCTGGGCTCGGTCTCATCCGAGATGGAAAGTAGAACAGTGGAATTGTGTTTTTGTGATCTGACGAGTCCACATTTTAAATCGTTTTTGGAAAGAAAAAAAAAACGGCTATTGTGTTTTCCGAGCCAAAGAAGAAAAGGACCTTTCAAGCTGTCGTATCAGTTCCAAAAGCCAGTGTCTGTCCTGGTATGGGGGTGTGTCAATACCCATGGCATGGGTAACTTTATGGGCACCATAAATGCAGAAATATATAAACACACTTTAGAGCAACATACGCTGCCATCTAGTACCATTGTTTCCAGGGACATCCCTGCATTTTATAGCAGGACAACCACATACTACAAGTGCATGGCTCCATAAGCAGAGAGTGCAGGTGCTAGATTTGCCTGTCTACAGTTGAGAATGTGGCACATTTTGAAGCACACAATATGGCATTGAAGGCCCCGTACAATTGTGCAGATGAAGACCTGCACAATGGATGAATGGGGGAAAATTCTGCTTGTTAAACTTTACAAACTTGTGTCTTCAGTGCCCAAATGCTTAATAAGTTTTATTAGAAGAAATCGTGAGTGGTTAAACATTTGAGATTCCCAACTATTTTGGAGTGTTGCAGTCATCTGATTTGAAATGAGTGTGTGTGTGTGTGTGTGTGTGTGTGTGTGTGTGTGTGTGTGTGTGTGTGTGTGTGTGTGTGTGTGTGTGTGTGTGTGTGTGTATAGGCTATTATGAATAAGATATTTAGAAATTAATAGCCTGAGAATTTCTGCAGAATTATAATACCTGTCACATCCACTGCCTTAGAAATAATTAACACATTTTTTGTTTGGTTGTTGTGTTTTATAGGTTATCTGCCCTGCATCATGCTGCTCTTAATGGAAACGTTGAGCTCATCACACTGTTGCTGGAGTCGCAAGCCGTTGTTGACATCAAAGACCTGAAAGGTGCAAGCACACACAGTCCCATTTACACATGCATATGCACTAACAGATCCTGTTCCTTCACTATGAACATTTTGAAGTTTTCATGAAGTTTACACTGTTTCCTGCTAGCCCCCTTGTCGCAACACTGAGAATGCAATGCGTACACATTGCATTGCGTGACAAAGTATGTTTTGAAACTAAATGCAACAACCATGAAATTGTCTCTGCTCTACACCTTGGACTATATTTCTCAAACTTTTCTTCTTTTTGATTCGTTTTTTCCACCTGTCTTTTCTAGGGATGCGGCCATTACACTATGCTGCTTGGCAGGGCAAGTGTGAGCCAATGAAAATGCTGCTTAAGTCGGGATCATCAGTCAACAGCCAATCAGATGAGGGAAAGATCCCTTTACACCTCTCGTCACAACACGGCCATTATGAAGGAGTGAGTACACAAAACAATCAGACTTAGATGCATGTGCATCCATACTGTACACACACACTTAGACTCAATCTACTGTACTGTATGTCTGTTTGTAGAGTGAGATGCTGCTCCAACATCAGTCAAACCCATGCCTCAGAGACAATGCTTGGAAAACCCCTCTAGACTTGGCCTGTGAATTTGGACGTGTCACGGTCAGTTACGCTGTGTCTGTGTTTGTCTGTCTGTGTGTATGCGGGTGTTTAAGATAGATGGATGTGAGGTGATGCTCTCCTGTGGGTTTGTGGGAATCTACACCTCTTCACACAATACTGGAAGTTCCCATATGCACTCACACTCTGGTTTCCTCTGCTTCCAAATGAGCTTAAAGTAATGTTCCAGTTTAAAAACAAGTTAAGCTAAATCATTAACATTTGTAGCATGATTATGGTTAAATCATGGTTACTGTAATTCGCTTACAATTGAAGTGAATAGAGCCAGTCAATTATCATTGAAATATGCATTGTTTCAAAAGTATAGCCACAAGACGTAAATATTAAACATGTTAACATGATTTTTTGGGGTGATAAAATCTCTGTTGTACATGATTTTAGTGTGATAAAATCACTTACGACCCATGGCTCAAGCCAAGCTAATTTATTATATATATATATTGTCACGTTCCTGTGTTGTCTGCCCTATGTTCTCTGTTTCACTAATCACGTTTATGTCACGTTTCCTTGTTGTCCGCTCCGTGTTTTCCGTTTCACCCGTCACCGATCCCATTCCATGTCACGTTTTCCCTGTTGTCCGCCCTGAGTTTCACTGTCCGTGTGTGAAACTGCACTTCCCACAATGATCACTGTGTTATTGTCCGCACCTGTCTGTTATTTTGTCATTACCTTGTCTGTTTTTTTAAACCCCGCTTTCTCCCCTTCCCGTTGTCGTTCGTTGATGTTCCATGTCCCCGCTTATGTATTGTTTGACTCTCTCTTCGTGTTCCCTGCCTGTCTGTCAGCCCGTTCATGGTTACCCCATTATCTGTCCGTCCAAGGTTACCCTGTCGTTCTCCGCCCTCCGTTTCCTCTGGTATTTAGTTTGCCTTTTTCCCATCGAGGACTTTCTTTTGTTCCTGTGTTTTGTTTATTCTGTTCTTTTGTTTCAATAAAGCCCACATTTGGATCCACACTCCCGTCTGCCTTCTCCTACTTCCACAATTCATAACAGAACGAACGACCAAAAACAATGGATCCAGCGGTCCAGCAGGCCAACTACCAGCTGCTTGGTCTAAAGCAAGGGGATCGACCAGTTGAAGACCACATCCGGGACTTCCTGGAGCTGGCTCACATTTCGGACTTCCCGGAGTCTGTCCTGGTGGTTTTCTTCAGGGGCAATTTGGACGCGTCACTGAGGGAGCGGTTGCCACCAGCGACGCACGGCTGGACGTTGCAGGAGATTGTGGAAGAGACTCTGTTGGTCAGCAGCTAACCACTCACTGTGGCCGTGGCAGAGGAGGACCCTACCTCACCCCCCGCGGTGGCGACCTTCCACACGCCCATAGCTCTTCCCATCACGCCTGCCCCACCAGTCAGCGAACAAACCCCCACGCCAGTCGATTCCCTTGAGCCTGCACGGTCCACTTCGTCTGCCCGGAGGAGGAAGAGAAGACGGGCTTCCGCCTCCCGGTCCACGCCTGTCCCGGTCTGCGAGCCAGAGCCCACGCCAGCCCCGGTCTGCAAGCCAGAGCCCACGCCAGCCCCGGTCTGCGAGCCAGAGCCCACGCCAGCCTCGGTCTGCGAGCCAGAGCCCACGCCAGCTCCGGTCTGCGAGCCTGAGCCCTTGTCAGCCATGGTCAGCGAGCCTGAGCCCTCGTCAGCCACGGTCAACCAGCCAGAGCCCTTAGCCCCCGATGTCAGTGAGCCAGCGCCTGTAGCCTCGACCGTCCCTGAGCCAGCGCCTGTAGCCTCGACCGTCCCTGAGCCAGCGCCTGTAGCCATGACCGTCCAAGAGCCAGCGCCAGTAGCCATGACCGTCCAAGAGCCAGCGCCAGTAGCCATGACCATCCTCTCGAGCCTCCCAGGGCTCTGCCTCTCAAGTCTCTCGAGTCTTCCAGGGCTCCTCCTCCCGAGTCTTCCAGGGCTCCGCCTCTCAAGTCTCTGGAGCCTTCCAGGGCTCCTCCTCTCGAGCCTCCCAGGGCTCCGCCTCTCAAGTCTCTCGAGTCTTCCAGGGCTCCTCCTCCCGAGCCTTCCAGGGCTCCGTCTCTCAAGTCTCTCGAGCCTCCTAGGGCTCCGCCTCTCAAGTCTCTCGAGTCTTCCAGGGCTCCTCCTCCCGAGCCTCCTAGGGCTCCACCTCTCCAGTCTCTTGAGTCTTCCAGGGCTCCTCCTCCCGAGCCTCCTAGGACTCCGCCTCTCCAGTCTCTTGAGTCTTCCAGGGCTCCTCCTCCCGAGCCTCTCAGGGCTCTGCCCCTCAAGTCTCTCGAGCCTTCCAGGGCCCCGCCTCTCAAGCCTCTCGAGCCTTCCAGGGCTCCGCCTCTCAAGCCTCTCAAGCCTTCCTGGGCTCCGCCTCCCAGGCCTCTTGAGCCACCCAGGGCTCAGCCTCTCGAGCCTTCCAGGACTCTGCCTCTCGAGCCGCCCAGGGCTCCGCCCCCGAGCCTCCTACGTCTCCGTCTCCAGAGCCACCTACGGCTCTGCTCTCAGAGACCCCAGTACCTTCTAGGGCTCTGCCTCTAGAGCGTCCTACGGCTCCACCTCCCGAGCCTCCTACGGCTCTGCCTCCCGAGCCTCCTTCGGCTCCGCCCCCAGAGCCTCCTACGGCTCTGCTCCCAGAGACCCCAGAGCCTTCTAGGGCTCCTCCTCTAGAGCATTCCACGGCTCCACCTACCGAGCCTCCTACGGCTCTGCCCCTAGAGACTCCAGAGCTTCCTTCGGCTCCGCCTCCCAAGCCTCCTACGGCTCTGCCTCCCGAGCCTCCTTCGGCTCCGCCCCCAGAGCCTCCTACGGCTCTGCTCCCAGAGACTCTAGAGCCTTCTAGAGCTCCGCCTCTAAAGCCTCCTATGGCGCCACCTTCCTCGGCTCTGCCTCCTGAGACTTCCTCGGCTCGACCTTCTGAGCCTTCCTCGGCTCCGCCTCCTGGGCCTGCCACGGCCCAGCTTCCAGGGCCTCCCTCGGCTCCGTCCCCTGAGCCTCCCTCGGCTCCACCTCCAGAACCTTCCAGGTCTCAGCCTCTAGAGCAGGGGTCACCAACACGGTGCCCGCGGGCACCAGGTCGCCCCCAAAGACCACATGAGTCGCCCGCAGGCCTGTTCTAAAAATAGCACAACACAGCTGCGTATAAAATTGAATTTTATTCTGTTGCTATTCTTTTTTTAATCACACTTGCATTTATATAGATTTAAAAAATGACAATATCTTAAAAATGTTTCTTATACATGAAGTTTAGATAAGTTTAGGTGAACTCTGACGTACTCCAGTTCGAAGGTCAGTATTGTGCGTGTGACAATACAGTGCTCGTGGAGAGTAAGCTAGCGGGCGCAGCGAAGATTGGCGCTGAACACAGTTTCTTACCCCAAAAACATGGCAGAAAAAAGAAAACGTATCACTTTCACAACGAATGGGAGTCGGAATTCTTTTTTACGGCTGAAAGAAACCTGCGTGTGTCTTATATGCGGAGCGACTGTGGCAACGGCAAAGCGGCACAATGTGGAGAGACACTTTATACCCGAATCACAAAAACTACAATAACTACCCACCGGGAAGCGCACTACGGGCAGAAAAAGCCCTTGAGCTAAAGACAGCTTTGGGTAAACAACAAGCTTTTTTCACAAGGCCGGCGAAAAAGTCACAAAAAGCAATCGAAGCCTCTTTTAGAGCTACGCATTTCCTGATCAAGAAGAAGAAGGCATTTTCAGTCGGAGAAGCTTGAGCCATGTGTATCATTCATTTCCAATCCTTTCATGAATGTGGACACAACAAGCTTTGCTGAGCAACTAAGTACAATGTTCAACTTGGATGCTGGACAGGTGGAGATTGAAATCATAACAATGCAAAATGACCTCCACCTCAAAGCCTACCAGGCTGCACCAAACTTTTGGTGCCTTGTTGACACAGAGAAGTACAGTGGTGTGTGTACAGCAGCTATGAAGGTTGCCAGCCTGTTTGGTTCTACCTATCTATGTGAATCAGCATTTTCTGACATGAACTTCATCAAGAACAAACACAGAACACGCTTCACTGATGCACATGAGTTACTCACAGTTGCAGTGTCAAGTTAAACACCAGATTACAATACAATGGTAAACAGCATGCAATGCCAGTCTTCCCACTAACAAAGAAAATTATACCAGATGTCAGTGGCAACATGTCAGTGCCATGGCAAAGTTTAATTAAAATATTGAAGAATTGTTCAATTTAAAATGTGTGTTCATGACATATAACTTATTATTTTATTAAAAAAAACAGCAGATTTGGTCATTAGTTCAAAATGTGACAAGATTTATTTAAAAATATTTTTTCACTACATTACAGACATTACAATGTACATAATTGATAACTTTTTGAACATGGTGCAACATAGTTCATGATTTTTTTAAAAGGTTTGTCAGTGGCTAGTGAAAATGGGACATTTTTCCTAAGAAATGTAATGTAAGTGATCATCTGAAAATTTAACAATTACTGAGATAAATAGAAATAAAGTGCTGAATATTGATATCTGTTTCCCACCTTGTCATTGTTGGTAATTATTGTGAGAAATCATTAACGTGATCAGAGTCTTCACATTATTAATAATGTATAAGGCAAACTAAGCAAATTTGTTATTTCAGAAGAGTGTATCAAACTGGTAGCCCTTCGTATGACTCAGTACCCATGAAGTAGCTCTCAGTATCAAAAAGGTTGGTGACCCCTGCTCTAGAGCCTCCTACGGCGCCACCTTCCTCGGCTCCGCCGCTTGAGCCTTCCTCAGCTCCACCTCCTGAGCCTTCCTCGGCTCCGCCTCCTGAGCCTGCCTCGGCCCGGCCTCCGGTGCCTCCCTCGGCTCCGTCTCTTGAGCCTCCCTCGGCTCCACCTCCTGAGCCTCCCTCCACTCCGCCTCCTGAGCCCCCAGAGCTTTCCATGGTTCCGCCTCCCTTGGCTCCGCCTCCTGGGTCTCTCTCGGCTCCGCCTCCTGGGCCTCCCGAGCCATCCTCGGCTCCGCCTTCCTCAGCTCCGCCTCCGGAGCCTCCAGAGCCCCCCTCAGCTCCGCCTCCTGAGCCTTCAGAGCCTCCCTCAGCTTCGTTTCCAGAGGCCCTCTCAGCTCCGCCTCCTGGACCTATCCCTGTCCGGTGGCCGCCTCCCAGACCTCCTAGACCCGTCCCTGTCCGGTGGCCGCCTCCCAGACCTCCTAGACCCGTCCCTGTCTTGTGGCCGCCTCCCAGGCCTCCTAGACCTGTCCCTGTCTTGTGGCCGCCTCCCAGGCCTCCTGAACCTGTCCCTACCCCTTGGACTACCCTCTTGCCCTCTGTGCCCCCCAGACTTCCTGTCTGCCCTGTATGCCCCCGTGGACTGCCTAACTGCCCCTTGTGCCCCCGTGGACTGCCTAATTGCCCCCATGGATTGCCTAATTGTCCCTTGTGCCTCCTTGGTCTGTCTCTGTGTCCCTTGTGCCTCCTTAGTCTGTCTTTGTGTCCCTTGTGCCTCCTTAGTCTGTCTTTGTGTCCCTTGTGGCCCCTTTGGTCTGTCTGTTTTCCCCCTTTTCTAGCCCCTCTCTCCTTGAACATTTGCTTATTTTTTCTATTCTTTTTAGGACCGTCTGGAATCCGGTCCTTTTGAGGGGGACTATGTCACATTCCTGTGTTGTCTGCCCTATGTTCTCTGTTTCACTAATCACGTTTATGTCACGTTTCCTTGTTGTCCGCTCCGTGTTTTCCTTTTCACCCGTCACCGATCCCGTTCCATGTCACGTTTTCCCTGTTGTCCGCCCTGAGTCTAATTGTCCGTGTGTGAAACTGCACTTCCCACAATTCCCGGATCACGCTCCCAGCTCTGATCTCTGTGTTATTGTCTGCACCTGTCTGTTATTTTGTCATTACCTTGTCTGTTTATTTAAACCCTGCTTTCTCCCCTTCCCGTTGTCGTTCGGTGATGTTCCATGTCTCCGCTTATGTATTGTTTGACTCTCTCTTCGTGTTCCCTGCCTGTCTGTCAGCCCGTTCATGGTTAACCCCTATATCTGTCCGTCCAAGGTTACCCTGTCGTTCTCCGCCCTCCGTTTCCTCTTGTATTTAGTTTGCCTTTTTCCCATCGAGGACTTTCTTTTGTTCCTGTGTTTTGTTTATTCTGTTCTTTTGTTTCAATAAAGCCTGCATTTGGATCCACACTCCCGTCTGCCTTCTCCTACTTCCACAATTCATAACATATATATATATATGTGTGTGTGTGTAGGCTTAAAATTAATTGATTACTTTTGTGTGTTAATTTTAGGATATTACATATGTTTAGAATCTTAATCTATACCATTTTTTATATTTAAGGTAACTCTAAACCTATGGTTCTGCAGAAATTTATAGTTGCATTCTGAGTGATTTACAGGTTTGGTTTTGTGGCCAGAGCTGCAGTGCCTACATTTAATCAAATCCTACCTTTTCCTGCACAGTAGTTTAGGTCAAAACCTTTATAATTTCCTTCAATTTGACACAATCTTGGACATGGTATTGTGGTAATACCATGTTCTTTTTCTTCTAACATATACCATATACCATAATATTCTTTGAAGTACCTCAGAGTACCATGTAAATACCATGATATGTGAATGTGGGTATCATTCATACAAAAATATAATAAAAATGCATATACAGTATAAAGATATCAATCTAACACCATAAATGTACCAAAGTTACATTACACACAGCCAAAGTTACTTTGTTAGGAAGACTAATGGTTAAAACTACTACATTCCTTCTTTTTCATTAATTTGCCTTTTGTTCTCGGACATTAATTTAAAACAGCTGAAATTACGAACCTACTCACATATGTAAGTGTGTATGAATGACTATTTTATGTGTGTGTGTTCCACAGGTGGTGCAGTTGCTCCTCAGCAGTAACATGTGTTCTGCTATGTTAGAACCAAAACCCTCTGATCCTAATGGCATCAGCCCACTCCACTTAGCTGCCAAAAATGGACATATCGAGATCATTAAGTAAGTGCTCACATGCTTTCTTGGCAATGCAACCATGATAACTTGTATCTTGTGACTTTATTTCAAAATATAACAAAAAAGCTCAATACTTCTCAGTAGATCAAGTAAAACTGTACTCAAGTAAAAGTACAATTATTTAAAAAAGTAATTACTCAAGTAGAAGTAAAAGTAATAACATGAATAATTACTTGAGTAAGAAAGTATCCAAATAATATAGTACTCAAGTAGTGAGTAAGTCATTACTTTCACAAATGACATAATGGACGTTAACACCCCTTTATTCCATTGCATAATACACATTTAACATGTATTACAAAATAATAATTATTAATGGAAATTATGTCATCATTCACCATCATGTTGTTCTAAACCCGTATGACTTTCTTCCATGCAACACAATAAGGATATTTTAGACAGAATGTTAGCCTGAGTCACCATTTACTTTCAGTAAATGTTTTTTTTTCAAATTTTCAAATTTTTTAAGTGAATGGTGGCCGAGAATGTCAGTCCCTAACATTCTGTCTAACACCTTTTGTGTTCCACAGAATATTGAAGGTCACACAGGTTTGGAGCAAGGGGGGAATGAGGGTTGGGAAATGACAGAATATTAAATTGTGGCTGAGCTATCACTTTAATGGAATAGTTCACCCAAAAGTGAAAATTCTCTCACCCTCACGCCATTCCATATGTGTATGACTTCTTTTCTTCTGCAGAATGCAAACTATGATATTTAGAGGAATATTTCAACTCTGTAGGTCAGTACAATGCAAGTGAATGGGTGCCAACATTTTGATGCCCCAAAAAGCAAATAATGGAATCATAAAAGTAATCTATATGACTCCAGTAGTTAAATCCATATCTTCAGAAGTGATATGATAGGTGTGGGTGAGAAACAGATCAATATTTAAGTAATTTCTTGCTAAAAATTCTCCTCCTTACCCAGCAGGGGGCAATATGCAGAGAAGAATGTGAATCACTAAAAACATTAGAAGAAGAATGTGAAAATGATCTGTTCTCATCCACACCTATCACATTGCTTCTGAAGATATTGATCTTATGGTCTTATGGATTACTTTTATGGTGTCTTACTCCCTTTTTTTTTTACCTTTAAAATGTTGGCACCCATTTACTTACATTGTATTGACCAAAAGAGCTGAGAAAGTCTTCTAAAAATCTTAATTTGTGTCCAACAGATGAAAGTCATCTGGCATGAGGGTGAGTAAATAATGAGAGAATTAAAATTTGGCTTTAAAAATGGTTTGTGTCCCCCATCTTCTGATTGTAATCGC
This sequence comes from Xyrauchen texanus, assembly GCF_025860055.1. Classification (NCBI taxonomy): domain Eukaryota; kingdom Metazoa; phylum Chordata; class Actinopteri; order Cypriniformes; family Catostomidae; genus Xyrauchen; species Xyrauchen texanus. Next base: position 34,225,047 of record NC_068286.1, on the reverse strand, counting down.
CAGCAGTGTGTCTTTAAGTCCAAGCCTATACAATCTAGAGGGGGTCCAACAGAATCGATGTAAAATTTTAAATTGCATAAGGCGCACACTTGCATCTCTAGATGTAGACTTAATGTTTTTTAGAATCCTAGCCCACACTCCCTCCTCCAATACCAAGTTTGAATCTTTCTCCCTTAATTTCTTGAGAGAAGTTGAAGCTCCATCCCCCACACTCCGAATTAGCAGGGAGTAATACACTGATGCATCATGTCCTTTTCCAAAAGCAGGAATCACCACTTTAAGAGGATCTGCCGCTTTAGTGGGGTGTACGCTACAAAAATAGTACAAAGCAGGTGGCACAGTTGTAAATACCAAAATAATTGAGATGTGGGAATCCCAAAATTTTGAACCATATTTTCAAAGGATCTCAACATTCCGCTCTCATATAGGTCACCGAGTGTATTAACCCCCCTCACAATCCACTCTGTCCAGCAGAAAGGGGACTTATTAATACATACAATTGGGTTCAGCCATATGGAAGGGGCTCTCTCAGGTGGAAGTGACCAATGAGCCAAATGTCTGAGACAGAATGCATAATAATAAAACAAATTCTTGGGTAGGCCTAGCCCAACTTTGTCAATCGGCCTATGCAACTTACTAAAATGTAATATGGGACATTTACCATTCCAAATTAAGGACTTCGCTATGCTATCAAATTGCTTGAAATAAGAGTGGGGGACATCTATAGGGAGAGATTGTAGCAGGTAGATTAATTTTGGAATACAATTCATTTTAATAACATGAACTTTCCCAATCATAGATACATTTAATGTAGCCCACTTGCCCACATCGCTTGAAAACCTTTTTATTAAAAATTTCAAAATTAACCAAAAATTTGCTGGGAATAAAATACCCAAATACTTAATGCCCTGTTTGGGCCACAGGAAGGCACCCAGCTGAAAAGCTGTTACTGGGCAGTATGCTGTCAGAGCCAAAGCTTCGGATTTAGACCAGTTAACTCTGTATCCTGAGAACTTATAAAAGGAGTTCATAATTCTGTGGAGGCAAGGAATAGATCTAGTTGGGTCGGAGACAAATAATATAATATAAACTGCGTAAAGAAAAAGCTTATGCACCACACCTCGCGCCATCACCCCTGGAAAATCATCCTCCTTTCTTATCGTGGCTGCTAATGGTTCCAGGGCAAGACAGACCAATAATGGGGAAACCCTGCCGGGTGCCCCTATCCAGAGTAATATAATAAAAAATTAATCAATTTGTTTGTACCACTGCTACCGGGTGTCTATAAAGTAAAATAATCTACACAATAAAAGTATTCCTAATTCTGTATTTTTCCAAAAGTTTAAAAAGTTAATCCCATTCTATGTGTTTCAAATGTGTTTTCGGCAACAAGCGAGATGGCAACGACCGAAGCCTGATTGTTCGCCACTGTCCACATGACATTAATGAAAAGCCTAATGTTATCAGAAGAATTACGGCCCCGAATAAACCCCACCTGATCTATATGTATAAGAGATGTCATAATTTCAATCAATCAGTTTTTGACAATATATTAACATCTAGCTGGTTCAGGGAAATCGAGCTTACACTCAATTGGATCTTTGTCAGTTTTAAGTATCAGACTCATCCGGGCTTGTGTCATGGTTGGTGGAAGCTTTCCATTCTTTAATGATTCTGTATAAACTTCTAGCAAAAGTGGAGCCAGATCTGTAGCATAAGATCTAAAAAATTCAGCAGCACAGCTGTCTGGCCCCGGAACCTTGCCTGTAATTCACTTAATTACCTCGCCAAGCACCTCCAAGGTTATCTCAGAATCAAGAGAATTCTTTTGCTCAGCTGACAGTTTAGGAAGTTCTGATGGTTCCTCAAATTTTCTAATATCCTCTTCAGTAGACGAAGTGCCTCCCAAGCCACACTCACAGAGTATAATGAGGACCAGTTGGTCTCCATTCAGACATTGATTTCAGCCTTTAGTATTTGTTGGAATTCTGGATTTTGCAAAAGGGATACATTAAAGTGCCATCTAAATGATTTCCAATTGAGCAATCAACAACAGATGGAATGAGGGATATATATTTCAAAAAATCTATTCTGGACTGATGAAAAAAATGTATAGTCCCTCCCAGATGGGGTCAAAAGTCTCCAAATATTGTAAGACCAAGATTTTTACACATCCTGTGAAGCGTCAAAGTTGCTCTAGGGGGTATGCACACATTTGCTTCACTATGATCCAGGACTGAATCCATCAAAAGAGAAAAGTCTCATCCCACGGGCCTGGGTAGCTCACAGAGTATTGACGCTGACTACCACCCCTGGAGTCACGAGTTCGAATCCAGGGCGTGTTGAGTGATTCCAGCCAGGTCTCCTTAGCAACCAAATTGGCCCGGTTGCTAAGGAGGGTTGAGTTGCATGGGGTGACCTCCTCGTAGTCTCTATAATGTGTGGTTCTCGCTCTTGGTGCAGCATCCCTTCAAGATCTCTAAAAAAGCTCTGATCATCAACATTAGGTGCATAAATATTAGCCAAAATAAGACTTTGCCCCTGAATTTCAGCTAAAAAATAATGGCTCTTCCTAAACCCAGAAATGAAAAGAAAATGAAGCCTATTTTTGTTCCATTAAGTTTTTGTTGCATTGTGTTTTTGCATTACTAGCAAACAGTTCAAAGTTCCCATTACCAACATACGTACAGATGGTTTACTTTTTTTATCCCCTTTTTTCTTCCAATTTGGAATGCCCAGTTCCTACTACTTAGTAGGTCCTTGTGGTGGTGCAGTTACTCACATCAATCTGGGTGGCAGAGGACAAGTCTCAGTTGCCTCCGCTTCTGAGACTGTCAGTCCGTGCATCTTATCACGTGGCTCATTGTGCATGACACCACAGAGACTCCCAGCATGTGAAGGCTCATGCTACTCTCCACGATCCACGCACAACTTACCACGTGCCCCATTGAGAGCAAGAACCCTTAATCGCGACTACAAGGAGGTTACCCCACGTGACTCTACCCTCCCTAGTAACCGGGCCAATTTGGTTGCTTAGGAGTCGAGTCAATCAGCATGCCCTGGATTTGAACTCACGACTCCAGGGGTGTTAGTCAGTGTCGATACTCACTGAGCTACCCAGGCCCTACTTTAATAATAAATAATGTCACAATGTATGAAAATTCTTCATTTACCCTGTTTTAAGAGCACCAGCGCTAAGCGCAGCACTTTGCCATAAGTCATAAGCATATAGTCAATGAGCATGGCCATAAAGTTTTGGTATTTTCATGCAAACGTGCTAATTCTAGTCAAAAGTGGGTATGGCGAACTTGCCAGTGCAACGCTCTGATGGGCTGGGTCTAGTGCAATTTAATTCAGAGGTCTTTCTCTGGTTATTGCAGCATCTGCGTCCTATTGGAGTCCATTTCCTGTCAAGCACCAGCAATATAAACAAAGACTGCACATTTATAAGAAGTTGGTAGTGTAAATGGACTCTATACAATAAATTAGAAGAATAAAAACATGGACTCTTTTTGAGATATTGGAGCGCAAGGAGAAGAGGAATAAATTTTTTTTTTATAATAATAATAATAAAACCGTCAATAACAGTAGATTTCCTCCTACTATAGGAATCTAATAATAACAAAATATTTCCTCCTACCGGAGGAATCTAATAATAATAATTGAAAATAAACCATGACCTATAGATAGTTTAACTTTAATCTAACACATTTTCTTTTCATAAGACGGCTATACAACGCTGATCGTCAGGGACATCATTTGATGTTCCACTATATTTTCAAAGTTTGGATATAAACTTTATTTCCACCTACTGGTGGAATCTCCGAACTGCAAATTTAGGAACTGGTGGTTTTCAAACGTCTTAGTACTGCGACCTATTTCTCAGGAAAATATTAAATTGCATTTTACGGCACTTCTTTAGCATACAATACACAGTTTGCCTGTATACACACACAATAGCACAAACACTCCCACCCATGCCTTCTTGCATTTTGTGCTGGCATGAAAATTGCACTTAGAATTATCGCACTCATGAAAATTGGATAAGACGTTGCACGTAGCGCTGCACCATGCTCACTCACAAAAACAGAGCCCAGTTTCTCTTTTTCCCCTTTCTTTTTATTTTGGGGTGATATACTGACAGGTTTAGTGAGATTCATCTATTTAAATTTTAAATCACATAACTTGCTAAATAAAATATCTTTGAGGAAATATCTGCTCTAGCAGAGGTTATGTTAGAATGTTATAAAATTGTTTACAAGGCATTTTACTTGTTTTATTATTGCTTTCATTTAGCTGTGATAAATTCTTTACAAGTAGGCAGACACTGACAGCACAAAATCCTGATACAGCATTTAGCTCACTGACATAAAACTGTCTCCCTTGCATGACTGATGTAATGAGACAGGTCTGGAGCACAGGGATCAGGCATGATGGGAGAAATTGTCCCATGGAAAACGAAAGGCACTATGTGGGCAGTCTGATCAGTCCCTGGAGGCTCCTTTCATTAGATTCACATGCACATATTCAAATTGCTCTCATTTCTACCCTTTGATGGATGGTGCTGTCACTGCCGTGCCCACTGATGCAAATCGTTAATTCAGTGGTTCTCAATTTTTGGGGACACGCCCCCCTAAAATCTAATCAGAAATATTTGTGTTTTTACTGAAGAAAAAAAAAATGCTTTTAAATGATTAAACTACATTTTATTTCATCTTAATTTGACAAAAAAGGTTTTATTTGAAATGCAATGTAAACTAACGAAAAGTTACACTTCACTCCAGGGGGGCGCTTGGCTCAGAAAACCGAATCCTCCATTCATTTAACTATCAGAAAGTACTTGGAGAACAGTTTTTTAATAATAAAAAAACTGATAATTGCAAGGATTCATATCTATGAATGGAAATAAGCTTAAAATCCTGATCAAGTAATAATAACTGTGATTGTCGCATCCTTGCCAGCGCTGAAAATAGTAATAAGTATCACGTGACAGCACCGTCTACGCGCTGATTCGGATAGCGGCCAGGACCTCTGGACAATCAATTGCACCTGATTAATGATACTGATCAACTTTAATAAAAACGGACCTTTCCGCCATCATTTACTCACCCTCATCGTTCAAAATCAGTATTCATCCGTGAAACACAAGAATGACTAGAGGATCGTGTTTGTAGCTGTCCAAACTCCGAAAACACACATAAAAGCACCATTAAAGTAATCCATAACACTGCCTTAGATTTCAATTCTTCTGAAGCCATATGATAGTGTAGTGTGAGGAACAGACCGAAATGTAAGTGTTAATTCACCTCATCACTCATTTGAAACTGGCGTGCATACAAGAATGACCTTGTTTACATGAGCGCACCTGACATCAACGCTGTGGGCTGTCAAGAGCTGCGCAAGCAGGACGCACTGCGGTGCCAGGCGAACGTTTAAACAAGTCAGGAGAAAAGGCAGAGGAAAATAAATTGCGCTTAATGGTTCTTATGTGTATTTTTTACAATTTTTTGGTTGAATGTGTAACGTGAAGTCTTCCGCGGGCCCCTCACTTTGAGAACCACTAAGTTAATTAGTGGTGTCATCACTCATAGCACATTTTTAGGTTGTTAATGAGTATGAATGTGTGTTTTTGGGTGGACAGTTGTGAAAGACACCTTCTCAAATGCCCCACAGTAATATCAACCCACCTGGACTTAAAGCTAAAGCTTTGAGCTGGTAACCAAAAGGTTTTAGGTTCAAATCCAACATGGATCGATCCTGGAACTATCAACCATTGTACTCTTGAGCTAGACATTTAACCACGGGGTGCAATGATGCAAACAAATTATATTAATTAGATTTATTAAAATTTTCTTAAGTGAATAGTTCACCCAAAAATTATAATTGTTTTATCATTTACTCACTCTTATGCCATCTCAAGTATATTCTTTCTTCTGCAGAATACAAATTTGTATATTTTTTTTTTTTGGAAGAAGATATGACGTGTTTATATTCATACAAATGTAGTTTTATAAACTAGGTTTGAGAGGAGCAAGGTCATTTAATCTGACCAATCACATCACAATCAATCACTCTGACATTCCACAGCACACTGCAGTTATACACAGTCTCTGTCCAAGCAGATACGAGCCGAATTTGGCTCTGCAAGAGGTGGATCACTTGCTGCATCCCGACTCATTCATCATCATTCTGCAAACTCGCCTCCTCTCAACATTCGAGCTTGCTTCGGCGTGCAGCCCTGATAACGTGAAGCAAGCGCTGCTACAAACTTACCCTCATCTCTACACTATAACATAATTTTCCCTCCTCCCGTCAGGACAAACACTTCACGCAGCTCAAATCAATCTATTATATTATTTTACAAACAGTCTTCTCTACTTTTGCCTAAATCATGGGATTACAAGCTTTACCATACAACTTTAATGGCTGCATGATTGAAAAAAGCATTCAACTATCTGTCATAATTTTACGCTCCACCCAAGTATAAAGTAAGGTTTAAATCGTCGCCAAAAGATTCAGCTTGATAGCTTGCTTGATACTCCAATATTTCAGTTTTTCTGTAGAAGTCATCAATGCAAACAATTCGTTGTATTCACCATAATACTGCAAACGATACTCTTATAGTATCTATTAAATCCAACTCCCAAGCACATTCCTACGATTTCATACGTCCTCATCAACACAAGACGAGTCACCCTGTGCCAATAATATAGTCTTATGAAATGACTTGCATTACGTTGGAAAAAAAATCTACAAAGCTCTAATCCATATGCTTAAGTTAATAAACATCAATCTGAGGTATTCACCTGGGCACTCAGTTTCAGGTGCCTTCTAATTTGAAGACAAACCAACTTTATATGACGTCGTCCGTATACACATGAAAGCATGTTTCCTGACATCGTTTCACATATGTTCCCGACATTTAACCTAGTAAACTATTATGTCCGCAGACACTACGTTTACCATGTTACCATGTTTCTTATTAGCTCAACACATCCCTAAGTAGCACAAACGTGCTGTCCAGGTGCTGCAACTGCGGTTATTTTCCAGCTGTTCAACCAATCCTCCTACTGTACTGCAAACATTGCAAATACGCTGTTCAAATGCCTCAACCACAGCGTATTCAGGGCCATACAACAAGCTCCCACTACATGGCAAATAGCGCAAACGTGCCGTCCATGCGCCGTTAACATTCACATGCCACAACCGCGTCACGTCATTCAGACCATTCGTCTCAGCCTCTATGGCTCTGTATCCCATATTATCCCACCCTTACGAAATGAACCATCACCCACCTAGCAACTGACAACATTCAGGCTGTTTCAGGTCTTCCCTAAACAGTTCACCATAAGCCTGCGTCTCCGCATCAATCAAATCCATTCGAACATGCTCAAAAAGTCCTCATTAGCTAACCACAAATAATTCATGATCAGGGTCAGGGTGACACATGCCTTATCCTTGTCAGACCCCCCAGGCTGGCTCCACTGTTCGGATGCAGCAGGGGTCTACCCCGGCCAGTTCGGAAGCCCCCTGCCCCACCTAAAGCACTCAGGGGCTCTCCCATTTGAATGGCTGTGGGGGTTCTCCTGCTCGAATACCGTGCAAGCTAATTTTATTTTATATAAACAAAGTTTATTTGTTTCATGGGTTCCCCCATTCATAGCGCAGCAATTACTTCCCCGTTAGAATGCCGTGAGGGCCCCCCATTGCCAGGAGGAGAGGCTTAGGTTGTCCTGAGCACCTTCCCTAGTGGCAAGGATTCACGCCTCCGCTTGGGCGGGCCTGACTCCACCAGTGCTTCTCCTAAGGGGCTTGCACCGTTCGCTGCATGAGCCCACCCATCAAACAACCTTTCTGGGAGACTTAAGGTCAATCTGGGTGTTTTTTTACATTCATTTGGGGGGGCACAAGAGACTTTGCATATTTAATTTAATCTCAAACACAAGGATGCGTAGACAACAGCTTGCTGTCCCGTTTCGCTGATATCTTTTGGGGGGTATTCGAGCTCAGGTCAAGCCTCGAGCCCTTTGCCCAGGACAGCAAGCTGCACACATTTACACTATCCTCTAAGCAGGATTACATTAACTTGCAAACTACTGAAATGGAGTTTTATAAACTAGGTTCGGGAGGAGCAAGGTCATTTATTCGGACCAATCACATCACCAGAGTAACCGTATATAAACAGCCACTTACCTCTACATGCCGTTGAGGCTTCCGGCATCCTTCCACCTCCCCTTTCTATCTATTTTCCTATCTATCCATGTTTAGACTATCCTCCAAGCAGGATTACATTAATTTGCAAACTACTGAATGCAAAATCAATACAAGTCTATAAATGTAAAGCTTGAAAAAGTACATAAACAGTTCAGTTTGGGGTGAACTATTCCTTTAACCTTGCAAACTCTATTGTTAAATTTATACTCCTAAAGAATTTGAATTAAATATTTCCCATTCATTTTGAACTTATATTATGTACACTTTTTAAAGATTACTCAATATATGCCATTGATATCGCTTTTGAGCAGTAACTGTCATGAAAAATATGATTCAGTGTAAAAACACATATGGCATTGAATGCTTACATTTCCTGTAGCTAACATGTCATTTCTTTTCATTTTGGGGTTAAAAATTGCAATTCTTGACAGTTTTTGTGAATAGAAAAATAAATAAATATCCATTTACATTCCAACTAGTATACCTTTTGTGATATGAACCTTGCTTGTTTACTGTATGTTTTCAGACTGACACTTCAGACTTTGTTCTGTTCCATATAGGATTGTGAAATATAGTGTTTTACCATGTTTAGATATATAGATATGTTTATAAAGTTTTCTTTGAATTTGTTAAAAAAGTGTTTGATGTGTGTGTATTCAGGTTTCTGATCCAGGCTGGTATAGATATAAACAGACAGACTAAATCGGGCACAGCGCTGCATGAAGCTGCTCTCTGTGGGAAAACAGAGGCAGTGCGACTGCTGCTGGATGTGAGTATTCTGTTTTACCATCTACTGAACTTGTGTGTATGAAGCTGCATTATGTTGACAGGTATACAGTGTAATACACACTGTAAATCTCACAAAACTTGTCAAAACATGTCCGGGACATATTTCACAGAAAGATTAAAATAAAATACAAATTTTCTTAAGATTATTTTGATTGTTTCGCATTGTGACATTATTTTAATGACAATCAAGGACATTTTCTCCCAAAATCCTCAGGACTGTAATGCAAGAAGATCATTTAACTTTTAAATACAATTAATTACTGTGTTGCAAAAAAAGATAATTTAAATAATAATGTAAACGGATATAAACGGGCAAGGAGGAGGCGAGGACCGACTTGGCAATATAAATAATACTTTAATGTGAAACTTAAACAAAAGACAGAAACACACACATGATGGTCAGCTGACTGTAAACAATCTCTCTTTCATCGCACCACCTTCCGCAGTCAGCCTTTATCCCTCTTGGATGCTTAATTAGCCTGACAAGGGGTCGGGTGTGAATAATCACAACCCGGCCTCGCCCTCCACCCTGTCACAAATAATAATACATTTTACAATAATTATGTTATTTTTACTGCTTAATTGTCATGAGAATAATGTCACAATGGAAAGAAAAATCCTAGTGATTTTAAAATAAGCTTTGATTTCTTTATGTATTTAATTTGTGGTATTTTCTGTTGATTTTGGGGTTAAATGTGACCCAAACATTGTTTAATCTGTGTACCAGTCAAGAGTAAAAAAAAACCCCATTGCACTCTAATTTCTGTCAACTCTAGTACTTTCCAATGCAATTGAAACTTTATAATGCAGCACATTTCATGTTACTGTCTCTTTAAGATGAATTGCTTATGTTCTATCCTTCCTCATTTTGTAAGTCGCTTTGGATAAAAGCATCTGCTAAATTAATAAATATTAATATACAGTACATTTTTGGTTTCTCTCTTCAGAGTGGTATCAGTGCAGGGGTGAGGAACACATTCTGTCAGACAGCACTGGACATTGTGAATCAGTTCACCACGACCCAAGCAAGCAAAGAAATAAAACAGATGCTGAGAGGTACAATGGGAGAGAAAGTATTTGAAAACACAAAACTTTTAACTCAAACTCACATAGAAATGTGGTCAAAGGCTTCTTGAACTCTTTTTTTTTGGTTTCTCTGTGTGTTGGTCTGCATACAGATGCATCGGCTGCCATGCAAGTGAGGGCTCTTAAGGATTATTGCAACAATTATGACCTTACAAGCCTCAACATTAAAGCAGGTGATATCATCACGGTAAATAAAAAATTATTTCCGTTACAATATTTCTGACAACATAGCAATGTGTAGAAAGAAGAAGATCAATTTAATTCTGAAGCTCAATTGGATTTATAATGTGCATGGCAGTGACCTCCTCATTGGTGCACCACCACCCCTCCATCTTTGGTGAGTTGCCGATTTGCGCCGCTATCAAGGTGGGGTGGGGTGTGGGTCATCCTAGCTGGTTGCACCCTATGTGACCACCTAGTGCGTCTATGCCTAGAAATGGCCCTGAACACAACTTTGTTTCCCAGAGAACTGATAGAAACTTGCAAACCCTGTCTTGCAATATCTAAGGAAATCCAGCCAATCAGATGGAACTTTCCATTTAAAAAAAAAAAAAGAGCTTGTTATTATTGCACAGCATTTCCCAGGGTACAAAATTACTTGATGCTGGAGACCTGTCAGGTTGTGCCTAGTTAGGACACGTTACATTACAGACTTCATAACTTAAAAAAAAACTACACAAAACAATTACAAAATGTATTTTTGGTCCTCAGGTCTTGGAGCAGCATTCTGATGGCCGATGGAAGGGCTGTATCCATGAAAACCATACAGGAAATGACCGTGTTGGGTATTTTCCGTCCAACATGGTAGAAGTCATTAAAAGGGCAGGTGTGCCATTGCATCAACACAAGAGCCATCTATGGTGTCATGTGACCCATTTTCAGTATATTTTAACACAATGTATTTCAAGGTCAATCTTAAAGTCATCTAGAGTAATGCATTTTGTGTGTGTGTGTGTGTGTGTGTGTGTGTGTGTGTGCGCGCGCGCGTGTGTGCGTGCGGAATAGTAATTTTGTGTGCTCTTGTACAGATACAAATAAGCCAAATACTCAGAAGGATATACATATGCACTATTGTAAATTGTTGGTCTATCTACCTGTGTATCAGATGGACTTGTTTGGCCACTGATTTTCGTCTAGCTGTTTTTCAGTGTCTCACGTTATGAGTGTCACCTTTTAAGATTACTTTATGTGTCAAGTTAAATATAATTTTACTTTTACTAACCCATTTCAAAACCCCTGTTTTCTGAGTTCTGACTTATGAACCATCCAAAACGATTCACTAAAATGAATCGGATGCCTTAAATGCTTCACATAAGAGAGAGAAAGTGTTTCTGGAAAAGATACTCTGTTTTGCCAGTAGCTGAACTGTAACTAGCACACTTCTTAAACAATGAGTTTAGGAGCATCACTTCTTTTAGTTAGTTACTCCACAACATTATCAATCACAAAATAAAAAATAAGGGCACTTTATGGTTGTTTGTTGTTGCTGGAATTCTAATGGAATTCGATTGGTTGTGAAGTTGACAGCCTGATCTCATAAACATTTTGATGACAGTTTTGCAAAATTATATTAGGTGGTTCTTTACATGAATCACTTCAGTTCCAGTGTGTGTGTGTGGAAGCATGGGTGGTTGTTCATTCGCTCTACATCCAACTGTCCTGCCCTTTATCACCAGTCAAGTGATTTTAATTAGAGCCGTCAGCTTGAAGGGAAGAAAGTGAGGGAGTGAAAGATGAATAGAGCAAAAAATAGGACAGATGAGAGTGGTGCATCTATCTGTCACTGTTCAGTCATCTCTCCTTCGACCTGTGCATTTGTTTCCATGCACTTTTTATTTTCACATCAGTGAATTCTCACTTCTAGTGAGAAATGCTTACACACATCTTCAGTACATGCAAATCAGTGGCGACTGGTGCTTCTCTAGAATGTTGAAGCACAGATGTCACTTTTTAATTGCAAAATAATGATAATATATATAGATTATTTATCGACATACAGCCGTGGCCAAAAGTATTGGCAGTGACATAATATTTTTAGTGACTTAAGTGTTGTGCTTCAGTTGTTGTGGTGTTGATTCACATTGTTTCTAGATTATTGTCCGGAGTGATCAGATGTATTTTAAATAATTGCAAAAAGCTTCATTGGCCAAATAAATTAACTTGATCACAAAAACCAAATTTCACTGTTTTTTTGGCCATGGCACAAAATTACCAGCTAACATAATTTCACTAATCATATCAGCAGCACCTGGGAAAGTGTGAATGAGTACTAGTCAGGTGAAATCACTCTATCATTCTGATTGGATTATAAGAGCAGACTGATTGCTATAAAATGAGTGCTTCCAATCAATGGTTACCTCTATAGAAAGACGTGCAGCCATCATCAATTTGCATCAAAATGGCCTCACATGCAAGGAAAATGCTGCAAAGAATATTGCACCTGAAAAAAACATTTACCGGATTATCAAGAACTTCAAGGAGAGAGGTTCAACTGCAGTGAAGGAGGATTCAGGACATCCCAGAGTGTCCAGCAAGTGCCAGGACCGTCTCCTCCTGAGGAGTCAATTACAGAATCGTGTCACCACCAGTGCAGAGCTTGCTCAATATTGGCAGCAGGTTGGTGTGAGTGCACATGTATGCACAGTGAGGCAAAGACTTTTGGACAATGGCCTGGTGTCAAGAAGGGCAGCAAAGAAGCCACGTCTCTCCATGAAAAACATTAAGGACAGACTGAAAATCTGTCCTTAATGTTGTCCTTAATGGGTCTCCCACCCCCCATACTCACTACATTCTATAGAGGGACTATTGAGACATCCTGAGCAGCTGCATCACTGCCTGGTTTGGGCCTTGCACCGTTTCAGACCGCAAAGCCCTGCAGAGGATAGTGAGGACAGCTGAGAAGATCATCAGGGTCTCTCTTCCCTCCATCAAAGACATTTACAAAAACACTGTATCCGCAAAGCAACCAGCATTGTGCATGACCCCACACACCCCTCACACAAACTCTTTACCCTCCTGCCGTCTGGCAAGAGGTACCGACGCATTCCGGCCCTCACGGCCAGACTGTGTAACCGCTTCTTCCCCCAAGCCATTAGACTGGTTTGACACACACACACACACTTGTCCTGAGTTGCACTTTAATTACTGTCACTTTATAACTATCTGCTACCTCAATAACTGCTATTTGCATAGAACACTATCTCATAGTATGTTATGTTTACGTTTTTAGAAACTGTCATCTTTTTGCACTACTGTGTACTGGTCGGCGCTGCACTGTCTCTCACTGCGCTTGTCCTGTTCATTGTCAGAAATGTCTTGTACTGTCCCGTACTTTTTGCACATGTTTGCACGTGCACTTTATATAGGTATATATGTATTTTATATAGGTATTTTATTTAGTTGTGTAGTCTCATGTGGTCCTGTGTTTGTCCTATGTTGTTTTTATGTAGCACCATGGTCCTGGAGGAACGTTGTCTCGTTTAGCTGTGTACTGTACTAACTGTATATGGTTAAAACAACAATAAAAACCACTTGACTTGAAAATCTGCAGGAAGTACAAGGATTGGACAGCAGAAGACTGGTGCAAAGTTATTTTCTCTGATGAAGCTCCCTTCCAACTGTTTGGGAAATCTGGAAAATCGATAGTTTGGAGAAGAAAAGGTGAACGCTACCATGAGTCCTGTGTCGTGCCAAGAGTGAAGCATCCAAAGACCAGGAGTGGGGTTTCTTTTCATCCAAGGGACTGGGCTCCCTCACAATTCTGCCATGAATAAAGAATGGTATCAAAACGTCCTGCAAGAGCAATGATCCAGGAACAATTTGGTGATGATCCGTGTATTTTCCAGCATGATGGAGCACCATGTCACAAGGCAAGAGTAATAATGAAGTGGCTTGGAGATCATTACATTTGAAATTTTGGGTCCGTGGCCAGGCAAATCCCTAGATCTTAATCCCATTGGGAACCTGTGGTCAATCCTCAAAAGGCGAGTGGACAAGTAGAAGCCCACAAATTGTGATCAACTCCGAGCACTAATAAGGCAAGAATGGTTCACCATCAGTCAGGATTTGGCCCAGAAGCTGATATCCAGCATGCCAGAGCGAATTGCAGAGGTTATGAAGAACAAGGGTCAACACCGTAAATATTGACACTCTGCATATATTGAATGTTTTTTTGCCAATAAAAGCCGTTCAAACTTATGAAATGTTTATCATTGTTTTCCAGTATACATTAGAAACATTTGAAAAAATAATCTAAAAATACTGAAGCAGCAAACTTTGCAAAACACAAAATTTATGTCACTGCCAATAGCTTTGGCCACGACTGTAAATAACACTCCAACACACTACAAAACCCCTTAATCTCCCTTTTCATAGTCTGCATGCATAGCACATAGATTGTTTATACATTTGGTGTTTTTGGCAATGCTTTGCAAGTATATGTTTGTGGAATAGCATGCATGACGATAACCTTTTAATTTAGTTGTCCTAAATTCAAATATACTTATGTTCATTTTCACCCTGCATGTTAACTTACAGCGTTCTGTAAAGTAAAGCTCTAAGATAGTGTTAGATATTTTTGCTTGAACATGTTTTGTTTTGTGTTTCCTTTCCTGTTTTTTTTTCCGTTGTTGTTGTTTGTGTTTTGGGTGTTGCCGTTCTATTGTGCCCAGGTCCCTCAACCCAACAGTATCTTAAGATACAGATCCGTCAGCCAGCAATTGGTTCAGTTGTCATGGTGAACGGTGACTCCTCCCACATTTTTTCTCTCCCCCTCACCCCCCCTCACCCTCCTACCCAGCCCCTTTCCCATCAGCCCCTCTTCACCTCATTTGGCTATAATATGCCTACCTGCAGCACATTTGGGTATGAACCAGCCTCCTCCCGCATAGAGGAGCCGCAAAACGAGACAGGTATAAACACACACGTACACAGTCAGAATCACACACGTTCACCCATCATAAACGTATCATATCATATCATATGTATAACTGCCTTTTTTAACTTCTTGACCACAGTTAAAGGTATAGCTCACCCAAAAATGTAATTTCTTTCAGGACTTAACCTCATGTTGTTACAATCCTGTTTGACTTTCTTTCTTTTGCAGAACACAGAAAGTGATATTTTAAAGAATGTTGTGAATGTTGCGATTCCCTTATTTCCACTTAAAAAAAGGACCCACAAAGTATCTTAAAAGTAGTCTATGCGACTTGTGCCTCATATTACATCTTCTCAAAGCATACAGTAGAAAAAACCTGAATTTAAGTAATGTTTGTCAGTGAAAATGTTGAAGCTTGTTCACAGTGGCATGCATGTTTATGCGAGAATTTGAAGTGTTTAGCGCTAAAAACAAATATACTGCAAGTTCTTACTTGAACATGTGAATGGCAACATGAGACTTAGTAAATTATGACTGAATTTACATTTTTGGGTGAACTATTACTTTAAGAAGCAAAAAATGGAAAAAGTAATAGTTCACTCTGAAAAATCTAAAGAAACAAAAATTATATTATGCTTTAAATAATTAAGCCTATTTAATTGCATTATGACATTATTTTCATGATGATTAAGCCCCCACCCCAATTCTTATATCCAAAAATGCATTTTTGATATATTGTACTGTATTTAAAAAGAATGTAACAAACAATATATAACACAAATTTAAAAAAAAAAGTAATTGTCATGACAATGTTACAATGTAATAATAATAATAATAATAAGTGTAATTTCATACATTTTCAAACATACAGTACATTTTCATCAGCAAGGCTCCCAGATGACTGCCAAATTTGCTACAGTCCATTTGAACTGCCCCAAATAACTCCTTTGCTATCTGCTCCCTTTGGTGTGCATCTATGGTTGCCAATTAGGAGTGTACAAAGTTATTTTTTTCTCTCCCTTTTTTGTGCACATGCACTGTATGATATATTTCAGGCTCAAGAGGATCGGTTTCCAGCCCTCTTGATTCTCCGACCCTTAGCGGCCAGCAGAGCGGTGCTAACGAGGAGATTTGGGTGCTGAGGAAACCTTTAGCAGGTACAGTACATACATCTCAGAAGCTAAAAATCTTGATTTTCAAAAAAAACAAAAAAACACATTCATGTTTTTTGTCAACAACCCAAATACACACATGGAACTACTCAAAATGTATCTCTTATGTAAGTTCAGTTTTTCCTTTTATCTGATCAGTTAATCAATTGATGCACACAAACTGACTCAACATGATCTTATTTTTCTTTTTAATGTTATTTATTTATTTATTCTTTTTGTCCATCAGCAGGGGGCAGTGTCGGCAGCATGGGCAGCACAGGCAGTCTAAACAGTGGACGTTCTTCTACTAGCATTCAAAGCAGTAATGCCAATGCTCACCTCACCAACTTACCCATGCCTGTGCCGACCACCCTGACACACTCACCTTGTATTAACGCACAAAGCCTCAATGTACCGGGACTGCACGCACAGGCCGAGGGCGTGAAGGTGGGACATAACCCATTCACACTCATACATAAGGACAAATAAATTCTGTCTTATTTCCTTTGTCTGTCTTTCTCACATTTTTTCATATTGATTGTATGTGTTTTTAGCTGTTGGCTACAGTGCTGTCCCAATCAGCCAAAGCAAAAGAACATCTTATGGACCAATTACAATCTTTAGATCCTATTTCAGGTACTTCAATATACTGTATACCCATTATTTAATTGGTATTTTTCACTCTTAAAAGATATTAAATAAAACATTATTCTAACTGAACATGTGCTATACCCTCCCAGGACAGTCTCTGCAGTGAAATTTACTTTATGTTGCTTGAAATTAAAATGATATATATTTTCCTGTAATGCATCAAAGCCCTTATTCTTACACTGATGTTAGAAAACAACCAAATAGCTTTACAAAAATGGCAAATTAATTGGTTTGTCTCATATGTCTCATTTGTATGTCTCATATGTCAATGTTGCTATGCCTCCAGATATTATAAAGTGGTCATTTGATATTATAATTTTTTCCTCCTTGAGGTAAATAAAGCCAAAACCAACCTGGTCTTACAGAATGACATACATTATATCATAATTTTTACGTGGCTCCTTGTGAAATGAACACTAGAGGCGCTACAACAACGACATTCACTTTCACACAAATCACGAGTAAACTTCATATTATCAGTTCATAAACACGTACTTTTCGCCCTGTTCCTCCTAACACATTGCTGCCTTATGACATCTAAACACTTTTACTATAATGCATCTCTTGTAAGGTGATACATTAACGTTTGCATTATATAACCAACTACATATATTGGCTTGTTCGCAGTAGCTCATCTGAGCCGAAAGTGTCATAGAAGCATCAAAATATTTTTTGTGTGTGTTACATTTGCTTTTTATGACACTATCAGTTAGGTTTAGGGTAGGGAGGTAGGTTTTGTTGATTTAAAACACTTTGTTGGTGTAAAAATGCACCTTTATTTGGAACATTTTATTCGCATTTAGCACCACAGTGGACATTTTACCTTGAAGCTCATAGTATAATTTAGCAAAAATGTTGCCACAAGTAATTTTCAGGAGATCAGGCTTTCCAGTCACAGTTGAATTAAATAGGCTGTTTTTTGCTTGTGCAGAAAATCCCTATTTGCTCATGAAATGAGTAAGAAATATATGCAGAATGGCTGGTGTTACACCACACAGCCAGGAACAGCACACGAGTTTAGTTCACTTTCTACACTTTTAACTCTTGTAAGTTCTTCTGGTGTTTGGGAAGAATAGAATCTATCCTACTTTATCTTCATTATTTCACAGTCAATGAGCGAACTAAGTTATGTATATGGAATGAGCGTTGTTTACATGAAAATGTGGCCGGTTCGTTTTTTAAGAGCTCTGAAAAAGTTACAGTTTGTTTTATCTCAAAAGATCAATAAAAAAATGATTCCTTAAGATATGACCCACTTTAATAGCTTATACCTGCACTATAAGTCCTCATATGTAAAAATAGTAAAGTTTTGTTCCGTTTTGAAATTTTGACCTTTTTTTGTATTGTTTTTTTTTGCCTTAGGCTCTTCTCAGCACACTCAGAGTGAATCTTTTGTCCCACATCAGCAGAGGAAAAAGCCCTTTGTGGATCCTTTGCTACAGAGGAAAGATGAAGCTTCAGCTGAAACCAAGGCAAGTGTGTGTTTTTGTTTGTTTGTGTGTATGTGGGCAGGTTAAAGTGGTTTACGAGGACTTTTTATTTAGGTTAAAAACTGGTAATTTCAAGGGTATTATGCTATAAATGGGATTTATGAGGACATTTCTAGTGTTCTCATAATTTAAATCACTTAAAAACATACTAAACTATGTTTTATTGAAAATGTAAAAATTAAGAATTTTTTTTGTGAGGGTTAGGTTTAGGGGATAGAATCTATAGTTTGTACAGTATAGAAATTATTATGTCTTTGGCGAGTCCTCATAATGATAGCTGCACCAACGTGTGTGTGTGTGTGTGTGTGTGTGTGTGTGTGTGTGTGTGTGTGTGTCTGGTGGCCCAGATTTGTGTATGTGAATCATAATGCATCCATGTGTCTATATTTGTTGCTTGAACAGCCTTAAGGTTGGTCAGTAGATCTTTTTTAGAATGAGAATGTTTTTGTTTTACAATATTCAAAGCCTATGATTTATTGCATGTTTCTAGGTTTATTTTACATGTAACATGCAATAAAAAATATATATATATAACAAATAGTATAAAATACATGTATATATTTGTCTATTAGTGTTTGTTGAGAAATAAAAACACTGGTACTACCATAGTAGCCATAGTATCACATGGTACTTTGATATACATCATGGTACATTATTATTACTATATTAAGTTATCATGGTGTTTACATGGTACTTCAACGTATCTATAGCATGGCAAAACCATTGGTACAGTACATGTCCAAAACACATGGTAATGGTACATTTTTGTTAGAAAAGTATGTTTCCTTTGTGTATTTTTAAGCAAGAATGTCATTTGCTGCCACACAGTGGCTGAAGTGTATATGACTGACACACTTTCATACCGTACCAGGACAGGGAATCATGACTATGTCAAAGGAAGGTCTGAATTACATATGTATTCCTCTCTTTCTCTGTCTTACTGTATGTGTGTTGTGTGTTGTAGACCTCAGAGGCTGTTGTTGAATGGCTCACTAGTGCTCAGCTGCAGTTCTACTCAACAAACTTTCTCACTGCTGGTTATGACCTACAAACCATAAGTAGAATAACACCAGAGGTAACATACACAAAAATGTAAACATTGTTGAACATCATTTGTCAAAAATTTCCAGGTGAACATATGCCAACAAAATGTCTTGAGGTATCAAAGTAATTCAGTTTGTTTGCTATTGTTTGCGTGGTCTTGTTTTTATTAAAATATGCAGTATTTTCAAAAAATGTTATACTTATTAAATTACCAAAAAACAGCTATGGATACAATGGGAAAAAATAATTAAACAAATAACTAAATACACTTTATATATATATATATAAAATTAAATGTTTCTATCAGTAAATACGGTTGCTCGTTTATTTATGCTTGCATAAATCTTATAAATCTATCCTGAAATTTTTTTATGATAGGTTTTAATATTTTTGTTCTATATTTCTTTATATAGTTTATTTTATTTGGTCCATTATATTGTGTATACTTAAGCTACACTTAACATTTCTGAATGTTTTTTGCAATAGATACAAAATATAAAATCAGGTGACATTTATTTGAAAGTAATACACAAGCACGCATTTCAAGCATAAAATTAAAAAAATAAATTCTGGTTGTTCAACTTAGTGGAACATTTTGATGTAAAGTAACTATAAAATGGCTTAGAAAAGTGAAGTTAGTTCTGAGAAGAGGTCTAGCAACTATTGTTTGCAGATACCATTTGGTTTAAAAGGTTTAAATGTCATTGCATTAGATAAAATATCAAAGTGTGGATTAAGTGTCCTGATTGGTTTGGGGGGCACTGTACAATGTGGTGATAGTCAACACAGTCTAAAATTCTAATGCTCTTGTAATTGTTTTTTTGTCAGCTCATTCTAACATTCTAATTACTCTAATTTGACCAAATTGTTATATCAGCTAGGAAACTCTTGAGCTATTTGTGTGTAATCTACAGGACCTCACTGCAATTGGAGTGATAAAACCAGGGCACCGGAAGAAAATGTTATCAGAAATCAGCAAAATGAACATCCCAGAATGGATCCCTCAAGAGAAACCTGTAAGAGAAAGATGTACATACACAATAACATTATAACTACCACAATACCATTGCAACCACATTACTCAATTCGGTTACTTAATATCTTTGTAACCTGATAGGCCAGTTTGGCAGAGTGGCTGTCTGCGATTGGTCTGAATCAATACTACCAGACTCTGGTTCAGAACGGCTACGATAATATGGACTTTATTAGTGATATTACCCTGGAGGACCTAAAGGAGATTGGAATCACTAAACTAGGCATGTATATTACACTTACAACACAGAATATTTAAAAACATGTTTTTTCATGATTAATAAAGACCAGCATGTCACTACATATTCTGGCTGCTGGTGTCACTACCAAGCTTAACAAGACTTCCCTAGTCAACTAGCTTCTCCAAAAAGACAATGCGGCCCCATTTTTGCTGATGAACAACATTGCTGTCCTAAGCTGTCCTGAGCAGTCCAGTAACTGTAATCTGATTGCAAGTGTTTTAAATGTAATCCCTCACACTACTTTGACTAAAAAGTAATTATACTACAGTACTTTATTACTTTTTAATCAGATTACACCCAAACTGAATACAGCATATGTTGCATAAGTACAAAGATATAATTTTTTATATCACTAAAAATGATATACTGTATTAACATACATATTATATTTCAGTTTTACAATTATGGCCATACTGTACATAAGATTTCTGTTTGGTAAAACCTCAAAATCAAGTAACTGTTCACCTCTTTTTCAGGACACCTGAAAAAGTTAATGTTAGCTGTCAGACGACTGAGTGAACTTCCACCAGAAGCAGAAATTCTAAGCAAGGAGAGAAAATTTGAAGAGGGCACAGACTCAAAACAATCATTAGCAACTAATGTGACCTGCACAGAACCAGATGCAAACTCTGTCCCCTCTGTCAAACTCTGTCCCCCCCGGCGTGGCTCACCCCGGCACAGCGCCCATGGGCATGGCATACAAAGAGCCAATGCCCCTCCCCCTCTGAAAAAGCCAAGCTCAATTGACAGCCCCACCCAAACACCTCCTCATACCCCTACAAAAGGCAGAATCTCCTCTTCTGCTTCAAGTTCTCCTTCACACACCCCTTCCTCCCAACTGAAAACACAGAGCAGGGCCAGAGGGCCTTGCAACTCACACTCTCACGCCCGTTCCGTCCCATTACTTTGTCTACCACCTGAAGGAGAAACCGAAAATAGCAACGGCCGAACTTTGACACAGCCAAGGCATGGACAGCCCATCGATGCTGATCACGAGTCACCCTTGCCAGATTCCTCTGTGAAATACGCCACACTAGGTGGACATAGAGTTACTCCCAGTTGCTCTGCAAAAACCACTGGCGAAAACCTTGACATCAACAGTGTCAATCGCAATCAGTCCTTTGCTACAGCTCGGCCTCGTAGGAGGACTCGTCCACCAACTCCGCCCAAACGTTCCTGCTCTTCCATATCCACGGATAACCTGGCTGACGAGGCTGCAGCAGATGATTTAGGTTCAAGTGAAAACAGGGTTAACAGTTTGCTACTCAATGTGACATACAGGGAGCGAAGGCGAAGCGACTGTGGCATTGCCTCTGAAAAAACCTCATCGGGAGGCAGCGTTAGAGACATTGCAGCCATGCTTGAAATGTCCAATCTTGGGAGCAGTGGTAAAGGAAGTGGCAGTGGTTATTTGCAGGTAATTCAGCAGAATGCTGAAAAATGCTCTCAAAAATTATTTTATTCTATTTTTATTTTTAAGTATTTTAATTGTGTAGCACATTTCTACAAAACTGAATCTTTAACTAATCTACATTATTATACATCATGCATAAATGTGAATTTAAGTTTAATAAAAACATTTTGCTAAATACACTGCCTGGCCCCAAAAAAAGTCACATACACTAATATTATGTTGGACTGCCTTTAGCTTTGATTACGGCACGCATTCATCATGGCATTGTTTCAGCAACCTTATGCAACATCACAACATTTATTTCTGTCCAGAGTTGCATTCATTTTCGGCCGAGAACTTGTATTGACTAGGGGAGAGTCGAACCACTCAGTAAAGTCTTCTCCAGCACATCCAAAAGACTTTCAATGGCATTAAGGTCAGGACTCTGTGGTGGCTAATTCATGTGTGAAAATGATTCCTTGTGCATCCTGAACAACTCTTTCACAATTTGAGCCCGATAAATCTTGGCATTGTCGTTCTGGAATATGCCCATGCCGTCGGGGAAGAAAAAAATCCATTGATGGGATAACCTGGTCATTCAGTACATTCAGGTAGTCAGCTGACTTCATTTTTATTCCTGCATAACATTGCTGAGCCTAGACCTGACCAATTGACCAGTGGACACTATGCATGGCGGGTGCGTCGCTTCATGTGCTTCCCTTCTTACCCTGATGCGCCCATCACTTTAGTGTAGGGTAAATCTGGACTCATCAGACCACATGACATTTATCCATTGCTCCACAGTTCAATCTTAATGTTCCCTAGCAAATTTAAGTAGTTTTTTACCGATTAGCCTCACTAACAAGTGGCTTTCTTGTGGCCACACAGCTGTTTAGTCCCAATGCTGTAAGTTCTCATTACATTGTGCATGTGGAAATGCTCTTACTTTCACTATTAAACATAGCCATGAGTTCTGCTGTCGATTTTTTACAATGTGACTTCAAGCGTTTTAGTGATCTCTGATCATGATCATTCAATCACATTTCTTCTGCAAAGCTGATGGTTCACCACTATCCTTCCAGGTTTTAATAATGCTTTGGACAGTTCTTAACCCAATTCCAGTGATTTCAGCAATCCTCTTAGATGTTTTCTTTGATTGATGCAGGCCAATAATTTGCCCCTTCTGAAACACAGTAGCATCTTTTCCATGACCACGAGATACATCTTTCGACATGGTCGTTTAAAGGGCACCTATTATGGCATTTAAAATGTTCCTAATATTGTTTTGGGAGTCCCCAACAACAGTTTTACATGCATGCAATGACAAAAAACACTTTTGTTGTCTTATAATATGCATTTATGTTTACCTGATTTGCTCACTGACTCCCAAATTATTCGTTCAACTACTCATTTTTCCAAACCCCTCCTTTGCGTGACGCTAATCTGCGGTGATTGGTCAGATGACCCAGTCAGTTGTGATTGGTATACTCTGTGCAGTGATTGTCAGAACCGGAACGCCCATCACCGCTTTGTAGTAAAAAAAATCAAAATCAGAGAAGGAATTTGAGTTGATTTATGTTAGCGATCATAGCCCAAAGTTCGGTGGTAAACACCCAATCAGTTATTGTTTGCGTTAGCCCAACGCATAAACATATTGGTAAAGCACTGCATTACTACAAGTTATTGCTCTATTCTTTATGACAACTCCAATAACATCGACAAACATTTCACATATTTCAAAAAATTTGACATTGGAGACCTAGAAGCTGCGCTGAGTGTAACTTACACAACACACACAAATACTTATTAGGCATGCTAAAAAACACATAAAAGCAACAATTATTAATAATACTTACAGGTTGTGATTCGGAGGAGGAAGCTGATCCAAATAAACTTGGTACTGAACCTTCCTTCAGTATCAACCGCTCACTGAATCCACACTTGAAAGCATTCATGTTCGTAAAGCAATAGTCATTAAAATGATGCGAACACAGCACAAGGTTCGGGCTATACTTGTGTGGTATAGTTGTAAATGTAAACTCTAGCCACTGATTCTTCACATGCTCGTCCCTGGGCAGTGAAAAAAAGGTCGCTTTTGATATGCACTTCAGAACACAGCGTCTTGTTGTCGACATGATGTTTTCAAGTTTTCCCTGATGTCTGCGCGCGCAATGAGAGGGTGCGGCCAATTTGATAATTTTTCGTCTTGATGTCACAACGAAAAGGAAAATGACTCATTGGAAAAACGATTCATTAAATTGACTCAGAGTCGACTCCTACTTTTGAGAGACAATAACTTTTTTTACGGTGAACTTTCATATATAAAACTTTGCAGGATGTTTTTGTTCACTTAAATCTATGTTACACACTACATGAAAGGTAATTTTCAAAATTCCATAATAGGTGCCCTTTAAGAAATGAGAAGCTACACACTGCATCAGATACGGTTAAAAGAATTATTACTAGCTGAAACATATTAATCACTGCAATAATGATTAAAATCATTGGCTCTTAAGTATCTGCTTATTTAAATCCAAACCTCAACTTTTTTTTTGGCCAGGCAGTGTATTACTCAATTAATTTTGTGGAAATTTGTGCTACAAGTTAAATGTTTAAATAAAAAAAAATAGACAAATATTTTTTGAATGACAACATCCCAATATAAAACAGACATGAAAAAGATTCTGTAGTCATAACCTTGTATTAGCATCAATAATTGCACAGAATTTTATTTTAAAAGTATATTATAATAGGCACACTTAACAATTTATCCAACAATAACACAATGGAGCTAAAAAAAAAACTACTTTTATTACACTGGCAGCCAAAAGTTTGGAATAATGTTTAGCTTTTTCGGAAGGAAATTGGTACTTTAATTCTCCAAAGTGTTATTCAACTGATAACAAAGTATAGTCAGGACATTACTGATGTAAAAAAACAGCCCCATCACTATTTGAAAAGTAATTTATGATCAAACCTAGACAGGCCCCATTTCCAGCAGCCATCACTCCAACATCGAGTTATAACCGAAAAAGGGGTCTCAGACTTTGAATCCGAGCATATATGAGCTAAACCCCTCTGTCAAAGGACAGAACTGAGAAAATGTGGGAATTATTTCTAATCCACATTTGGCTGGACAATCAAAAAAAAGTCTGTCTTGTGATTTGGGTGACCAATTAGTGCATTTTGATGTTCTACAGGCGAACCAAAGTTCAGATGAGGTCAATCGTCGCTGTACAATCAGTGGACCAGTATCAGGATTTTCTGAAGATGCTGAGATTCCACCGCATCATGGGACAGCACCTTGTGAAACGCCCTCAATTATACAGGCCCCTGAGCCACGGCCACGTTCCATGATCAGTCATCTCAATGGGGGCATTACTTCTCTGCCGCAGGTGGAGTGGTCCCGGATGGATGCCACAGCAACTTTGAGAAGACCACGGCCATCACATCACTCTGACAGTGAAAATTTTAACCTGACAGAAAGCGGTACGATAAAGCGAAGGCCCAAAGCATTAGCTCCACCGCAGAGTAATGGAACAGATGGAGGTGGGACAGAGAATGCTCGGAGAAGGCCTGTCTCAGAAGCTTGTGTTGGTGATGGTGGTAGAGAACAACCTGATGGTTTTGGCACTTTTCCCAGACAAATACTGAAACCCCCAGTTTCACCCAAACCAGCAATGGCCCTTCGAAAACCAGACCCCCCAACTCCTACAAGGAGGGTTCCCTTACCAGGACCAGAAGGTCAACATAGCCCAGGTAACACCTTTTCCTTGCAATTCAAAGAGCAATTCAATGAAAACACTAGCATGTTGTTGGATTTTAAATGCTGATGTCCCCAACAGGTTTCTTAACTAGCCAGAAATCCTTGTTCAAACCGCTTCTCAAGAAAGACCATGCTGGTCGACAAGTTGTATAAGTAAAGTTTTGCATTGCCATACTGGTCCATCTGCTAGAACAGCACAAAACCAGCCTGGACAAGCATGGAAATTCATGCTAGTCTAAGTTGGCCTTTTCAGCTGGGTTAATGATTATGTGCTGTATTTACAGTAAAACTTAATGTCTAAAAGGTTGTCTTAGGCTATTACTTAAAGAAGCCAGTAAAAATATAGTAAGGCCGGAAACATTACCCAACTACACCTATGCAGATTTGAATGCATGGCAAACGCATGGTTTGGTTTAACATGCTTAATGTGCATTCTCACGATACTGCTGTGGCAACAAACCTCAGTTCTCAACGGGCAATATACTTGCCCTCAAAAGTCAGTGCCATTAAACTACATTAAAATGTATATACATTATCTTACTTGTCAGCAGAATCTCTTCAAACTGTTGCTCCATGACAATAGTTGAGAAAAAATACCATAGAAGTTTTTACCCTGTAAAGTAAGTTTCTGGCCTAATGTCCACTATAGCACCGCTTGCGGCAGTGTTGAGAATGCAGTGCATACTTGCTTTGTGTTATGGATTATGGTTTGATAGTTTGAAATGTAGGGTTATTTGGTATGCTAAATTAACAAGGGAACCGTTAAAGTGCCCTCATTTTCACACCATTATATGTAAGGGAATTTAAGGTCTCAAAATGTGCTAAGAACTAAATTAAACTGTCCTTATTCTACATTATTATGTAATGAAATATATAATGGAATTAGTCATGTTCGACAACTATTATAAATGAGATAAATGACAAATAACTAGATTATTTTTCTGAATAAAATTCTCCATCATTAAAATCTCATTGTATCCACTCACAATTTCTACTATAAGGAATTTGCTTTAATAATTTAATTATGATTAATTCTCTTATTGGAGTAATATTATAATATTGAAAATAATATCACACGTATTTAGTTACACCTTTGAAGCAAAATCTTTTAGAAACAGGGGTGAGATTATCTATCAAAATATACCAGTCAAATCATCTTTGAATACAGACAAACATTACTGCTATTCTAAACATAAATCTAATCTAACACGAGACAGGTTGGTAAAAGAATGTGACAGAATGTGAAATAAATGATCAATACAGTGAAAATGAACTTTATGGAGTCTATTGACAATGCCTTAAGAACCATTTATCCTTATTTGAGTCTACATCGATTTGCTATCGGATTACCAAAAGTATTTAACTAATACACCAGCACTTTAAGCACAATATCGGAGATGTACTTGCGTATTGTAGGGTGTTTCCTTGTATTCTTTGTGTTGCTTGGTTCTTGGCTCTTGGTCGAAAGTTTGTTCCATCGATGTTTTGGACCTCTGTAAGATCAGATAGTTATTGTCTGGATGAATGATGATGTTGGCTTTGAAGCGAGGCCTTCTCATGGATGTGTGAACCTTAGAGAGTGAGAAGCTTCCTCGGGATATTGAGTCCCAAGCTTCTTTGGACCTCACATGGCATGGATCTGTTTCCGACGAGATCCAGAGAAGACCACGACGGAAGAGTCAGAGTGAAGTCTGAGCAGTCAGAACAGCAGAAGAAGAAGAGACGAGAAGAGAGCGTGTTCTTCCTGTTTGGAAAAATTTGAACTGAAATTGGCCGCATCCTGCTCCAATCAGAAGTGACTTTTCAGAGTCACGTGGTCAACTGGACTGTCTTTTCCGTCAGTTGATTTTATGGTTGTTCGTTTCGTATTCTTACAAATCTCCTGCTCAAAAATAGTGCATATTTAATCATGAACGTTTATATCTTGAGAATGGTACAAGAGACATGATATTCGCTGTTATCAGCTTCCTCTATGTAACCAAGTGAGCATTTGCATACTAAACTTGACATGAATATTATTATGTGTAGGTAACAAAACGTGAAAATCCCTGGTTACAAATCATATTGGTTAATTCCTTGGTTATACAACATGGATAAAACATTACACACATTTAAAGAGGTACATCAAGGCTATAATCATTAATTTGTCAGTTATACAAGAGCACAGTTCAAAGAAATTGCCAGAATTAGCTAGCAAGACTAGGTATTGTATAAATAGAGGATTTAAATGCATTCTGTTCATTTTAGAAGGTTAAATCGGTAAAGTGCTGTGACTTTGTGTAGAATGTTCCTCGATACAGATTAAATGTTTTAGTATTCGATTCGTGCAAATCTTATGGTCTTTTGGAAACATTTAAAAGAAAAGTCTGCTTTAACTCTGCGTGGAAGTTCAGAAGGTCATGCTGAGGGGGCCTTGCTCGGACTGTTGATGCCTGGGCATTTAATTTATAACGTTGAATAATTCCAGGATTGCAAAGGTTAGGTTTTCCTAGATTCAAATCATGTGGCTGCAATTCTTCTGCATGTATAATACTACAGAAACAAAATCTAGCTTGTGTAGCTAGACGTGTCTGCACTCACATGTGTAGTGTATGTTTCGGCCTTAAAGATTAAGTAATAATTAAATGAATATGTTCAATATGTTTCTGAAGGATTGCAGGTTCACTGTTATTGCTGGGTAAAGATATAGATTTTCTTTTGAATGATCCCAATAACGATTCTTATAATCCCAAAATCGCTCATTCACTTTACGCAACCCTCTACAATGTGTGTAAATCACTCACAAATGCACACAGTTTTGGGGTGTCAATTTAACGCGTTCATTTAGTGTGATTAATTATTGCAAAAATAATGCATTAAAAACAACGCAAGAAATCTTGCCTTCAAACTCGTACAGTACATTCTTCCATACAAAGTATGGAAGTATGCATTTTGTTTTTACCATTGGAGCATTTCAAGCTTGAAGTACATGTTACTTTGCATGTACATATATAAACCACATCAGCAGGGGGCTGTCTGCTTGTGTCACAATCAGTGCAACCACAGAATAAGGGCTGTTCCCCTTCTGTCACTCACTCGTTGTGTCGAATTAAGTGACACAAGTGGTCTTCCTTTGGAGCCTCGCGTACCTCTGAACTTGAGAAAAGTCCAGTGAGAAATTGGCAGTCTCATGGCCAGCCGGCATTCTCCCTTGAGCCGCTGCATCAGAGAGCATCACAGTGGCATCTGATGCTGATGACTCGTCTGGGCTGCCACCTTCAGGCCTGCTCGCCCAGTCTGAGGCTGATACGCGGATGTCCGCTATGCTTTCCCGGGCCGGCGTGAGCACGAGGCTGGACTGGAAACTTCTATCCCCCCTCACAGCCAGTCGATCGGTTCCTGGGATCAGGGCTCTGCTCCCCCCCCCCCAGTTTTTTTCTTCCCGGAAGTGCATGACGTGCTGACGAGGTCGTGGAGGGCACATTTTACTACCCAGATCCGACCTCCTCACTAATCCGCTCTCGCTACCCTTGATGGTGGGGCGGGTACACGGAGGTTCCCCAGGTGGATAGGGCGGTTGCGTTCCACCTGCTCCCCGAGAATGCCGCCACCTGGTGGTATCGTCCATGAAGGTCACAGCTGGCACACGGGCAGGTGATGGCCACCCTCGTGGTCCAGGAACGTCACCTACGGCTGAATGTGGTAGAGATGCATGACGTTGACAAGGCTTGTTTTCCCAACGCACCCATCTCCCAGCTTGGCCTCTTCGGTGACTCCATCAACGAATCTGCCCAGCAGTCTTCAGCAGTAAGGAGGCAGACGGAAATGATCTCACACATCATGCCACAGTGCCGCCGCAGCCGCCACGCCTCTGCCCGCCAAGGGCATCCCCCTGCGTCCAAGCAACAGGCAGCTCCACTCAACCCGGGCCCAGCTCTCAGCCCCAGTGTCAACCTCGCAGGCGGCGCATTCCCTCCATTTCCAGGAATTCCTCTAGGACCAAGAAGGCTCCTAAGCACTCCTGAGACGGAAGACCAAGGAAGTCAGACTTTCGCTCTGTAGCTGGTACCAAGACCACTCCGTTCCCCGGTGGAGGGCCGGCAGGAAAATCCTTGTTTTCCACACTGTTAATAAAAAACTGATTTTCCCACTTCCTGGGTCATCCAGCCGGTGCGTGCTGTTCTCACGGTGCCCCGGCTCCAAAATCCTACAGTCCCGGCTCCCCGGACGCAGTCACCTCGCCTCCGGACTCACAACTACTCAGCTCCAGTGCTGATAAGTTCTGAAGATGCCTTCCTAGGACCTCTTCCTCAGTCTCTATCCCGTCCCCTGCCGGGTGCGCAGAATCTTTTCTCAGCACCCAAGCGCCTCAGGACGCGTTTTTGCACACCGACTCGCTATTACCTGCTCCCGTTGCGTTGGTTGACCAGGACCATCCAACTCAGCTTCACGATTAAATTTGCTCGGCTCCCATCTCGTTTCAGTGGTATTTTCTCACACCTCTGTACGCGGTGAAAAAAGCCAGCGCTTTACGGGCAGAGATCACGACTCTGCTTCTCTCAAGGATGCGATAGATCCCTTCCCTCCAGCCAAGATGAAGCAGGGTTTCTACAGCCCTTACTTCATTGTACTTGGGTTGATGCAAATGAGACAGCTTCAGCACTGGCTTCAGACTCAAGTCCCGAGATGGGCATGGCGCCGCGGCACATACCGTGTCGTAATCACCCCCTCCTGCCGTCAGACTTTCAACCCTTGGACAGACCTCTGTTTTCTGCGGACCGGAGTCCCCCTACAGCACGTGTCCAGATGTGTTGTGGTCACCACAGATGCCTCTCAACAGGGTCGGGGTGCCGTGTGCAACGGGCACGCTGCCCCTGGCTCCTATATAGGGCCCCGGCTGCATTGGCACATCAACTGCCTAGAGTTGCTGGCAGTATTCCTTGCCCTGTGGAGGTTTCTCCCGCTGATTCGGGGAAAGCACATCTGGATCCGTTCAGACAACAGACAGCACTGCGTACATAAATGACCAAGGCTGCATGCGCTATCGTCTTGTCACAACTCGCCCGCACAACTCATCTCCTCCTTTGGAGTCAGCAGTGACTCAGGTCGATGCGCGCCGCTCATATACCTGGCAACCGCAACACGACGGCCGACGCGCTGTCACAGGTTTCGCTTAGCAGAGAGTGGAGGCTCCACCCCTAGCAGGTCCAGCTGATTTGGGGTCGATTTGGCATGGCACAGGTAGATCACTTTTTCTCCCAGGACAACACTCACTGCCCGCTCTGGTACTTCCTTACAGAAGCCCCTCTTGGGACAGATGCATTGGCACACAACTGGCCCCGGGTGCTGCGCAAGTACGCATTTCCCCCATTGAGCCTTCTTCCACTTGTGCTGTGCAAGATCAGGGAGGACGAGGAACACGTCAACTTGGTGACTCCTTATTGGCCCACCCGGACTTGGTTCTCGGATCTCACGCTACTTGTGATCTCGCAAAAGGATCTGCATCCGTGCCCAGACCTCTGGAACCTCCACGTCTGGCCCCTGGATGGGAAGCGGAAGATCTGAATGACCTACCACTTGCAGTCTTAGACACGATCAACCAAGCCAGAGCTCCCTCCACAAGGCAACTTTACAGCCTGAAGTGGCGCTTGTTCGCGAATTGGTGTTCTTCCCAAGCTGAAGACCCGCAGAGATGGGAATGCCGTCTCCAAACTCAGGCCATGCTCGCCCCCTTGCGAGTTCGAGCACACTCGACGAGCAGTGTGGCATCCTCGTGGGCACTGGCCAACGGCCCCTCCCTAGCAGAAATCTGCAGAGCAGCGGGCTGGGCAACACCCAATACCTTTGCAAGATTTTACAATCTCAGGGTTGAATCGGTCTCGTCCTGTGTTTTGTCAGGTCCGAGCAGGTAGAACTTGATAATGCAGAACAACCGACCGGTGTTCCGCTTGCACCCAGCGCCCTTCACCAAGTTGATCCAGTGCGCTTTCTCTCCCAGGTTAGCCACCAAGTGTCGCTTCCTGGATGTTCTTCCTCCCTAGGCTTCTGGCCTGTGAATTCAGTGGAGTAATTTGCAACCAGACCCACTATGAGCCACAGTCCCACTGCCCCTGATTGCCATGTTTGTAGAGCTCCTCCCTCATCAGGCAGCCATTCCCACGTGCGGCTTCACAACCTATGTGGTGTATTTGCCGGATGTCTGGGCAGGATGTGGTCTCCACAGGGTCTTTTACAACTAAAAGAATAGGATCGGGAAAGGCCGCCTTCCCCGACGCATTTGACGTAGGGGGTGACGTAATCACCCCCTCCTGCCGTCAGACTTTCAACCCTTGGACAGACCTCTGTTTTCTGCGGACCGGAGTCCCCCTACAGCACGTGTCCAGATGTGTTGTGGTCACCACAGATGCCTCTCAACAGGGTCGGGGTGCCGTGTGCAACGGGCACGCTGCCCCTGGCTCCTATATAGGGCCCCGGCTGCGTTGGCACATCAACTGCCTAGAGATGCTGGCAGTATTCCTTGCCCTGTGGAGGTTTCTCCCGCTGATTCGGGGAAAGCACATCTTGATCCGTTCAGACAACAGACAGCACTGCGTACATAAATGACCAAGGCTGCATGCGCTATCGTCTTGTCACAACTCGCCCGCACAACTCATCTCCTCCTTTGGAGTCAGCAGTGACTCAGGTCGATGCGCGCCGCTCATATACCTGGCAACCGCAACACGACAGCCGACGCGCTGTCACAGGTTTCGCTTAGCAGAGAGTGGAGGCTCCACCCCTAGCAGGTCCAGCTGATTTGGGGTCGATTTGGCATGGCACAGGTAGATCACTTTTTCTCCCAGGACAACACTCACTGCCCGCTCTGGTACTTCCTTACAGAAGCCCCTCTTGGGACAGATGCATTGGCACACAACTGGCCCCGGGTGCTGCGCAAGTACGCATTTCCCCCATTGAGCCTTCTTCCACTTGTGCTGTGCAAGATCAGGGAGGACGAGGAACACGTCAACTTGGTGACTCCTTATTGGCCCACCCGGACTTGGTTCTCGGATCTCACGCTACTTGTGACCTCGCAAAAGGATCTGCATCCGTGCCCAGACCTCTGGAACCTCCACGTCTGGCCCCTGGATGGGAAGCGGAAGATCTGAATGACCTACCACTTGCAGTCTTAGACACGATCAACCAAGCCAGAGCTCCCTCCACAAGGCAACTTTACAGCCTGAAGTGGCGTTTGTTCGCGAATTGGTGTTCTTCCCAAGCTGAAGACCCGCAGAGATGGGAATGCCGTCTCCAAACTCAGGCCATGCTCGCCCCCTTGCGAGTTCGAGCACACTCGACGAGCAGTGTGGCATCCTCGTGGGCACTGGCCAACGGCCCCTCCCTAGCAGAAATCTGCAGAGCAGCGGGCTGGGCAACACCCAATACCTTTGCAAGATTTTACAATCTCAGGGTTGAATCGGTCTCGTCCTGTGTTTTGTCAGGTCCGAGCAGGTAGAACTTGATAATGCAGAACAACCGACCGGGTGTTCCGCTTGCACCCAGCGCCCTTCACCAAGTTGATCCAGTGCGCTTTCTCTCCCAGGTTAGCCACCAAGTGTCGCTTCCTGGATGTTCTTCCTCCCTAGGCTTCTGGCCTGTGAATTCAGTGGAGTAATTTGCAACCAGACCCACTATGAGCCACAGTCCCACTGCCCCTGATTGCCATGTTTGTAGAGCTCCTCCCTCATCAGGCAGCCATTCCCACGTGCGGCTTCACAACCTATGTGGTGTATTTGCCGGATGTCTGGGCAGGATGTGGTCTCCACAGGGTCTTTTACAACTAAAAGAATAGGATCGGGAAAGGCCGCCTTCCCCGACGCATTTCATAGCGTTAAGGGAGACATAGAGAGAAAAGGCTGCGGCTGCCGGGCTTGCTCCCATGCTAGTCATGTAGCACCTGTTCCCCCCTCAGGGGTACTGGGAACCTAAGTTCTGTATATGACACCTTTTCTGGGGGCGTTGGGGAGGGTTACGTACAGCCGATACAGTTGCTTCTAGCACGCAGCAGCCTGCTTGCACCTGTGTCAGCAGTTCACGTAACACGGTCTAGTGCATTGAGCTTTTGAAAGGGACCCCTTGTGTCACTTCATTCGACACAACATCGAGTGAGTGACAGAAGGGGAATGTCACTGTTACTGTTGTAACCGTTGCAACACTAGACCTACCATTGTAAACGGCCGTTCCTTATTATCGGCTCCTCAGTGCAAAAACCTGACTGACAGACACATGCCCACTTCCCTTTATACCCGTATGTCCGGAGGCGGTACATGCAAATTCTGTCTGCCAATTTCTCATTGGCCTTTTCTCAAGTTCAGAGGTACGCGAGGCTCCCAAGGAAGACCCCTTGTGTCACTTAATTCGACACAACGTCTTGTTCCCTCCTTCAGGGAATGGAGGTTACAACAGTAACTGTGTCGTTCACTCAGCTCATATTCTTGACAGCTCGGTGAAGCAAAACAGAATGCAGGGATCACGAGACACTATATTCACAGTTTCAACTACGTTTAACTTCATTTAGTGTCTTAAAAACATGATGTTTATGATGCCGAAAACCAGTGAGATTCTGAAAAAGTGTCTAAAATAAGCTGATGTATATGCACGAAAATTAAAGTGCAGACAGAACACAAGCCCGGCTCCTGTGAGAACAAGGCAGATTGACAAACTAAATTGCAAAATGGATTGCTGTGGACAGTAGGCCAATGATAGGCCTATGCTCCATGAAATGGGAATAAATCCAAATGTATTAACTTCTAAAGCCACTAATCGCATGGTTGGTGGTTTGATTCCTGGCCCACACGACTCCACATGCCGAAGTGTCCTTGGGCAAGACACTGAACCCCAAGTTATTCCCAATTGCAGGCTAGCGCCTTGCATGGCAGCTCTGCCGTCATTGGTGTGTGAATGGGTGTGTGAATGGGTGAACGAGTCACAGTGTAAAGTGCTTTGAATACCGTTAAGGTTAAAAAGGCAAATATAAGTGCAGACCATTTACCATTTATTTAAAATTATTTTGTGATTATTATTAAATTATGTTAAACTTCATTTAAATAATTAAAATATTTATTTTAATTTATTTTATTATAACTTTTTATTCTCATTTCTTTTTCTTAATTGGTTTTAAAATTAATTTTCATGTATCATGTATTTTCTTAATGTAAACTTTGACCACTGTGGATGAAATGTGCTATATAAATAAACTTGTCATGCCTTGCCTTGTATATTTTGACAATGGTAATTCACTGTAAGATATACAGTAATATGTCTTATCATATTTTTATGATTCTCCAATATGACTTGGTTGTATTTCCTGGTTGATAAATTGAGATTTTCAGCAAGTCGTACATTACATGGCTTTCTTTTTCTTTTAATAGTGGAGTTTAAAAAAATCCCTCCTCCAGTATCTCCCAAGCCAAGTCCGCCTCCCACAATGCCTAAACCAGTAAAAATCAAGCCGATCCTTACCATCGGAACTCCCAGCTCCCCTCAAGCAGATGCGCTCAGCCCATCCAGTGCCTCCTTCAGCCCTGCTCGAACTGAACTCCAAGTGGAGTATCCACCACCGACTTTGAGTCCAGTTACCCCAAAACCACAAGAAGGGAACACACTTGCCCTGCGAGCAGCAACTTCTCCAGCCCAGAGCCCTCAGACGCCCCAGACCCCACAAACACCCTCTACGCCAGGGTCAGGTTCAGCTCCAGTGAAGCCCCCAAGATCATCCATGGCTGGTCTTTCAGTGGACATCCCGGGTCCTCTTGAATTCGAGCTTCCTGGAGTGGAGGTTGTGCAAAAGAGACTGAAAGAAGTAGAGAAGCAGAGAGAGGAAGAGGAAATGAGGAATCAAGACAAGATGGACAAGAAGGGTCTGATTCAGGTGGATCCAGCATTTGAAGGAGAACAAGATGTGATTTCAGGGTTCTCACGAGGAAGTCATGTCACAGAGATAGGGGACGGGGTGGGGCCTATAGATATGAGGAGGAGGAAGGTAGGTGTGGCCAGGCAAACACAAGTAGAGGGAGAGCCACAAGATGGAGAAGAAAAGACAGAGTTGGAAAGCCAAGGGTTATTGAAGATTGCTGAAACAGGAGGCAGTGCTTCAGGGGAAGTAGCACAGCTCAGACTGGAGGAGACCAGCGCCTCCCTAGCTGCTGCTCTGGAAGTAGTGGAAGAGAAGATTAAAAAGGAGGACAGGTACATGTGTAGATGTTTAAAGACTAATGCCATTCTTCCTCCTTAGTACTAAACTAGCCTGATCTCAAGAAAATTATGTGACAAAGGCATTATTTTAGCAAATTTACAGTATGTGGCTTGTATGTGGTCAACAAAACCAACCTACACTAAACCTTCTACCTAAACCTGACCAATAGTGTCATAGAGCAAACATGAGAGGAAATGCTGAAATAACGACATAATTTTGTGGTGCTTCTATGTCAACTTGTGTGCTCTTCAGGACCCTGGTCCTTTGCATCAAAAGTGCAACATACTATCAGTTGAAAATATTCAGTCAGAATATTTTGAGAAAGTCGAAAGCACCAGAAACGGTGCATCATTATCATAACAATAGAACAGAGAGCCAGCAGCTTCATCAGTGCAAGAAATGGATGTAGATGATTTAGTTAAATCATACTTTAGTATTTAGCATCAAAGAAATATTTTGGTAAATCAGCACAAAGTTATTATTGGGATCCGGACACTGCAGCGGTTATGAATGTAATTTATTCTGGAGAAAGAACCAGACAGACGCTCGCGCAGTCCCACTCAACGTGGGTGATGCTTGGTCTGTGTTTCCCGAAGCTCTAAGTTAAACATTAGTAGCACTTAAATTGTACTTGCACAGCAAGTTTCCCAAAAGCATCATTATCTAAGTAGCAGGTAAAAATGCTAACTAGAGCTAAGAACTGCTCTTAAACCCATTAAGTGCAACTACATGTATTGTTCTTGCATCTTTTACAGATTATAAGATACAAAGGGACATTAATAAAGTATATTATATTTTGATCATTCTGCACATGGTTTTAGAGGATAAAAAAAGTGTTGAAAAAAATTGCATTGAAATCAATAGCCAGTCTCCACAGTCTCTGCATGCAATGTGATCGGTAGGTGTAAATTAGGTCTAAACACAGATCTAAATTTACATGACACATAACACAGTATAACATTTTATTGGGCTTCTTTGAGAAGCATAATTGTAATGGCAACAGAAAGATAGGTTCTTATTTAACAGATTTGCTTAGAAAACATAAGTGAGTAGTGTGCACTTTAAAACTTAAATAGGCCAAAATAAATAATTAAAATATGGTTAACAAAGGAGGGTGAGAGTGTGTAATGAGTGATTAATTCTCCCTCTTCCACCTCTTCTTCCTCCCTCCAATGGATGATTTAAATAGTTCTAGTATGTTTACTTGGCAGTCACAAATTGCATGCTGCATATTTTCAGTCAGGCTACAAGTGCGCAGTAGGCCTGGGCGATATGAAAGAAATATATTCCTAAAAATATTGCCAATTATTAAAATATATTAATTACATTGTTAAATGTGAAAAAAAAAGAAAGTATGGTTTGGATGGATATTAGGGTAATACAATAATGACAGGATTTTCATTATTTTAATAATGCAATAATTAATTAAAGAACTGATTCCTTTAACCTCTCCCTTTATGTCTACTCTATTTTCTCTCTCTTTAGCTCTGCTGTGGACAAAAAGAGCACAGTCAGTATCCTGGATGACATTGGAAGCATGTTCGATGATCTTGCTGACCAGTTAGAGGCCATGTTAGATTAAAAATCACATGATACATCAGAAATTCCATGGGGATTGGAAAGAATTAAAGCTTCAAGTTTCTCAGCGAGGATCAGTACAAACTACTTAACTGGATGATTATGCCACCTCGGCAAGAACTAAAGTGTGGTTTGAATGCAGTCAATGGAACCTTAACAACATAAAAAAAATCGAATTAAAGCATGGATATCTAAATTCGGATGTCCTAAAGCCAGAGATCTAAATTTGAACGAAAATCACTCATAGTACTGGAACCCCCTTCATTCTTCACCAGCCTTCCATTTTAGAATAGGTACTGCAGGTATATTTTGCTGGTATATATCAAACCTGCAGATACAGACTGCTACCATGCTGCTTCCAAAAATAAGCACAATTTAAAGGGAGCCTGTAAGACAAACTTTCTAAATGTAATTTAAGAAGATAAATATGTGTGAATGTGTGTATATGTATGTACCAAATGTGGTTTGAGAGTTGAATATTGATATGATAAATATTACTTTTGATGGTTCTGCTAAAAGCACCGAAAAGCACATCATGTGTCCGTTTATGATGTTAAGAAGCTTAAAGATGTTTTTATTATTTTTGGAACTGGAGTCTAAATGTAAAAGGGGACTTTACATTTTATCTCATGGTCTTCTGCTGACCAAGTTACTGAAAAACGTGTTATTTTGGACTGAATAAATCTAGAGCAAACCCCATTTACAGTATGACCCTGAAAATATTCTCACCTTTTTGGACCCTTGAAATATAATGAAGAAAAGCTTTGAACTTAAAGAGGTATATTGTAATCTTTTTTTTATGTTATTACTGTTGTTGTTGTTGTTGTGTGTGTGTGTGTGTGTGTGTGAGAGAGAGAGAGAGAGAGAGAGAGAGAGAGAGAGAGAGAGAGAGAGAGAGAGAGAGAGGATGTTTGACTGTGTAGTGTAGTTTTAAGATGCTGGAAAGATTAGTGTATATGACATATACAGTAGGTTATAGTTATCATTGATAGAGTATTGGTAGAGTATGGAATGCTTCAGACACTTGCTCATTACCAAACAATGTGCTCTAATAGTAATTGTGTGTGTGTGTGTGTGTGTGTGTGTGTGTGTGTGTGTGTGTGTGTGTGTGTGTGTGTGTGTGTGTGTGTGTGTGTTCTGTTCTGGAGTCAGTATGTTTGTTTTCTCTTACAAAAATGTACCATGTTAGTACCATTACCGTTTTTATGAACATGGTACCGTGGTAATATCATGGTTTTTATAGCGTAGAGTACCATGAAAATTCCATGGCAATCAAACAGTACCATGTTTTATATCAAAGATAACCATGGTACTACCACAATACATTTTGTAAGGGCTGAGTGTGTGTTGACCTATTGGACAGTACAATTATTCAGGTAATTGCAAACAAAAAAGACTACTTACAGAAGTTGCATTTTCTGTAAGTGGCTATAATTTGATCATTTAAGATTATGTCATAGCAAGATCCATGCATCATGTTATTTATTTAGCTTAATAAGTGTTACTTTAAAACCAGCCATCTGGAATACAGCAGAAGAGAACATTTCCAACAATCATGACAATGTTGTCTTTGATTCTGACCATGCACAGTCAATGGAATACGTTTTGGAGTATAAACTCTTTTACAATGTAAAAAACAATCAAAAAACTGTAATAATCCAGTTGTTAGTTTGTGTGAACCATCAGCTGGCTAATGTCTGACCCTGGTGATATCATCAAAGACCTCTTCCATGTAAAATGCATTGAGAAATGTGGAATTAATATAAATAAATTGTTATGAATACAATCTCAGTGGCAGTTGAGAGTTTTTTCAAGCACTTTTTTCTTTACTCATTTGAAGGAATTGTTTAAGAAATAATCTTTATTGGTCTGCTTTATTTGCATATATGAATACAATACATTTATCTGATCATATGCAAAAAGTCTGGTGTCACCCTAGTGGCATTGTTTTCTTATTTGCTCTGGTTCATTAAATTTTTTTTAAAATGCTATACAGGTATATTTTAAAATACACAGGTTGATAAAAGTACCACAATTCAGTATGAGAGGAAAATCACTTAGGTAGAAATGTCTTAACCTATTGGTCAAGAAAGAAAGTTAAAGACACTAACCCAGGCAATTTTTTACAATGACATACAGAAACTCATAATTGTTTTTTTTTGGATAGTATTATTGTTGTTGTTGTTTTAATAGCTTGATAAAAAGTCATGCTCAGAAGAGGTTGCGCAATATGATATGATAGATATGCTTTGTTGTCATATGTGGGGAAACGCTTATGACGCTTAAGCATTCTGCAGTGTAGAAGTCTCCTGGTGGAATTTGTTGTGACACACTTTTTAATAAAAGGGCTCTTAGACTTGTTGAAATCATGAATAGCTGTGCAATTTACTCAAAGTATTAAAAAAACATAATTTGGCAAAACCTACTAGCGCAAAAGTGTAATTTGCAGAAATGGTCAATGAACTAATCTTTTTGGTGAACAGATTCAGAAGATTCGAGTCACTGAGATGAAACAAAATCAACACCACTACTGGATAGGCTACATACTGTATATTAAGTTATTTGAGTAAATTGCTGTTTCCACTAATGTAAAATGTAGTGGGCTAAAATGTAACATTTCAAACAGGTTTTAATTTTTTTTTTCTCTCGTTAGCATACAATAGAAAACCATATAATAGTTCTGTTGAAATGACTAAAAACATGTGAATTCAGACATGTTACTTCTACAAACCCATGTGTTCAACATTTATAGTCACTATTTTTACATTTTATTTTTCATATTTATACTACTACTTCTACAAACATGTTCAACATGAAAAATCACTATTTTTACATTAAATGTTTTAGATTTAGACTACTACCTCTACAAACCAATAGCCATTTAAACAATTTAATTTGCACATTGTATATACTGTATAAATATCTGTGTACATACAGTATACTTTTCATTTACATTTATGCATTTGGCAGATGCTTTTATCCAAAGTGACTTAAAAGCACTTATTACAGGGACAATCCCCCTGGAGCAGCCTTGAGTTAAGTGCCTTGCTCAAGGACACAATTGTGGTGGCTGTGGGGATTGAACCAGCAACCTTCTGATTACCAGCTATGTGCTCCATGATTCATCTATTAATCTATATATTTATCTATACAATACCGAAATACAGCAGCTAGACATAGAATTACAGGATATATCATCAGAGGCTAAATTGTATGTGTGTGTGTGTGTGTGAGAGAGAGACAGAGAGAGAGAGAGAGAGAGAGAGAGAGAGAGAGAGAGAGCGAATCTGTGCAATAACGATGCGATTACTGATGGTATCAGTTGGTAATACCAAGGTAATTTGATATACAATTACCATATTGATGTACCATTCTGTATTTGCATGGTGCTTCAAAGTACTTCAAAGAATACCATGGTACTAACATGGTAAATTGATATATCATTACCATATTCATATACTTTTGTATTCTGGGGTGCAACTACACATTTCCGAGTGGGTATGCAAAACTAAATTTTGTGCCCCACGTATCTATCAAGCGAGGGGGGATGGAGTTGATGTTGGAGATGAGGAGACCGATTGCACCACCTTTAGTGAGCTGCTGGTGCACCCCTTTACATGGTGCCCCTATGCATTGCATACCTTGCATAATTGGGTTTTGCGCCTCTGATTGTATTTACAAGGTGCTTCAAGGCAATTAAAAAAATACCATGGTACTTCGCTATATGATTACCATATTCATATAGCCTACCACTGTATTTTATTTTATCCCCTTTTTCGCTATTTGGAATGCCCAATTCCCACTACTTAGTGGGTCCCCGTGGTGGTGCAGTTACTCACCTCAATCTTGGTGGTGGAAAGTCCCAGTTGCCTCCTCTTCAGAGACCATCAATCTATGCATCTTCTTACGTGGCTCGTCATGCATGACACCGCAGACAATCCCTGCATGTGGAGGCTCATGCTACTCTCCACCATCCACGCACAACTTACCATGCACCCCATTGAGAGTGAAAATCCCCAATTGTGACCACGAGGAGGTTTCCCCATGTGACTCTACCCTCCCTAGCAACCAGGCCAATTTGGTTGCCTAGGAGACCTGGCTGGAGTCACACAGCATGCCCTGGATTCTAACTTGTGACTCCAGGGGTGGTAGTCAGCATCAATACTCACTGAGCTATTCCACCCCCGCCTACCACTGTATTAACAGTGCGTCCAGGTAATGGTACATGTCCAAAAAACATGGTGATACTTTATAATGTGTTTTCGTGTAGGCTAATACATGATTTAATACTCTTTTGGTTGGAAAATATATTTACCTGCAGAAGTAGTTTACAAGCTGCAAATGTGTTGAACTTAATAAAGACTTTCTTCATCACTGGCAAACGATAGGACACATTTGCAGGCTTAATTTCCATTGATTGTAGATCCACGGCAACCAGCATTATTTTTATTTTACGTTTTATAAAATACTCTGTGAGCTTATTGACAAATGATTCGGC
Source organism: Xyrauchen texanus (assembly GCF_025860055.1). Lineage (NCBI taxonomy): Eukaryota > Metazoa > Chordata > Actinopteri > Cypriniformes > Catostomidae > Xyrauchen > Xyrauchen texanus. Next base: position 34,183,030 of record NC_068286.1, on the reverse strand, counting down.
AGAGCACATGCAAGCTTTCTGAGGCATTCAGAATGATTCGGGAACCGATTCAGACTGCTTTCCTAGAATATGTGACAAATTCATTTTAAAGAACCAACTCAGATGAGCAATTAATTTGTGATCGAACATCTTTAGTTTTGATTCAAAACTGGCGATAGTAAACACCTGGTACAAGGCATGATGTAGCGGTGTAACTTTTCTCAACGCTATGCCACTACCTAGTCAAAAATATAGCTTTGCTACTGAAAAACGACTTACCATTAGCGAAGCTACCACCTCGCTACTCAGAAATGTAGTTAAGCAAATAGCTTCGCTATTTGTAGCGAAGCTAATGCCCATCACTGTGTTTAAACAGTATTTACAATTATATTTATGATCTAATTTGTTTTGGTATTTTACCACCTGCTGTCATAGAGTGATTTTTAAGTCACTGCAAAAGGGGCTGGTGGAAGAAGTTGGAGAGAGTAAAATGTTTGTTTTGTTTTAAGTATGATTTGAATGTGAAAATATTTTTGGTTTAAATTTATTGTGTAATTTTTCAAAATCGACTGGTAGAAGTGAAGTGCGTACAAATAAAATCACTGTTAATACTAGCCATGATTTGTGTGTCAGTAGATGAAAATTATTGAAAAGATTTACATTATCTTTAATTTTACAGAGCCTATATCCAAATTCTGAACCACATTTACCATGGGAATAAAAGGAACGTGTCACTGTCATAGGAATATGCCTGACATTTAAAAAGGATGCAGTTAATGCACAGAAGCATCTAAGTCCATATTTCTATTTTTTTAATTCATTGCACACAGTCCATTTACGCTACCAACTTCTTATGTGTTGCATCTCTGTCTAATAACCCTATTCCCAGCTGCCAAAGGGAGCCATCTCCCAAATACTGAATGGTCTCTACTTCCTGTACCACGTATATAAGTGGTGTTTGGTCATTGAAACTTTGCGAAGTATTGCCAGTCTACCCTTGCTGCCTTACTGTTCATTTCTACTACAGTTTGCATTGTATTTGTTTTCCCTGCCTGATCTATTGCCTTCAAAGTATATCTGAATATTGCCTGGACTTTGACTCTGATTTCTGTATTAGGACTGAATTTGCTTATTTTACTAGTTCTGTTAATAAACCTCTGCATATGGATTCACAATCTCATGATGATTCCGCCACGTTACATTATGAATGTGCAGTCTCTGTTTATATTGCTGGTGCTTGACAGGGAGTGGACTATATAAGAGGATGCAGATGCAGCACTAAACAGAGAAAAACCTCTGAATTAAATTGCACTTGACTCAACCCATTAGTGATTTGCGCACAAACTTTTACCCCAAACCCACTTGTGCGAAGACTATGTGCGTACTGATGCAAGAAAATACCAAAATTTCATGGACATGCCCATTGACTTTGTGCTTATGACTTATGGCATAGTGCTGCACTTAGCCCTAGAGCTCTTAAAATAGGGCTCTTAAAATTTGTGGTTGTATTCACAAAAGTGTTGATGAAGATTATACTCAATTATTAGATTACACTCCATCGAAAAGTCAGGGAAAAGCACATGGATTTAGATGCACATAAATTGTTGTGAAAAGGATGCCAACTTTGAATGGTAGAGGTGTTGCCGAAATTATTAGTTGAAGTGTTGAGTGGGTGTTGAAGGATAATAACACATTTTACCTCAAAGACCGCAGAGCTGGTGAAGATGATGATAAGCAAGAGCCCAAAACTGCACAAGAAGACAACGGACAAGGTCCTTAATGAGACGGAAGTCGCAACACTCTGAAAAATATAAGAGACCAAACGGTCATCTTTGAGGATTCGGGCCAGGGTTATAGAGCTGCATGCCAGCATGAGGTATCAAATGGTCTATTAATTAGGTCTAAATTTGGGCAGAATATTACCATTATAAAGCAGAGTGCTACAACTTGGCCCTAAAGTGACTAAATACAAAGCATTGTAACAAGAGAGAAAAAAATTGTTGCCAAAAAGACAACAATAGATTGTGGAATATACAAATGTAACCAAAAACATGAAACTTACTGTACAGAGCTGATTAAATATTATAATTGTTATGTTGGAGGAGAGATAAGGCAAGAGAGCAGGATGTAAACGCAGCTACTTTTAATGAAAAAGTAAAACAAGAACCAAGTCATGAGAACACACAAAACAAAAACAGATGAGGTTAACAAGACTAAAGGCCGAAACATACTTCACACAAACAAGATGCGAGAGCTTGGCCAATGCATGGCCAACATGTGGTGCTGTTGCACATACATTACTTGCATTCTTGAATTGCTCTGGTGGTTACAAACCTCAGACCACAAGAGGGAAATAGATTTTTTTTAGACGGGCCCACGAAACCGGTGCTGCATCTGAAACCAGGAAAATGCTGCCTTCGATGGCTGTATACAGAGGCAGAATGAAAATAAGGTGCTTTTGAAACTGTTCAGAGACCAGTTTCCTTAAGATTTCCATTCATTCAAAACAGTTGTCAGATATGACATTAACTGATTTGGAAGGAAATCAGCTGCCTACGTTTTCAGGATGTGGTAGATGAGTACATAGTTGAGGAGTGGGGTGAGACAGAGAAAAAACAAGTTTGTTTGAATGGACTTGAGACAAAAAGTTGTATATATTTTTTGAAAAGATTAATTTCAAATTGAAAAAATCCTCTCTAGCACCCCTTGCGGCAACACTGAGAATGCATCGCACACTTGCGATGGGTTATGAATTGAGCGCTGACACATTTCACAACGTAAAGACGCATGAAAAAGAGCTTGAATAGCAAGGTGTGTCTGTGTTCACATACTTGCGTAGAGTATGTTTGGGCCTTTATTAACAAGAAACACATGGAAATGATCATGGGGAGCACAGAGACAAGACAAGAAACTAAAACTATAGGCCTACTTCAAAATAAAAGTCCAAACAAAAGTCCCATGTTTCAAACATGACATGAAGAATACTTTTATATGCCATTATCCTGTTTTATATGCCAATATCCTGTTTAAATTTACAGCTAAGCTTTGAAAATGTAAGATTTGAAATACATATATTCTAACCATGTATTAGACTAGGCGACTTGGATGCATTAGAGCAGGATGCTTGACATAATGACATTATGCAGTACAGAGACAAATAGAAGAGTTGTGGGTTAGGTGTATAATGTTTGAGATAGCAGATGTGTTAAAAAGTGTTTAGGTGTACGCTTGAAAGTAACCTGTGTAAGAGATTAAGAGAGTGGACATTGTGGTTGTGAGTAATGAAATACTATCATACATCAAGTCAACCTGAAAACCAGGATACGAAGAAGCGCAGGATGCAGAGGATGAAACGGAAAACTCTTATAAGGCTAAAATAACAGAATATTGGGGCACTAATCAAGGACACAAGTCATTTGGGACTTTTTGACCAAGGCAAACAAACAGAAAGTGAAGAAGGATAAAAGGAGCTGAGGAGGGATGCTCATCTATTGTTTCCTGCTAAGCATGCTTAAAGTTCACCCAAAAATGAAAATTCTCTTTTACTCACCATCCCAGATGTGTAAGACTCTCTTTCATCAGCTGAACACAAACTATATTTATATACACTCACCTAAAGGATTATTAGGAACACCTATTCAATTTCTCATTAATGCAATTATCTAATCAACCAATCACATGGCAGTTGCTTCAATGCATTTAGGGGTGTGGTCCTGGTCAAGACAATCTCCTGAACTCCAAACTGAATGTCAGAATGGGAAAGAAAGGTGATTTAAGCAATTTTGAGCGTGGCATGGTTGTTGGTGCCAGACAGGCCAGTCTGAGTATTTCACAATCTGCTCAGTTACTGGGATTTTCACGCACAACCATTTCTAGGGTTTACAAAGAATGGTGTGAAAAGGGAAAAACATCCAGTATGCGGCAGTCCTGTGGGCGAAAATGCCTTGTTGATGCTAGAGGTCAGAGAAGAATGGGCCGACTGATTCAAGCTGATAGAAGAGCAACTTTGCCTGAAATAACCACTCGTCACAACCGAGGTATGCAGCAAAGCATTTGTGAAGCCACAACACGCACAACCTTGAGGCGGATGGGCTACAACAGCAGAAGACCCCACCGGGTACCACTCATCTCCACTACAAATAGGAAAAAGAGGCTACAATTTGCAAGAGCTCACCAAAATTGGACAGTTGAAGACTGGAAAAATGTTGCCTGGTCTGATGAGTCTCGATTTCTGTTGAGATATTCAGATGGTACAGTCATAATTTGGTGTAAACAGAATGAGAACATGGATGCATCATGCCTTGTTACCACTGTGCAGGCTGGTGGTGGTGGTGTAATGGTGTGGGGGATGTTTTCTTGGCACACTTTAGGCCCCTTAGTGCCAATTGGGCAGCGTTTAAATGCCACGGCCTACCTGAGCATTGTTTCTGACCATGTCCATCCCTTTATTGCCACCATGTAACCATCCTCTGATGGCTACTTCCAGCAGGATAATGCACCATGTCACAAAGCTCGAATCATTTCAAATTGGTTTCTTGAACATGACAATGAGTTCACTGTACTAAAATGTCCCCCACAGTCACCAGATCTCAACCCAATAGAGCATCTTTGGGATGTGGTGGAACGGGAGCTTCGTGCCCTGGATGTGCATCCCACAAATCTCCATCAACTGCAAGATGCTATCCTATCAATATGGGCCAACATTTCTAAAGAATGCTTTCAGCACCTTGTTGAATCAATGCCACGTAGAATTAAGGCAGTTCTGAAGGCGAAAGGGGGTCAAACACAGTATTAGTATGGTGTTCCTAATAATCCTTTAGGCGAGTGCATATGTTATGCTAATAGAGTGTTTTTTTCACTGTATTAAAGTTTGCATTCATAGTAACACTGTTTTGAACCCTTTAACCCATTATCCCAAATTATTATAATCCATTCCATGGCCATGAAAATGCCATAAAAGGAAGGCTTCAGACTCTCTAGTAATTGTGAACATCTATGCGAACAGAAATACTTTGTTTTTTGCAAAATTGTAAAATATTGATTTAGAAAAAACTTGCATGCTCGTTTTAAAAAGAAAATTAGGAACTTATGCCTCAGATCGTTAGACGTCGGATCGTGGTACCATTCATATTGCACAACTGTCTGACTTTTCATGGAAGTTGTAGCGTTTTCAAATTACATGAGGAATCAGCGTCAGGGGTGAACACATTACACACAGACATTTCACTATTGACGAATCCCCAGTGTTTCACAACAGACTACACACAAGAAGTGATACGAGATATGAAAACAAATGCATGATCATATGTTTTGCATTTCGGAATATGATGTGCATGTTTTTAATAGCCTAAAGGCATCATATCTTTTATTGGTTACAATATGAAAAAGTGCCTCCTACAGAAAAATCTACCTATTTGCTTACCAAGAGAATTGGCAATTTCTCTCCAACTATTCTCTTTCTCCACACGGTTGTGGTACAGTTCAGATGAAACATCAAATAGGCACTGGTGCTCCTGCCAATGTTCCACTATATTTTCCTTCATTTCTTGGGTCCAATGAGACTTTCTGAAACCGCAGCCATGCTAGTTTATGTTCTGTTGCAGGTATATCAGGACTAATGGAGGAAAAATCTCCAAAGAAATTGATAGACTGCCTGAAGAAGTTCATTGACCGAAACACTGTAAGATAGTACAGATTTGGAAGCTATACAACAGTGAGCATGGCAAAGATCCAAGCATCATTGACTCTTACCGATCAATGTTCTGTGAAATTATGGATGCAATCACCTGTCAGATGACAGAGATTTAGTGACTTGAAATGTATAGATTTTTTTTGACTCCTTAACTCTGCAACATTTGCTGATATTGCCCCCAGCATTTTCCCAGTCGGCCGGTCAAGCATTGGGCAGGTCAGTTGCCCCACTCTTATTTATTAGCAGTACTTTGGTGTTTTCCATTCATTGCTGTGAATGGAAAACACCAAACACTCAATAAGTATGATGAAACGCCACTACCCATTTATACCGTGCAGCTCTGAGCCCCTCTAATCCAAGTGAGAGAGATAAAAAAAAAAAAGGATTTTGTCTACTAGCCCGGTCAGGCCAGTGCTTCAGACTTTTACTGGCCCTGCCAAAATTTTCACTGGCCCCAAAACAAAATTTAAAAAGAGCTGACACATCATGGCTTAAAAAATATTGTCCAAAGCCAAATCTTTTATATATATATATATATATATATATATATATATATATATATATATATATATATATATATATATATATATATATATATATACACACACACACACACACACACACACACACACACGGGCAGCCAAAAGTTTGGAATAATGTACAGATGTTACTCTTATAGAAAGAAATTGGTACTTTTATTCTTCAAAATGGCATTCAACTGATCACAATGTATATTCAGGACATTAATAATGTGAAAAATTACTATTACAATTTGAAAAAAGAGTTCTCTTCAATAAATCTTCCATGTGCAGCAATGACAGCTTTGCAGATCCTTGGCATTCTAGCTGTCCAGAGATTCAGGTGACATTTCCCCCCACACTTCCTGTAGCACTTGCCATAGATGTGGCTGTCTTGTCGGGCACTTCTCACACACCTAATGGCACTTTTCCACTGCACGTTATGGTTCGACTCTCCTCAACTCTACTCGCTTTACTTTTCTGAGCTTGCTTTTCCACTGCAGTTTAGTGCCCCTCAACGTGGGTGGGATTATAGGATGATAGTTGTGCCGCCTCTACTGCCGTGACATCAAACTGACCAAAACAATAACACAACCGCTAGCTGTTAGCTACTAGCTCATTGTACTGCATAAAGCAGTTGTTTCATGGTGATTTTACAGAAGTGTAACAGTTAAATTGGCCAAGGTGTTTTAGAAGCATTCTTCCAGTTGCTGGTCAACTAAATAAAGTGAATGTTGATGCCCCAATGATTGATGATCCACCAATGATGCCATCTCTGCCTATTGCAAAAACCTTAAGCACAGAATGCGGAAGTTGCCTCCACATTTACTGCCACATTTCCAGCATGAGGTTGACAACATCATTTTCAAGTATTCATAGGGCCAGAACCATGCATTAGAAGCCTCTGACAGACAGTTTACACACCAGTAATGTTTTATGGCAAAACAAAAGTAAACCAATGTGTATATTGTAAATTGTATTGTAAATATTTCATGACCACTTTTATTTTATATTATTAAAATATATTATTTATATATTATTTCCTGCACAATTATATTTTTGTATTTTAGTATATATATATATATATATATATATATATATATATATATTTGCCTTATACAAATTGTATTGCCCATTTTTCTGCACATTGGAAAATAAAACGCTTTGACTTTGTGTAAAAGATACTTGCACTCACATTTCTTTTTCAAAAAGGATCACAAAATAGTATGATGGAAAATTAAAAACTTTATTTTGCAACTTAAGACCATTGTCATTAAGCTGAAACCAAGGCCAAGTACTGGAAACAAACAAGTTTGTCAGTGTATTATATTCACACTTTTCCTATACTTTGCATACACATATATTTTGCCCCACTGAAAGGGCACTGCACCATTGTCTGAATTAAAGTACTGGCATAGTTTATCCCTGAGCTGTTTGGCTTGTGTTGTACTGTTGGTTGTGTGTGGCAGGGAGGCCTGCTGTAGGTCAGGGTCTTGTCTCCATCTTCCTGGGACAATGTCGGGATCTGGTCCTTCCTGGTCGATTCCCACCATGTATAAAGTTCACAGCACTCTGTACAAGGGTTGTCAAAAATACAGATACTTTGATACTACCGTGATACCAAATTTCAAAAATGGTTCTGAGCTTAATTAAGTTAGCATTCGGTAATACAGAAAAACTGCAATATCTGAGCACTCTGTACTCTATAATAAAAATTGTGTATTTTTGCATAAAAAAAGTGTGAAAAGTGAGTTTCCAACTATACACTCTAGTTGGAAACAACGAGAAGGCCGGGATTCAGACAGCAGTGGTTACAATGGAAGGCACACAAGCTCAGAGTCCTGCGCTGTTAGGAAAAGAGAACAGCAGGAGTGCAGTATGGAAATACTTAGCTTATGAAACGAATGAGCAGGGCAAAGCCAAAGATACAAACAAGCCCATTTGCAAACGGTGCTTATAGACAGTACAAAGCAAAAGAGGAAACACCTCAAATGTAGGGAAGCATTTGTCTGACAGACACCAAGACCTCTTCAAAGAATTCTGACAGGTTTGCAACAGCGTAGGTTATTTAATGAATGTCTTGCGTATAAGTACAGTACAATTCCTCAATAAAACATACGTATTAAAGTGAAATTAAGAGAACGAGCTAGCTAACTTAGAGCTAATGTGTATGTTACAATGTTGTTCTCTAGTATTGGTGCAGTTTATAGTATTATTTCGTTCAAATTTTCCACCATAAAACCCCATTATGGATTTGTTCTCTCATAGCATCAGCAACCAGCTGAGAGGGAGACAACCTACCATAGCAGCAGTTTTTGAGCAGCAAAGAAAATATGAAAGCACTTCAAATGAGGCAAAGAGATTGAACAGGGCAGTGGCAGAGTTCATCTGTATGGAACAGGTCCCTGTATATACAGTTGAAAAGCATGGTTTCAGGCAACTGCTTGAGCAGTTTAACTGTAAATATGAGCTTCCAAGTCGAAATGATTTCATGTACACTGAAATCCCTAAATTGTATAGAGAGACAAGACATGTATCAAGTCAGCAAATGGCAGAAAAAACATTTTATTCATGCACAACAGATCTATGGACCAGCAGAGCAGCAGACATATTTATGGCTGTAACTCTTCAGTTTATCGCGGATTCATGTGATATGCAAGCCTGGTGCTTAAGCTGTGCTAGGCTAAACACTGATCATACTGCAGAGAGTTTGATAGAGGCACTGGAGGAGCTCATTGAAGATGCATGGAGTTTGACTTTGTCACCCATTTACTGCAGTTTCTCCATATTTTTCACATCACCGCTTCTTCCTTTCTTCTTCCACAATCAAAAGACAAAGGGCTGACAACGGCAGTGCCATTTGCAACTAATCAGACATTTCCGATAGATCCCGAATCCGTCTGTGGTGAGCAAGATTTGTACGAAAATGGTAAGCAAGCACTGCTTTCTTTATGTTTTGTATCCCAGCAGTCACTAGTTCTTCCGGTTTCCCATTTTGAGTAACGAGACTACTGCCACCTACTGGTATTCTGGTACTACTGCCACCTACTGGTATCTACTTCATGATCACGCAGCGTGGTTTCATGTGCTGAATGGGAGGCTAAACAAAAAGTGAAAATGTGACTCGTGCAGCACGTGAATGCTATTCATGCATCATGAGCCAGCAGCGCTTCACTTTCGTTTAATCGCACTATTAATCCTTGAGATTTCCAACCCAGCATACAGGTACACCCTCCTTCAACCATGGTCACACTCAAAATTACATTAAAAGATTAAAAGAGAAAACATAATCTGAAGGGAAGGAGGTATTGCCCCAAGTGAAGGAGTTCAAGTACCTCGGGGTCTTGTTCACGAGTGAGGGGACAATGGAGCGGGAGGTTGGCCGGAGAATTGGGGCAGCGGGGGTGGTATTTGCACCCGCTCTATCGCACCGTTGTCACGAAAAGAGAGCTGAGCCGGAAGGCAAAGCTCTCGATCTACCGGTCAATTTTTGTTCCTACCCTCACCTATGGTCATGAAGGCTGAGTCATGACCGAAAGAACTAGGTCGTGAGTACAAGCGGCCGAAATGGGCTTCCTCAGAAGGGTGGCGGGCTTCTCCCTTAGAGATAGGATGAGGAGCTCAGTCATCCGTGAGGAGCTTGGAGTAGAGCCGCTGCTTCTTTGTCTTGAAAGGAGTCTGTTGAGGTGGTTTGGGCATCTGGTAAGGATGCCCCCTGGCTGCCTCCCTAGGGAGTGGGTTTCAGGCACATCCAGCAGGGAGGAGGCCTCGGGGAAGATCCAGGACTAGGTGAAGAGATTACATCTCCACACTGGCCTGGGAACGCCTCGGGGTCCCCCAGTCAGAGCTGGTTAATGTGGCTCGGGATAGGGAAGTTTGTGGCCCCCTGCTGGAGCTGCTACCCCCGCGACCCGACATCGGATAAGTGGTTGAAGATGGACGGATGGAGATAATCTGATAAAATCTATTCAAAATATAAATTAAACCTGGAAATAAAGTTTTAGGATTTTGCAGGTGCAATTTACTGAAAAGGGCTAAATAGTTGATCGGCTTGTGATGCGCGAATGGCTTGTAAATGCAGCGTGAGTCTTGTCACACTTTAATAGTGATTAGCCTCCCATTCAGCTGCAGATGATTTCCAATAAATACTTTTCTGACATCTTACAAGATTTGTTTGAATCTTACAGTTCAAACAAAATCGATGATTTACATTAACACTTACTTAGTTTAATAATTTTAAACCATGACTTTAACTATAAATAAGTAATATTTACATTATATTCATGATGTTAACCAGAGGGGAACTGGCCCCCACAGTGAGTCTGGTTTCTCCCAAGGTTATTTTTCTCCATTAATCAACAACTTATGGAGTTTTGTGTTCCTTGCAACAGTTGCTTTCAGCTTGCTCACTGGGGTTATTAATACAATTACTATTTAAATACTTATTTTCAAACACGATAAACAATCTCATTTTATCTAATTACGCAATGATGATTCATCGACATTATAGACATTAGTTTTATTTTCTGTTAATGCCTGATCTTCTGTAAAGCTGCTTTGAAACGATGTGTGTTGTGAAAGGCACTATACAAATAATATTGGCTTGTCCAATGAACGCTGCCTTGCAGCAGCTCATTATAAAATTACGTCTGAGCCTCATTACTTTTTGTTTTGTAGAGGGGTTTTTTATGCGTATATGTAGCCAATTTTCCATTTTAATATGCTGCAATTTAATGCAACCATGACTGCTGTTACCAAGTTATGTATACACTTCTAATGAAAATGGTCTGTTTGAATGTCTTGTGCCGTTCCAATAAAATGTGTATATACGCTGTTTTCTGTGTCATTTAATGCCCTGTGGATTTGAAGTGATGCAGTCTTATTACAATGGACGCATGTTTCTGAAAATTATTATCAGGTCATGGAGCTAGTAACAATGCAGTAAAGGGTTCTAGCATACTTTAATTTGTTTGCAGGAATAAGCTTGCTTAAAACATCTTCAATGAAACCTGCACCTATAGCTCTTTTAAACCAATCGGACTGTACCATCAATATATCATGTTCTAATTTAAAGCTGTCTATATACAAACCTTCCTGTCACACAAAACCAAAGCATAAATGTACTTTTGTGTGACTAACATTTGAGTGAGGGCTGCCTAGTCAAGAAATGACCATGCAATTGCGCGTGCATCTCAAATGATCCGCTCTGGCCGCGTCTAACGCAGGAAGACCGGGTTCCTCCAATAGTATCCAGCTGCAGACCCGCAGCACCACCAGTTTCAGAACCCCAGCGCCAGAACCTGAATTGAGGGGCGGAGCTTACATTCTAAACCGAGTAGCGCCACCTAACGTTTTGGAGAGTAGGCTACACCACCAGTTTCAGAACCCCAGCGCCAGAACCTGAAGTGAGGGGCGGAGCTTACGTTCGAAACCGAGTAGCGCCACCAAACGTTTTGGAGAGTACTTTGCTTTTATTACAAACAAAACATCATACTTTATACATATGTTATAATGATTCTTTAAGGTACAGTACAATAAGCATTTTAAAACATTGATCTTGTGTAATATCATTGTATATAGTTATCCGTTACATTGTATTATGAGAGTTACTTCCTGATCATGATGGTGAAAAAAAATGCTTCAAACTTATGGGCATTTTATATAAAATATACTTTATTTCACAAGAACATGTGCAGCATGCATTTTTCTTTATGTAAAATAAAACATGTCAAAAAACTAAAAAAGAGAGAAAGTTCAGCATAATTTTAAAAGAAACAATACAAATATATACAACAAATGACCAATTCACCCCTAGGCCCATTTTATCATGACAATCCTGTATAAATTAAACTTAAAATGTATCAAATGAGGAATTCACTCTCAGGCCCATTTTGTCCTTACATTCTTGCTAAAATAACTCCATGTCATCCCTGAACACAAAATGAAATAGAAAGGGCTCTCTGGAAGCTTCTGACTGTTCCAGGAGATTGTTGCGGGCCTTTTCCTTGTGGTCTTCATTCATTCGAAATGTCTCTATAAGAGATGAAAGCGCCACACAATAATCTCAACGTAAAAAAAACTCAACTATAAGGTAACATTAACTCACAAACAATGCATATAACAGAGGAACGTGGAACAAACACTTTAACACCTTCACAAGATGTCTTCAAAACGTCACCGCAAGGCTCGTTTACAACTTAATATATGCGATAATTTTTCACAAAATGATGTCAAAAACGTTACACAACTCACCATGCTCTCCTCCATGCTTGTCTCATTGTCAATAACTCCGCCCCTCACTTCAGGTTCTGGCGCTGGGGTTCTGAAACTGGTGGTGCTGCGGGTCTGCAGCTGGATATGTCTCGGTTCCTCTGAGACCGTTACACGCTCTGTACTTCCGGATTATTGCCCGCCTTGAGTGAAGCGTCCTATTTTTCCCCTCTCAAATTTTTCGTTCAGAGGGTGTGTTTTTATCGATGCTTGTTTCGGGGAAGGCGAGCTGTACGTACGCTTTGGTTTGAAAACAACATTTCTTACGTAAAGCGCGCTATTGTTGGATTTGACGCGTTTTAAATGAAACTTGTAAGGTGAGTAAATGTGCCTCACTTGGACAGTCAAAAGAATTGAGAACTAAAGTCGCTATCATAGTTTTGTATATTGTAGCATTCAAAACTCGTTTATTTTATTCGTCTAAAATCTAGCTTTGTTGCGTGGGTGTCACACCACAAAAGAAAATCCGAACGCTGTCGTGTGTCATGGATGTAACAATATCGACTCATGAATGGCGCGTTTAATGTTTCAAATTAAGACCGTTGCTGCAAACGCGTGTTTTATTATATTACTATTGTTTAATCAAAACAAGATGTGCACTGAACAGGTTTGCGTAAGCATTGACTGATGCGCATGGGAGTGGTGGTAGAAAGGGGTGGTGTTTTTTTACTCTTAGTGTCGGAGAATAGTCACGGTGTTTGTATTCAGTTGTAAACGTAAACTCGGACAATTTAAAACCAATCTGAGGGTTTAAAACGCATGGGTTGCAGTGAACGAGTATGGCAAGCCGTTTTATGATGCAAGTTAACATCTGGATCACGTCCGTCTTTTATGGCATCGTGAGGATGTGCATGGTGGATGCAACTATAACGTACTCATTTGAGTGATGCTGTACCGACCTTTTTTGTTTTATTTATATTTTTTATATTTTATAGACACAATGTGATTTTAATGTGATAAACAATAAATGTGAAACTATTTGGCAAATGTCAGAATATTTTTTATTTCATGATTATGACCTTAAATTTGTAAAGAATTTGTGGAACATCAAAGTAAACAGGATTATTAATTTGTTTCTGATTGTGTGAGTTTTAGCTATTGTGTGTTGGTTGAGTCAGTGATCATTTTGATCAGCACTACATCAAATATAGGCCATTTCATCTGGGTTACTAACAGTAGAAATTAAGACAAATGCAGGTTATAACTGGATGTGATCAATAAAAAGCACATCAAAAAGTAAAATCGATTTTGTTTGACCTAGATGCTGTTTTTTCTGAGCACTGATTGAATGTTGCTAACACTGTCATGGTTTTAAATTTGACTAACATTATGCATAATTATTTGGACACCATTTTCTTATTTATAGTTAACAGTTGGAAACGTATTCACTAAAGTAGTAATAATTTTCTGAATCACTAGGTGGTTTATTCGTCTTTAGTTCCTCTATTGCAAAGCTACAATGTAACATAATTTAGATGGAAAGGAGGAGGCGAGAACCGGCTTGACGATATAAATAATATTTTAATGAGAAACTTAAAAGACAAAAACACACATGATGAACATGTCCGTAAACGATCTCTCTCTCCCGCACAATCCTCCTCAGTCGATCTTTATCCTTCTCGGAGGCTAAATTGGCCTGATAAGAATCACGACCCGGCCCCGCCCTCCACCCTGCCACATTCCTCCCTCGTTCTCTCAGGCAGGGTAGCCCCTGGCATGACGTACACCCCCCCCCCCCCACCCTTTCCCTGGGGGAGGGTGTGCCCGAAGCCCCATCTGCAGGCAGGTCATCCCTGTCCACCTGGATGAGGAAGGGGAGGGAAACAAAAATAATAAAAATGGGGGGGTACTTCCTGTAACAGTGTAGTACCCCCCCAAAAAAGACTGTAAAATTGAAACGAGAGGGAAAAGGCCAATGCGGAGCGGCAGTGAGAGAGAGAGGAGAGAGAGATGGAAAAAAAAAAAAAAACACTTACCAGTTCTCCGATACGCCGTAGCTTGTTTCTCGGCCACTCCTCCACCCTCTAATGGACGACATCCGCGCCTCTCCGGGCAGATCGGAGGCAACGCCCCGTTGTGTTCTTGGGGAACAGAAGGGGTCTCCCCCGCCCCTGGCAGCGGTTCTCCTGCTCCAGGTGGTCGGCAGCGAGCCCCTCCCCACTCGTGGTCAGCGGTCTCAGACCCTGCCACGTTTCAGCGGCTGGTAGGGGACTTCTCTGCCCCTGGCAGCGGCCCTGATCGCTCTAGGCGGTCGGTTAGGAGCCCCTTCTCCCCTCGCGGTTGGTGGCCGCGGCTGCTCCGTTGGGGTGGACGGTAGAGGCGAGAACTCTACTACGGCGAATTCCTCCTCCTTTCCGGGTTTCGGCACCAGTGTAATGTAATTTAGATGGAAAGGAGAAGGCGAGAACCGGCTTGACGATGTAAATAACATTTTAATGAGAAAGTTAAAAGACAAACACACACATGACGGACATGTCCGTAAACGATCTCTCTCTCCCGCACAATCCTCCGCAGTCGGTCTTTATCCCTAGAATCACAACCAGGCCCTGCCCTCCGCCCTGCCACATACAACTTAGAACTACTAATTGTTCTACATTTTTAGAGTAGACTAGGTTTCAATAGATGCCACTTCTCTAGTAAAAGAGAAGATAAAAAGAGCATGAGGCAAAAACACTCAACCTAATCCCTTTTCCATCACAGTCTCATATGTTTCCATGCCAACAGTGACATCAGCAGAGTGGAGAGATGTGTGTAAAGAATGGTAGACTCCTCTGCTGTGGTTCTCCATGGTTACTGTCTGCCTCCAGCAAATTGTAAAAGTTATCAGCCACATGATCATTTGACATACACAGTGATAATTAACCGATTCAAGAATATAATAAAAATATATTTTGTAAATAAAAGAATGCACTTTTTTGATCAATATCTGATATACAGTGATTCAGAACTGTACATAGAATGCACTGAAATGGTGTCAAAATGATATACAATGTATGTTGTGGGCTGGTGACTTGGCTACTGTCAATGTGGGTGAATTCATTACATTATTTATGTGCTGTAAAATCTGGCTGTGTGACACTGGCTGTTATGAATGCCATGCTGAAGCTATAGGGCTAATGGTGTGACATAAATTTGTAGGCAAACCCAGAAATTTAATTTGCCATGGGTTCCATTGGGAATTTCCTATAGGTTTATAATAGGCTTTTTCAATTTATGAGTATAATAAGATCTGTGGTAAATATTACTCGAAGATACTTGAACGTTTTGTTTTACAACTTAAATTAGACAGTCATAACTCAAAGATGAATTTTGAAGCCACCATGTTTAAAAAAATGCATGATCCTAAATAAGGACTACAATTACAACAGGCATGTGAGTGTGCATGCCAGATAAAATGAAAAACCTTTGTAGTTCTTATCTAGCGACTTGTTTGCAACATACTTTTTTTTTAAATCACGCCATCTTCAAAATTCACATTTGAAGTATGAATGTGCATGGGTAATTTATGTTGTAGAACAAAACATTCAAGTTTTACTCATAAATCCAAAACTTCCATTATAAAAATCCAGAGGGAACCTATGGCTCAAATTATAATTATGTTCTGGGTTTTTGGGCTACAACCTGAACACCTCTATTGACCTTACATTTCTGCACCTCTTCTACCACCAACACAACTTTGCCTAATGTACAACCAATCAATGCAAATCAAGAGATAATGATAACCATGTTGAACTTGATCTTGCCAGTGGGATTGGTTCATCTCTTTTTACAATAGTGATGTCTGATTTGCAGTGAATCAGTCCTTTTTGTAAACTGAACTGAATTGAAGTTGAGCTGTAACCTGTTTGTTTGATTACAGAGTTAATCACTTACTGAACGGACGTTTACAAGACTCTTTCACAGCAGTGCCATGATTGATTTTTGATGTTTATGAAAATGAGGCTATGAGGGAGACTGTCTCTTTGATGACGTCCACTATAAAGCTGATCCACAACTCGTGTTTTCTGAAGGTTTTTGTCCAGTGAAATATCTTGTAAAGATGTTTATGTTTCATGTTTATGTATTTTGTAAAGATGTTGAGTTAATGTTTCCTTTCAAGGTTTATTTTTTTGCAACGAAAGGTGTGGCATCAAAAAGGTTTACCGAAATAGCTAATGGAAATGCTAATTATCGCTAAAATTTCACAAGTGTAGACATAATATTTTTCCGATTAATTTTAGCACATAAACTCTATGTGGATACTTCAAATGTCATGGAAAACTGTATTGGAAACACTTTTGTCCTGATAATTTGCATTAATGCAAAATATTTTGTCACATGACAGAACTGACACCAATCCTTAGCCTGTGTTAATCATGATGACAAGGTATACATGCTTGAAAGCCAATTTATTGTACGTGAAGCATTACTCACACTGTTATGGATTGGTCTTAACAGCATACCTGCACAGATCCCATACTGCAAACACATCTGCTTCTTGACACTTTCAGGAGTGCCAACACAAATATCTCATATCATGCACCTGTCATCGACAAGATTAATTTAATTGCTGTAGCTATCCGTTTATTTATTAAAGTTGCTGTTCCACGCCATTCAAAATAATAGAGGGCAGTCATGGATTTAGCCCACAATACAAAAAACATATTTTCTATGCACAAAGATATTTTAAATAATAATAATTAAAAATAAATACACAATACTAGCTTCAGTGTGATTGTTAAGCTTATTGTTCCCTGTGTTAAATAAATTACCAAGCAAAAAATGCATTAAATAAAAAAATTCCAAACGAAAAAATATATTGTTAGGCCTAAATAATTGCCTTTTCTTTACACAAACGTAAATTAGCCTTACCCTGTATAGTAGACGAAAAAGGTCGGCTAAATGACAGTCTCAGAATGTTCTACACTTCAAGACAATAAACTATCAGAACTATTTGTTTAATGCTTTTGAACATTTTAAAACTTAAATATTTTAAATCTAACCCTCTACCTCATAATACAGTTGTGATGCAATGCTTTAGAATATGATTGTTCAGAATAGACTATTGAAAATCAGGAATGTATCATATGTTAACCCTGATATTAAACTGCATCAGTTTTTATTAATAGCTATGTACACAGCATATACACATAAATGGATAGTCCTTATACTAAGACCGAAAGTTTCACCCACTACTTGGTGCAGGTTGCCAGCGTAAACAGGGCCATGATGATTTGCTGTCGGGTCGGAACTGGTGCCAACCTGCGATAGGCACAACATCAGGACCAATGTTACAGTCCTATCAGAAGTACAACTGTTCCCTTTTGATTGCATTTCCTCATCTTCTGATCATTTTTATTATTGAAATTAAAATGACAGTAAGCTGACTAATTTCAATGAATTGTCTCTATACTCTCCCCATTTTACAAGGACTTTGGGGGGGTGGGGGGGATTAGGGACATCTGGGAGGTGAAAGGTACACAATTTGTTAAAAAACATTTTTTTAATCCTTTATTTTCTAACTTTTTTATTTCTAGATTTATGAACAATCCTGTACCATCTAATAAGAGATACCAGCCAACAGAATATGAACATGCTGCTAACTGCGCCACACATGCAGTGAGTTATGCATAGCTTGTTTTAATATTAAATATACAGTGTGAGGTGTCTTTTGCCACATACTATAAATATTTGGCTGTAATACCAATAAAACAGATAATACATGTCTTTGATGTCTGACTGTATTTTTTTCTATTCTTTCTCAGCTCTGGATCATTCCCAGTATTGTGGGCGGGGTCTTGTTATACTTTTTATCTGATGACCATTGGGAGGAGATTTCAGCATGGCTTTATGGGGCAGGGCTATCAAGCCTATTCATCATATCCACAGTGTTCCACACAGTCTCCTGGAAAAAGAGTAATCTCCGGTAATGCCTTACATACCAGCCATACTGCATTTGATCATAATTTTTTAAAGGAGTAGAGTCCACACAAAAAATGACATAATTTTCCACTCCCATGTTATTCCAAACCTGTATGACTTTCATTCTTCCTTGGAACATAAAAAGAGATATTAGGTAGAATGTCAGCCTTAGTCATCATTCACCTAAACAATGTGAATGGTGACTGAAACTAAAATTCTGCATATAATGTTTGGTAAACTATTGCCTTATCACTTACATGTGTTCTTGAGAAGTGTGATCTAAACAAGTCATACTTTTTAGATCCGTTGAGCACTGCTTCCACATGTGCGACAGAATGGTGATCTATTTCTTCATCGCTGCATCCTACACGCCTTGGTGAGCGTATGTATTGAGTGAATGTTCCTACCATTGAATTTAGGAAATTAATTTTCACTTAGCTTTATGGATTTAATGAATTTGTGTTTAGAGTGCCAGGAAAAAGATACAGTTAAAAGTTGTGAGTGTGGTGGACATGGTAATAATCTAAAGACCAAGGGTTCAAATGGGCCAATTTCTTTCAGTTTGTTAGCATGAAGATGTGTGAAACTGTTTTTTTTAGCAGAAATACAGATGATATTCTGTTACCTCAGAGTTAAAATATATAGATGTGTTGCAATTTTATACACTTGATTTACAATGTTATGACGTTAAAATATTTTGCCCTTTACTCAAAACTTTGCACTCTTTGCCCACCTGACATATTTAAATAAATACTATTTTAACAGATGTTGATTCAGTGAAATTTTAAAGTGGGAAAGAAAATATTTGATTTTGTTCATTTTTCAATTTCCCTATTTGTTACTTCTTGGGACTTAATTGATTTGGCACACACTTTGATCCAAAGTGAATTAAGGGGATTTCAGCATTTACATTTATTAGTATTAGTGTTACCTAAGAATTAAACCCATGATGGTGGGACTTTTGTAGTTTGATATTCATTATTGTTAATGAAGAATCCAATTGATTTCTGGCAGGCTCACACTGCGGGAGCTTGGTCCATGGGCTGCCCACATGCGTTGGGTTGTCTGGGTGATGGCCTCTGGAGGAACGTCCTACGTATTCTTCTTTCATGAGAGGTATTGATAAATACATTTTATCATTAAAATGGTATATGTTTCTTCAACTTTGGGCACCATGGCAAGTGTCGTTAAAACTTTTTTCACACTCTCACAAATCTTATTTTATTGTCCACTAACAATGTCCAACAGTGTATGTTCATACTTTCCAGGAGATGTGACATTTTTGAAGTCATCAAAAGTCGCACTACATTGTCATTTCAAGTACATCTCAAATTCTGTATTGCGTTTAATAGAATTCAGTAGTGGAAATGACATTACTTAGTGTTTTTTAAATAAAATGGCTGACCTTTCTGTCTGGCTAAGGCTAATGCTATATTGTAGCTAACATTTTATGTATCATAAACACATTCAATTAAATCATATTTTTTTCCCACTTTTTGCGTAATTTGGCAAAATTACAGTTTGATTGGAAATTATACCCAATAAAAATATTCCACTCACAAACTGACATTTACATAAATTTCCTTTGATTTATTCAAACATCACTTGCCTCATGTTTCATCTCAAAACTATTTGAGGCAAGAGTATTTAGTGTGGTAGAAATGATGCCACAGCTGTGGGACAGTTGTAATTTGTTTTAATTTGCTAGAAATAAATTTGATACAATAACCATTTAAAGGTTTTGTGTTAATTTCACTCGTTGTTTAGATTTTTATTATTTTAAAAATCTGTGTTTTTATAATGTATTTTACCATTGAAAGTCTGGGTCTGGAACAAGGCTAAAACAGTACAAATCTGTACAGTATATAAAAGCATTTGAAAATACCAAAAATAAACAACGAAGTCCCGGTAAAAAGTCTCCAAGTCAGTTTTAACCTTCTTACAACAAAAAGGAAAAATCTGAAAATTGTCATTTTTAATAAATGTCAACCTCTTGAACGTGAAATTGCCCGTTACCATTATTTAATGCTTTTCGAAATAACATGAACTAACGGCTAACAGTAGTATATTTAAAATAAATCTGTATAATTCATGTTAGTTCATAATGCCAAATGCATTAACTAATGTTAAAATTTAGAACCTTTTTGCAAAGCTTTTTTAGTCGAGATCAATATGCTTCATGTTTTCTATGTTTTAGGTTTAAAGTTGTAGAGCTGATTTGTTACATAACAATGGGCATTTTTCCAGCCCTTGTCATCCTCTCTATGGTAAGAAAATGTACCCATATATAAACCGGAAACAAAATTACAAACAAGTAGAATCTAATTTCTCTCTTCTATCACTCTGTTTCCTTTATAGGCAGACAGGTCTGGTTTGTGTGAGCTGGTAGCTGGTGGTGGATGTTACATATTAGGCATGGTGTTCTTTAAAAGCGATGGAATAGTTCCCTTTGCTCATGCTATATGGCACATCTTTGTTGCCATGGGAGCAGGCATCCATTACTATGCCATCTGGAAGTACCTGTACACGCCTGTCAATCAACCAACTAGTATGGCCCGGTGACACACACAAGCATACACCCACCCACAAAATCTAAATTACTAAAAATGTTACTACTGTAGAAACAATATGATTTAATTTATAATGAGAGATACAGTTTTTTTTTTTTGTCTGTTCTTTTTGCTAGCCAACAGTTTGACCAATATTTTTAAGACTCATTAATAGGTCTCTAACTAGCACATACAACAAAAATTGCAACTTTTTCAGACTACAGACATTAGTCATGTCATTAGTCAGGTCATTTTTGACCGGATGCTGTGTGTAATCCAAACTGATAGAGGATCCAGAGCACAAGTGTTTCTGGAAAATTCTTTGTACGTATTAAATTAAAGTTTACAGTTTTTTATAGGTACTACTGAGAAAATGTAAAATCACTGCCAGATATTTGTAAAAGTACTGTAGAGACTACAGTTAAAGGGTATTTCTGTAGTATTTTTAAACTTGGGATAAATTCCACTTATGCGACTCCCAATGGGGGGATATTCTTGCTTCTGTCCATAACAGAAAAGGAATAAGTTTATATTACTGTAAACCCCGAACACTAACAAAACTCTAGGCTTTAACTGGCTATAGTTATAGTGTACAGAGTGAAATCACATTTCTGGATGTGTAATATCTTTGGGAACTGCCACAAGTGCTTAATGACAATGTCCAGGCAAGTCTTTGCCCAGACAGCTTGTCTGATTTCATGGCTTGAATAATAGGATCATCGTATTTCAAACCAAACCATATTAAACTGGTCTTGATTGAGTATAAGGAGACTTGTGTTGGACTTTCAACAAATGCCCATTTTAATGTGTTCAAAAAGTGTTTTTCTCTATCCTACCGCTATGCGTTAAATGGGCGATTGTAAAATTGCTCTATCACAGTACTGTGCAAACATTTTAGGCACTTGTGAAAAAGAGTTTTGATTTATCAATTAACGTCATACAAAGTGCAATAAACATAAATAAAAGCTAAAATAATATTTTGTGTGACCACCCTTGTCATCAAAACAGCACCAATTCTCTTGGGTACACCTGGACACAGTTTTTTAAGGTTCTGGGCAGATAGGATGTTTCAAGCATCTTGGATAATTCGCCACAGAACTTCTATGTGTTTAGGCTGTCTCAATTGGGGGTCTCTGTGGGGGCCCAGGCCATCTGCTGCAGGGCTCCCTGTTCCTCTATTCTATTCTATAAAATCTCAAATCTATATTTTCTATTAACACACTAAAGCAGAAGATAAAAATAACCATGTAAAGACAAATGTTTTTGTGAAAAATCTTATGTGCCTAAGACTTATGCACAGTACTGTATGTTATGGGTTAAAAAACCATAAAAAGATCCACTAAAATTGTCAGCAATTTGACTTCATCATTAAATTGTTTTGCGAACTTGAGTAGAAATAAAATGTTGACAGAATACTGATCACGTCTACACTTATGAAAAACCTCCAAAAGTCATTAAAGGACAAGTCCACTCAAAAATAAAAAGTATGTTATCATTAACTCACCTGCATATCATTCCAGACCCATGTTTTTGTCCAGCCTGATCTCATCTCACTTTACTTCTACCGTGGTTTTTGCAAAGTGAAATTATGTGTTTCAGAACATGGTTTGCTGCAGTTTCCCAGTTAAATGTCCAGCGGGGGGTGCCAAAACCAAGTGAAATGGTGTTGTAATTGGAGGTTTTAATGAGTAAAACTAAAACTTTGAGCTAAACCTAACCAATAGTGTTCTTAAAGCAACTGAGTGGTAAACAAAACAGGCATCCTTACCCTAAAGCAACACCTGAACCTAATCGATAGGGTTCTATAAATGCAAATGCAACATGAAAAGGACATTTTCTGAAGCAACTACTCCAATTCGCGTTGCCTCTGAGACTTCCATCTCACGTGTCAGCTTGCGTGTTTGACTGGTCTAGATCTGCTGACTTTTAAGCTCTATCAGGGGAGCTACTGCGGAAACAAGCATATACAGTACAAGCACTAAAATGTATCATTTTTAAATGATAGATTATAGTATTTTGATATCATAACATATCATAGTGTCAGTAATAGTGTCAAAAATACGAGTTTATATAGTCATTATCAGCTGTTACACTCATGATTTGTGTGAAATTGAATAAAACAGTTGTTGTAGAGCTTCTAATTTTAATTTCACCAGGAAAATTATAAAACATAGAAAGAGGCATGTAAAAGTCAGTTTTCAAAAATGTAGTTATGGTAAAATTAATTCTAGGAGACTAGGTTGTTTTTCTCTGTGTAACACAAAATTGGATGTTTAGCAGAATGTCCAGTCTGTTCTTTTACACTGAATAAAAGTGGATGAGCACTGTGGCTGTTGAGCTTCAAAAAAGAAACACAAATGAATATATCTCCATTTGTGTTCCAAAGAAAATGGGTTTGGAATGACAAAAGCGTGAGTATATGATATTTTCATTTTAATACTGTCACTTAATGTTGGTGGAAACCTACTGTGGGAGAGCTATAATCGGCATTAGTTGTAGTACCATTTCAGCTTCATCATTGTTTACCACTCTTCATGACTAAAAGTTTGTCCATTAGCCATCTGTTATTGGACCGATCAGCCAAAGCTTTTGCTCTCAGGGTTACCTCACTTGCCGGTTCCATTAACATTTCTTAAACATTCCATTTTTGTTGTGCTCTCTCAGGCCATACATATTTCAATAACTGTTTAACTATTAAATGCAGTTAACTTGTATTTTGTCAACAATAACAAAAGCTCTGTGATCAGGGCAAAGAGTTGATCAGGTCAAGGTTATTGTCTGAAGTTTCTAAACTAACATACATTAAACAAGTATTTCAATTTGTATGGCCTTCATATAAGAATAACAAACTCTTCATGGTAACTGGACCTAATGTATCAACATTTTCTTAATGTGTATTTATTATTGCTTTACATTTAAAATGAACTAACATTTAATGTATTATGAATAGAGAGTGTGTCTGATCAATAGCGGTTTCAAGTATCATGTAATCCATGTGTACACACAAACATACAGTATGTACAGTACATAGTCACAAATGTGCAATAATGTTGATATTTTGTTGATATTTAGGATAATTTCACTTGGCATATGGATATGACGAACACTTTGTAGATTTAGTGATTTTTTTTATATTTAAGTACTTTTTAATATTAATTATTTACACCAGATTATAATTGGTAGACAGATTTCTGATATAATAAGGTTAAATATAGAACAAGAAGCATACAGTATTTGATTTTAAGTTTGATTTTAAAATGTATTTAGTGTATCATTCAATTGTTAAAGGAATATTCTGGGTTCAATACAAGATAAGCTCAGTCAACAGCATTTGTCGCATTATGTTGATTACCACAAAAATTCATTTCGTCTCGTTCCTCCTTTTCTTTAAAAAAGCAAAAATGGATGTTACAGTGAGGCAATTAAAATGGAAGTGAATGGAGCCAATTTGTTGAGGGTTGAAAGGCAGAAATGTGAACCTTGTAATTTGATAAAAGCACTTACATTCAGCCAGGTCTCCTAAGCAAATTGGCCCAGTTGCTAGGGAGGGTAGAGTAACATATGGTAACCTCCTCGTGGTCGCGATTAGTGGTTCTCGCTTTCAATGGGCCATGTGGTAAGTTGTATGTGGATCACGAAGAGTAGCATGAGCCTTCACATGCAGAGTCTCCGCGGTGACATGCACAACGAGCCACGTGATAAAATGCATGGATAGAAGCGGAGGCAACTGAGACTTGTCCTTCGCCACCCGGATTGAGATGAGTAACAGCGCCACCAGGAGGACCTACTAAGTAGTGGGAATTGGGCATTCTAAATTGGGAGAAATGCGGATAAAAGGGGATTTTACATACTATAACCTCGATTATTGTTTGAGTCGAAATATTATTTTCTGGCTATCAATATTATGCCACATATGCTGTTGACTGAGTTTACCTCATATTGAACCTGGAATATTTCTTTAAGACATTCTAAGTGGAAAGGAAATTAGATTTTTTTCCCTCATGCAAACAGTGTATTGGACAGAATGTCCAGTTTTTGGTAAGAGACATATTCAAAGATTTAAAAAGCATGTGTCACTAAGTTTTCTAGAGATTTAGTGTTGCAGCACTGTCAGGGACACATTTTCCGCCCTTAAAAGGCTTCTGATAATAGGAAGGGCTGCTTGCATTATCACTGTTAAGTCAAGACAATATATTGTGTGCTTGCTGGACCAAATTTAATGAGGTTTTAGATTGAACTCATCTTTAGAAATTGCTTCTGCCCTTAATTTGTTTTTATGCAAACACTGTTCTTTGATCAGAACCCATGATACAACTTTCTATAGACGCTGAACCAGTAATGTGTTATATCATTGCTGTGAAGATGATTAACTACAATATTTTCATGTGCAATACTTCAAAATTCATACATTGAACACAAATCTAGAATAATTGTGATGTATTAAACAATTTTTTTTTTAAATAATTACAAATTATTTTAACTACTTTTTTATCTGTACACATTTCAATTTCATAAGAAAATTCCATCAAATTTAACTGAGTAATCTTAAACAAAATAAAATAAAGAATAACCCTAAAATATTAAGATCATTTTTATTTAGTTAAAAATTACACAATTCAATTGGAAGCGAGTTTGTTATTAAATTGAAATGTGTCAATCATAAAACAAATGACTATTATGACTATATGAATATTTTTTGAGTGCATTAAGCATTAAGTATTGAGACTATTTTTTATTTGTAGACTGCTTTTTTTCTCTTTATCTTTGTTTGGTGCATTCTTGTTCTTGACAAATGTGTTTACTTGTTACTGTCTTTAACCCAGTTGCTGCATTATGAATGGGAAGTTCCTCCTGGTAAAGTTTACACTCCATGATACAGCTTTTACTGCCACTCAGCCTGAAGTTAATGTAAATGTAGATTTTTCTATTGACCTTGAATTTAGTATAACCACAGAATATATTGAAACTCATATGATGCTAAGGATTTGTTGGTTTTTCAGTGGCAAGGATGCACACTAAATAACTGTGAATGTACTGTAATTACACTGATCAGCCACAACATTAAAACCACCTGCCTAATATTGTGTAGGTCCCCCACGTGCTGCCAAAACAGTGCCAACCCACATCTCAGAATAGCATTCTGAGATTATATTCTTCTGACCACAATTGTACAGAGCGGTAACCTGAGTTAACATAGACTATGTCAGTTGGAACCAATCTGGCCATTCTCTGTTGATCTCTTTCACCAACAAGGAATTTCCATCCACAGAACTGCTCCGAATGCTATTCTGAGATGCGGGTTGATGATGTTTTGGCAACACGAGGGGGACCTACACACTATTATGCTAAACTTTACTGTCTACAATCCTTGATGTTGGACGATTTTATGAGAAACTCTCACATTTGATTAAAAAACTAATTTAACTCATTCTAATCTAAAAGCATCTTCTCTAGATCTAAATTCAGTATGAAACTGGTTGAAACTGAGTCCACTTGAAATGTAACCCTGACCTCATTGTAAATATCATTTGTGCCTTTTCTTGTTTGGGTGTGTTTCAGAACAGTTCATTGCTTTGCATAGTTAGTTGTTTTGCTGATTTACTCAGCATAAAAATGTGTCTTTTGTACCTTTCACGTGAAGGTATTTGTGATTGTGATTTTGCTACAATGTTTGTATCGCCCTGATTTTTGTATTTTACAAGACTATTGTAATACCAATGCTTGTCATTCAGGAAACTTCCTGTTTGTGGGTTGACCAATAAATACTCAATCATGTAAAGGTTATACATGATTAACAACCTGATTATTTATTCATTTATTTCCTGCAGGACAGTTTCTACATTTAATATTGCTAAAAAATATATATTACAATTATTTGAATAGATAATTTTATATATCAAATTTAAATATCAAACTTTTACATCATTTTGATGGACAGCAATCTACACAAAAAATAATTTTAAGATTTTTGTATTTTAATTTCATAACAAATATTCAAAAATTAAGTAAGAGTTAAAAAGTTAAGAGTAATCTTTAACCAAATCAAATTAAAATAAAAAACATTATTTGTAAGATATTTTATTAATTAAAATGAATTCAAGTTTACACAATTCAAGTTCATTTAAATTTGTTTTGAAATTGAAATGCATAAATCTTAAAAATAGGCTACACATTTTTTTTTTGTGTAAGAAAAAATCTTAGATTACAGTTACAGTTAAATGTCATGTCATCAATGGAAATGATAACATAAAAACACAACTATTCATCTGTACTAAATGTTTTAATAAAAGAGACTGAAGCTCCACCTCCACACCACCAGATGCCGCCCACACTTGAATTCTATTTTGGTTTTACTTCATTATTGCCACTTGTTGATTATTTATAATATATAGTAATACAATAGTAATAATATAGTTATTTGGTAATTTTAAATAATTTATCTTTGCTCTAGTTACAGGCTCAATAGACTAAAAAATTTGATTTAACAGCTAAATAAAACACACACACACACACACACACACACACACACACATATATATATATATATATATATATATATATATATATATATATATATATATATATATATATATACATACACTGATCAGCCACAACATTAAAACCACCTGCATAATATCTTATAGGTCCTCCTCGTGCTGTCAAAACAGCTCTTACCTGTCAAGGCATGTACTCCACAAGACCTCTGAAGATGTCCTGTGGTATCTGGCACCAAGACATTAGTAGCAAATCCTTTAAGTCCTGTAAATTGTGAGGTGGGGCCTCCAAGAGATGGCAGCAGGATACACCATGAGAATAAGGCAGGCCGGTGGAGGCAGTGTGACGCTATGGGCAATGTTCTACTTGAAAACCTTGGGTCCTGGCATTCATGTGGATGTTACTTTGACAGGTACCACCTACCTAACAATTGTTGCAGACCACCCCTTCATGTCAATGTTATTCCCTGATGGCAGTGGCCCCTTTCAACATAATGCACCCTGCCACACTGCAAGAATTGTTCAGGAATTGTTTGAGAAACATGACAAAGAGTTCAAGGTGTTGATTTGGACTCCAAATTCCCCAGATCTCAATCCGATTGAGCATCTATGGGATCTGATGGACCAACAAGTCCAACAGGTAAACAATGCACACACACAGCTGTCGACATGATCTACAAGAAAAAAATGATTCATCAGACCAGGGCACCTTCTTCTATTGCTACATGGTCCAGTTCTGACACTCACATGCCCATTGTAGGCGCTTTCGGGGATGGACAGAGGTCAGCATGGGCCCTCTGACTGGTCTGTGCAGCCCCATACACAGCAAGCTGCTATGCACTTTTCTGACATTGTTCTATTATGGCCAGCATTAAGTTTTTCAGCAATTTGTGCCACAGTAGCTCTTCTGTGGGATCCGACCAGACGGGCTAGCCTTCGCTTCCCACTTACATCAATGAGTCTTGGGCGCCCATGAACCTGTTGCCGTTTCGCCGGTTGTACTTCCTTGGACCACTTTTGACCACTGCATATGGCAACACCCCACAAGACCTGCCGTTTTGGAGATGCTCTGACCCAGTCTTCTAGCCATCACATTTTAGCCCTTGTCAAAGTCGCTCAGATCCTTACGCTTGCCAATTTTGTCTGCTCCCAACACACGGAATTCAAGAACTGACTGTTCACTTGCTGCCTAATATATCCCATCCCTTGACAGGTGCCATTGTAATGAGATAATAAATGCTATTCACTTCACCTGTTAGTGTAGTACCCTCACCGCCTGGTAAGGGGAGATTGAAAAGTGAACAAAGACTCAAAACACGGAGCTGCTGCAACATCATCAGAGTCTCTGTATTGTCTGAGCTTAATGCAAATATTTCTGCATTCTCATTTATCAATGAACGTATAACAGCAGATTGTCTAAATAGATAAAGTCACAATATACAGAAAAATACACATTTACTCACATACAGCTTCTCATCAGGTACTGTTTCCACAAATTAAACAAATAATTTCAATATACACTATATTACAATGCACATTAATAATGTACATATATTCTGATGAACCAACACATTCCTTCTTTAAAGCACTAACTTCTAATTCTTAACTGTTAAATTAGTTATCAAAAGTACAAATACTATTGTATAAATGTACTCAACTTTCACAATTTCTGTAACCGCATGGTCTTAGCCATCAATTTAGCATTCACCAGTTGTACACGTGATACACTCATGGTTAACTTGAACCGAACTTTTAGACATTTTTAACGAACAATTTAATACACTTCACAGAATGACATTCAATTTATTTTTTAATGACAACATCATATTCTGATAACACTAATTGTTATTTATTTTCTTTTCTATTTTTCTTTATATATTTTTGTAACCACCACATTAGTAGTTTTAATTATATATATATATATATATATATATATATATATATATATATATATATATATATATATATTATTAATATTAATAATATTATTATTTTAAGAAAACATGCATATTTTTTCCGAAAAGATGCAACTAAGAATGTAATTTTAATCGGATGATTCCTCCCTAGTGCAGAAATACGAGAGGGCTATTAGTTCCCGGTTCGTGTTTCTCCGGGAGCAGTCGGCTCAGGGAATGCAGATCCCGAAGCATGCAAACTACAGTGTGGCCAGTGGAGACGGGCAAATAAAAGAAGGGAAAATGGATAAACAGCTCTGACGACTGCCCAAGAGTGGCGGTAAAATAATAATAATAATAAGAATAAAACAAAACAGCACTGTGGATGTCTAACAACATTTTTCGACAGTTTATGGATTTGACACAATGGGGAATACAGCTGGAAATAACTGGCAGAGCATACCGGAATTAGCCCCGTTACTGCATTAAGCGTGAGTATAACCTTATAAACACAAATATGTTAGTTTTGGGGAAAAGCACTTGACTAAAGTATATTCGAGGAGGAGCCTCTACAATAATGTGTCTGACACCTCACTATTTCTGTACAGGTAGACATTAATGTCGCATTCCATGACAGTGACTAGGTGGACCTAAAACTGTATCCCACCGGCCCACATAGCTAGTTTAACATATCCACAAGCAAAAATACTGGCAAATGTCAATAATAAGGGTCAAGCGAACGGCTTGTGTGGGATCAGCGCTCTGAGACTGGCTGGCGGAGCCGTGTTAAGGCGCACAAGCGGATTAAGACACGTGAGCAGGTGCCTTTGTTGGCTCGCGCCGTTGCTAGTGGAAACCCGCAGTAGCTCTACGCGCGAGAGGAGACGCTTGTAATGACTCCAAATGAGCACTACTTCATCACGGGGGTGAATAAAACGTGTCTGACAGGTAAGAACTATTTTGCAACCTTGTGTCTGGCGTTTTTGTATGTATTTTCTAAAGCAAAAATACGAAACTTTGTTTGTCCAAACACGATCATTAGCTTATTGGTCGTCATTAAAGTGCTGTAACCCGTTGTTGTGTGAAAATTATTCTGAACGTTAAATCATTTAATTCACTCTAACTTTAATTTGAACATAACGGTTTATTTCAATAATTTGGCGCTCAATACAACGATGTGAGGGAGCCAATTGCAATTTCAGATGAAGGCTACACTGTACCTGTAGGGTTAGGCTATAGATAATATAAATAAATCACAGCATTCAGTTTGTGAATAAGCTTCACGAGCTTACAGTGAACATTTCAAGCTCGAGCAGATGGTCTCCATTCAGACTGCGCAGGCGCCTTGTAGTGGGGATTTTAGCTGATGCATTCTCATTCTCTCTCTCTCTTTCTCTCTTTCTCACACACACACACACACACACACACACACACACACACACACACACACACTAGATGTTTGCAGCAGTGGAAACTATGGAAACACTCTCTCTCTTACACACACACACACACACACACACATACACACACACACACACACACACACACACACACACTAGATGTTTGCAGCAGTGGAAACACTCTCTGCAGTGTCTCTGTCTGTCTGTCTGTCTGTCTATCTATCTATATATCTATATATTGGATTGATCACACAACGAGCAAATTAATCCTGAATTTTCTGAATTATCAGTTGGTTATATTATTAAAAAATGTATGTAACCAAGTGAAGTTAAATTAACTGAGTTATATCTTAATGTATTTGTGTTGGGACAACATGCATATTTTTTGTTTGGTGTGGCTAACTGAAACGGGCAGGGGATTTCTAATTCCCAGCCTGCTTTGCATGTAGGGTGGCACGCAGTCACGTGATTATTCTAATCAAAGTTAGCCAAGGATATGGTTTATAAAACCAATAAAATCACACCGTGTTATTTTAAGTACATGGTTTGATTAAACTATCCAATCACAATCCCAATAGACATCAATAGACATCCAGTCCAATCAACTGATTGAAGAGTCATTTTGAAAGAGCAAATGTCGTGGAATATCGCGATGAATCTCTCTAAGTTGTAAGAAAACTCTCGGAGTCTTGAGTTCCAGATGCCAAAGTTGTAGTTTATTGAACACCAACAAACATGAGACCGGACAGCTGTCCGTTCTGACTGTCTTAGTCCAAAACCTCCTCTTCTATACAGTTTGTTATCTGGCATTACCTCATTTCTGTGCCCCTTTGTTATTTTTGTAACCAATGGATACTATTTGCCACCATTATCTCACAGAGCCTTTTGATATCTTTTTACTGGTAGAAACTTGGCTTTTGTCTATCTTCAAGGTCCTTAGTCTCATTATTTTGTTACAGCTGGGTGCTCTTTGTGGCCTCAGCAGCATCAACACTTTTAGTAACCTCATATGCTCTCTCCTGGGTCACACAAAGGCCAGAAAACTCATATAAGTATTTTCATATATAAGAAACATACTAGAATATTGAAAAATATACTATATATTCCCACCTCTGAGACTTAAAAAAGTCTCACACTCTATTTCCCTCAAACCAGAGTGCAGTCACACAAGCTAGCCTGTCCCATTTCATCATGTAGCCAAAGTAGGCCACTCAGTCCACTATCCAATGCCATTTTTATGGGGCTGCACTCTGCAGAACTTGGGACCAAACCTCTCCATCCACACTTAACTAGGAAGGAGTAAAAGATCCCAGTCCTCTAGCTATCACTGTTCCTGGGGGTGGGTGACAGAAATCAACTCATTTGTAATAAGCATGTGCATGCAAATGTGAAGCCTTATGTGATGTAGAGTACAATTGATTATCCATTGAGTAGAAGATATATATATATATATATATATATATGCTTTAACAAAACACTATTAAAAGTAACATAGTAATATTTATCCTTCGTTGCCAGAGGAACTCACAGACAATTCCGGTAGCCTGAGCGCTATCTGGTGGTGTGTTGGAGCAGACAGCGGGTTTTTAAACCACCAGTTGAGTCTATTTGCTCTTGCAGCCAAGCACTGAGGTGCTCGTCGCTCCTGTCTTCAAATATAGCTCTTATATGTCTTCTCTTGGCAATAACTTCACATATACATTATATGGAACCATAATCATCAAAAATGCTACTTCTATTTGGTTAGATACAGTGTACTAAAGATATACTTCACCAATAAGTAATAAGAAATTGGTTACATTGATAATAGGGAATATGTCAAAAATAACAAACAAAACACCCTCTAACTCCTTTCTTGAGATGCTACCTATTTTGTTATGTAAAATGAAAGTACAATAGTCTTGCTGTCTCCCTTACTATCAAAAAACATGAGAAAAGTGTTCAAAAATAAAATTCCCCTTACATTGTTATTTTCTTGATTGCTTCTCAGTAAATCTCATCAAGTTCATCCAATCCTGGCCCAATGGTATATTGTCTGGTTGCAACACTTGTTTGCGTTGTCATCATTGATACGGCTACCATTTGCTTAGCCTCCGTTCTAGTCATAATTGATCTCAGAATGGGTATAATACAACATAACAATAATGCAAATAGGGTCAGTCCCATAACTACTATTATACCTATTTTCATTAGCCCCAACTTCCATGAACCAAAAAGATCATCAAACCATTACCCAAACCGCTGATCTCTCCCTACATTAGATTTAACTTCCTTTCTCAGGTCATGCAGTTTCCTCATCGCCTGGGTAAAAGTTCCTTCTGGGGATGTATTATTTGGTATGTATGTATATACAGCAATCTAAATCTAAACCTAATCACATTATTATTAAAAAACATTTCATCATCTAAATGCCATATTACTGCACAATTGCCCTTAAATTGTCCTACATTCGTTTTTCCTTTAGTTTTGTTAAAGCATTCATACTCCACTTGACAATTTATTTTATATGATAATGTGCTTTCTTTTTCTCATTATCCACACGTATATGTCTAATTTTCTGCCTTCATCTCCCCACCCTATCATCTTATAATATTTATCATATTCGGATGACCCAAGAATGCCAAACATTCTGCTGGGCAGTACACTGTTCTCCCTGTTTTACCACAATTTTTTGGCATAATACTCAGCGCAATGCTTATAATCATACTGATTTGGGACTACTACAAATTTTTTCAATGGAGTGGGTGAGCACATTACACAGTTTGTCATTTTTGCTTGCTTAGCTGTATATCTGGCCCATTTATACCAGTCATTTTGATTTGCATATTGTAATAGTTCCTCTGTTCCTGCTGACTCTATGGGTTCCATATCATTTTCTAAATTTATTTGCTTTTTCAGTCTTTGGGTGATTATTTTGACAGGTGTCTTTTGAGGCCGATTCTTCGGTTTGTTCTGCTTAGCCAAATTGCTTATCCAGATTCTTTGCTTTTCGGGTTCACCTTTGTTTAGTGATCCAGGCGTTCAGCTTCTTTCTGATTTCTCGTGCTATGTTATCTAGTCTCTGCTCATTCGGGAATAACATTGAAGGTCTGAGATGTCAATTGTAGGAAATTCATCATACCATAGTCGTTGTGACAGTCCTTCACCTGGAGAGTCTGGGCCTTCCTTGATCGCCTGTCCGGTAGGCCCTGTATAGGAGGCAATACCTGTCCCAAATATGTTAGTAACAGCATCATCAACACTAATACCTCCTTGAGCTTCCATTCTTTCTCCATGTGCCACAACTCTTCCTCGAACAACTGCGCTTGTTGGCCTGTTTCATTTCCTTCAGTTGCTTCTGAATCTGTTTCAGCAGGACGATCACTTTCTTCTTGTCTTTCTCCTTCTTCACCTTCTTGGTCCTGTTCCTCTGTGACATATACTTCCGTCTCAATTTCTATGCTTTCCTGCTCTACTGCGGCACTTCAATCCCTTTTTCTGCCGCAACGTGCTCTTCCCCTACTTTCGCTTGTCCTTCTACTTCCTCTTCTCTTTCCTCAGATTCTGTAGCGGGTTCCTGCTGATCCTCTTCTTCCTCGGGTTCTTAGTTTTGTGCTTGCTGCTCTTCTTTGTCTGAATCTTGCCTCGTGTTCATCGTTGGGAAGTCCATATTCATAGTTTCTTCAATACAGTCCGTCAAGTGCTCTGTACTTTCTTAATTCACATTCTGGAGTATTTTGTTTTAGGTCAGCTTCATTGAAAAGGCCATCCAAGATCCCCAAGGCTGATTGTAGGGAACCCACTCTGCAGTATGCTTTCTTAGAATTGTACATCTGGTGATCCTGGTCCTTCTTGGGACGTTTCTCTAGTAGGCCCCATCATTGGGGGCAACACTTGTCCCAAGTATGTCAGTAATAACATCCATATTAATATGTCTTTCTTATTCATTGGTATTGTAGGCCGCAATTGTTTTCTACCTTCTCTCCTTCAGCTGGTCATCCTGTCCTAACTTGCTTCAATGATGGCAACAGCATGACTATTTCATTTTATATGCATAAAGAACACTGTAATCACCTCATATGGTTACATGTTTTATATTAACTAACAATCATTACTTTCTGCATTCATTTGATTAATATATTAAATGATTTCCCTTATTAGAGTCATTTGCTACACACACATTTGTTGCATCTCATTTCTAGCACTAAATAACACATGGGTCCTCTGCCTCCTCCAGGCAGGAGCCGGGCATAGCCTGACTTTGTTCCAATTAAAAACATTAGATCATCCCTTTAGTATCTATACACAACATTTTTCATGGTCATTCACAGAAAGGGTAATTCACAAAAAGGCTATAATTCTCCACAGAGGAGGTAAACTACCACAGGTGTTCCTTATCTTAAAACTCCCTACTCATTCACTTATCACATACATTTCATTTCCTCCTGTTTCCCAAGGACTCTCAATGTCTGTATCACATTAATTAATTTTCCCTGCAAGCTAAGCTGTTTTTCATAGTTTCAGACTATATCAGAGTAATTCAGAATATTAAATCAATAAAAGAATGATCAAATATTTAACATATTATTGGAGGAATCAATTTCCTCCCAGTTTGGTCTTTCTGTTGCATTGGGCCATTTACATTGATCAGTACTTCATCTGTTTTTTTTACATAATTATTTAATCAGTGGTAACACACAATATAATATTATTCCCCTCTCAAGAATTGTTGTTTCAATTATTATACCAATTGTAGCCAACCCTGCACCCTATTTCTTAATTAATTCCATTTATATTGTTACAAACAAACAAGACAAGCAATCTTAATCTTTAGTTACCACCATGTATCTTTTCCATTCTTCATTAATTTTACAATGTACATGAGTTCAATTAAAGCATAAGTAAAGGTAATAAATCATCTTCCAGTCTAAATTCATTATCATACAAACATTCCCATGTTTGTTTAATACTTCTATATAAAGTCAAGCACTCCTTTGTCTGCAACGGTTCTCAAAACTTTACCCCAAAAACCAATCTATAAATAATCCTCTACACAGGGTATGATCCCCTGACAACACAGTGACAGAATGCTTGGTATTTAACACTGTGATAAGTTATTTTAGTAAAGCGGTTATTAAAATGCAGCATTTATCCACCCCTTAAAACCCTTTCAAACCTTCTTGGGCGGTGACGCCATTGTCAAGTCTTAACCGTCATTGGGTCGTCACCTCTTGCCCCTGGTCTTGATACTGCTCAGTCCTCAATCTGTAATAATTTGGTATCAGTAAACAGATATTTTCTTTTTCAGGGAGTATCACCAGAGAACCGACACAACCAATGGAACATCTACAAATGCTTAAATATGGAGACAATCCAAAACATGGTTAAATTCAAAAAAGCATTATTAAAAATTCATCAATCTATTAAAATTGTCCAAAGTAAAAGTAAAATATGCTAAAATTGAACTCATTTAAAGATCATTCATTTCCATTCAGGTTTTATTTCTGCTACTTTAGCAAATGTTACACAAAACTATGTGGGGACTAACATCAGAACAAAGCCTCTCAAGCTTCTAGGAAGCTTAATTAAAAACATCACATCAATTAAATAATAGTCTCTAGATAGTTTTTGAACCTACATTTATTCTTTCAGATGAATTTTCAACTTAATCTCTTTTCTTTAGTATAAACCCTTAACTTTAGATTGCCCTCTTAATATATCAAATCTTTAATCATTGATGAGGAGAGCTGTTTGAACTCCTTCATATCACTCTATCTAACATTATTGTCAAGGCACATCATTTTACATATAAAAATAAAATCAAACCAAAATAAAATGAAATAAAACACTTATGAATATTTCTTCAAATTCTGCTCTTTTGTTTCTGTTTCAAGCAGACACTTATCAATTTTAGACTGAGAGTGAGGAGTGGGGCATTACACTGTTTCACAATAATACATTTAATTTATTCTTCAACAGTAAAAATAGTGATATTTATAATAACTGATTATATTAACTGCTTTCAAACGTTCTCATCTCACACCATTTATCATCAAAAACTACTCTCATCTTACTTTTTTCTGTCCATTCAAACAACATACAAATAACCTTCTAATCTTTAATAAAACAGAACACAATGTCTTTTTCGACATTCTCTATATAATCAATACAACTTATGTTTAGCCTTCTGTTCATGCAGAGCTTTACATTTACAACACCTATCTTATTATTAATATATTATAATCCCTTTTTATTATTAAGTAATAATTTATTATTACTACTTTCTCCATTTCTTACACTTTCTCAGGTGAAGGAACTTCCATTCTATCTAATAAAATAATATAAATCAAGTTTTTAAACTAACAGAAAAGTAAAAGATTAAACAGAATAAAGTCTTAAAGACAAACATATCTAAAAACATATCTCTTTTCTTGTGTTTTGAAATAATTGCTCAGTAAGATACACTACATTACTTTTAATTTCTCATGACTCTTACATTATTTATTTATTTATTTTTTATCCAAATGTTTCATCATCTTTTAACATTTATCACTATTATACCTCTAAAATTACACTTTCATGTATTAACTATGGCAAACTAAAATAGTAGTAATAGAAATAGACACTCAATCAGCACTTTATAGCACACACTAAGCTCCTTTTTTTTTTCTTTATTATGAGGGTACTCTCTGGAAAATTTGGGGAGTAACCAATCCAATAGGTAACTCTATAACTTTGCCATATGTTTGTAATATTTACTCTTCAAATCAATAAATCAGTGGTTAGCTGCTGGATTTAAATTTAGACCCTCAGAACAATTTAGACACGGGCATTGAACCCATTGATGGCATTCTGGAAAATCATAAAGTGATCGTATAAGACTGAAATGAACTTTTCCAGAGAAATTTTAATCCACATTATAAATGGCAAATCAATAATGATTACCAGCAGTAATGAGCGCAGGAAGATCAATCAGAACAATCACATCATTTTCAGTCTTCTTTGTGTCCGGATTTCCTCCTGCAGCATTAGTAACTTCTATAAAATCATCTTTCTCAGCCGTCTGCAATGGTGAGAAACTAGTTCCAGAATGAGTTAGTGAAACAACACACATAATAATAACAAAAGAAACACAGAATAGACACATGAATATGAACTTATTAACGTTCATATATGAGGAAGTTATGATGTTCAATTTAATCTTAACCTTTCTCCATGGGCTTCACCTGCCCCAAAGACTAATTTTTAAATGATCCAAATCATTCTTAAATTTATTTTCCTTTAATTTTAGTCTCAAATGCAGCTTCTCAGTGTATCCACGATCAACCAAGACCTATACCAAACAAAAAATAAATAAAATAAAAATAAAATAGCTATCGATCTGCTTTCTATCTTTTTCTAAAGTCGGGGCCCCTTTCTGTCTGTCTGAAGACATCTAGAGAGGCCTGTTTCCCCTCAAAGTCATCCTCAATGCCTTCATCAGACAGTTCCTAACAAAAATAAAAAATCTCTGCCTATAACGCTGCACTCACATTTAAATTGTTCTCCAGACATTTTTAAAATCATAGAAAATTCAAAAACAACTTTTTTGTGTTTAATTTAATAATGTTAAAATAGTATTCTCTCATAAACTGGACCAGACAGAACATAAAATGGACACATGAATGTGAAGTTTTCACATTTAAGGTTTAACTGCATAAGATACAAAATAATAATTTTCTTATTTTATCATATCTTTGGTCCTCTTTTGCCATTTGCTTTAATATAACAACACTTATCTTAAATACAACCTTGGTTTAAAATACAATTACTTATTTGACTTTAGTTTAGCGTAATACACTCGACTCAAAGCTTTATTGTTTGTCTAGATAATGTGATTTCCCAAATGCAATTCAATCACTTTAAAGTTATCACTTTTTTATAATCTAAATATTCTTACTCATCACTTTGATATAAAAGGAGTTATGATCTGACACATGTCCATTCAACAGCTCTCAGTTTAGTTAATCTTATATCAGGCTTCATTCATGGCATGAAAAGAACAGCCCAGTAATAAACATTGTCCAGTCCGCTAAGAGTTAACTTTTTGATTTCATGCACATTTTTGTTTTAAAGCTATTTGTTTGTTTATACTGTATTATATTTATCCTTATACATACATATACATATACATACACACATTTACACAGACATACAAATATAATTTTTATCATTGGTTTTAATTCTACAATCATAATATTTATTAAGTGCCCTCTTTGTTTTTAATCATCAGATCTCTTCTGCCTCTTATATTGATGAAAATAGTCTAAATAGATTTTCTTTTATGTAAATTGCATACATACTCCTCATTAGTTATGCAGCAAAGGATCAACCTCTCTATCTGGATGGATATTTATAGGGCTCATATAACATACACTTCCATACGCAATCACACTTCAGTCATACTTCCCATACTTTAAAACACAGATTCTCTCACAGACACAGAACCTTTCACACTTTTTACAAACACAAGGCCTTTATAAACACAGAGCTCTCAAAAAATACTATACTAAAACAAACCTATTACTTCTGCCCCTCCTTTTGCTCTCCTCTTTTTATCCCTCTCCTTTATTTCCATAAAAAACACTTATTATTTACAGTGGTTGATTGCTATATCTGTTACTTCTTTTTATATTAAAACTCATGTACTTCCACTCACAGAGGTCACATCCATTTTGGGTCTC
The DNA here is from genome assembly GCF_025860055.1 of Xyrauchen texanus. Classification (NCBI taxonomy): domain Eukaryota; kingdom Metazoa; phylum Chordata; class Actinopteri; order Cypriniformes; family Catostomidae; genus Xyrauchen; species Xyrauchen texanus. Next base: position 34,143,630 of record NC_068286.1, on the reverse strand, counting down.
TGTTCAAGACAATTTCTACATTGGTGCTAATTCTCCTTTACTCTCCCTATTAAAAATCACCTTAACATTTTTGACTGTATTTAATTTGTTCATAACTCCAGAAATGATCACTAATTCCCTGTGTTTCTATTATTAGTCTTTTTAATTCGATGTCTTTTCTCCTCTCAGTTAGTCTCCTCTCAAATTCAGTAACATCTTATTTCCACATTATTATTTCTGCTTCAGGAGGAAAACTGAGACAAGGAAAAAAAAGTATTGTTCTGTTTCTCTGTGCGTGCTCAAAGCCCTCCCTTTACAGCTCCCTATTCTCACTCTAGCAGCCCCTCCCTTCTCTCTTTCCCAGCACTCAGTCTCCAGCGTACTGTGAGAGAGAGAATGAAAAAATCAACAACTGTGCTCATTTATCCGAGTCTTATCAACTATACTTCTGGATAACATCCAACTAAATAAACTAAATATTTATTACTACTAATACTTATTTATATATTTATTATACTTATTTTTATTTCTTATCTCTTCCCCTTATATTTATTTATTATCTTTTATTTCTTTCTTTTTACTCTTTTTGTTATCCTCTTTATTTTCTTAACTTATATTTTCTCTTATTCTTTTATTTTATTATTCGCTTATGTTCCTTCTTTTATTGCTTATATGGTTTCACTTTATTTCTTCTCAAAACCAACTATTTGTTTATTCATGCTTTATGTTTGTTAATATAATCTTATTTTGTGATTTACAAAACTTTTCTGAAAACATGGTTATACCTCACATACTACTTATACATACATCTTGGGTACAAAGTCTAAACTGGATAACATGATTATACATTACTTATTTCTTATACATACAGCATGGTCACAAGTGTTTAAACTAATGCATTCATTTTTCTAATTATTTGCTTTATCATGCATTATAGGCTACTTTCATTTTTGATTACATATTTATTTCAACATGAGCAATACATTGCTTTCACATAAGTAATGCATCATTATCTATGTCTATATTAGCAATACACACTTAAGTTTTGCATTCTGCTTTATATCATGCATATCTATGTTTCCCTATCCAAGTCTGCCCTCTTAAAACAACGTTTCCCAATAATGTGCCACTTCAGATTTCAAGTAAGGAATATTCGCCTCCTTGACTGACACTTTCAAATGTCCCTTGTATATATCTATCTCATCTCTATGGCCTGTTTTACAGAGTGTAGTTATGTGATCCACAAATAATTTAGGATCTATGTTCCTAACCGCAACATCCAACCAGTTAACAAATGGCCACTCCTGTTCTATTTCTCCTAAATTCACCACTTCAGTTAAGGTTCTCATTAACTCCTTCTTTTTGCAGTTAATTTTCTCTTCTGCCCTGCGTAATCTATGTACTCTGATTCTTTCCAAAAATGATCGCTGATTCCCTTTAACTCTATCAGCGCTCTTTCCAATTCTCTCTCCCACTCTTCAGATCTGCATTGATCTCCAACTTTACAAAACTCGCTTGTCTCTGCATTTTTCTCTAGTCTTGTTCACTGTAATGGAAAACTTTTTGCCTTTTCTTTATCTTTTTCCCAATTATTCTATTTTTCTCTTCTGAATCTCCCTTCCCTCACTCACAGAGCTGTCCGTTCAGCTGACCAGTGAGTGAGAGCAAGGCAGGGAGATATCAGAGAAGCCGGTGCCATTTTATGCTCTTTATACTTTTTCAACATTGTTTTATTCAATTCACTGTTTCAATTAGTTTTCCACTTTTGCTCTCATTTAGCATTTCCTGCTTAGTGCACCTGATTCTCTGTATTATTCTGCCTCTGCACACAATACATCATCAACACTGTAATCATGCATTTGAATAAACACAAAAACAGCGCATTTAGTACCGTAAGCACACATGCACCAACAACATAGTTAGTCATGCACATTATTCATTATCTCAAACATGCACACATAGTTCAACAATTCCCAGTTTTCTGCACAGTCCGGGTTCCGTCAAACACTGCAATAAATAACTTAATCTAACACCTGGAGGAATTTTGCGCGAATTTTCACTTCTCCACCCGTGTTAGGATTTTCACCTGTACAGGATTTTCAGCCACTCTTCTGGCAAAACCTTGAATAAATGCACCTAACCGGGAATTTTCACGCGTCGCTTCTCGACTCACCCCCAGGCTTTTTCTACCTTCTTCAAATAAACTTTCTTAAACTCTCTTTAAACAATCCCACCCCCCTATTTTTGAAATCTGGAACTCGCCTCTATTTTAGCCAATTAGTTCAAATTATTCTATGTCCGGACTGGCAAAAGTCTTAGGGAAGCCACTTACCGGGACTCGCTACCACAGATCACACAAAAACACCTTAAGCAAAGATGCTTACCTCAGTTTCTGGCGCCGGTGTTTCTGTGCGATTCGTGCAAGCCGTCCCACCAGCGACCTTTGCCCCCTTGACCTCAATGCCAGCCCCACGAGTTGAGGCCAAAGATATGTCGTGGAATATCGCGATGAATCTCTCTAAGTTGTAAGAAAACTCTCGGAGTCTTGAGTTCCAGATGCCAAAGTTGTAGTTTATTGAACACCAACAAACATGAGACCGGCCAGCTGTCCGTTCTGACTGTCTTAGTCCAAAACCTCCTCTTCTATACAGTTTGTTATCTGGCATTACCTCATTTCTGTGCCCCTTTGTTATTTTTGTAACCAATGGATACTATTTGCCACCATTATCTCACAGAGCCTTTTGATATCTTTTTACTGGTAGAAACTTGGCTTTAGTCTATCTTCAAGGTCCTTAGTCTCATTATTTTGTTACAGCTGGGTGCTCTTTGTGGCCTCTGCAGCATCAACACTTTTAGTAACCTCATATGCTCTCTCCTGGGTCACACAAAGGCCAGGAAACTCATATAAGTATTTTGATATATAAGAAACATACTAGAATATTGAAAAATATACTATACAAACAGATGAAATTGCGGCTAGAAAAATGTCAAGGAAGCATGCATGTACATTTAATTCTTCTAAGATCTTCAAAAAGAGTTTACATTTCTAAAAAAGGAGTCACAGACAGAGCCTTGCAAAGTGAGTTGTGAGATTTCAGAGCTGCTTTTACATGGAGGCCGCACCGACATCGCACAGCATTTTCATACAAAAAAAGCATGTGAATGCTGTTTAAAGTAAGTGTGCCATGCCAAGTGTTAGCGATTTTTTTGTGAAACAAAGTTCCAAATCTGACAAGGTGCACACAACATGCACTGCGAAAATGATAAAGAAATGATAAATGAGCTGAAATTTTTTCTGCTCGCACCAAATCTAAAGCTGTCATATGAAACATACTCAATTATGTGCAGCTGGACTCATTCATACCCTCTGACATTAAAAAAGCAGTTTGATGCCTGGTTGAAGCTAGTGACATGCCAGCAGATGATTTCTTTTGTGCAGTGAGAAACATTTATTCAGCATCAGTTGATTACCTCCAAAATTGGAGCTGCTCATTGGAGAACACAGGAAAACTTGAGTTGGCCCTGCTGAGAGACATCCCAGAGTGGAAAGACATTCAGAGCAGCCTCGAACACTTCTACTCCAGAATCCCCGCTCTCAAATTGCTCTGCTCTTTGATGAGTGGGCTTGTGCAAAAAACATTGTCATGGCATCGCTGAGTGGAACATGAACAAGGCGGCCATGTCTGAGAGATAGACAGACATTTTTGGTGAGCTTGAGAGCAAGACCATCGACTTCAGTGTCATAGCCAAGGTCATAGAGTTTGTTTTATGCCTGCCTGGGACATCTGCATCTGTGGAGCGTGTGTTCTCATTAATATAGCATGGACACCGGATAAATCTTGATTCAGAGTAACAGCCATGAAGGCAATGCTTTTCGTACATCATAATTTTGGACTGGACTGCTCAGCATTTTATGATAAACTCTCGAAAGACAAGCGCACACTGAGAAAAATTGCTGCCTGCTAAAAGTATAAGGTAACAACAGTTACAGATGCCGATGTACCCTCTACTTCGCATTGATCTGCGCCTAGGTAAGGATACGTCAATTTAATTTTTTGCTGAGAGGGAGCTGTCCTGTTTTCCACAAGCAGGAATCTGGCACTGTATAGTGAGAGAAAATGTTAAAAATAAGTTTTAAAACTATTATTAAAATTATATAAATATAGAATGTGTCTTTGTGAAAGATGACTGTAAAAGTGGTGTTGAGATGTTGAAGAGTTTCTGGAGTTTTGGGGTTACCATCAAGGTGAAGCTCGAGGCTTGAGCTTAGGTTGAGGACATGTGAACATTGTGAATGAGTTATATTGATTCACTCATTAAGCAATTGCTTTGCTAATAATAATAGCATATTGTTTCCCATTAGCATACATCTAGCATGCTAGCATGCACTGTAGCTAGTTAATAATGGAAAGAGAATCATTTCAGTTCATTTAACAAGTCTTATTTAGTTAGGTTTTGCTCAATTTAATTAGGTTCCCTGTACTTGATGTGGTTATATTAAGATTACAAACAAAACGTAAGATTGTGAAACCGCTCTCCAATCAAGTTAATCCAAAGAGTACATTTTTTGATTGAATATTGAAATAGCAATGTGAGTGCTATTGTTTTTCAGTGATCTATTGAATATTTTGTATTTATCATAGTTACCCAGAACTGTTTTTTACTAAGTTTCCATCAAGCCATATTTTCCACCAGATACTTGGCAACATCCCTGTTTGCTTTACATTAAAATTCAGCCTTGCCCATCCTGTCTATTTCTGTCTGGCTGGCTCTCTCTGTGCCATTATTCTCTGATTCTGTGTGTGTGATTACAAAATATCTAAGAATTTAAAATAGATGACAAGCTTACTGTATCAATCTTATTGCGTATCTTATTATCTTTCCCATCTAGTTTCCTTTTTTCTCATTTGTAGAGTTGGGAACAGAATTCAAAAGAATTGTATGTTCTTTGTGTTGGCATTTGTTACAATTCACTTTTTTCTCAGTTTTAGGAGTATTTCAGCCAATGCAAGTTCCAGCAACATGTTCTACGGTTCCTCATCTGCCAGCATGTCTCTGCCATCCAAGAACCGCTTAAAGCGACAGAGTCGCACATTTACTCAGGTTCTGTACCGGACACTGAGTTATCGTGATCGTCGATCTGTGACTGACCTACCTGAGCAGGTACGGGATGATCCGGCTGAGCTTTCCACCCAGTCATCAGCGCCAGGTGTGCTGAAGGTATTTGGTGATGAAATTAGTGCTGGTGCGAACTACAAAAGTGTTCTTGCCACAACTCGTTCCAGTGCACAAGAGCTGATCAAAGAGGCACTTGAGCGCTATTCTCTAAACAAGGTTTCGGCCTGTAGCTATGTGTTATGTGATGTCATTGGTCGGTTTGAGGGACCAGACCGACGGTGGAGGACTGAGTGCCTTCGGGCACTAGGGAACAATGAAAAACCTCTTCTTCTGCAGGACTTGTGGAAGCCTAAGGAGGGGTACTCTCGCCGCTTTGAGCTGAGGCGCAGAGCCGAGGTGGAGGAGCTGGCATCAAAAGAGAAGGACACAGTGACTGCAGGTAATGCACAAATTAATTAATTGACAATGAATTGTACCTAATATTACTGTACCTAATCAGTTGAAATAGGAAAATACCATGCATAAAATGTCCCTACTGCCTGACAGATATCACCGAATTAAGTGAGCTGCAGCTCATGGTTTTTAAACAATCTAAAAATTGGCTAATATCACATGCGTGTTTGGGCTTGATGACCTGTTTTTAATAGCATGTCGTTGAAGGGACAGGGTTGGTTTAGATCAGAGACATGGGCTTTGTTCACACTGCATGTTATATGTGTCCAGATCTGATTCTTGCAGTTGCTTTTGATAGCACGTCCACATTAGTCGCCATAGTAATGATGCAAACTTGCATAGGTTTACCATGCGTTAGAGTTTAGAAATGGATGTTTAGCCAATGGTTATATTTTTTATAAATATAAGGGCAGTATCCACGAACACATTCGTCACTGACAGTGTAAAAAAACAGGAAAGATGGCATATGCAATGTTTGTTGCTGCTGTTACTGCAGGTACTGAAGTTAAGCAAGAGACATTCAATACCTTATTGCATTGTGGTGGCTCGCAACCAGTGTGGCTTACCATACTTTGCACATCTCTTTGGGTGGGTAAAGCCAATATCTGCATTCTTGAAAGTTATTTTGAACCCACTTTTTGAGTTATTTTTATTGAAAATTTTGTTTGGACTGATAATACAGCATGGCTATCATTATTATTTTCTCTTGGAAGTTCCCTGCGAAGACATCTTTTATGCTGTTTTGAACGCAGTATATGTCTTGTTTTCACAACACCTGATGTAACAACACGTTTTGTGTAACTAACCAGGAAAAAAACACATGAAATCTGATCTGACCATTAAGACTGAGACACAATAACAAAAAACTGATTTGAATCAGATCTCAAACCACCTTTTCGTGTGTTTTTGTCCTGTTCTGACTACAACAACAAACACATTTGATTCTGCCAGTGTCTTAAATGGCGGAAATCACATTTGAATATATATGTATACATATATATGAATATATGATCATTTGCATATCTAGCACAGTTCACTTTTATTGGGTATTTGGCATGCCTGTCGTGATTACAAGTAGGGATGTACAAAACTAAAAATTTCCATAATCTACTAGTCAGTTTGAACGACTAGTCAACAAGTCGCTGTTAAGGATAATAATGTATAATTAGGCTTTGTTATGTTCACGTGACCCCGATGTTTCAAAGGGATATACGGATGTAGCACTTCAGAGAGAATTGCAATGTAGATTCATCAAAAATGAAGGCTAAATAACTGTAACATCTTATTCCTATCAAAGTAAGAGAAGTAAGAAATAAGAAAGCTCCAACACAGCATGACTTATGCTCATCATGAAAGCAGATTGACTTGCTTTAATTTAATCAGACAACTTCGGAGTCTCAGGCTGATCCTCACTGTGCATTATTCAAAAGTGCAGAACTGCAAGATAATGATGAAGGTGCACATCTAATTCATGACATCAAGCCGTTTAAACCCTTTTTACGGCAATTATTTATTTAAGCAGTGTCAGACAGAATCAGAAAAAGACTTAAATCTCTCCACAACACCTCACAAATACAGGTACATTACTTACAGCAGAGGATTTAATGTCTGGCAGTGATCACCTTGAAAGGTATTGTTGATGCTGTGCTTTGCTGTAACAACAGTGCATAAAAAGTCAAAACGTCTTGCAGACGGGATTACTTTCCTGACTGTTATTCTCTGGAAAGCACAGCATGCTATCTTCACGTAAAAACACTTTCTAAGAAGTTACGTCTGTCAATTAATTTGAGAATTCCATCTACCATTAAAACCACCACCAATAAAAATATTAATGTTAGCTGTCGACCACACTTATCGAAAAGCATACCTGTCAACACTCCCATTTTTCCCTGGAGTCTCCCGTATTTCACACCCATCTCCCACCCCCCTCCCATTTTGTTATTTCTTGCATAATTTGTATGGCCCAAACCTCGTTATGTGAATAATCACATCAATATATTATTCCAAGGTTGTCCAGTTGCCAGCTCTTGTATGAAACGCATCCTACTCACACGGGAAGTTGAATGAAGCATCACTGGTAGATGGGAGGAGAATACTCTTGTGGTGCTAAATATCCATGTAAATTTAACAACAAATGTTGACAGGTATGTCGACTAGTCAGTTGTTAGACCTTGGAAATCTGGCGAAGACACACCATTGTATTATTTTGTAAAAATATTGTCAGTCACATAATTTTCATGAGCTCAGTCTGCATGGTCAAAATTAAGCTGGAGTATTAAACACTGGAGAATGGGAGTTTTGGTATCTGCTGCTACATCTTAATTTTTTAAGTTTTTATTGTTCAGGGCTGCCCAGGTTCACTAATGCCAACACACAGATAGCAGGTGCCAGAGACAAATGCTTGATTGGGTCTGCCGTAGTATGGCCTGCCTCCAATAGTTGAATTGAGATCTCAGTTTCACTATTTCATTTGTGCTATTGTATTGCAGAGCAGTCATAACACTGGTATGCAACTGTCCCTCTCTTTCTTTCTCTCTCATTCAATTTGTGCCTGGATGCTGTTGTACTAAATTACAAATTCAACAAGGTGGCCATTGATGTGGCAATTGAGCCAAAACACTGAACAGAAGTTAAATCAAAATCAGCATGCACATTACTCAGGATAATTTATCCTCAGGTTGAACTGCAGTTCTGGTGTGGTGTGTGAGTGTTTGTGTGCACCTGAGGGCAATGTGCAGCCTCACTGCTACACTCTACACTCTAGCAGAACTCAGTCAGCCAAAAAGCTTTCCTTGCTTTGTGTAACTAGATACTCTAGTTAGTCTGACTTATAAAATCATCAACTCAAGTTGATGCATATTGGAATCTTGGGAATATTTCCTTGGGCTTGCTACAGTACAACGTGGCGCATCATTTCTCAAGGGGTGCATGTTGTACAGTATATGCTTATTTTTGGAGTTCTTGTCTATTTTTTTAGCCAATCAGAAACACTTTCTGTCTGTGAATTATTTTGTGCATGCAGTTTTTCTGGCATGTCTTTGGATCACAGGGTTTTAGAGCGAGGTAGAAGATTGCGAACTGGTGGATGTTAGCAAAACAGGTTAAATTGCTTACAGTACATTTAATTAAAATACATTTTACAAGCTTATCAAAGTATCTTAGTCCCTTAGCTTGTTCAAGGTGTTCATCTTCAACTTGGCTTTGTGTCTTCCTGTTGCCTCATAATGGAAGAGATGCTGCTGTTCCCTGCATTAGGGTTATTCTCAAAATTGAAAAAATGTGCACATTCAATCAAAAGGGCAGATATGGTTAAGAAGGTGAAGGGACAAAGATCAGTGTATAAGAAGGTTGCAGATGAACAAAGTTGGAGAAGGGTGGGGATTACACTTGTAAGTGAAGTTACCACCGCTAATCTGCGCTCACACACACACACATTATTACTCAGTAACAGATGTTTTGTGGGGGCTTCATGGATAGTGTCGAGGTATTTACCAATACAAACACAGTTTTAACTTCAAGTTAATTGATTATACTTTTGAAACAATGTGTTTTTTAACGTTTATTCACAGCCTAATCTCATGAAAAGTACGTGACTGGTGACATTTAAAAAAAAGAATTATTAGTGGTTCATTGCAAGTATTGCAGCAGTTCCAAGGTGAAATGTCCTCTGTGTGACACTAAAAGCGAGTAAAATCTTTTTAAGGTTAATGTTTATTCGAGTTGTAAATCAGCAAAACCTTCCTTCCAACCCAAAACCTTAAACCGTATCGTAAAATACAAATGTGAGATAAAAACGCAATAGCTGGTGCAATCACATCATTTTGTGGTGCTTCTATGACACGTTGACTCTCATGCTCTTCAGAACTCGTACTCCATTCCTTTGCATCACAAGTGTAAAGCTCTATCAGTTGAACTACCACCCAATTTGATCATGCACAGACAAGCTTGTAAATGTAGTTGGTTATGAAGTGCAAATGGTAAAATTGGTCAACTTAATGCATACACAATAGTAAAAGTGCTCGGATGATTTGTGTGAGCAACAGGATGAAAAATAAGTGTTTATGAACTGAAAATCTGTAGTTTAATTAAGATTTGAGTGAAAGGGAATACAATTCAATGTTGTTGTATGTTCATTTCATCCTGAAACTGCTGCGAATCATACTGGGTAATGAGTCATGTGAAAATAATTTTGCAACAATTTAGGAAAAGTAACATGATATTATGAGACCAAGTATATGCATTATTCAGTCCCCTTTAAACTTTCATTGTAAGTGCATTACTGCACAGAAAACATTTGTTTATTTGTATTAACTGAGGGACAAATAAAACTTCAACCTGGAACATTCCTTTAAGCAATCGCCACTTAAAAAATTGCTCAGATTTATAAAATAGCTAAATATGTTCACTGTTGTCAGATAATGGCATGTCAATTTGTTAATTTTAATGAAGAAACACACACTAGAAAATGAAAACCAGCCTCTGCAATAACTCACAGGAAAGTCAAGGAAAATGGTGGAGAATATTGTAATTTGCTTTAAAAAAGCTCACTCAATTGAATTAACATAAATGTATGTGTATTTACATGGTTTTGTTGGTGATTTATATATGTTGTGCTGTGGTGTTTACCCATGCCCAGGGAACCACACAAACTCCCCTGTGCTATCTTCAACCCTGAATAGAGGCGGGCATGGTAGATGCCATTGGAGCTCCCCTCGGGGCTGGCGTATGTTACAGCCCAGTGCAACTATTTTAAAAGGTGGGGACTGTCCTCAGGTATGGTGTCAACCACCAACCCCACCTCCATTATTTTTTAGACCCATATTAACTGTATTCTTGTACCAGTCAAGTGTTGCCCTTCTACTGTTTGTCCAGCATTATACCACCATGTACCACCCCTATACAATTATTGCTCATTGTCCCTCATTTCATGACCCTCTACAGCAGTACTCTTCCCCTTCCAAGTACAGTATATCAGCCAATGCTTACTTTACCATGCCCCTATGCAATTCTTAAGCAAAAACTGCTATACTCATAAAACTAGATGGTAAGTACTTCCATGATCTCCAAATGCTCATATAAAATCGCTCCAACATTTCCAAATGTCACCAATTTTACATTAAGTTCATCTTACTCTTTGCTGTAAGATCAAAAGCACAAAAGCACTAGAATTGATACGCCAAAGAATTCAGACATGCTTCTGGGTTAATTGATTAAACAAAATGAAATCATTAAGGGAGTTAGGAAGTAATGCCATGTATTCTTGGCATACGCATGCTATAAATATACTGTTAGCTGTGAAGATATAGTATATAGTGATGGCTAAATCCCTGCAGTGCTAATTGTCAAAAGCTGAATGGAACATGACATAAATGTTGACATCAGCTTTGAGAGTAATTTTAATCTTGCTGAATCGATATGTTTGTCTTTATTATGCTTTGCATATCACGTCCATGTCCACACCAGCCTTTGTTCAAGCTCTACATTATTGTGCATCAATGTTTGAAATGTTCTTATGTGTTTTCATTTTGGCCATATCATGGTCTATGATAAATGTACCCCAAGACTGCACAAATTAAGATTAAACACAATTATGATAAAATTAGTCATATAATCATTATCTTTAAGTTTGCTTAAGAGTAGGTGTGGGTAAAAACATATATTTTCTTATTAATCACAATATTAATTTGAACGATCAAGATATTGATTCTTCAATACCAAGATTGTTCTTTTACTGTATGCCACAACCCTTTACAATGCATGTAAGATTTTGCGCCATGCAACTATAAATGTCTGTGATTAGCTACTGGCTGGTACATTTCACTCACCAGTGATTGTGTAGTCTAGTGGCAGAGAAGTTTAGCACAGAGATCATTTCACTGTGTGTTGAGTGTGTAAAATTAATATTTTTGTAATGTCCCAAGTTAGAATTCCCCCTGTATAATTAACAGCATTATCTGAGATATATTTTCTTTCATATGTAAGCAAAATGGACATTATAACTGAAATGCTGTACAGGAAACTAAAATTAATTGGATCTGAACTGGAATTGAATCTAGAGGAAATCTGTGTCAATACCCAGCCCTACTTTTGATTCAATTTCATTAGGTAACCTCACTTGATAATTTAAGCCCTGCAGGTTAGTTACTGTATGGGCTGAAGACAATGAGATACAACTATTTGTAAATATTTATAAGTGTTTTTCTCTTTGTGACAGATATAAATGCTCAAGCAAGGAAGCTTCAGAGAAACCGCGCAAAAGGAACAATGACACTCCAGCATGGAACCTCATTTTGCCGCAGTCTCAGTGAAACCAGCCTTAACTTGATGGGCCTGCCTGGTGAAGATCCTAAACGGTACTACTCCACCCTCCCTGGGCCAATCAGAACACGCTCTGCACGAGACACTGAGATCCATAAAGAACGTGATGGGGGCGGAGTTAAACACTCTCTTTACCAATCACCACACTTGTTGCTTCTTCAAGGGTACAACCAACATGTGAGTAATAATCTCTCAATTAAAAAAGGAGAATGACCAAAACATTGATATCGAAATTGAATTACTCTCCACTCTCCATATATTCCTTGAGCTATAGTTTTCAGCTTGTTTATTGCTTTGATTTTTTATTTTTTTCAGGATTGCCTGGTTTACCTGTTGAACAGGGAACAACACACAGTTGGTCAAGAAACAGCATCAGCACGGCCGAATATCTGCCTGTCCTCTCCAGATGTGCTTCCACTTCACTGCCGAATACGTCAGGCTCCACAACGGCGCTCTTCCTCAGACCAGCGATTACTTCTAGAACCTGTTGCCCATGGCAACGTGCTGGTTAACTTTATGCGCATTGAGCGGCCCACTCCGCTACATCATGGCGATTTACTGTCCTTTGGTGCTCATTACATCTTCCTATACAAAGACCCACTGAGTGCAAAACCTCTTCCTGCCCAAACTCTAACGCGACTTCGAGCATTGGCGCGACTTTGTGATGGTGATTCGGGGGGTGTGCCAGAGAAGGGAGAGGCGTGTCGTATGTGTGGGGCAGTATTACATGAACCGGTGGCATCTCGGCGCAGCTCAAAGGCTCCAACTCTTAGTGCACAGAAACGAAAGCTTGCGCTTGAATTTGAGCGGGCTCACGAGGATGCACTGGTGAACCGGCTGCTGACACTCATTGAGCCGAGCGGGGACGACCACAAGCTGACTCCAGCATATCTGCTTTGTCTCTGTATCAAGCACTCAGCTAATGCATTTACACCTGGCAGCTTTGGTAAACTATTGCTGAAAATTGCCAAGAGGATTCAAACCATGGCATGGGTTAGTACTCTAGTCAATACTCCAGTTTGTGTTTAGATGAGTTTAAAAACCCCATGAAATTTGAAGGTGGGACTTAACAAATGACTCACACTTTTGTTAAAATAGCCAATAGGCTTTATTTACTTAACAGCTATGAACCATAATTTGCTACTTTCTAGTTGGTTGCAGGTGATATTAGGGGGATGGACATTCTAATTTAGAGCATTTGATTGGACAAAAATCTGTTGTATATGAAGAGTCATCAATACATGGCTTTTATGCTATGTTTCATATTTTTCTTTGAGCAGATAACCTGACTTGCACCATTTTGCCCCACTCAATGCAACCTAACAAACTACATTTCTTTCACCACCTCTGGTTCCTCTTATTGTTATGCTGCTTTCAAGTCCTTGTTGAAACTGCCTAATTACACATCCAGAAGTCATAATTACAATTTGTTCATTTAAGTGATTTCAGTTGGAAAAAATTGGTCATGTTGGGCAATTTCATAGTGACCTTTTTCACTGCACGAAAAAAGACTAGCACTAGTGCATCAAAATAAAGAGCAAATGATGAACATTAGGTGTGCAAATAAAGATTGTGTAAATAAAATAAAGTGTGTAAATTTGTCATTCTTGTGCTGCCACAGAGAACGCTTGTCGCACAAGCCTGTCAACTTATAAAAAGAGCTAAATACGTTTTATTTCCTGGCAGCTTTATTTCTATTCTTCATCAACAATACAGAAAATGTCTATAAACTGCTAAGTCATCATTTACAATTAAATGAGAAATTAAAAATCCTAAGTTTCCCACTAATTACAACATCATGGTGGAATTCATGTGCATTCATCTTCTAAACACATTCATTCCAACATGTCTTGAAGGCAGACTTACTTTTTAGTAGATCCCATGTAACTAAGAATGATTGTGTTTTGGAAATGGAGAAGACAATGATGGAATGGCCAATACTACAAATTGTGTCTCCAACATAAACAATGACTTAGATATCTATTGTGTACTGCAACAATGAAAGTTTTCTTGGAAGCAGCATATTTTAGATGAAGAATCATTGCTTCAAAACAATGCAAGTGTTTTTTTTTCCATTTACATAATTCACAGTAAAAGCATTTGCGCAAAGAGGTGTGATGGTCAGAATGGGCTTTTGTATTTGTGTAAAAATACTAATATTTGCTTTTGTTTACTGGAACACTAATAAATTAGATTAAATGGTACTTTTGGAATGTCGTGTTAATCCAGCACCACTGAAACCATGCTGAAGCATTTAATGACTGTCTCTAAAATCCTTAATCATTCAAATCCAATTATAGATGGTCAACTGTCAGCCAGAATATTAACCAAGAGTGAAAACATAGAAAGCAACAGAGGAAATGTGGGGGAAATAATGAGTTTAATGAGGGGGGAGTTTAAAAGGTATAGATGTATTATACCTCCCTCTTTAGGCTATTAAAAATGTGGTGATGCTAATTGCCGCCCATATGTGTGTCTCATAGGAAAAGACAAAGGAATTGGCACAGAAGCAAGCTCAGCAGTAAGTATCATGTTCCACCTTGTATTTGCATGTGTGACACTTAAAGGTCATTTATTGCTGAATAGGCCACCGCCAATTCTGAATGCATTACCATTGAGTCAAGCAATTGAATTGAATCGAATGGAAATGTGTGTGTTTCTTTGTGGCTATACAGCCAGGACCCTACCTCCCTGTCTCTGCTAAGCATCTCAGACTTAGTTCCTGATCTTCAGTTCATTTTCTTCTGGATGTCAAATGCCATCGAAATACTGTATTTTATCCAGCAGAAATCACCCGCATACATGCAGACTATTGAGCTCATGGAGGACAAAGGTACAACATATTTAAAGATACACTCAAAAATGTAAAAGTTCAAAAAAATAAAATAAATTAAAACAAAATGTTTTAAATTATGGTGAAAAACAATAATCGGGTGTTCACAGAATTCCATGTGTGTCATAACAATTTATTATATTTTATGGGAATAGTTATGTTTCTTCTTAATTTGAAAATAATTTATGTCAGGCTTCCTAAGCAACCAATTGTCCCGGTTGCTAAGGTGGGTAGAGTCATGTTGGGTTAACCTCCTCGTGGTCACTATAATGTGATTCTCGCTCTCAGTGGGGCATGTGGTGCGTTATGCCTGGATGCCGTGGAGAACAGTGTAAGCCTCCACATGCACTAGGTCTCCACGGTAACACGCTCAACGAGCCACGCGGATTAACTGTCTCAGACGTGGAGGCAACTGAGATACGTCCTCCGCCTCCCGGATTGAGGCGAGTCACTATGCCACCATGCGGACTTAGAGTGCATTGGGAATTGGGCATGCCAAATTGGGGAGAAAATCTTAAAAAAAAAAAGAAAAGTAAAAAAGAAAATCCCCCATGTACATTGGGTTGTGTCATGTTATATTTCATGAAGTTGAGTTAATGTTTATTGTATTATTTTAGTGTCATATGTGTTACCTTGATGGTGTTTTGTGTTTGGGTAAGTGACACTGTGCACTGACATGTATTAATTATTGCTATTTGAAGGGCCACTTTTGATGAATTTTAAGTCATCATGTGGCCTTTTGTAGTTAATACGATGATTAACAGTATATTTAAAAGTGAAAAGCAGATTTTTATAGTTACAGAACGTTAGTATAGCAAGTTTATATCATTTCATAATATAAACGTTAACCAACCGTTAAACATACAGGCCTTAAAATTACTGTAAAACCTGAAACACGGCAAGGTAAATTTCTGCCAATCACAGCTGCCAGTTATTACGTTCATTGCAAAACTTTCAAAATGCATCTCATGGAATTTCTTTCCATATTTTTCCTAACCAGACACAAATTTAAAATAACTAAAATTTATACATGAAAATATGACCAAAACACAGTCTAAACCCTGATCATATGGATCAGATCTCTATAAAATACAACATGTGTTTTCAAATTAATATATATTTTATCAGATTGGTGCTTGTTTCTTATAATTAGATTTTTTTTCCTTGATATTAATTGTAGCGGGGTCTAAGGAATCACTACTCTCAGCAACAATATCAGCAAACGAAGAAGCCATGACCATACTAGAGGAAGTGATCATGTACACCTTTCAGCAGTGTGTCTACTACATCACCAAGGTAAAGGGTAGGATTAAGTTTTATGTTTGGCACCACCCAAATAATATGTTACCAGGGCTACTGGGAATGAACTATTCAGTGTGAGTGTGGCTGCTTCCTTGTACGTTACAACACCAGATGTATTCTTGGTCTTCTCCTTTCACCTGGTCACCTACTTTATATTTTTGTCTTCTTCTTTTTCTTTTCTTCCACCCCCATTATTCACTTCTTCCTCTTTATTTTGTATCTCAGAAGTTTGTAAATAATTTTTTAATGTCTTAAAAGAATAGTTCTCCCAAAAATAAAAATTCTGTCATAATTGAATCACCCTCATGTTGCTCTAAACTTGTATGACTTTCTTTCTCATACAGAACACAAAAGGAGATGTGTAAATTAATATATCAATCCGTCTTTGCAATGGTGGTGACTCATTTTACAGCTTAACAAAATTACCCAAAACTATCAAAAATGTAGTCCAAATGTAGAACTTGTATGACATATTCCAAGTCTTCTAAAGGTATAAGTTAGGTTTTGGGGAGAAACAACTCACAGTTTAAGTCAATTTGCATTGAACGATAACCTGCATTGTTTAGTGCTAACAGCGCAAGTTCCCGCATAAACATTACATCACTTTTCAGTGAAATCTTGTTGTCAATTGTTAATGGTCTGCACTTATATAGCACCTTTTTAACCTTAACGGTATTCAAAGCACTTTACACTGTGACTCAGTCACCCATTCACACACACATTGATACACCAATGCAAGGTGCTAGCCTGCCATTGGGAGCAACTTGGGGTTCAGTGTCTTGCCCAAGGACACTTCATCATGTGGGCCAGGATTCAAACCACCAACCCTGCAATTAGTGGCCAACCCACTCTACCACTTGAGCCACAGCCGCACAATGAATTGTGCATTCATTAGTGCATGAAAGAGGCTTGTGCACAGAAGCACGTGTGCTTTTGCGCTGTTTCAAAAGGGAAAAACGCCCCACTCGTATAAAAATGCCATTGTATCGAAAACACGGACCACAATATTCATAAAAACATCTCCTTATGTTATGCACAAGAAAGCAAGTCACACAGGTTTGGAACTATCTGAGGGGACTAAATGATAGAATTTAAAAATGTTTGGTTGAACTATTCCTTTAAAAACTGATTTTTGTTTACTTTTCAGACCTTGTACATTGTGTTGCCCGGCCTGTTAGACTGTAACCCATTTGGGGCAGAGTCTTCATCGGAACAGTGTCAACATGCGGTGGGAGTATGTGTGTGTACTGTGTGTGTTATGCCGGAGGCTGTGCGGAGGGTGGTGAGTGTTTTTCAGACTACATCAGACCTGCTTCAGCAGTACCAGGTTCACTCAGAGATTCAGAGTCAAATGTTCGCCTACCTCTTCTTCTTTACCAACGTCTCTCTCTTCAATCAACTCATCGATAAAGGTGCGATTAAGCTCAATTCACGTATGTCTACATATACTGTGTAGTGGCCCCAAAAAGTATTTGGATATTTGAGCCACACTTAAAAATGGATAAATGTCAACGCATTGGATAACTATACATACAGTATATATATATATATATATATATATATATATATATATATATATATATATATATATATACTGTAGACAGACAGACAGACAGGTTTGCATTGTTTTTGACCATTTTTAGGCGTAAAAAAAAAACAGTAACAAGAGTGCAAGCGCAGGGAAAAAAGGAAGTCAGAGGAATACAGATCAAATTTACTTTGTGTCAATATGAAGTTACAGATTCAAAACACATGTATTACACTTATGCAAAGCATTAAATTATTGTTAATATTTTCTTATGTTTGCAAATTTTTCTATCACCCTTGAAACTTTAGTTATGCTTTTACAAATCTTACTCTACAAATGCAAATCTTTTAGGCACTAATTTACCTCCATAAACATTTCCATAGTTAATGTTATAAACTACATCTGTGGTTACTGTGCTAGGAGACCTGTGTGAACCACTAAGAATAATACATGTCTAGAATGTCTAAAACAAGTGAGTTTTTGAAGATCTAGCATTATTTGTTTGCAGATGCCACTTGATTTGATATAACAGAATAAGAATTATGCATTTCTAAGGGATAATCCACTCAATTGAAAAATTCAAATTCTGTCATCATCTATTCACCCTCATGTTGCTTCTTATATTGCATGTTTTTATGTGGAACAGAAAAAAAGTTATTCAGCAGATTGTCCAAGTTGCTCTTTCCATACAACAAAAGAGGTTGACAATTGTCAGCAATGAAACACGAATCACGAGCCATGAATCATTTTTGGTGAACTATCCCTTTAAATGTTCAGTCTTCAGAATCTTCAGTTTTGTTTTTTACAGTGTCATTTATGTGATCCAAGGTGGCTAAATGCAGATACAAAAGGCGACAGTAGATGTAAGACACACTCTTAATATGTTAAAAAGTATTAAAAGCTGAAGGATTGAGATAGGTTTGATATTTCCTTCCACATTTCAAATTAAGTATCTAAGTACACATACAGCCTCATTCTTGTTGCTGTACATCTTTGCGTTTTATACAAACAATGATTGCATTTTTAAATTATGACTAACTTTTTGTATAGAGAAATTAATTAATTAATTGAGATTTCCCAAAAGCCTTAACAAGCAACAAATGCAAGTAAAATGCAATTTATAAATGGCTGAAATTTATTTCTGTTTGAATTGTATTTATATTTCATGTCCATTTTCATAACCAGCATTGCACAATGTTGTAATTCCACCTCCAGTTTCCTTTTTTAGAGGGAGCTGAGAGACATGTGTGGTTTCTGTGTGTACATGTGTGCAGTAATCACGGTCAGGTGAAGATTATTTCTCCAGACACTCATAATCCTCCTTATGTCATAACAGACAGAAAGGATCAGAGCTCGTCTCACACACAAGCATCCACTTACACTCACACTTACAAAATGTGTGAAGAGAGACATTTACTTGTTGTACTGCAGTAAATACTGGATGTTCAGTGATTATTTATATTGAAAAGTATACAAATTTATGTTAATCCTATGGTTGTACATTGTATTACCAGTATTGTATACTATGATTCTAAAATTGAGTGTGTATGTTTAATGTGCTTGTATGTATGATTTGTATCAGTGTTGGGTGTAATCCAATTACAAAGTAATTCATTATTGCACTCTAATTACTTATTTAGTCAAAAGAGTAATGCTTTACATTTTAAATTATTGTATTTAAATTGCAGTTACTAACTTTAACTATTTTTAAATACAGTACATTACTTGGGTAATGTATCACTTTGATGGCTATTAATAAGGAGGAAATGTAGACATTATTTTGAATTGGTTGAGCAGAAAAACAAAACAAAACAGTAACTTTAACAGTAAGTGTTTTAGACAGTAACTTTAAACTAAAGTCACTTATAATATAACTACTTTTTCAATGAAGTAATCAGTAATTTTTAAAAGTAATTTTTAGAAAAGTAATTTGTAGTAGATGACTTTTTTTGAGTTACTTACCTAACACTGCTTAGTATGACAAATGTGAACGAATATGTTTTTGTAGGCCCTGCACGTGGTTGGTTTCAGCGTTCTCGGGTATTGCAGATCCAGGCTTGTGTGAAGATGCTACTGGACTGGGCTAAAGGGGCGGGGCATAATCATCTCACTCAGAAATTTGCCGCTAAGTTCTGCAGCACTGTGAGCATTCTGGCCACGCCACCACAACAACTTTCACAGGTGAAGCAAATATTTTGTATATACTTTGCAAATACTTAGTGTGATAAAATCGCTTACTAACATATCTGTGTAAAGTTAAATCCGATATTGCAACTTCGTTGTCATGCCGGTGTAATGATGGTAAACCCTGTAAACTGGTAAATGCTGTAAGGCTGGAAAATGTCTGATTTTATCACACTAAAATCATGTTAATGTGTATAATGTTTATGTCTTGTGGCTATACTTTTGAAGCTGAGTATTTTAACATTTATAGACTGGCCCCATTCACTTCAATTGTAAGTGTCTAACAGTAATCAAAAATGTTTTATTGTTGTTGTTTGTTTTTAAACGAGGAACGAGTCAGACTTATTTGTTTGTGGTAACTAACATTATGCCACAAATGCCGTCAATTGAGCTTAACTGGTATTGAACCTGCATATTCCTTCAAAGCATACAAAAATATAAACTTTCCCTTATTATTCCTTTAAACTTTTTATCTAAAATGTATATTGTTTGTTGTGTGCTTTGCATTGTGTACTTTGCATTTTATTCTGTATATCTGCACTTTCTATGTTTGAAAATTACCTTCTATTTTTATTTTCAGTCTGTATCCTTAAATTATTTTTCTTTGCATTTGTGTTCTTTGCAGATGAGTTGGAAAGCTTTGTGTGCAGAGCACCCCTCTTTGAAGCCTGTCCAACTACACAGAATACTCACACAGTACCAGCTGATGGCTGAACTGGGTCCTCTCCCAATCTGGCAACCAAGCAGTGAAGATGAAGCCTGTATCTACAGAACAGGCAAGCATGTGAATGGGAGTCCAGTGTCTTAAAATGTTGAAAACTACCCACCAATTAATATTCAAATGCTTTTAGGCCATTAATCTTTCTATAACATGGTATAATAATGGCTTTTGTATAACAAAAACTGTATATTAATGGATTTTGTATAACAGGTATAGTAGTATGTGTAAATTAAGTATATATTCTTTTCAATAGTTGATCTAATGGAGAGTTTTGAGAACCATCCTCCTATTGTGCTGCCGAGTGCTGGATTTAAGGTGGACCTGGAGAGTAATTGTGTGGAGGACAGTATATACCGCCAGCTACTTTATGTTCGTCACTTTCTGTGGGGTCTACGCTCCAGGACCCATAATTCAAATGGCTGTGCAGACCGGCAGGAAGCCCAGGTAACATGGATTTCTGTCATACAATTTGGTGTGCAGCAGGCAGATGACAGTATTTCAAATCCAAATTACCTTGACTGCTTTTATGAAAACAAAAAATTTAACATATTCATATTTACAGTACTCAGCATTTGGGTTTTGCAAGTCATTCTTTAAAAAAATATATGAACTAATGCCTTAAAGAAATCACTATTTGTATTTTACAACATGGGCTTTTGGTCCATGTGTGTTACACGGAGGCCAACTATTTGCTAGTGTCCTCCTAAACGTTAGCAAAATGTACTTTTAGCAAATATACATTTAAAACAATTAAAACATCTAAAATACTTTTTCTTCTGTGATAACTGAACCAAAAAGTTTGATGACTCATCTAGCACTACACATATTTTTGTCCTATGGTGCCATGCAAGGTTCGGATGTGTGAACGGCGAGCTCTGTACACTTTGTTAGCTTTAATACTTTTTGTGTCATAAACCGGTGAGATTTGATACACCCTGATTCTTAACTGTCCTAGGAAGTCAATATGTCAAAGAATTCAAAATCCTCAGGCTCTGGAGATATTAAAAACACTTACGTGCTCAAGCTGAAGCCCCTGAGCAGCAGGCTGCAAGCCCGGGAGTCAATTTGGACAGTGAATTGAAAGAGATTCGGCATAAATTAATGAACGTATCGGCAATGCTGACGAAGGTCATTGCTGACTTGGAAGATCTTGCTGTGATACGTCGATCGATCACTGCCATGGAGATGAAATTCACTGAGTTGGTTATAAGAGTGGCAGATGTTGAGATATGGATTGATTATCTGGAGTCATCAGAGAGGGAATTAGCTGCTAACCAGCTAGCGACCAAGGCAGACTTGGAGCATGTCTGGGAAAAGTTGGAAGGAGAATCGTATCTGGCGAAACAACGTGGGAATTGCTGAAATTCCTGAGGGCGAAGAAGGCCGAGATATGGTGAAACTCCTAAACGGGCTCTTCCCGAGTCTACTCGACATAACAGGGCATAAGCCAGAAATCGAGCAAGCTCACAGAGTTCCGGATCGGAGATCCACAGAGAGAAACAGGCCATGATCATTGCTGGCCAAATTTCTGAGATCATCCGATAAATATTGGAGGCGAGGAGTAAAGGAAGACTTTCTTAGAAGAACCACAACATTTTCTTGTTCCCAGCCTTTGCGAATTTGATGAGAGAAATGTGATCGATTCAAGTAATGCAAGAAACTCTTACATCAGTAAGATTACCCATTTTATTGATTATTTTCTGCTGTGTAATTCTGTCTCACAAAATTTGTATAGAAGCACCGTATTTGAGCAATCCGATGGCAAAGTTTTAACAGGGACTCTCGTAGGCGTACATGGACTGTTTGAGTTTAGAGGGATGGACACCAGTTGGCGCTGTCGTGTGCAGGGTTAATGCGCACGTTTTTCATTTTTCTGGTTTGTTTGGTTCGGGGTTTGATTGTTGCACTAATGTTGAAATGTGGTCGTTATAATTTTATTTTTGATACACAATATATTTTTTCTAATATGTCAAAATGTCAAATGTTAATATGAGCAGATTGTCTCTCTCCACAAGGAATGTGAATGGGTTGGGGCACCCAATGAAAGTTATTTTTATAAATCTTGAAGGGATGTTGCAAGCCGCTGGCCCCCCTCATGATATAATATTGGGAGGAGACTTTAATCTGTTGATGGAATCAGTCCTTGATCATAGTGAACCAAATGTGTGTAAGCCCCCTAGAACAACAGTGACACTTCACAGGATGTGTAAAATTCTTGGTCTTATAGATATTTGGAGACTTTTTAACCCATCTGGTAGGGACTATACATTTTTTTCATCAGTCCATAAGATTTATTCTAGAATAGATTTTTGTAATACACAAGTCCCTCATTTCATGGGTTGTGGATTGTTCAATTGGAACATTTTAGTCTCAGATCACACCCTGGTTAGTTTAGAGGTGTTGCCACATACGGAAAAAAAAATCATGTAGTTGGTGCTTTAATGTATCACTTTTGCAAAATCCTGAATTCCATCAAATGCTAAAGGATGAAATCAATGTCTATATGGAAACCAATTGGTCCTTAGTATCCTTGGTCGGCATGGCTTGGGAGGCACTTAAGGCAATTCTTAGATGTTGAGTAATATACATTATGCCTTATTCATCAAAAAATCCAAAGCATGAGAACTTGTGGAGTTGGAAGGGAATATTAAAAGTGCTGAGGCAGAGCTGAAGCGCTGAATGTCACCTGATGGCAATATTCCTGGTTCAATAGAAGTTTAGTTAAATTGACAGCATTTGTGGCATAATATTGGTTACCAAAAAAAATAAATGTTTTACTTGCCCCTTGTCACTGTTTCAAAAGTATAGCCACAAGACACAAACAATATATGTGTTAACATGATTCTAATTTAAAGTTATAGCCAATTCTACAAATTCGTTCCCATAACAAAGTAATGTCAATGTGAGGGACCAAGCTGGCAGGCATGAGGAGTCAGAAAATATATTTCCACAAATATAAGATTTTATTACTTATTTACACACACAAAAATAGGAAGTTCCTAACAAAACAGAACCTCACTAACAAAACAGAACCTCTAGACTGAGACATGGGGGAAACTTATATAGTGGCTGATCAGGCCATTCTGACACAAAAGGGGGTAGACAAACACATAATATATAAACAAATCACCATAACTACAAACCCCATTAAGACAATGCTACCTAATATAAACTAAGGATAATCCATCAAATAATTATAACAACAAAAACAAAACTAGCAAAGAAAAGAACACAACCCAAAATAGATAACTCTGCAACCCCCATGATATTGGAGAACATGGTGCAGTCCAATTATCCATCCCCTATTTAAACAGTTTGGATTTAGTTGGAAGTCCTTTTGTGATCCAGCCAGAGACACCCAGCAGCAATTCCCCAGGAACTGGTAACTCAAGAAAAAGAAAAGTACTCATGTCACAGAATGCAACTTAAAAATAATGAACCTGAAACTAGCCAAATTGACAGTTAACTAAATGTGTGCACCCAAATAGATAACCAATGTCAAATAACTAATAAAATGGTTTTAAAACTAAAATCGTTGTGTCCAGTTATTTATTTTGCATTATGTAATGTGAGAAGAAAGAGTTACCACCGTGAGTTGTTTCTTCCATGTGTGGCTGCTAGTACAGCCATCACAGTCAACAAACCCTAAAACAACTATAACCATTATGATTTAAACAAATTTACAGCTCAAATAATACATGAGTTTTAACAAAATAATTAATGCAGGTGCTTTTATACAATTAGAAGCTTTACATTTCTGCCTTTAAACTCTCTAACGATTGTCCCAGTTCACTTCCACTTGAAAAAAGTGGGAAAAAGTTTTTTTTAGGAGGCAGGAGTCAAAATTAATTTTTGTGTTAACCAACATTATGACACACATGCTGTTGATTGAGTTTAACTTGTATTGAGCCTGGAATATTACTTTAATTCCTACCACCGTATACAGCCTCTGAAGGCTTTCGAATTCAGCCTGTATTACTTTTAGTAATTGGAGACACAGTGCCTTTCAAATATTTTGGGTTTGAATTAAATGCAAAGTCCTTTATATAAAACACTGTTTAGATTTGATCTCGAATGTATCTATTCTAAAGAACATATTCTTTCTCTCATCAAGACCTTACATCCATGTAAAGGTGGATGTAATCCCCCCCCAAATGGATTGTGGCTCTTTTGAGACTGATTTTATCTACACCGTACCCTTTTGGAGATCATGTTCGTCTCGGTCTGTTATAAAATAATGATATTGATAATTTGTTAATGATCATTGTTTATGTTAACATGAAATTTCTGTCTTTCAGCATGACCCTCCTCAACCTCACTCTAGTCCACACGCAGCAACTCCTTTGCACTGGGAGGGAGAGGGGGAGGTGCAGGGCTCCTCTGCATGTCTCGGAGGAAGAGGAGAGGGGGCTGGAGCTGAGGAACGACCCAGAGACAAACCGACACATACTATTCACTCCAGAAATGGGACCAGCGTTCGTTATACCAACCAAACGCAAGCAACAGACTCTTCTTGTATACTGACTCCACCTAACACACCCCTCTATCCCGAACACACACATATACACTCCAATACACAGTCCATTGCACCCCATTACTCCGAGCATGCTTCACAAGAGCACACACACACATACTCTCACACAAATTCCAATGGTTGTGCGCGTTCCACTCCAGAGCACAAGAAAATCAATGGCTTCATCAGCAATAGTATTGAAGGCAAGTCAAAGAAACTTACTTTTGAGTTGTTGACGTGTGCGTTCTTTCATCTATATTTTGTCTATTGTGTCATTCCTATTATGCAGTACATTTTGAACTCTGTAACTTATGAAAAAATTTATATGTTTGTGTTGTAAGTTAAGTATTTCTATAAAAGGTCAAGCTTTTACAGCTAAACTTTTTTAGGGTCCAAGCAGTGAAGGTGCAGGAACCTTATTGTATCTGTACAGATTTTCTTCTTCTTGACCTTAAAGTGTCTAGGCAGCAAGATCTAGAGACACCAAATTTGTCAGGATGGTCCCAAATTTATATATATATATATTAGACACTCATTTCAAATCAGATGATTGCAACACGCTCCCAAAACGTTGGGACAGTCAAGTGTTTATTGCGCTGTAGCAACACCATTTCTTCTAATAAAACTATTATTAGAAGAAAGTATTTGGGCACTGAAGACACAAGTTCGTTGCATTTTGCAAGCATAATTTTTCCCCATTCATGCATTTTGCAGGTCCTCAGCTGCACTGTGGTACAGGCCTTCATTGCCATGTTGTGCACTTCATAATGTGCCACACATTCTCAATTGGAGATAGGTCAGGATTGCAGGCAGTCCAAATTGGAGCACCCTTTTGGCATGGGTGGGGGGGGGCGTGGTCATGTGTCTGTCTGCGGGAAAGGGAAAGCGGTAAGGCTCGTCACCTGGGCTGTAATTACTTTGTAAACACCTGTCTCTCATTATAGTGATGGTGGAGGGAGACCTGATAAGGCCCGATTGGGGGCCGGGTGTGTGTATTCAATGCCTGGCCCCGCCCTCCTCTCTGCTTACATAGCCATGCACTTGTAATTCGGGCTGTATGTGGTTTGGCGTTTTCCTGCTGCAAAATGCTGGAATGTCACTGGAAAAGATGGTGTCTAGATGACAGCGTGTGTTGCTCTAAAGTCTGTACATATCTTTCCGCAATAATGGTGCCTTCACAAATGTGCAAGTTGCCCATACCATGGGCACTGACACACCACCATACCATGACAGACACTGGCTTTTGGACCTGATGCTGATAACATCTTGGATGGTCCATTTCCTCTTGATTACTATAAAACTTAATTTTCAATTCCACCTTTTCTTTAAAAAAAGCAAAAAAATCTGGGTAACAGTGAAGCACTTACAATGAAAATGAATGGGGAGAATGAAGTGAATGTGGATTTCTGGGTTTAAACAGAAATGTGAAGCTTATAATTTTATAAAAGCACTTGAATTAATTCTGTTAGAACTTGTGTATTATTTGAGCTGTAAAGTTGTCATTTTTACAGTCGTTTTAGTGTTTGTTGACATTACCTCTTCATGGTTGTAAAATTGGCTATAACTTTACACAGAAAAGGTTTGTAAGTGATTTTTTCACACTAAAATCATGTTTGCACACACATTGTGTATGTCTTATGGCTATACTTTTGAAACGGTGAGTATTTTAATGTTCAAAAATTGGCCCCCATTCACTTCCATTGTAAGTGCCTCACTGTAACCTCAATTTTTGCTTTTTTTAAAGAAAAGGAGGAATGAGTCGAAATACATTTTTGTGGGAATTAACATTGTATTGAACCCGGAACATTCTTTTAACTCTCACCTGTGGATGCCTCACCGACTGGTGTTGACTTACAAAGGTTTACCAAGACACTGTCTTAAAAAACATAATTTGTCTGTAATGTATATAATGACATCTTACTGTCTTAACCACATACTGCTTGGATTACACGTAAATGGTTACTTAAACAGAGAATGCGGATGCTAGATCAACCAGCCTGTGGTCCTGACCTGTCTCCAATTGAAAATGCAGTGGTGTCTCAGCAGTTAAGGGTTACTGACTAGAAGGTCGGGGGTTCAAGCCCCAACACTGCCAAGACACCACTGTTGGGCCCTTGAGCAAGGCCCTTGACCCTATCTGCTCCAGGGGCTCGTTATCATGACTGACCCTGCATTCTGACTCCACCTTAGCTGGGATATGTGAAAAAAATAATTTCACTGTATATATGCAAAAATGTATGTATAATGTGTGACAATAGCTCAATTATAAATGTGTGGTGCATTACGAAGCACATAAAATGGCAATGAAGTTTCATTGTTACATTGCACAGTTCGTCCCCTTGGAATTATAAGGTTCTATCTGACATTTTTGTCAAATTGAGTTATTCACATATTCTTATTCTGTGACAACTTATTTACATTATGTGATGTTTTTTTTTAAGTTGTGTACATTCTGGGACTTTTTATTGAAAAAACAAAAAGGTTCTATCTACAAAGTCGAACTCTAACTTGGCTCTATAAGGTTCTTCTATCTGCGTTAGCCAATCAGCACTTCGAATGAACAGAAGAGGACCAATCAGGATCAACTTTATATGTCGTGTCGCCGGCTTTTTCCTTGAATACAGAAAAGATCGCAGAAACAAAATATCTGAGAGAATAATGGCACGCAATGCAAAATCTTTAAGAAACCTCAAGATCGACAATGAAATACTCTACTCCAGGCCACTCTCGCAGTGCAGGAGGTAGACAATATGCACAGCCATATTGAAAAGGCAATGGCAGTGTCTGAATTCTATTCACCACTGTCTTTCTTGCACAGTTTACTGAAGGTGAACAGGAACAACCCATATGAAATCATACAGATGAAGAGAATAGATTTCTATGACTTTCAGGCATGTTCCAAGCTGTTTCAGTACAAACAGGTTCCATTTTTTGAAGTGTCACAGCTTGTGTTTGATCAGTGTCCATATACTCTTCATTACACAAAATCACATGCAGAGCCAAGAGTTAAAGTAGACATAAGAGGACCAAGCAAACACACGAGAAGCCTGGCACCTACATCCATTTTACCCAAACCAAGGGTACTCCCCAAACAGAGCATCATCTCAGAGGCAAAGATGAGTGACATTAAGTCCATGTTTAAATTCATGGCACTAGCAGATAGAGAGTATTATAAGTCTGTGTTTTAAAAAATGAGTCACAGGGAGTATTATAGTTCTGTGTTTTAAAAAACGAGTTTGTGATTTTTTTTTATATAGTCAGTGTATAATTTTTCAATGATTATTAAACTTAATGAATTAATTTGCTGAAGCATGTCTGTTTTCTTGCAGTTTTTAAAGTCTTAAAATGTCTTAATTTTTACAATATTAAGCCTTAAAGGTCAAATAGTCAACAATTGAATTCATGGGGTCTTAATTACAACAATAAACGTTACCATGTTATTTCAGCCATACTGATGTCTAGAGAGAAAGCCATTTTACCTGGCCCACTTTAGGTGGAATAAAGTCCTGCTCAGATGTATTACAGTAGCTGCTTTCTGTCTAAACAAAAGAAAAATTAAAGTAACAATTTCTGCAATAATGTGTTTAATTACCCACCAAATTGGTACCAAAAATTAACTGCTCTGGACAAAATATTTAGACCTACCTTGCTTAATTTGAAATGTCCTAAATGCATGAAAGTGCTAAAAATATGAAATAAATGTCATTATAAAGGATAGCATTTTACTTTCTAACACATATTGAGACATTGTTACAACATTAATTTTATATTTAATGTTCAAATAATGTTTTGGCAGATAGAACCTTATAATTCTAAGCGAAAAGTGTTTTTTTAGAATTATAAGGTTCTATCTGCATTTGACCCATTCCAAAAATCCCCATTTACAAATTTGAGAGGATTTTAATATTGTATATTTAGAATACATATAGGGTCCCTGTTATTTTCATGTTTGAAAGAAACTTGTTCCCCATATAAATTTTCCTATATGTAATGCAAAATCTTTAAAGCTCAATATCTCAAAACTGCTCAGAACGCAGATAGAACCTTATAATTCCAAGGGGACGAGTTGAAGACCTGCATAATGGATGAATGGGGGGAAATTTTGCTTGCCAACTTAACAAACAATGTGTCTTCCATGCCCAAATGCTTCATCCGTTTTATTAGAAGAAATTGTGATACTACACAGTGTTAAAAACCTGACTGTTTTTTGGAACATGTTGCAATCATCTGATTTGTTATAAGTGTATTTTAAAAAACTAATAAATTCACAAGGTCAGACATCCCACACTGCAGGACATTTGATTAGGAAAGAACACAACAATGTATTTAATCACATATTGAAACTATTTAAACACACACATATACACCGCTCAGCTATAACATTAAAACCACCTGACTAATATTGTGTACTAATATAGATCCCCTTGTGCTGCCAAAACAGCGCCAAACGGCATCTCAGAATAGCATTTACCAAAAAAATGCCACGGTCCAAATCACTGAGATCTAATTTTCCCCATTCTGATGGTTGATCTGAACATTAACTGAAGCTCCTGACCCGTATCAGCATGATTTTATGCATTGCACTGCTACCACACAATTGACTGATTAGATAATTAGTTGATCAGTTAATGTTCACATCTACCATCAGAATGGAGAAAATGTGATTTCAGTGATTTGGACTGTGCCATAATTGGTGGTGCCAGATGGGCTGGTTTGAGTATTTCTGTAACTGCTGATCTCCTGGGATTTTCAAGCACAACAGTCTCTAGAACAAAACAAAAAAAAAACATCCAGTGAGTGGCAGTTCTGCAAATGGAAACACCTTGTTGGTGAAAGAGATCAACAGAGAATGGCCGGACTGGTTCAAACTGACAAAGTCTACAGTAACTCAGATAACTGCTCTGTACAATTGTGGTGAGAAGAATAGTATCTCAGAATGCTATTCTGAGATCCGGGTTGGCATTGTTTCTGCATATCGCTGCCCTCTTCTGCATATCGCGGCGCCATTTTGTGGCCAGTTCTGCATAAAGCGGCGGCCCATTTCAGCTTATCGTGGCCCATTCGGCCCTGTTTCCCAGCCGGCCCATTGGGAAATGTCCCAGTTCTCCCGATGGCCAGTCCACCCCTGGCTCTGCAGGAAACTAAACTGAACAGATGGACAATGAAAGCGAGAAAGAGGTTGACTGTAAAGCCTGCCCACAGAGAAAACTGATAGTCTACTTAGCACAAAGAAAGCCCAATCAGGATGTTCTCTCTGTCAATTAAATTCAGTGAGATTTATTGGCAGACTTAGTACATACAATATTGCCAAAGCTGTTTATTTTTGTAACAGTGAATCAAAATTTCCAATGTGACATACAATTCAGTATCAATAGATCAATATTAATTAAGATAATATTAATTGCACTGGTAATAATAATAGTAATACAATTACTAAGTAGAAAATAAAATATTTATATTGAATTATGCATTTATATATTAAATGCTTCTCAGTTTCAACTTCTGCTTGATCACAGTGAGTGCACAGTCTCTCTGCTTTAAGAAGCCATGTTTGTTTGTGCTGACCCACCTCTATGGCCAGCTTGTGTTCACTCAGTCTGTACTTTGTCAGAGTTTTCCTTTCCATTTGGTTGGTCACTATGTTTAGGTAAGTTGCCACAGAGTATGATCTTTTTAGGGCCAGATAGGTTTCAAGTTTGCATTGGGATTTGGTGAGTTCTGTCCAATAATCACTATATTGATCTTTTTCTTTAGATATAATTTGATTGGGCCTGATTGTCTAAGGTTGTTTTGTTTGGTGGGGTCACAGATTCTCAGAATGTGTAGGCTAAGGGGGATTCATTCAGATCTCATCTCTTGGAAGATCAGGGCTTTGTGACAAAGGGAGAGGGGGTCTCTTGTTTTGATGTGTTTCCAGAAATGTATGGCTCATTTATGGATATTTAATAGTGCGGGACATTGGCCTTATTCAACTCTACATGCAGAGTTTTGTGTTTTTCTTTGCACCTGGAGTATGCTTTTACAGAACACGGCATGTTCAATTTCTATTGGATGCTTATCCAATTTTTGCCCAATTTGGTGGTGTTAGTGGACCCCACACCTCACTGCCATATTTTGCAATGGTTTCAATTACTGATTTAAATATTTTGAGACAGATTCTAATAGGGATTTATGTGTATATTGATTTTTTGATGGCGTAGAAATCCCGTTTTGCTTTTGAGTTCATTCACTGCTAGGCAAAAGTAACCAGTGTTAGTGATTGTTATGCCTAAATATTTGTATTTTATGGATTGTTCAATAGATTTGTTTCCAATTGTTGATGGATTATATTGCTGAGATTTGGATCTTTTCTGAAAAATGTATATTTAGTTTTTCTGTCAGGGCCCAGGTCTGACAGAACCTTTCTCGCAGCGACAGGTGCTGCTGTAACCCTTCTTTTGTGGGGAACAACAGAACCAAATCATCTGCATAAAGAAGCTTTCAGTTCATTTAGTGGCAAATTTTAATGAAGCATTTACTATTTGCATACATTGATTTGGTCAAATCATATAGTTTTCCTCCACTACCACTTTAAATTAATGGAATAAACCTTCATGCCAGATTGAATAGAATGCTTTTTGGAAGTCAACAAAACAGGTGTAAATTTTCTCATTATTTTTATGTACGTACTTTCAATAAGGGTATGCAAATTACAAATATTATCTGATGTCCGGAAATTAGGTAAGAATCCAATCTGACATTTGCTCAGGACATTGTGCTTTCCAATTTTTCCAAAAGCTGTTTGAGTTAATTGACTCTTCTGTTAAGTGGATTTGGTTTTGGAGATTTTGTGTCCTTTTTGTTTGAATCATTAGAGAAGGCACAGAGACTGGTTTTCTGGGGCTCTGTGTTTTTTATTTGATATTTGTCTTAGTTTTTGTCTTATGTTTCTGCACTCCAAATCAAACCATTTTTCCTGTTCATCTTTTGTCATTAAATACATATCGAAATGCTGAACTTGTGACAAAATCTAGAAATCATCTTCTCTTCAACCAGGGATGAATAAGTAGCTCTCTGCAGCCATCTTGTTTTTATACTTGTAATTTCATTAGGGCCCAAGCACAAAGTGCGTAGGACCCTATTGTTTTCAGTTAGGATTATTATTATTATTATTATTATTATTATTATTATTATTAGGGCCCAAACACAAAGTGCGTAGGACCCTATTGTTTTCGTTAGGATTATTATTAGGGCCCAAGCACAAAGTGCGTAGGACCCTATTGTTTTCGTTAGGATTATTATTATTACTATTATTATTATTATTATTATTTTATTTTTTACTAATTACGGGGCACTTTTGGGGCTCTTAACATGCTCAAAAACTCTTGAAACTTTGCACACGGGTCAGAACCTGCGGTCATTAGGGCCGGCCTGAAGCTGGTACCGGCGTGGCAGGGGGCTCGACAGCGCCCCTGGAACAGGGGCCGAAAACTTGGTCTATAACTCAAACACGCTTGCATGTAATAATATGAAACTTCGGTACACATATAGATCTCATCATTTCATATATCCTTCATACTTTCACTTTTTACCCCAGACCAACAGGAAACCGTCTATTTAGGGTTGTTTGAAAACGCACGCAATGGAATTTGGAATACTCCTCCCAGAGAACTCCACCAATCGCCACCAAACTCGGTCAGCATGATGTCAAGACATTGACCATTTTTTTTTTTTTTTTAAATGGACAGCACAGTTTGATTCTTGAGATGTTAAGCTTTCGAACGGTATGTAATATATGAAGATTAGT
Organism: Xyrauchen texanus; assembly: GCF_025860055.1. Taxonomy (NCBI): domain Eukaryota; kingdom Metazoa; phylum Chordata; class Actinopteri; order Cypriniformes; family Catostomidae; genus Xyrauchen; species Xyrauchen texanus. The sequence goes on along the minus strand of NC_068286.1, from coordinate 34,110,895 downwards.
TCAGTATTTGAGAAAATATTCATAAGAAAAGAAATAAGTCAATTTTCAAGATCAAGGTAATTTAAACCCCCCAATAATTAACTATTCAAAAATTACACGTTTATTGTTTCCGGCCACTTTTGACTGGGAATAACTGGAACGTGACTTAACGATGAACCGTGTATAAGGGTTAAATTCTGTTTCTGCTTGGGTACATTTTAGATAGTTGGGCCACATTATTAAAAATAGTAGTGATGTGTTTTGTAGCAAGATTCACTCCTTTACTGTGGGGGTATGTGTGAGCTACAAAAGAATTTAGGTTGGATTGAATTTTTTGTTTGTTTATTGCTTTTTGAGAATCGTCTCATTTGTTTTCGTCCCATTAGAAATTCAGTTGTATGCTGTACATCTTACTGGGTTTGGAAGGTGGATGTTTGGAGTCTGTCCTTTTTAGATATACTCTGATTTGTCTGGTCTGACATGGGTGTTAATTGCGAGAGGGGTCCAAATATGTTATGACATAATCTACTGCACTGCTGCCAAGAGCTGAGCTGTAGGTGTAATGACAAATTGAGTCCCCTCTTAACCTACCATTGATGATGTACAAACCAAGTGAGTGGCAGAGCTGCAGTAGTTCCTTCCTATTTTTCTTTGTCATTTTGTTGTAATTGTTCCTAGGAGAGAGACACAGATAGTTAATATTTTGGTTGCCACTGATATATTTATGTCCATGTATGTCGGTAAAGTCTGGTTCTTCACCAGTCCGTGCATTTAAATCCTCACAGATCAGCACATTTCCCTAAGCCTGGACATGACTAATGTCCCTGTCGATGTTACAGAAGGTTGGATCATTTAAGTAAGGGATTCAGCGGGGGGTAATATGTAAATTGCACATAGAAAATTTTATATTTTTTCAATTTTCGCCAGATATAATTGTCTTCTTGTTTTACCATTTCAATAAAATTTTATATTTTGATTTGAACCAAATTATTATCTCTTCTGAGTTTTTGCCTTGTGTGACCCCAGGGAGTTTTCTTGAGGAGACTGCCATTTCTCCATAACCTGGGGAAAAACCAGTGGGAAGATCTCCTATGTCCCATGTCACCTGAAAAATTATAATATCACAGTTTTTGATTTCTTTAAAAAATACTTTTAAGTGCAAAGGTTGAGGATCTTAGACCTTGGATGTTCCACTGAGAAATGACAAAAGATTCATATAGTGTCATCCTTCTAAACTATAAGCTTGATGTTGCTAAAAAGAGCAAATTCATATTATCTTAAACTGGATTAAGAGGATAATAATATTGATAAATAAATAAAAAACATTGAACAGTATGCATTTGATTTTCACATATTTTCTAACAGTTTATGCATGCATGAATATTATATTCCCTCTTTTCTCCTTGTTTTTGTTATATGATGACAGACATGTAATCATGCCTGATTTGTGTACATATCACTTGAATGAGTTTGCGTGTGGATGCATTTGTTTATTATGTAAGTAATAAACATATGCAATGATGTCTGTGTACAGTACTGTCAGTTTTGTGTGCATTTACTCTTTGCATTTGTTTGCATGTGCAGCTCATGTGTTTAGCTATTGTTTTTTTCCCAATTCCCACTACTTACTAGGTCTTCGTGGTGGCGCGGTTACTCACCTCAATCCGGATGGTGGAGAACAAGTCTCAGTTGCCTCCACCTCTGAGACCGTCAATCCGCACATCTTATCACGTGGCTCGCTGTGCATGTCACCGCGGAGACTCCGCATGTGGAGGCTCAAGCTACTCTCCGCGATCCACGCACATCTTACCACATGCCCCAATGAGAGCAAGAACCACTAATCGTGACCACGAGGAGGTTACCCCATGTGACTCTACTCTCCCTAGCAACCGGGTCAATTTGGTTGCTTAGGAGACCTGGCTAGAGTCACTCAGCACACCCTGGATTCGAACTTGCGACTCTAGGGGTGGTAGTCAGCGTCAATACTCGCTGAGGTTCCCAGGCCCCCATTGTTAAGCTATTGTGAACATATTGTTTTTTTAATGGAACAAGTTCAGTATCTCTGTGTGTCAAATGGGAACTGAGTCCTGTGTATTTTTGTTTGTTTATCCCTTCCCTATTCCAGGCCCTTTAAGTGGTTGTGGCTTTCCTTTCCCTGTCCCTGTCTCTCACAATCTGGGCCCAAACTCTGATGATATCTGTTCCGTCTTTGTAGTGGATCTGGATAAAGGACCATACGGCCTGGGAATGGGACTTATCGATGGACTTGTGAGTCTTACCTATATTGCTTTAACATTTATCCCTGGTGATCAATGCTCTATGCACATACCCATAACTCACAGCAAAGACAGCATTTTAAGGCATCATTGGAACACTTCAGACTCTATTAGAATCAATTGTGAGTCGACTTTCCTATGTGCTTTGCATGTGGAGAGCTATTTCTGTGGCGTACAGATTTACTGTCTATGTTGAGCATTTCAGATCAGTCACTTATAAGAGGTTCCATTTCAGTTATAGGCAACAGACAGCAAAGGTGTTGGATAAGAGTGTATATCTAAAAACAGATCTGAAAAAAATCTTAAAATAACAATTGTATTATAATTAATCTTACTTAAAATATTATTTAAAAAAAGAGGTTTACATTATGTCCTGAATCCTAACTTCTGACTTGAATGGAGCTGGTCCATAAATGCTAAAATGCACAATGTTTCAAAAGAATATCCACAAGATATACATTTATTTTTATTTGTTTTTATGATTTAAGTGTGATAAAATCACTAACTATACATCAATCAGCCACAACCTTAAATCCACCTGCCTAATATTGTGTAGGTCCCTCTCATGCCTTCAAAACAGGGCCAACCCACATCTCAGAATAGCATTCTGAGATGCTATTAGTCTCACCACAACTGTGAAGTGTGGTTATCTGAGTTACTGTAAACTTTGCCAATTCGTAGCAGTCTGGCCATTCTCTGTTGACCTCTCTCATCAAAAAGGCATTTCCATCCACAGAACTGTCACTCACTGGATGTTTTTTTTGGCACCATTTGAGTAAATTCTAGAGACTGTTGTGCGTGAAAATCCCAGGAGATCAGCAGTTACAGAAATACTCAAACCAGCCCATCTGGCACCAACAATCATCTATGCGATTATCTAATCAGCCAATCATGTGGCAGCAGTGCAGTGCATGAAATCATTCAGATATGGGTCAGGAGCTTCAGTTAATGTTCACATCAACCATCAGAATGGGGAAAAATGTGATCTCAGTGATTTGGACCGTGGCATGATTGTTGGTACCAGATGGACTGGTTGAGTATTTCAGTTACTGCTGATATTCTTTTTACACCAACAGTCTCTAGAATTTACTCAGAATTGTGCCAAAAACAAAAAACATACAGTCAATGACAGTTCTGTGTAACTTTACACAGAAAAGATTATTAAGCAATTTTATTACACTAAAATAAGAATATCTTCAATGCCAAATTCTAGCTCATGTACTATTTGTACTAGATGTACTACAAATTTTGCACTAAAATTTCAGATTTATTTGATAGATGAATGGTTAGCATGCATGCGCCAATTAAAATCATGACTTGCTACATTTACCAATCTCATCCGCTATACTTGTAAAAGTAGATAAAAAAAATATTGATATGTTTCTCACCCACATCTGTCATATCTCTTCTAAATATTTGGATTAAAACAGTCATATTGATTGGTTTTATGCTGCCTTTATGTGCTTTTTGGAGCGTAAAAATGTTGGCACCCATTCACTTGCATTGTATTGACCTACAGAGCTGAGATATTCTTATCATAAATATTCATATGGGATGGCATGAGGTTGAGTAAATGATGAGATAATTTTCATTTTTGGGTGAACTATCCCTTTAAGCATCGGGATCTTTTCACTGTGTGTTGAAAGTAAAAGTTACACACACACACACACACACACATATATATATATATATATATATATATATATATATATTTGAAATGAATATCTCTCAATTAAAAGGCCAAGTTAGAATGCACGCTGTATAATTAACAGCATTATTCTGTTTTATTTGCAAGTTTCACAGCTTTAATGGCCTGGTTTTGTTGTTGATGAATAAACTGCATAACCGCCAGCATCGTCTTTTCATTTTGTACTTAAGGGAAATTACAATATTAATTATAATGTTAAACGGTATTTAGTCTTTGGTACACATCTTTGATTTTGAGTTGATGATGGGGTACTTGAGCCTTACTATTGCTGTTGCAAAAAAAAAAAAACTAAGTGGAAAATTCTTGTTTAAATGACCATATATGTTATAGGGTTAATAAGCATAAATATGTGTAAATATGCTCCATGGCTCCATAAATATTGCATGACAAATGGACAACAAGTGGGTCTCTCTTTTCTCATTCTCTCTGTATACAGCATACTCCTCTGAACTCGCCTGGAATCTATATTAGGACACTGATTCCAGATGGACCAGCTGCTGCAGATGGGCGACTTTTTATCGGTGACAGAATCCTGGCAGTGAATGGGACCAGTCTCATTGGAGCAGACTACCAGAGGTTAGTGCTCTATATACACCATCTATCAGCTTTCTGTGATCAACTCACTCAGCTCAGCTATTGGGAGAGTGTATTGAATGTTTATTTTCAGGGTAATATTTCCACCAGTTAGTACAAATGCATCTGTTCTCTTAAACCTGACCATTTAATCGCTCTCTGTCTGTCTCTCACAGTGCTGTGGATTTGATTCGTTTGGGGGGAGGACGGCTCCGGTTTCTTGTCGCCAAATCAGATCTTGAAGTATCAGAGAAGATCAGTGCCTCTTCCTGCTGAGAGAGAGGCTGCAAATGTGACACTCTACCTAAATGAAATATGAGGAGGACAGCGAGTCCTTCTTTCCAAGACAGGAGACGGGACATTAAGCACACAATAGGACATCTCAGCGACTACAGCCCTCGACCTCAGCCCTGTACAACACTGCACTCTTCCCTGTCAGAAAGACAGTTTGACATATCTGTTTTTACCTCTTACCCAATTTGGGTTTAATTCTTGATTGTTACAGAATATTAAATGGAATGTATTCATGCAAATAATCTGTCTGGTACTGAAACATCACCAATTGAAAATTGAAGTGCAAGTTAAATTTTTAAATTGAATTAATATCTAATGTAAAAATAAATAAATAATTAGCAAACAATAAAAACACAGAAATGTGGCAATGGCCTCGGAAAAGGTGAACCTAAATGTATCTTTCTTGGTTGATGAAAAGGTTAGATACAAAAATATTTTGCCCTACTATACTTCACATTTTCCTAATGGATAAAATCTCTAAAATTTGTTATGCAGAATCATTCAAACTGATGGTAAACAAGCAGGCTCAACTCCTTGATGGTTTCTGTATGATCATTTGATATATACAGGATACATGTATATAGGTGTGTGTATAATATATATATATACTTGCTGAAATCCACTGCAAGTGCCCAATTTCATGGTGCAAATCTCTTCTCTTTCTCTTGCTCAGTTTTCATGTTAGCAGTACTCACAATAGTAACAATTTACAGTTAAAACATTTACATACAGCTTATACAGTATATATGCATATAACGTTTTCAAAATGGCAAAGTTTTAACATAAGTCATAGTATTCATAATATAAGATAAGCTGTTTCATTTCTATTTGAGAAAACATTGTAAATAACGTTTTTGAATACAAAAGTTTTTTTTTTCTTCCTTATTTCATGTTTGTAATAAATCTGTATTGCAATATTTCATAATCGTTTTTGTGTTCTCAGTTGAAAATGTATTTGGAAGATTTATATGGTAATGTACCTTTTAGCTATTAAACTGAACATTGAGAAGTCCAACTGTATTCGAGTTATTTTATGCAACAGAAAGCGCTGCTTTTAACATTCACCAGGTGAGGGCGCTACAACACTGCACGTGTGAAGAGGTTAATAAAGCAGTTGGTGAAGGGGGTTCTACCATTCGCTGAAAATTGAGGGCTAGTGCTTGAGCACCACAACACAACTCTATAATGTTTTGCTTTAAAGAGAAAATTGATACAAGTAAAAATATATCTAACCGATAAAATTTTTGTTCAATGAAAAGACCGCGAATTAGAATGTCCAGCAGGTGGCAGCATTGACATACAATTTGGTTGACTTTTATTTGGCTGGGGAAGTGGTGAGCTTTTGTTGTACGTTAGCTGGTTTTGGTTGTTAAAAAAATACAAGTCATGTATTGTTTTTAATTGAGATAATATAGAACAGTATCCTAAATAGATGTGTGCATTTTCATCAGACTTCGAGAAAATACTTTATTTAGCGAAGACTGAGAGGAATTTAAGGCTCACTCAAACGAGGGAAATACCTTTGAAATTCATGATTCAATGATTATAAGCCAATTATATTTTAATTACGTTGCTGCTGTGGTCTGAATGTGAAACACATCAAAGATGGATCCAGCATTTTAGGAGCTAGGCAAGGACCCCAGCTAAACAGCCAACTCAACAAAACATCCTGTTCAAGGATTAGTTCATTCAAATATTTTAATTCTCACATAATTTACTCACACTCATGCCATCCCAGATGTGTGACTATCTTTCTATTGCAGAAGGCAAATCAATATTTTTAGACGAATATATCAGCTCTGTAGGTCCATACAATGCAAGTGAATGGTGATCAGCACTTTAAAGTTCCAAAAAGCATAGAAATGCAGCATAAAAGTAATCTGACTCCAGTTGTTAAATCCATGTCTTCAGAAGCAATATGATAGATGTGGGTGAGAAATATTTTAATATTTAAGTATTTTTTTATTTATCTTTTTTCCTACTATAAATCAACACCTTTGTCCAGACCCTACTAGTAGACGGCAATATGTAAGAAAAATGTGAATCGCCAAAAAAAAAAGAAAAAGAGATTTATAGTAAAAGGGCTTAAAATTGATCTGTTCTCATCCCCATCTATCATATAGCTTCAGAAGACATGGATTAAACCACTGGAATTGTATAGATAACTTTTATGCTGCCTTAATGTTCTTTTTGGAGCTTCAAAGTTCTGGTCACTATTCTCTTGCATTGTGTGGACTTAGAGATATTTTAAAGTCATACTCATCTGGCATAGCCTGAGGGTGTGTAAATGAGAGAATTTTCATTTTGGGTGAACTATCCCTTTAAATGTGGTATGAAGAAATGTCATCGTGTGACCTTGACCAACCAACAGAGAGAGTCCATCTGAAGACCCTAAATCTTAATTTGGCGCTAGTAGTCAAATATATTGAAATTGTTGCCGAGTATGACGAGCTTTTCAAATCAGTTCTTTATGAGGTTCCATCTCGGTTAGGATGCTGTTTGGGATGCAGCAGAAATCGAGTGTGCAGGTTTGGAGACACAGCCTACCTCAGCAACGCACTGACAGGTGTAAGATTAACTTTGTTAGGCGCGGACGCATCCGTGCGCAACAAATTAAATTAATGGAACAAATTTCCCTCGTAATTAAGACAAAAATTCGTGTCAGCTATAACCTTGCCTAGCGCTAATTATGTACAAATGATTTATCATCTGTTTCGGACGGAATATTAATCTTCAGCTCGTTGCAAAGAGCGCCTTGTGTTAAGAGATGAAGCTTGATTAACACTGACAGGTCAAGTAACTGCTCTCTCCCTCGCCTCAATTAACAGATAGTGGATGCGCAGGCAAGCAGAACCCTCTTTTGCACACTTAAATCCCCGAGCTTTCACACAACTGCAATGCGAAATCCTCGTTATTAAACGTATTTACAGTTGCGCCATATTTGATTTTAGGCGTGAGTGATCGACTTGCTGACTCTTCGTTGACATGCACTATATAAAATAGTATGAAGGTCCAAGATCAAATCTTATTTTAACAACTCGTGCTTTCTGGCGATTTTTGTCTACAGATTTCTTGTTTCTTTTTTAATTTTTTATGATGTAGCCTATTTTCAATGTACAGCCATTACTACAAGGCCCTCTCAGCCTCATTTTCATTCCCGCCAAAAATCAAATATGGCGCTACTCCAAATAAGGCTTTCGAACATATGTTGAAGCTTAACCCTCCTGCGCTGACGTGTGAGTATGGTCATTGTGTTCATGCTCTCCAAACTGTTACAAACATGTTTTCATGTGTATAAAATAGCCTACGCAAATGTTCTCCATTGCGTTTGTCCATTAGCCTTGATAGGTTATATTAATATTGCACATCCTTTTTTCTTGCTACCATAATCATGGTTTTCTGACACAAGTTTGTGAGGCTATGAAATACATAATGCCAGCACCTACATCATCATGCAGGACTGATGATATACAAGGTGACAGTGCACAAATCTGCTTTATAACAATGAATGGGCTTGCAAACAGTATCGTCCATCATGAGAAATGAGCAGAAAGCACAGAGGAACAACAAAGCCAGGACATCGCCAGTAATAGCTCATTAGTTTGGGCCGCAGATAAGAAATTTAAACACAGTAACCTTGAACAAGGCTAATTGTATTGCATCAACATGCATTGTAAAGGATGAAGAGACCAACGTACTAAGTCATGTAGTGGTTTTAACTATCAATATGAAAGTGTGACAGCCTTGGTCAATTATTAGCCTACTAATCTTGAAGTAAACAAACAAACAAACAAAAAAAAATTGTTTGGCAGTTGTATTAAGTAAATTGCTTAAATTAATGTTCTACAAAATGCTGACACTTAAACTATGCCTCATGTGGAAAAGTGGATTTTGCAGTGTTGAAGAGGTTACATTACTTTGATTTGTAGCTTCCCAATCAACTTATAAATAGCACAGACAAGCAAAAATAATTAAACTAGTCAAAGTACTCTTTAAAAAAATTAGTTAGCTACAATTTACTAACAAAAAAGTGAGTGGTCATTATTTGATTTATATGTTTCAAATTATTAGTTATTCTTAAAGGGATAGTTCACCCAAAAATGAAAATGCTCTCATTATTTACTCACCCTCATGATATCCCTGGTGTGTATAACTTTCTTATTTCACCAGAATGCATTTGAAGAAAAACAGAAAAAATGGCTCAGTAGGTCCTATAAATGCAAGTGATTGACGATTTCTCTTTGAAGGCCCAAAAATCACAGACAGTCAGCATAAACTTCATCCATATGACCAGCTATTACAGTAAATAAATGTCTTCTAAAGTGACACGATTTAAAATATAAATATTTACATACTTTTTTTTTTTTATCTCTAAATCATGCTTCTGGTCAGGAGCGGTAAACGCGTGTGACATAATCGCACTGGCATTTAAAACACGCGAGAACTCACAGCCGGAAGATCAGTGCTGTTTACAAGTGAGAAGCAGGAACACTGTTCAGTAGCTTGGTTTAGATCTGTCATTGTCTGTTTCTTTAGTCACAATGTTGCATTTGTGTGCTTATCCTGGATGTTCAACCGGGTGGAGAACGTGAGATTACCTCGGTATCCATGGCAACCTGAATACGTCACATGAGAGACTGCTTGGACTCCGCCCTCTCCTGGAGCGTTGGATTATAGTAAAAAAAAAGGACTTAAATATTGTAATTTTTGTTTTCACACCAAAAGCTATCGTGTCGCTTTGATGACGTTATGCTGACTGTCTGTGATTTTTGTTCCTTCAAAAGAGAAATCTCCATTCACTTGTATTTTAAGGGCCTACTGAAATAGAAATATTTCTATTTTTCTTCAAATGTGTTCTGGTGAAGAAAGAAAGAAAGTCATACACATCTGGGATATCATGAGGGTGAGTAAATAATGAGAGAATTTTCATTTTTGGGTGAACTGTCCCTTTAAGAAATAACTAATAATTTGAAATATATTAATAAAGTCATGACCACTCACATGAGATGAAGACTTAAGTCCTATTTTTGTATTATTATACATCATTATTGTACATTATGTTTTATTCTACATGGAGAGGGTTCCCTTATGGGGGCTGCCATGTTATGATCACATGACCACTAGAATACTACCTGCTAAATCTCTGGCCTTTTATTGGACACAATAAAAGGATTAAATTAATCATTTCTGACTGTGAATAGTGAATTTCAACTATGGCATTGGTAACTGAAAACTTTTGCATATATATGACTGATGTTGCATCAAGACCAAGATGACATTCATAAAAAATTACTGAATGCACCTTTAAAGGAATATTCTTGGTTCAATACGATGTAATATCATGTGATATTACTGAATTCTGCAATCAGAATTGAAATATAATCATTATTGTTCTATATCTTTAAAATAATATTCTGGATCAATACAAGTTAAACTCAATTGACAGCATTTGTGGCATAATGTTGATTACCGCAAAAATTTATTTCCACTCGTCCCTGGTTTCTTTAAAAAAAAAAAAAAGCAAAAATCTGGGTCACCGTGAGACACATACAATGGAAGTGAATGGTAGCCAATTTATGAACTTTAAAATACTCACTTTTTCAAAATATTGCCACAAACAATATGTGTGTTAACCTGATTTTTGTGTTAAAATAATTTACTAAACCTTTTCGGTGTAAATTAATAACCAATTTTACAACTCTGTTGCCAAGATGATGTAATGTCTTAAAAATAACTGTAAAGATTATGATTCAAATAACTTTACAGCTAAAAAAAAAGACATGAGTTTTTACAGAAGATTACATGTAAGTGCTTTTATAAAATTATAAGCTTCACATGTCTGCCTTTAAACTCTCCAAAAATTAGCCACATTCACTTCCATTGTAAGTGCCTCACTGCAACCCAGGTTTGTTTGTTTTTTAATGGAGACGAGTCTAAATGAATTTTTGTGGTTATCAACATTAAGCCACAAATGCTGTCAATTAAGCTTAACTTGCATTGAACCCAGAATATTCCTTTAAAGAAGAAACTTTTTTTTTTTTTACCATATATAATAATCATATGATTATATTTCAATCAGAATTTCTGATTGCAGAATTCAATACTATCACATGATAGTTATATAGAGGATCATTCCCTTGCAAAAATTTACCATGGTTTTACTAATAAAGGAATATTTCATCCCAAAATGAAAATTCTCTCATCTTTTACTCACCGTCATGCCATGCCATATGTGTATGACCTTCATTCTTCTGCAGAACACAAACAAAGATTTTGTTTTATATCTCCGCTCTGTAGGTCCATACAATGCAAGTGAATGGTGAACAGAACTTTGAAGCTCCAAATAGCACAAAGGCAGTGTAAAAGTAATCATATGACTCCAGTGGTTACATCCATGTCTTCAAAAGATACAATGAATTTGGTTGAGAAACAGATTAATATTTGAGTAATTGTGTTACTATAAATCTCCACTTTCACTTTCATTTCCACATTCTTCTTGTATTTTTTTTTTTGGCAATTTGCATTGGTTCATATCACCACCTACTGGTTGGGGCTGGTCAAAGGTGAAGGTTTATAGTTAAAAAAAGGAGGTACATATTGATCTGTTTCTCACACATCATATCACTTCTGAAGACAGATTTAACCACTGGAGTAGGATGGATTACATTTATGCTGCCTTTATGGGCTTTTTGGTGCTTAGCCACCATTCACTTGCATTGAATGGACCTAAGGTTAAGGTTTAGGTTTAGTTTCCATACACTAGCTCTTAAAAGGGGTCGATGCGGTGTTCAAGCAGGATCAAGGTCCCACAAAGGTGGATCAGTCCGAGGTAGACATTAAGAGGGTGGTTTATTCAGGGGCACGGACATTCAGTCTATATAGTGCTGATAACAGTGAAGACCCTGACACAGCAGCAGATGATGAATGGTGCTCCTGACCGTAATCACTTATCCTTTCAGCCTCTTTTTCTCCTCCTCCTCTATGTGGCAGTAGTACCATCTCCTCATCATGCCTAAATATTCACAATCTGTTCAAGATCTCCTAATCTTGGCAGCAATGTATCTAACAATGAGTAGGGAGATAAAAAAGCAGTGTTTTCACAGCCACCATCCACGTTGGATACAGAATTAACCTGTTAATAAGGATAATTATGTTTAACATAATTAGGCCAGCTATATAACTAATACTAATTAATGTATAGAATAAACATGTTTAAGAATCATCCAAAAAAGATGCTAAATCAATAGCACAGATTAGCAATTAAATTCCATTGTTATAAGATCCTCAGTATCTTGGGGCACCTTCAGTTCTTTAGCATCATCTCATCATCTCAAATCAAATGCAGCATTTCCATTATTTGTTTACTATAGTTATTGACTGTGTTTCTGACAGTAGTATGGCTTTGGACTGGACAAACGTGAGATCAATTTTGGCATATGTGTTTAACAGGGTGTGTTGTGAGAAAGCCCATCATACTGTGAGGGCTCACACATGATCAGGGATGCAGATCTGCTCCCTGCAGAGGGTGAATATATCCATTTTTAATGCAGTTGCTTGTAACTAATAATCTTTGCTGCAGAAGGTAAGACGAAGCATATGGGTGGAGATGGCTCGGCATGATTGCTCCAGCCACTGTGCTGCTTTTAGGAAAGGAGCACAGTTAAGGGAGGATGCAGTCTCTGATGTGTTAATGATGCCATGCAGTCTGATCTTGAGGTTGAGTACTTCAAGCCACCCTCACAATGATTAACAGTCTCCATACTGTTTATTGTGCTATATTCAGGTAAAAGATGGAGGTGAAAGATCATGTTATTGTTCTGAATGCAGAGGATCAAGTAAGGCAGCAAACAACTACAAGCAAAAAAGCATTACTACTAATAAATAGTATTAGAAGCATGACTAAATGAGTAGGCCTTTTTAAACAACACTTAATAATCTGATTACAAAGTGGTTAACAATTGTTACTGTAACCTAATACTTTAAGGCAAAAATAGTGTGATGCATTACATTTTAAGTTTTTTAATCAGATTAGTTACTGACTTTCAATTAAAGTAATTAATTTTAATTCCTCCCTTCCCAGTAGGTGGCGATGTGCACAAAGAAAGAAAGAAAAGTAGAGTTTGATAGTAAACAGGACATAAATATTGATCTGTTTTTCACCCACACTTATAACGCTTTTGAAGACATGGATTTAACCATTGGAGTCTTATAGATTACTTTTAAGAAGCCTAAGCAGCCTACTATTCTGGGTGGGCCTGGGTCTAATTTGGGTGGGCCCCTGTCCACCCTGGCCCACACTTGGCTATGCCACTGATGCACACCACATGAACGCTGATGAAACTTACAGATGAATTTGACCTATTAATTGAGCTTCTTTCATATCCAAAATAATGTTCGACACATTTAAACAATGTGTAAGGGCTTGTAATATGACGTATTCTATATACATCAGCCATGTGATTTGGTTTCAAAGAATGTTTGTTCTATATAAAAGGGATTTTCACACTCTGCCAGACACAAAATCTCTATAGATTCACATTGAAATGGGTACCTAGGGGCTAGTACTCTTCCTTTACCTCCCTCACCCCCCTTTGCTTTCCCCCATACAGGCTACTTTCTCTCATGCACATAGTTTGAGGAATAGGAATCTCTTTCAGATGAAATGAAGGAACGACTTGACACAGTTCCGTTTAATGGGGTGACAAAATGAATCATGACTACGCCAAGTATCCATCATGACCAAAAAGGTGACCACAAATGATCTGTGAACCACTATATATTGATTACCCGTGCACTACAAGTGTCGGATTTAATGTTCGCAGCGCACCAAAAGGGCGCCTTGGACAGCTGCAGCCTTAACTCTACTTTGATAGATTTTAATGGTGAAATATTGATTTCTGTCTGGTCAAGGTCTACTGTCTGGTAGGGGCCAAAGTCATTTGTTGGGCAGAGCTGGACACCCGGTTTGCGCGTCACAATCAATCATGTTGGCACAGTGCGCCAAAAAAGGGATAGGGAAGAAAAAATATCAGTGAAAAGGCGTACAGACCAAAATACGAATCCCTCCCCGTACTACTCGCTCCTGGAATCTCGCAGTGGTACTCGTTTATCGTCAGGGAAATAAAAGGAAATATGAGCGCGGTGTCAGTTTATTGAGTGGAGAGGCTCGGGCAAATTGCACATGACGTTAGGTAGGTGGAGTGGCCCGCACGTAAAAATGAAGGTGTGGGGAGAAAAAAAGGTGAGAGAGAGAGAGAAAACGAGCGACTGTTTTATTTAAACATCCTTCGGGAGACTACAGGCTCAGGTAATCTGTTGTGTTACAACTCAGTGCCCCGTTCCCCTCCATCCGCCGCGATAACAGCGAGCGCCTAATAGGAACCCATCAATCACAATAAGCTTCCAATTTCGCCCAGTGTCTCTACACTCTCAGCCACTGTTTAACGTACTCTAATAACGGTGATAACATACTTCTAGCCGCAGATAGCGACCAGGGCTCATCCGAGAGGTCATTTACCTCGCGTAGATTAAACAGAGGTGAAGTCAGCATCTCTTTTAACCGAAGGGTGTAATATACGAGGGGAACGTGGCACGATTGCGAGCAGAGTGACGCAAAAGGCAACAATATACAGATGAGCCACAAAAAAAAGTGGAAGCGAAAGTGGTAGGCTATCCTTGAGAGAGCGATGCTCTTTGGCACCTTGTTGGGGGCCAAAGGTACACGGATGGAATAGGGAGATAGGGAGTGATCCAATTGTGATTATGTTGCTAACCTAATGATTTTTGCTCCACTGGTTCGCAAGATTGCACTGGCTGAGGAAAGGCGGTCTATTAGTGTCAAGGTAACTGGAATCGTCCGTACCCCCTCTCTCCCCTCATAACAACCGAATGGGATGAGCTTCTGTATTTAAATAGACCTACAAAGAGATAAAGTGGCGGCAATGGCTTGGTAGCCTAATGAACATGCCACATGTAATAGCCCACACCGTGAAAGTGCACTAATTACCACCTTTACACATGAGTTGTGATAGCGTATGCCAACTAAAGAAAAGTCCTTCTGGTAGGCTAGCTCGACATGCATTTTCAGTTCAAAGCACAACGTGGATATTGCGAAAAGCAAATGTTAAAAATGGGATGCATTTTGACGACAAATTGTAGGCTACTTAAATAGGCTACTGAAAATACCGGTAATATTAGGCTATCTGTGTGGGACACGCGCCAGCGTTAGTAGTGTTCTGTATTCTAGTCATCATGTGTTAAATGTTTCTGGAATTTATAGTGGCAGCGATGGTTTGCAGTTCCAAAAAGATTGGATCGGATTTAAAAGAATACACTACAGCTTTTCATATAGCCAATGCTAATTAACCTGATTCAGCTGCTAAATGTTCTCAAAATCCCCAGGAGGTGGCGCACATGTCACTTATTAACAAAAAGCCGTACGGATCACTGTCCAGGACATCTTCGATGATCATTTCTGGTGGATTTGTGTTTCATAGAGGCTAAAGGTGTGTTGAAGGTGACGGGCTATTATTACATGACGTATTCGTCAGACCTTAGATCAGTCAGGCCTCTATTATTTATGGTGTGTTTGAGAGGGAACACGTGCATTTGAGTTGCTTTGCAATCATTCTTTTCAGCAATCAGAGATTTCTATACACTCTGTTTGATAATCTCAGTGGAAGTAAACAGTGAGACCTCGTGAAACTAATGGGTCAGCAAACATTAACAAATGTAATAAAAGTTACAAGTTTTTATATTGTACAGTATAGGCTAATAATTATAAACATGTTGTTATATAGGCTATTGCATTTAAGAAAATGGAATTGAACACGAAAATTGAAAGAGATTACGAATACATTCCGTACATTTATTTGCAATGTGTAGAGTATTTCTATTATTTTTTTTATTTATTATTTATATAATTTAGTCTCAAAATAGGCTACGTTGATATCAGTTTAACTTGCCGAATTAAGAATTCAGAACCTTATCGCGTGCAAAATAATTCCTAGATTATTAATAGCCTACTCATTCTAATACATGACTATGCATTTTGTTGTTTGTAGGTTTATGATTTTATTTATTCATAAGCTGCATATTAAAATCATGCACTACAATAGCATTTGTTCTATATTTGTGATACTTATCTCTTAAGTGACAATTTCGGAATATTAGGCTAAAAATGTTTTAGTTGGTCATAACAAAAATCTAGCATGTCCATTTTTTATCATTTGCCAAAGGTAATTCATTAAAAAATTCAAAGGAGGATACGTTTAAAGCGAAAATATTGTAAGCTCGAGACAATATTGAAGATGTCAAAACGGGTTTTCACAAATCTCAGTTTAGACGATCTCAGCCATGTTAAGGAATATATTTCAGATAGACTGATCAAGCTGAGGAGTTTTTTGTGTGGTCTTGCCTCAGGCAGACACCTCCCTCTTCAGTGAATTTTACACACATGTCCTCGCTTTATTTTCGCTTACAAATTGATTGTAGGCTATTTGGAATTGCCAGTGTTTTTTGTTTTTTTGCCAAGTGTAATTGATTGGTAAGTTTGACCTGCGCATTTTTGTTTTCCTCTAGGCCTATTAATACGTAGATTTTTTTTTTTTTTTTTGTAACTAAGCTGTAACTTTGATTTAGTTATTTATATTGCAGAAGTTTTTTTTTGTGTGTGTGTGTGTGTGTGTGTGTGTGTGTGTGTGTGTGTGTGTGTGTGTGTGTGTGTGTGTGTGTGTGTGTTTTCTTTTTTGGTATGTTTATACCCGTGACGAAAAAAAATTAAATAAAAAAAATACTTTGGGTGGGGGGCCAGTAATTAAACGTAAAATTGTGTACAATTATATCTCTATTTTAATTCTGCATTTACAAGAAAATGTAAATAAATGCATCACACAGAAATAAACACAACTCTCCTTTTCCCACTGTTATGCTAATAAAACGGCTTGGCATTTATTTCCACACATTAGAAATGAAAGTATAGAATTAAACCACTGAATGGCAAGTGATAAAAAAAAGACGCTCAAAATTCCTCATTTACAGACGGTGGTTAGTAACTGGGGCAAAGATGGACTTCCTATTGCTGTCCAATTCCCTTTGTGGACCTTACCTAATCCCATGGACCTTTCAGTTAAAGATTTGATCATGAGTCATGTTGTCTTAGAAAGAGAACAATAAGAGTCATGTTAGGTTCTCCTCCAAAAGAGGTTGTTAACTCTAACTCCATGTCAATCTCATTATATATTAAAGTTTAGATAGTGGATACACACACAAAAAAAATAAATGAAAATGAAAATTAAATTAAATATAATTATTCAATTAAAAACAAACAAAAAACCCACTCTTACCCTCTCTTCTTGAATAGAATATATAAAATGACAAAATAACATTGTAGTCTATAATTTATTATATTCTAATAATGTTTTTAGGAAACAGATCCTATAAACCCTGCACAAAATAAATAAATAAATACAAATCTTGAATAATATATTTAATATTTTTTTTTGTGACATGATGCCCAAAAATTGTAAATATTGCTTGATTCAAAGGTGAATTGTGCATTTGCTGTGATCTTGTATGCGTGTTGCTGAACATACATCTTGATATCTGTGTTTTGCAGCTTAATAGCAAAAAGTTAAAGAAGTTCTGTCTGCTAAGAGGGTTCTACACATCAGTGTGAGGACTTTGTTTGGCAGTACAATGCTTGCAGTCACACTTGAGAAAGCTGATCACTGTAGCATGGGTGCACCAGGAGGCCGACAGCCTTCAGAATCACTGGAATATCACACAAACAGATGCTGCATAAATACAAGAACACACACTGGGGAAAAAAAAAGACTGCTCACAAAATATTTAGATTTAAATATATCATATATGATATGAAAACATTCATTGTGATTAAGAGAAAATCCCAAATTCATTAATATCCAAATTCAGCACCTGCAGCTATTGAAATATTATACAATAATAATATATATATATATATTTTTACTAAGAATGTTTAAGAAAAAAAGGTATGTTAAACAAAGTATTTTCAACCCCTTTGTAAAAAATTCATTAAATACAAAAATAAAATAAAAAGAAGCAAAAATCATGGTTACAGTAAGGAATGGAAGTGAACGGGGCAATCGAATAATGCTAAAATACACACCGTTTCAAAAGTATAGCCAAAAGACGTAAATATTATACTTGTTAGCATGATTTTAGTGTGATATCAGTTATATACTTACAGCATTTACCAGATTACAGGGGTTATGTGTGTTACATTGTCATGACAACTAAATTGTTACCTTCGATATAACTTTACACAAATAAGGTTAGTAAGCGATATTATCACACTAAAATCCTGTTAACACTTAAAATGTAATGTCTTGTGGCTATACTTTGAGACAGAGTCTATTTTAATGTTTATTGACTGGCCCCATTCACTTCCATCATAAGTGCCTTACTGTAACTGCCAATTTGCATTCCACTCATAGACAAATAGTAGATTATAGATTTTAGATTTAGATTTTTAAACAAAATCCCCTTGTATTTTCTTCACCCTGGTGGCTGGATCCAGAATAAGCATTTTGTTGTATATTTGTAGTTACTATTGCAAAGCAGGACAGCTGTGACCAAATTCTATCATATGTGGACCACATCAATCGTAATGGTCTTAGGGAGATGGAAACGGACAGTTCGAACGAAGCATGTGGGATAGTCATTATAGCATGATTTGCAGTTTTAAAATCCACATAACCTCTAAGATGCTGCAGTCATGGAGGTCTAGTGAGGGGTTAGATAAAAAAACTGGAAAGATAATGTGAACCACTCCAGTACCAGACCTCCTCAACAATCATTAAAGCTTTCACACCCTGGGACGATTCCAGGGTGGTGTAACCTTTCGATAGTTCATTTTCAGAGACCCTGTAGAGGTATTAATGTAACCGTGATTATGGAGAAATATAACATCTGTCCAGACATTCTCTTTAGCCATGAAGTGTTTTACTGTAGATTTGGAAAGACACTCTCATGCTTTTGTATTTATGCTATTTTGTAAAGATAATTACAGTTATTATGCTGGTGGTCATGCCGGAAAGTCACTTGTTAAATTCGGTTAAACAAAATAAGATAAATACATTCTTATTAATGAAATGTAAAGTATATATGTAAATGTAAAGTATATTTATTATGCAATACTGTATGTGCTTAAGCACTGCTTCCTAAATTTAGATTTTAAGGCTTGTCATGGGAAGTAAAAATAATTTCTAAAGTGATATTGCAGAAACTCAGTGCAATCACCTGATTCTTACTTCTGATCACCACTAAATGGAGGTACGGCAAATGACTAATTACACCCTGTACACAGAACCCTGTATGAAAAAGCATGTCGAAAAATGTATATGTTCTGTAACATTCTGAAAGAACATATCAGAATGTTTACAGATATGTTTATCATAGTAGTGAAAGCACAAAACTTACATACAGAGATTGATTATTATAACTTAGGTTACTTTGATCAAATAATTATTTATAGCTCAAATTCCTATATGTCCATTTAGACCTTGAACACTAGGGGCAATATTCAATAAGGGTACATAAGAACTGCGCAATGTTTTAAGATTGGAGGCAAAATGTACTGTTTGTATTCATGGTATGGGGATGAGCAGATATGTGAATTGAGAGTGGGTTGTATTCAGGGTTGGGGAGTAACATACCTATTTAGTTAAGTCAGTATATTCCACTACAGTTACAGTTTAAATCATTGGTATTTAGAATACAGTTACATTCAAAATGTATTTTGATTACAGAAGAGATTACTTAAAAAAAAGAATAATTTTTATATAAACAAAATATAAAAATGTGTTTAGAGTATGGTTAATAATGGAAGTTTCAAAAGTATAGCCACAAGATGTAAATATTACACATCAATATAATTTTATTATTATGTTTCTTTTTTTATTATTAAGGATTTACATGTGTTATGGTGTTTACCAGATTACAGGACTACGTTACATCGGCATTTTACACAGATAAGTCTAGTAAGCAATTTTATTACACTAAATTCATTTACCACAAAAATTTTTACATTTTGTCGCCATACTTATGAAACGGATTGGATTTTAATGTTTATTGACTGGCCCCATTCACTTCCTTGGTGATTGCCTTGACAAGTGGATGACAAGTAGAATACATTTTTTATTTACTATTTTCGTGGTAATCAACATTATGCCACCAATGCTGTTGATTGAGCTTATCTTTTAATAACATATTAATCCTGAAATACTTCTTTAGGGTCCGATAAGTTATTTGTAGAGAATATAATTTTGGGAGCCTGGGTTGCTCCACGAGTAAAGACGCTGACTACCACCCCTGGAGTCACGAGTTCGAATCCAGGGTGTGCTGAGTGACTCCAGCCAGGTCTCCTAAGCAACCAAATGTGCCCGGTTGCTAGGGAGGGTAGTGTCACATGGGGTAACCTCCTCGTGGCCACCTTAATGTTGTTCGCTCTTGGTGGGGCGCGTGATGAGTTGTGCATGGATGCCACAGAAAATAGCGTGAAGCCTCCACACGTGATATGTCTCCGCGGTAATGCGCACAACAAGCTGAGATTCATCCTCCGCCACCCGGATTGAGGCAAGTCACTATGCCACCACGAGGACTTAGAGCCCACTGGGAATTGGGCATTCTAAATTTGGGAGAAAAAGGGGAGATAAATATATATTTTTATATATACATATATAATTTTGGAAACTACTTTGAAAATACCGTAAATTATTTAATTCTATATGTTATTACTACAATGGTTATTGTTCTAACGTCAAGTTAACAGCACGTTTGACAGAATTTAGCATTGTTGGTTTAACTTTTCATTCTTTGCAGGAAGCTTGATTTAATAAACAAATTTAGCTCTGTTATATAAGCGCTTCATTGAATCCGACCAGCGTCTGTTTTCTGGCGTTGTGGGTGGCTCTCCTCATGTTAGGGTTAATACGAGGGTAGAAGGCATCACTAGGAGGTTATCTCCCATAAGCCACCGCCTACGCCTTTAGTCATCATCATTTACAGCCATTTAACCCTTAACCTGCAACACAGGGTCAGCTGACAGCTCCTAGAGAGGCCATAAAATTGATTTATTCAAATGAGTCGGTCTGCCTGCTAGGAAGAATTGTTGAAATTGAACGTTTGAATATGTGTTTACATTGTTTTCATTGTGCCTATGCGGGGTGAATTGGGCCAGTTGAGATGAATGTCAAAAAGTGGCCCAATTTATCTGAATTAACCCAAGATCTTTATTTGATTTAATTCCAGGTAATGAAGTTGGGATGACAAATCTCAACTTTATATTGTAGTTAATAATGTAACTGTTAGTTATATATTACTAAACCATAAAGGCAATTGTTAACTTACTATGTACTCTATTCAAGATACAGAAATATACAAAGATAAAACCCCATTTGCAATTTGTTTATACCCTCTTTGTGATATCAGTTTTACCCATTTGTCAAAAATTTATATTATGGGAAATTATCGATTAAACAATATACCAAATCTGGAGAAATACACTGTGTATTTTAGATTTTTATTATTTATAAAAAAAAATGTATCCCCTTTTCTCCCAATTTACAATACCCAATTCCCACTACTTAGTAGGTCCTCGTGGAGGTGTGGTTACTCGCCTCAATCTGGGTGGAAGAGGACAAGTCTCTGTTGCCTCCGTTTCTGAGACCGTCAATTTGCGCATCTTATCACATGTCTCATTGTGCATGACACCGCGGAGACTCTGCACGTGGAGGCCCATGCTTCTCTCTGCGATCCACGCACAACTTGCCACATGCCCCATTGAGAGCAAGAACCGCTAATCACGACCACGAGGAGGTTACCCCATGTGACTACCCTCCCTTGCTACCGGGCCAATTTGGTTGCTTAGAAGACCTGGCTGGAGTCACTCAGCATGCCCTGAGATTCGAACTCGTGACTCCAGGGGTGGAGTCAGCGGCAATACTTAATGAGCTACCCAGGCCCCACACATTGTTTATTTAAACATTGACAAATTTTAACCATGTGACAAAAATGACATTTATAGAGTGCTAACACTTCACTGGAATTGAAGACATGTACATGCATCCACATGCTTTGTGAAATACCTTTAGAGATTATAGTGGTACCAAGTGTCTGAATAGAGTCTGGATTCTTGTAACTTAACTGTAGTGTACACCTGACATTACACTGAGAGAAGAGGTTAAAACTCCAGCTCCAATGTTCAATTGAGAGAGGCTTCAAAATCCACAGTCTTAGCATTCCATGATGCAGTATGTATAGGCTTGACCTTAGACGATATATTGAGCAGATGTCAGGGCACAAACCGTGGCTGACCAGCAGCGGCGGTTCTAGAGGAGGGGCCCAGGGACAGAAGCCTGGCTCCCCATGTGCCCCGGCAAATAAATATATATATATATATATATGCATATATGCACTGAGCACCAGAACCATCAGGCACAAGAACAGTCTTTTCCCTCAGGCTAACTATCTCATGAACAGTTAAATACTGCCCCATTGAGCAATATTTATGTGCAATACACAGCTAAGTGTATTTATATTTATCCAACATATCCTATCTCTCTGCCATTCCATTCCATTGCACTATATATAACAGATTTGTATTTGTACATAAGTATATATATATATATATATATATATATAATTATGTACAAATACATAATTATATAAGTATATATATATATATATATATATATATATATATATATATATATATATATATATATATATATATATATATATATAATTTCTATATTTATATCTTACTGTGTTTCTCTATATATACTTATATTTTCTATTCACTTTTTATTTGGATTCTATTTTATTATCTCTATGTTGTTGTATTGTATGTGCACTGGAAGATTCTGTCGCCAAGAAAAATTCCTTGTGTGTGTAAATATCCTTGGCAATAAAGCTCATTCTGATTCTGATATATATATATATATATATGTGTGTGTGTGTGTGTGTGGGGGGGGGGGGGGGGTGGAATCTTATCTGCAGTTTTGTCTCCCAGTGCAGATCGAATGGGGACCCTCGATTCCCTTTACAGAGAGGTCCTGATATAAAGGTGAATGGGGTGCAAATGGAAAAAGCTGATTTTGATGTTGAATTTGAAAAGACCAGGACGCTATTGCTGACAATGGAAACACATACACACACACACACACACACACACACACACGCATGCACACACACACATACACAAACACAGTCTGTCTTTAGAGGAGACCTGCCACATAATTAAAAAGATAAACTCTGTGATCACCAGCCTGGACTGTGAGAGGGGTGGGTATATCACACACATGCAGATTATTGCACACACACATACTCACACACACACACACACACACACATTCAGCAGCAGTCAGTGTGTTTACACATTCGTAATATAGTCCAAATGAAACATGCTGTCACAGATATATTAATTTCATTAAATATTCATATAGGCATAATGAGAAATGTTATTAGTCATTATTGGCTATTAGAATAAACATGTTGTTTGATATTCATTTACAATCATAAATGAATCCCTTTGCTGCAGCAACTGGCAAAACGTAGCCCACACATTAAAATAGTTTTAAAGTCTGCTGAATAGCTCGAAATTTGTCTTCTGAGAGAGGAGGGAAGATTTGGAAGCCTCAAGTATCACACTAAACTCTCAGTAAGTTCAGAAAACACTCTGTATGCTTGTTGTTATTGTAGATTGAGGATTATGGAATGGTCATCCTATTTTCCAATGTTTCTTTTTGTTCATATTTCAACAGGTTCGCTTACAGTGCATTAAAACACTTAATTACAAAAACAAAGTATCACATCTTGTTTTATAATGAAGGAAACAGACAGGTCTCTTATATTCAATTAAAAGGTTTCTACAAAAAGAGCATGCATGATTATAAATATCTACATTAACCCTTCAGAAACCCAAGCGATCGATGATATATTTTCTTTTTTTCCTCCTTGATCATGTTATTAGGAAACCAGTGATGATAACACTTTTGAGTTTCTAAGCATATTTTGTTTTGGGGAGAATTTTGCCTGACAATGATTGTGTGACTTTAGCAAGCTGTGACATTCAATACGCATTTTTTCCCCACAAAATAATGATACAGTTCTGACTATGTGTCAGGCAATTACTGTTATGTGTAGTTTCTTTTATTATATGTATTTTATTAATTTAAAAATTAATTATTATTATTATCAATGTAGAATGATCAGTAAATAATTGTAAATTCATTATTAATATACAATATAATAATATTGTCTTGTTTGGTACATGTTTGTTTGTGTTTGGTGTTTTGCTTCACATTACACTAAGATAAATGCAAATAGGATTAATAGCAAAACAGATGAAATTAATGACCTATAAGATATTATATATATGAGCTATTATAATTAAATGAAAAATAAATTCCAGTGTTTGTTTGATTGTATTGCTTATTTTAACAATAATCTGAGATAGATATAAATTTTTTAAACATGCTTTCGTATTGTAAATAAATCAGGTTGGCTTTACATGGACTCCTATCATGTATTAAAGTGAACATCTGTTGTTATTGGTGTCCATACACAGTACTTGTGTCGGTCAAAAAGTTAAAAACCATGCAAGTAAAAAAGAAGAATAATGCAACCTTTCATTTGTAAGGAAAAAGTGGAGGGAATCTGGACCCTTCTAACACATTGATAAGGGCCCCCGCCTTCCTGTCTCTCTGTAGCCTACATGCTTTGTCTGTCACTTTAACCCTGCTGTGAGGTGTCAGGGTTTATCAGCAGTTACTGCATGAGGCTCTCTCCACATCTCCTCACTGACTGACACACACAAGGGCTTTTAATACTTCCCCCTTATAGTACTAATAGTATTGATAACGGAGAAGAAAAGTGGCGTGCTCGCAATAGGGGCATCTGTCATTGTCTTCCTCTGCAGGCCACAGAATCTGTTTTGGTGCATTAATTCAATGGCATTATTGCAGTGAAAGTCACAGATATAATGGATTTGTGCAGTCTAACAGAAAATGGCTTTTAAAATACACATAATTAGATGAAACTCTGGGCCCAGTATGAGCATAATGAGCAATGTGAAAGGTTTTAATTTGCCAAAATATGGGGGTCAAATGCATGCAGACTGTTCGAACTCTGATTTATTATGTCCAAGTAAAGGGTTAGTTGGATTAAAAAAAAAACATTATTGATTTGAATCTCTGTGAGTTAACTTTTTTAACTGTGGTATATTTTATGAGCTCTATGAACTCTGTGTTTTCATAAATACTCTATGCTTTCCAAAATGATTTTGTATTGTGTAATGGTATGCATATGTATATCATTTTAAAAGTTATGACAGACCTATCTGTTATGTTTAAACATAACAAAACATATATATATATATATATATATATATATATATATATATATATATATATATATATATATATATATATATATATATATATATTATTTTTTACATTTTTATTATTATTTTTTTTTTTTGGTCATGACCTAAAACAAGCTGTGTTAGACATTCAAAAAGTCAAACTACACCTAGAGCCACAAACAAAAAGGACTTGTTAAATAAAAGATGCAAAATTCTCGCATATCATTTCATAGTCATTTCCTAAATGATTATGAGGCTTGTCTATGAAAGTGCAAACTCAGCCATGAATATTGCATTTCTAATAATACCATACATGCACAGTTGCACAAACACACATATTCTCACACGTTCACCCAGAGACACAAGCACACAAACAGAGCCCAACACACTCTGCCGTTTTATTGCCTGATGCATAATCTCTTATTTACGCGGCCGTTGAGGTGTGTCCTCCACAGTCCGTTGCTCTTCGACTGACAAGCTGCACCTCTTTACCCACAATGCAGTGGTAAATTCAGGACTAGGCAGCTGTCTCCTCTGTTAATCTCTCTCTTTTCTCCTTACAAGACATGCAAACACTTTTTACTGCTTTGCGATAAAAGATAATCAGTGCATGCACAATATTGTGTACTTTTCCTGGCACTTTTAATTATAATATATTAAGGCCATTAACCTTATATTATGCCTGTACAGAAAGTTTAGCATGTCTCCTATGTTAGTCCAAGTAAAATAAAAATAAAAAATAAATATGAAACTGGGAAGAAGACTGTATTTTAACCAAATCCCAGATTTTTTCTTTTTTTGGAACTTGTATTGCCAAAGTGGAGCATTTCATATATGACTTCTTAAACAAGCTAGATAGGGGCTTGTGCATAAATATAGTTTATAGTAAGTATTTATGCTGTTTGCAACAAATAGGCTAACATAAAGATTAAAATATACACTTCATTAATTCTTCTTAAACTAATCCATTAAGATTAACCATTTGTAATATTTTTAAATATTGAAAAAGTTTGTATGCATAGAAAAAAATAAGTCTCTCTAAACAATAGACACAGTTCAGCATTTGAATATAGTATAATTTAGCTTGCAACAATGCGTGGGATCAAATATTAATATAAAACCTCAGAAAGCATGCACACCCATAACAAAAAAGGTGTCGTTGTCAACTGAAAATAGTAATAAAAAAGGCTACATTCATTTGTATTACTTACTCCTAATAAATACAGATTGGAATATGATCAAAG
The DNA here is from genome assembly GCF_025860055.1 of Xyrauchen texanus. NCBI lineage: Eukaryota > Metazoa > Chordata > Actinopteri > Cypriniformes > Catostomidae > Xyrauchen > Xyrauchen texanus. The sequence continues at coordinate 34,084,417 of NC_068286.1, read as the reverse complement.
GAACAATTTGAAATCACAATTACATTGTATGTACAGTAAATAGACTGCATTGTGCGCTGAACTGCACTACACTGCCAATTAATCATTATGGTGAAGTTAAACCCTTAAATGCATAGGTGTTTCTCCAAACTTTATTATATACCTCGGATCTATAGCGACCCGGCACATACAGTATATCTTTCACAAATGGATCTACAAAATGCCCAGATAGCATCAACATTTTTAAGACACTTAGAAATAACAGAATATAATATATTTAGATGTTTTTCCATTCTAGTTTACATATATCAGATTATGCAACAAATATAGAACAGGATTCTTTACCTCCACACTGAAATTTCATGAGATGCAACTGGCTGTCAGACACATTGTGCTACAAATAAAGCATACGTTACACATAAGCTACACATATGTATTTTCTCAAGCAATGCTTGTGTCTAAATAGATGCACAACTTACAAAGTTTCCGTGGTACACCCAAATGCTGACAGACAAATTTGAATGTTCATGTGTTACACTTGCTATAGTTTACTTCCACGTTGCTTCTTCATCAAACAGCAATGTCAAATGAAACTCAAGTCAATCACTGAAAAATCAGCACCACCTTGTGTAAGAAATATCATGTAGAATATTTATATATCCTGTACACACATATGGATTACTGATAATTCACAATTTTCACATAGAAAATCAACGCGATACAGTATAGTAGTCATTTGAATGAATATAGAACAAATTTTCCTTGTAATAAACAGAAATATATATCCTGAGATGGTAAACTATTATAGATATCAAACAATCATAAAAATCTTTCATGGAAGCACAAAAGGGGGACACTATTACAAATCTCGGGTTTTTAATAACCTTGAATACTTTTGGTAGTTAAGCAATTACAAAAATATAAATTTCCTTTTTGCACTTTTTTAGTTTTTTTTGTTTTTTTTACACTTCAGAAGAGCAAGGTTGAGGAATACTAAAGCATAAATCCAAAAATGTATGAGGTACAGGGGGTAGAATGAGGTTCCGGGTCACTACAGACCTGAGGTATACATTAAAGGATTTACCCTGAATTTGTGAGTTAATAATAATCTCATAACTCCTCTTTAAATGACTTGACATACTGTCCCACTTTACCAATGTGCCTCTGATAAAGTTGGAAATAGGAAAAATTATTCTGTAAAAAATTTCTACAAATTATATGGAATATTCTGCTATACTAGAGGATACACTTCCACATCACAAATGATTATATTGAACCTTTAACGAACATTAGGTCCCGCTTTCCAGATGTAACATCATCACCTTCGAAACCCCAAAGAGTTACTTATTGACTTCCAACAGATCAGATTCCCAAAGATTGCATCCTAGTATTGGCCTTGTTTAGTAATGATTTCAACAAATACATATGATATAATGGGGATCAAGCTTAACTGTCCAACTTCACCCATTCTGACCCTAAAATTACAGTGAAAAAGCATCACACTTAAACGTGGAGTATTAAGTCCTATCCTCTTAATTTCATTGAGTTCACTCACTTTTTAATCAAGGAATCAGACTGAATTACCCTTAATTATATTTTTAAATGTCTAATAAGTGGCCTCCAAATTCTAGTCGAGCACACACACATAAATACAGACACACGCACTTGCTGGCATCTAACATGGCTCCTCTCTCTCGGTGCTGCTGTTATCTGACCCCCCTATCAGGACTAATCCGGCTTAGCTAACTTAATGATGCCACTTGTGCTGTGCCGAATGTGCCGGCGAACTCTATAAATTGCATCCATTAAAATGCAAATCCACCCTTGTCCAGAGTGCAGGGCCCTGACACAAAAGTGAGAGAGTCAAACCGTGCACCCCTTTCTGTTACCGCGCCTCTTCCCACAAGGAACAAATACCCTGGCAATAACTGATGCTCTGATTATCATTCCTCTGCCATATTGCAGATGGAATGAGCCCAGTGTGAAGGAGAGAAGGAAGAAAAGAAGCAGAAAAAAACTGCCCCCCCATTTCATTTTCAGAGATTTATAATTTTTTTGTTGTTGTCAGGAAATGAACAAATGGTTATCAATGTAACGAGGGAATCTTTCTTATCGGCTTGCCAGGTTTTTCGTACAGATACTCTTTGTGCCATGTTTCACAGGAAATGAAATTCTTCCTGTGGGCGACTGCTCTCTTTTTTCAACCCCCTCTTGCATCTTTTCAATTCTACCTGGCTTTAAAATCTGAGCCTCTATAAGTGTTTTTCCATAGTGGTATTAAAGAGCTAAGTTGGCTTATATAATAATGTGTTGTAGACATAAAGAAGGATTACAAAGCAATAGAGCAGTTCGATTCATACAGTTATTTTTCTGCTACTTTCCAGTTTATGATTCCGAGGTTCCATCTATACGTGTAGACTGTGTCCTAGTCTATAATGTCTTTGCGTGTACATGAAAGTTGATATATTGTAAGTGGGAGCATCCACTAGTCTGTGTGAATGCCTGTTAGCATGCAAACTTATGGGAAAATCTGTCAAAAAATGGGACGTCTAGGGCTAGTTGTCACACTTTTAATTTTATATTTAAGTCAATTACTGTATATGTACATGCTTTAAAGTCTTGGCTACAAATCCTTTTTAGAAAAAATAAATAAATAAATAAATAATAATAATAATAATAATTCAATTCCACTGTTATTATCCAGGAAGAAAGATACAGTTAATTTATGGAATTGGAAATGGAAGTGAATGGCGCCAAGTTTTTGAGGGTTTAAAGGCAGAAATGTTAAGGTTATAATTTTTTTTAGAGCAATTACATTAATTCCTCTGTTAAAACTACAGTAAAAAGTATTTTACAGTCACGTGGATTTTTGCTGACAATTGAGTTTAACTTGTAATCGACCTGGAATATTTATTTAAACAAATATTGGCTTTTTGTGACAACATGCCATGGGGTTAGTTGTTACCATGGGAACTTGCATTAAGTAGCCTATTAGAAGCTTTATACTCTTTTTGACTTTTCAACTAAATTTAAACAGTAAAAGAAATATGTAGCACAAAACAATTCATAAAATAGCAAAAATTTGAAAAGTAATGAACAAAAATATCAAACCAGTGTTTATACCAATTTATATTGTAATTAATCAATTGTATAAAATTCCGATTAACAATGTGGTAACCAGGCGCAGACTGGCCATTGGGAGAACCAGGACTTTTCCCAGTCCGCCCCTGGTGGTAACACCGTTCAACCTTTCACCTCCTGAGACCCGAGTGCAACTGCCGTGTACATTTTCCATTTCCATTTTTGATTTGTAACTAGGAGCACCTAATATGCAAGAGGGAAAAAATCTAGAGCAAATAGATTTCATAAGATTGAATGGTAGTGTATGTGGACAGCGGGACTAAGTTGTGAAATTGTAATAATACTAAGCTATAGAACATCAGATTTTATCATCAAATTGTTTATTATGTGTCCAGGATTGTTGGTTATTCGTGATTTTGAGATGTCACAGACATTACAGCTGATTTTATGTAAAGCTGAATAAATAATTCTTATTCAAAGTAAAGCCCAACATCATCCAATCACTGCCAACCATGTTAATATCAAATTTTGCATTATAAATTCTGAATCTATGTACTGATTCCCATAGTCCCATGTCTGGTCTAAACCTCATCTGCAGCATGAAACTGAACTTTTGGTCATATTTTAGGAGTGAATGCACTTAGCTGCATAGAAATCTACGTCCCCTTGCTCCAATGCACCCTATTTAGTGAATGACTTAACCACCAGTGTGCTGTCTGTCTGCACTGGTCTCAGAACAGTTCAAATGCAACTTATTTTCATCCAAACTCCATATAAAGCCTCTAAAAGCAAACATTTTCTGCTTTTGGATGGAACCACTGATTCTCAATGTGAAAATGCACAGTAAATATAGGAATGCATTTACTGATGTTTATGAATAGAAACGTATTACACAGTGACAACAAAATAAAATATAATTTTTATTTTATTAAAATGAAGCGAAATGACCCACAGATATTCAAAAGAGTTTTTTCAACTCTTGAGGCAATAATGTCCCAAAACCCGCGTACAAGGACACCATGTTTATCAGGGTGCTGATGCATGAAAAATTAATGCAGCGGCATATCAAACAAAAGTAGACGCTACACCCCAACAGATTTTAATGAAAAAATGTGAAAGATGTTTCTTAAAAGAGGCACTTTTGTTGGCGCTGCACCTGTAGAAGCACTAAACGGAAATAGATGACATGCTGTTGTTTCACATGACTCGGTGCATCAGAAGTTTAACCCTTGAATGACAGTCTATAGTGTACAGTACTCAGTCAGTTTATATTAATTCAATGTATATATTGGATATAGCAAAACCCAATTACAATGTCCACACATGTGGATGCGGGGGTCGAACAAGATTAATGTATCCCAGTGAGGTTTGATTGTGTTCACTTTTACCTAACAGCTATTACAGAAATATTACATTAAAATAATTTGAGTTTGGAGGATAAAAATCCACTGAGAAAACAATCATTTAATCAATTGGACATTTGACTCAAAACTATAGTTATAGTCCTTATGACAACTTATTCATATAACAACTAGTCCCAATCTCCCCTACATTCCCATAAGATCAATAGATTGATGTTTTTGCTGGAAGCTGAGAGAGCTCTTTTCTTAACTGATTACAAAACTCCGACAATTCCCCCAGTTGACATCTTCATGTCTTAGGAACTACTTAAACTGACTAAATACCACAGCTGTTTGTAAGAGAGTGCATGAATGAGTGAGTGATTGAGTGAATGAGCAAATGAATTAAGAACTGAAAGGGAAAGTAACAACATATCACACAATGCTAATCCCTGTTTGTGATTTATTGATTTTAAATAACAATGTTACAATGTCCTTTCATTTATTATAATCTTTATTCATTCTAAACTTTGAAAGACAGTATTGATATTGAAATGTTATATATTGATATGGTAATGTTTTAATTTTATCCATTAGGGTCACAGTGGAAAAGACAAGGTCATATTCAAACAGGACTTCACACCATTACTTTTTGTTGCATGTAGGCATCTGTAAAAAGGCCGGTGTAAGACGTAGGACAAAGGGAGTGTGTGAATTTTAAAAAAAGACATTAGACATGTAGCCCCTCAACATAACGTGGTTTGACTTGGGGTTTTTCTGGGCAGAGCCGATAAGCCTGTCCTGGGAGTGAGTGTTGAACATGGAAGATGTATCTGAGAGTAATGTTTCATTGTGCCGAAGCATGGGGAAGTGAACTGCCAATGCTATGATCGTATACACCTTTCAAACTGTCACCGGTAGCCAGTGAAAGGGGGAGAGAGATGAGGAAATGAAAGAGGAGGCATGAGAGTGAGTGATAGACTGACTGGCGAATGATCGAGTGTTCCAATCTGTCTTTCTCTAGAGAGCAGTGTCATGACAACTAGGCTCTGGGTTTTGCTTAAATTAGATGATAAGTGAAGTGTCTTGTATGTAGTTTTGGGATGATCTCATGGAAGGAGGACCATTTTACTAAAATGATGTCAATATACAGGGCTCATGATAATTAGTAGGCCTACAAGATAACGAAATCATGAGAAATCGTACAAGTTGGCTCAAATACAATACTTAAAACGTTTTATTCCCATTGAGAAAATAAACTAAACAATGAACAATGCTATTACGATTTTTCCTAAGTTTAACCGCCAACCAAAATCTAACCATAAAGCCTAACCCCTTACCCAAACCAAAACTAACCATGATTTTAATAAGAAATAAAATACTTTGGAATAGGGTTTGGAATAAATCAAGGGAAGTGTATTACATGTTATTGGCATCAGTCATTTGCAATGCAATGTGTTGGATAGAAGGGTAGGTAAAATTTTATGCCTGACTTATATCAATTTGAAATGCTTTTTTAAAAATGGTTGTTCTCTATAGGAATAAAAGTTGTATTTTTTTTTTGTATAAGCCAAGTCGTACGATATCTTATGAGTTATCATGAGACTTTGTGGTCTAAATTAGGTATTTGGCAAGATATTTAGTTAAAGGGTTAATTCATTGACTCTGAATAAATTAGAATAATCATGGATATGGGGATAGAATAGTTTCCTTTGGTGTGAAACATGTCCAACGGTTCAGCGCTCAGATTTTTGCTTCCATCCTGCCGGAAGACTATGACTGCAGGGGAGAGGAACTTACCCCTATGGCAGGACGGTACCTAACTGGTGGTGAAGGGGTGGATGGGGAGTGAAAACATGTGCATGATGAGCGATAAAAGACAGTTACAATGCTTATAAAGCAGATACTGGATTATGATTGGGTGAGATGCCTGAATTGAATGAATGGTGTAACGCAACCACGAGTATTTCTGAAGAACTACCGCTGAACTTCCACTTTGATTTATTTTTTATTTTTATTTATGAATTTGCACACAAAGGTGAAACAGAAGCAGATTGAAAGAAAATACAAAATTATATCAATACACTGTAAGTGCAGGGAAAGGGATATTTACATTTCATATTCACATTTCTGTCATTATTAACCCTAATGTCATTTAAAACGTGCATAGCTTTTTTTGTTCCGTTTTGTTCCATTTATTTCTTAAAAAAACAAAAACCCTGAAAAGAAACAATGATGTTTGATGTGGTTGATTTAGATTTAGCACATAATTAATTAATCAATTATATAATTTTTTCGCAACTAAATCACAACCCAAATTCCATTAGGTTCAGCACAAAACGTAATCGTATGGCTTCGGAAGAATTGTAATATAGTGCATGAGTTTGTTTGTTTGTTTTTGTCTTTTTTCAAGCTTGACAGACCGGAGACACTATATTCATTTTAATATATATGGAAAAGGGACCCTTTGAAGACTTAAACAATTTTGTACCTTTTGTGTTCCACAGAAGAAAGAAATTTATAGACAGAAATTGTCATTTTTGGGTGAACTATTCATTAAAGTAGACCAGTACAATTCCTTTTTCAGCATGTGTAATGAGGGTATTGAAAATGCACACACAAACTCAAACACACACTTGCTGGCATCTCAAACAGGAGCTTATTCTGCACTGCTGTTTTCTGGCCTCCGCTCTGGGACTTTTATTATCCTTCTAGCTTAGATGCCACATTTTACCAAAAATCAATAAGTACAAACCGTATTGCAACATTTGCTGACATCAAAATAATGTTTAATCTTAACTTCGTTTACAATTAACATGGTTTTACATTTGAACTGACATGGCTCTGAATTTTAATAGAGTTCATTTGATTAGCATCACACAGTTAATTTGATAAAAGTTTATACAAATGTATTCAAAGCAAAAGAAAGAAAAAAGAAATAAACCTCTCTTAGTGATTTTTAGTATAGCTGTAATTACATCACATATAACCTTTGTAACCTAAATTCTGGCAAGACAAGCTGTTTACAAACACTCCACCACAAACATCTTGACTATTAAAGACGGAGCTGGTTGAAATGGTCATCATTTCCAGTGATTATGCCAGATGACCCTGATGACCGGATAACTGGTGGACAGTTTCCCAGAATGTCAGGATGTGCATGGGCTCTCTGACATGTTGTTAGTTACAAGGAGTAATTATTTGACATTTACATGTCAGTAGTAATGTATTCTGTCTGAAATTTGTTTCCTGCCCATTGATTTATTTTTTCATATCAAGTTCAATTATAACGTCTCCTAAGAACTAATATCCATTACATAGTTTTCACTCTTTGTGTGCTTTCTATTCTATGGTTACGTTAAATAAAATAAAAAAACAATATAATGAAAATGGGTGTTGCATAACAGAATGGAGTATGATGGTTGGAGTTAAGGAGTTGAAAAAGCAAGAGGGATTTGTGACGTGATGTCAGCTGACAATGAAAGTCATTGCAGAGGTGGAGCAAGATGTTATATTTTGATGGACCATTATGAAGTCAAACATGTTTCATGTTCACTTAAATCATGTTATAATTGGTTGAATATCATTTAAATATTTTACCGCAGTGAACCATCTTGCTACCATCTTGTTGCCATTACAAGCAATAATACACACTACTAAGGAAGTTAAAGGAAAGATACACAATGCATTTCAGCATTCCATCGCAAGAGCATAAAAGAACAAAAAGAAGGATGTATATACACTGTTTTTATTTATCCTGACTACATGCCTTGCTCTGTCCTCCTGAGCTGGAATATTTGTCACCAGGTTTGGCATGTCAAGGCATGCCCAGTGGGTGCTAGGATGACAAAGGGCAGATGGTTGCCAGGACAACCCCGCATGTGCGGGCGATGCCAGGCTGATGCCACGCTGTGACCTAATAAAGTCGGCGCCATGGCGGGTTACGACCTGAAAACCAAGCGCAAAAGCCAGACAGATTGGCCAAGCAGTAGTGGGGCACAATGGGACACATAATCTACAGACTGACTCCTACTGCACTCTACTAACTGTAGACCTTTTCGCATTTATGTCCACTTTCTGCACATGTTGTCTTTTAATATGTTTCTACTCAATATGTTTAATTGTGTCATATTACACTGATGTTTTTATCAACATATGTTATCTATAGGTTAAGTCTGTCAACATATTAACTGTACTAAAATACCTTGAAACTAAACTGTTGTTGTCACATTTTGTTGTTCGGATTTCATATTTTACATCTTAACATCTGGTGTAACTGGTGAGTTTGCGGCCCACTCTAGGTCCCACAGGTTTCCAATGCTAACAATGCAAACTGAAAATAATACAATGTGAATAACCATCTAAGGGTATGTTTTAGACAGCAAAATAAATAGACTATAATCACTTTTTAAAAGGGAAAGCACTTTCTATACATTTTGTTGATCACGTCAAAGGCTGTATGTCCAATCAAACTCCACTGTATTTTTGCACAAACATGAACAGGCTGCGCGAGTCACATACTCAAAATTGTCCTTATCCTTAAAAAACATGACCGAAACTATGTATATGTATACAACCCAGACTACATTAAATGCGGGTAACAAGATGGGTACATCATAGTCTCATGAGAATTTGTCACAATACTATGAGTTGGCAAATTCATGCCTATTTGTGTGACTTCATATGTATGACCAGGGTTGGGGAGTAACGAAATACATTTAACGGGAATACGTAATTAAAATACAAAATGTAAGTAACTGTATTCCACTACAGTTACAATTTACATCATTATTATTTAGTCCAGTTACATTCAAAAAGTATTTTGATTATTGAAGAGATTACTTTGCAATTTATTGTCATTTGTTTCATTTAATATTTAGTCCTTTCAGATGGAAAAATGTACCATATAAATGATGTGATCCAAAGTGCATTTGAACAGCAGTGAAACACTTTCATATGATGTGTTACATTCATACGAGCAGACAGAGAAGTAAGTTTGAAGTTTGGAGCAGAAGAAATAGAAATAAACCTTGTGTAAATTGTCAGCTTTACGCTAAGCTAAAATGCTATTTCTAGCTATTTTACATGCACATGTTACCAGACACGATCATATTTTTTATTAAAAAAACTTCACGTTGGATCATAATTTATTTTTTTCTAGTAAGACCTTTGATATTAGGGCTAAAATCTTTTTCTTGATAATTTTTTATTGTTTTCCTGTAAAAATATCAAAAAATCCTTCAAACATGATCAATTTGATTTATCTCATTTTAGAAACAACACTGCATAAGATATTTAGGTTTTTCAGAGAATGTATTTTTAACATGTGTATTTTGTTTTACTGTACTGGTAGAGTTTTTATATTCAAAACAAGGGAAAAATCTACCAGTGCTGAAGAAGTAATCCAAAGTATTTAGAATACGTTACTGACCTTGAGTAATCTAATGGAATACATTACAAATGACATTTTATAGCATGCATTCTGTAATCTGAAGTGGAATACATTTCAAAAGTAAAACTCCCAACCCTGCATGACTTATACATCAAACAATCACATGCGCTTCATGAACATATATTCGGAACCCGGAAATGATGCTTTCTTTTGTATTATCCATCAGGGCTTTTAATATTAATATTATGCTTTTGTTTACGCTCTGGGTAGGGTAAGGTGTTACACTCTATGGTTAGATTTAGGGATGAAGGTTTGGTTATGGGTTAAGGTAATAAACTCACAGTTTTGGATCAATATTCCACATCAGTAACTACAAGAACAAGAGGGAAGCATCTCTCCTTGATTGGTGTACCACTCACAATGAACCTATACGAGCAGGTACAAATTTGTCACTTTGTACTATTTGAGAACATACAGTCCTCTTGATACTGGGTTGAATAGGTATTGTGTTTGGTCACTACTTAATGTCCAATGTAAAATTTGATTTCTGAACCAAAATCAGTCGAGTACCTGATTACTCTTTACTTTTACAATTGCATTGCTCTAATTCACCATTCAGTGTCTCTGAGCTTTACTTAAATTTACATTTATGCATTTGGCAGACGCTTTTATTCAAAGGTGGTGGCTGTGGGGCTCGAACCAGCATCCTTCTGATTACCACATTACCAGTTATGTGCTTAGACCACTACACCACCACCACTTAACTGCTCTTTTCAACAGTAATAAAGGATGTTGCATTGCCAACATATCATTGGTATTAATGTGATTGATACAAAGCAAGAGCTCTCAACATGGTTGAGGTGAGAACTTCTCTCTACCATACCAGTTTTAATAAAACTGATAATACTAATACGTCTATGCTTCTTACCAAGGGGGGAAACAGATTTTCTGTCAAGAAAAAGGCAGCAGGCATCTGAGAATTGAGGCGACTGTGGGAAGTCTCACAATTGGCTGGCTCTTTACTATCTTGCATGCTGTTGTGCACACATAAGCCACTAGCAAGTGCTCTGTTACTGTATTTTGAACATGCTTGTGAACTATTCACAGATCTCTATCATCAAGTGGTTTGGAGTAGTCCTTGTGTTTTCTCTGGAGTGCCAGAAGGGCCAACACATTGAATGGGTATATACATTCAGTGGAGCATTGGAGATACATTCCTGTTATTTGCAAAGTTGAGCTTGCGAAGATGGGAATCCAATGGAGTATTACTTATTAATTGCATATTTATATATTTTTTTATTTCTTCAATTATTAATTAAATGTGAATTATCCCAAAAATGGTTAGACATCTTTTGTCATTCTTTACATTTCCAAACTGTGGATAAATGTTGCATTATAAGTTGAAAGATTGCTATCCTTGCAAGTTACTATTTTTTTGGCTATATAACTTTTAAATGTAATCTTTAGAGGTATTTGTCCCCACTACCATATATTATGAGCAGTAAATTAAATGCTACAGTCTATAGAGCAGGGTCAGAAACTAATCATGACAAAAATGCTACTAAAAGTGACAAAAAATGCCCCTGATATTTAAAACGTGGGGACAAAAAGTGCCTCTGTTCCTCTGTTGTTATCTGTTACAATTTGACATATTTCATAATATTGTTATCTAGGCTTATCCAGTTATGGGTTTAGTGCCTCTGTAGTGACATGTAGGGTCAAATTATAGGCTAGTATTGTTGAATGTGTAGCTATGAAATGGTTTTTCCATGAAAAAAAAAATTATGTTCCTAATGTGAAGAAAATTCATCCAATAAAAATGTGAAACAGCATTTATGTCAAATAAAAAAGGAGTGAGAAACAATTTTTTGCTCCAAATAATCGTGGTGGCATAGTGATTCGCCTCAGTCCGGGTGGCAGAGGATGAATCTCAGTTGTCTCCTCATCTGAGACCGTCAATCCACACATAATATCACATGGCTTATTGCATTCATTCATTCATGCATAGCGTGTGAGGAGGTTTCACACTATCCTCCATGGAATTCAAGCACAACTCACCACGCGCCCCACCGAGATTAAACCACATTGTAGCGACCACAAGGAGGTTACCCCATGTGACTCTACCCTCCCTAGCAACCGGGCCAATTTGTTTGCTTAGGAGACCTGGCTGGAGTCACTCAGGGTACGTATACACGACAACGATGAACTAAAAACTGAAACGTTTCCATTGCATTTTTGAAAAGTTTCACGTACAGACGACAACGTTGTAAAAACGATCCCCGTTTGCATGGATCCGCAAAATGACACTGTATTATGCATGCCAGACCTGTAGTTGGCGATATCATTTTGTAAAGAAACACTACGCACCTGCGCACATAAGCATTCTTCCACAGAGCGGTGAATACAAACAATGAAGATGGTGAAAGCATCGAGCAATTTTGTCTGGACGGACGATGAGGTTGCTTTATTACTACACAGTAAATTTTGAAGTGTTAAAGTAACAATTAAAGAATTAAATTTCACACTATTCAAGAGGGTATTTGGTCCCACTCGGAATTAGTGTTAAATTGACTCTTTTCATAGTGTTAAAATTTTAGAGTTAAATTAACTCTATTTAGAGTAAATATTTTACACTCGCTTACACTATTTAGTGTTATTTAAATTTTACACTAAAGGTTAATTAACACTGGAGAGTGTAAATATTACCCTTGGAAGAGTTAATCATTTTCTCTTCTACAATAACAAATCAACTCTGATTGAGTTCGATTTCAGTTCAGTTTAAAACTGCATGGAGTTATTAAAAGTTAACCCTCAAAGGTAAATAACTCTGATAAGTGTTGATGTTACACACTACTGTGTTGATAATTGACTATCTTGCAGTGAAAAACAAGCTCATATAGAGTCAAATTCTAACACTGTGTAGTGTCACAGAAATTTGACACCATTTCCGAAATTAAATCTCAGCAGTATTTATTTTACACTTAATTCCCTTTTGTAGTGTCAAGTTACACCAAATACACCATTGAGTAAAAAATCACAACTTACCACAAAATAATGCATTTAAACCTTTTATTATCAGCTCAACTGTCAGGCTAAAATACAAATTCTTTTTTAAAACATTGACCTTAGGTCTCTATAATATGGCAATATGGAACAACATACAATGAGGAATCTGTCGTTCCATACTTCATCTGAACATCAAAAGGTTTAAAGTAACACAGATCATTAATGTTGATCACATTTAGAATCCTGTCTGGATGCATCCTGACCTTAAATGCATAGTAATGGTGATCAAAACACATTGTTTCCATCAGTTTTCCACAGAGCAATACGCAGTCATCTTTCACAGCAATAATTTTGATTTGACAAAATACAGGCATCTCAAATGCTACCTCAGTACAGATAATGAAGTCACGGCGGTACTCTGTACCATGATGTTTTATCCACTTGGCAGAAAACACACTGGTAGAGACAATACAGCTCCAAAATTGAAAGCAATCTCAGGACCTTCTTTGAGCTCACTAAGTGTCACCATCTTCCCCGGACCTAAAGTTAATCTTTCCTTGCTAAAGGACTCTCGATACATTGCCATACAACTTTGTTGCTTTTTGGCTAATGTTTTTGTTACATTTTTAAAGCTTTTTAATTGCTTCTTGAAAAAATTATGTTTAGCTTCATAACGCATGCACCACATGTGCAGAACTGGGCCGATGTTTTTTACATTATGAGGATAATGAATCATGAAGTGATGCTTTGGTAAGAGATTGATTGCAGGAAACAACTGCTTGAAGAGCTGATGATGATCAATGATTAAATGTTTGAGGTAAATGGTCATGCCTTCTGTAAGGACTGGTGAAAATACAATGTTAACAATGTGTAGAAGATGCCAGTGCTTGTCATCTGACTGCATGAAATGACCAAATAGCAAAGGCATATTACATAATAAGCACCAAGACTGTATAGCATTCAACCCCAAATCATTACTTCCATCAAACAACTTTACTCTAGGTGGACGGTTTCGCTGCTGATTGTAACCATAGTCAAAAGCATGTATTCTACCAGCCAGTTGTTCAGCATTTAGGAAGTTTTCCTTAATATATTGCAGGACAAGTTTGACTTCAAACTGAGCAACTCCTTCTAAAATATTGTGCATTATATCTACAGAAATATTGTTGGCTGTATTAAAATACTGCAGTGAATTCAACAGACAAATGCGTTTGACACCATATATATGAGGTAGTGTAGGATCTGTTTGTAAAGTTTGACAGTGCAGTTTGTGCATCTTGACAGTTCGTAGTACAACTTCTGGATCATCTTCACAGAACATAGTTTGAAAACAATCTTTCTCAAGGAGACAGAAACGACAACAATACCGTGCCCCAAATGACTCCACAAAGCCAAACAATCCATGCAACCCAAGATTATCACTAGTGACCTGAACTATGGTACCGTGAATCACGTCTTTCAACCTGGGAACTTTAAGTCCCTCTGTCTCGAGTACTTTAAGATCACTGACAAGTGGCTCAAGTATCAAATTAAAACCATAACGCTTGATGTCCTGTGCATGGAAAAGAGCACACAAATGAATATTAATCAATGATGAATTAAAGATTGGGGGAAAATTCCTTAATGTAAAATATATAGCACCAAATTTGTGTATACCCTTTTTAGACCCCAAGGGGTTTGCTGTTTCAAAGTCGTCCGTAAAATAGCTGTATCTGTAAGGCATCTTTTTCTATAGACAATAAGGTACTTTTTTTTTTAAATAGGCAGCATCTCTCAAGTCTGCATATATACCTTCCTTGGGCATGTGCCTGGGCTTGAACATGTCTGCAAGTTCTGCGTATTGAAAAATTGCCTTTAGTGTTTCCAAAATAGGAATATATGCAAACTTGTCAGTTACAACCTGATCGTAGGTCCCAGTTGTTTTGTTTCTTCTGCTGTCAAATCTTGTGCCAAGCACCTTTTCAACAGTTTCTACGATTCCCCATTTCTCTTTGAAGTGTTTATTTAGTTTAGCTTCTGAATTTAAGTGTGTGAAGGGGTTTTCCAACTTTTGCAAAGATTGTTCTATTCTGTTCTTATTTTCTGTGTCCTGTGGAGATAAGCACTGCAAAGCTGCATCTTTAGCTTGACTATGAATCTCAAAAAACACTTCTTCCATTGAGGAAACAAAATTATTTACAGTAGATTGAGACTATTTGAGTAAGCACACATATCTATAGTGCTCCTGTTGGACTTTTTCAACAGAGTAGATGCTGTGGCTACCTCGTCTTCATTAAATGTCCGTGACGTTGTAGCTGTCTCCTCTACATTAGTGGTCACTGCCTCTCCAATGCTGCTTAAATAAACATCAGGGTCAACATGTTGGTCAATATACTCAGTGTGTTTTGTGTTTAAATGTTTCCTAAACCCAGAAAACGTACCAAACACACAGCCACATCCAGTCTGAGCACATTTAAGCCTGCGATTTTTTCCAGGTAAGTAACCGTGAACTAATCGTAAATGCCTAACAAGCATATTTGAACTAGATAACTGAAACAACCTCACCCTGACTTCAGCAACACGAGGACTCTCTTTGACCTTGCCAACATCAATGTTGTACACTGTGGTTTGGACGAAAGTGTACATGTTGTGGAGCATGGTGTTGTAGGATGTGCCAAACACAAAATGTGCCTTAAATAGTTCGTCAAAGCAACAAGAGAAGAGGTTGACCTGCAAGGTATGGCATTCTTGTCAAGAGTGATAAAGAACTGGTGGATTGCATTCTTCTTAACTCCAACAGCCAGGAGATAAGGCTGAGCGCTAGTAGTGATGGCATTGAGGTGCTCTTGAATGTTTGTTCCAGTCTGTGAAGACAAATGAGGGAAAACTGCAGTTAATGGCCAAGTAGTTGTAGAATATGCAGAAAGAGCCAATACACTAATATTGAATATGAATATTGAACGAATATTTGTACTCTAATATTAACAACACAAGTTCAATGTTAACCCACTTCAGTTATGTTGTTTTCTTTACAAAAGACCCCCCAGACAGACAGCAGTTCTATAATCACAATAAGTTCTCCAAATAAAACATTCACAGGGCTGAGTCAAACCTCAAATGTTTTGTTCAATATACTGCTACAGAACATGCTAGTACATTTTTCACAGATCCAGCTTCTTAGTATTATACTGATGTAACCCTTTTCTCAACCTTAGTGGTTAATTTACATGTTTCCCAAACAAGAAAACCCTGGATTCCCGGCAGTTGAATGTTGAATTGGCCGGAGGTTAGTTTCTTCTTTATCAGACTATTAATAAGTGTATGGTGCCTCCACCAGGGAATAATAAAGCAAAATAATCTACTTATAATTTACTTCCCCAGAATTTTAGATTCTTGTTTTCTCCCAATTAATTAAAATAATAAATCAAGACAGCAATTCTAAATAAGGGAAAAAAACAACAAAGATTTATTAATTAGACACTAATATGAAACCCTTTTGGGGAAAAATAAAATATAAAAAATAACAGCTGTTGTATCAAGGCGTAAAATAAGAAAAATTGAAAGATATTGTGTTGTACTTTTATAAAAGTTTTTTTTTCTCCTTACACAATTAAGTATGCAATAGCCTCAATAATAGTATATTCTAAATTATCACCCTCAAAAATATATACACTCTCCCTTATTATTTCAAGGGGGAAAGAGAAAAAAAAAATACAACAGATGATTATTGAAAACTCACAATTACTCCTTTGGATCAATTTACACAATTCACAGAATTAACTCAGTAACAACACAATAGATGAGTTTGATCACAGCCTCTTATGATCACACAAAAAAACACACACTCTTTTGGCTAGCCGTTGGGGACCATCGTTGGTGCACTTTCAAGGAAATGGATTCAAGTTAACTCAGTACATCAAGAGCATTTGGTCGCGACGAATTCACTTACATTCCATCCAAGGAAATGACGAAGCACTGAAAAGTGATCACTTACAGCCCGAGTAACGAACAGTCATGCAGCCTCGCAGCGGGGTGAAAGTCCAGTCCAAACGCAACAACAAAGCAGCTTGCAATGAATCTCGTCCCACAAACACCTTTACAAGTCGTTTGGAAGTGCTTCTTGTGACACCGATGATGCAGCTTGATGCGTCCTTGATGCGAATTTCTCCGTCACAATATCTCACAGTTAATGCACAAACAGATGACGCAACCCAACGGCAGAATGGGTTGAAATTATACTAAATAATACAGTAAAATAAAAATAACACTTTAAACAAACAAAATCGAGTGGAAGAAAGTTATGTGTGTCAATTTGGGCCTGTACTAACACAAGTAGGAAGTCTCCAACAATGACGCTCACTTTCATCAAAACGAGGACGTGCGACCTCCTTCCCTGTCGTCTCTAAAACGTAACTTAACGCAACTTGCGTCCGTATACTTTAAACAATCTCAATGCTGATTGGTTAACATTAATACAGTTCAGTTCAACAGAACACCTTATTTAAGTAAAGGAAAACCATATAAATAATACAGAAACAAAGAATGTTGGTACATTTATTTACATCACATTGTCAAATAAACAAAAAGCAAATAATCAAATGTATATATTTTAATACTCTGCTTTTTCCAAAATAAAGCATATTTTAAGAGTTCCCTACACACTCCCCCCACCAAAAGTCCAGTATGCCCCCATGCTGGTCATAGAAAAACACCCACACCATCTAAGGAAGTGACCATGTTTTTTTTTTAGACAGGGCTAAGACTAATTGGTACAAGTGTGGGCATATTGTTACACAAATTGCATAATGCATCCGCATTGCACCACCAAGCATGTGAACTTTTATAGCCAATAGAAAAATACAAAGCATTTGTATCTGCTACATCAACACTACATCGCTTGGATGCAACGGTCTCAGTATGAGGCACTCCCAATGTATCATATGTAAATCGGGTATTAAGCTTTCTTTCCCTACAGGATCTTCGTCCTGCATGAGGTACCACATCTGACTGCACTTCAGTACCTTCACCAGTAGTAGCTGGAGTCTGCATAGCAGTGTCATGACCTACAGCCATTACATCATCAGTCACATCAACCCTTTCAACATCAGCCTCATGTTGAACAGCAGAAGTTTCACTTTGACATGGAGCTATAAGTGCTTCGGAATCACCATGAGAATCACCAGACTTTGAGCATTCTACTTCTCGTACAGGGATTTCACACTGAATCTCCTCTGACATCGGAGAGGGAATGTCTTCCACATCCTCAACATAAAACCCAAACTCAGACTCTGAGTCGGAAGAATTACATTCTCTTGGAGAGGAATCAACTACTAGAGGAGAGTTTGTTGACTCTACAGTTTTCCGCTTCTCCTTTGCTCTCCTACGCCTCAAAGCCCTAGGTGATGGAGTTGGCATGATGTCTACCTGGGGACGTAGCCTGACTGCCTGTCCCAAAGGCAGGATATGATTGCGATGCAGGACTTTGACTGGCCCCTCACCATCAACAGGCTTCAAACGATACATAGGAATGCCAGAGAACTGACTCTCCACTACATAGGGATTCGCACTCCACCTGTCTGCAAGCTTTTGTTTTCCTTTTAGGCCAAGATTTCGAATCAGAACTCTGTCTCCAGCATTCAGACTATGGTACCGAACTTTCTGGTCGTACCTCTCTTTATTGCTCTGATTCATCTTTGTGGCAGTGGCATGAGCTAACTGATAAGCTGCCTGTAATTCCTGCTTCATTTTGGCCACATACTTCAAATATGACACAGGCGAGGTGTTGTCAGGGGAAACGCCACAACATACATCCACAGGTAATCTAGCCTCCCTGCCGAACATAAGAAAATAGGGTGAGAAACCAGTGGCCTCATTGACAGTACAATTGTATGCATGGACAAGATGTGCTATGTGCTGACTCCATTGGCACTTCTGATTAGGCTCAAGGGTACCCAGCATGTCCAACAAGGTCCGGTTGAACCTCTCCGGCTGAGGATCACCTTGCGGATGATAAGGTGTTGTTCTTGACTTCTTTACACTCAGCATTGTCAACATGTCAGACACCAACCGGCTCTCAAAATCCCTGCCCTGGTCCGAGTGGATTCGAGTTGGAAGGCCATAATGGATGAAATATTTTTCCCATAAAGTCTTTGCCACAGTGGAATCTTTTTGGTCCCTAGTGGGGAAGGCTTGAGCATAACGGGTGCAATGGTCCGTGACCACCAAAACATTACACACATTGCGAGAATCTGCTTCGATGGTAAGAAAATCAATGCATACGAGATCCATAGGCCCTGAACTCTGCATGTGGGACAATGGAGCGGCTCTCTGAGGCAGTGTTTTCCTCTTTATGCAGCGTTCACATGTTTTACAGTAGGCCTCTATATCACGCTTCATGCGTGGCCAATAAAATCGGTCACGAACCAAACTGTAAGACTTATCAAAGCCTAAATGTCCTATCTCGTTGTGCAAAGCTTTCAACACCATGCTGTGGTACTGCTTGGGAAGCACAAGCTGTCGCTTCACTCTCTGGTCACTCAGCCTAATGGTTCTGTACAACAAGCCATTATCTACGGACAACTTCTCCCATTCTCGTTTCAGCAACTTCATCTCAGGGTGGTTGTGATGGACACTATTTGCATGTTTCTTTTGACAGACAGCTTCTCACACCTCTCCCAGGCACGCATCCTTTCTTTGGGCAGCTTGAAGCTCACTGGGACTAAGCTCAGGTAAGTGGTCAGCAACTAATGCACTATCTTGACAATAAGCCTTAGGAACAGCAGACATATGGGCCACTATCTGTTGTACAACACATGGATAAGAGACACAACCTGCTCTTTTCTCCACAGACATTTCCTGACACAGAGATCGGACACCTGCCGCTGGAATTTCCTGCCATTCATCATCGAGACTTTGGTGAGTATGGGGACGTCTGGACAAGGCATCAGCGTCGACGTTCTTTCGGCCTGGCCTGTATTTCAGACTGAAATTGTAGGTGGTGAGGGCTGACAACCAACGGTGACCAGTCGCATCAAGTTTCGCTGTCTTCAGTATATAGGTTAGAGGGTTGTTATCAGTTCTAACCTCAAACTGGACACTGTGAAGATAGTCATAGTCTGTCCACAATTGCCCCCTTCAGAGCTAAAAATTCCAGTTTGTGCGCAGGATAATTCCGCTCTGAAAGGGAAAGGCTTCGACTGATGAAAGCAACCGGGCGGAGCCCTTTATCATGCTCTTGATACAAAACCCCTCCAAGTCCATCCAGACTTGCATCCACATGCAACACGTAAGGCTTTTGTACATCAGCAAAGGCTAGCACTGGAGACTGAGTCAGACAATTTTTTAGTGTTTGGAAGGCATCATCACACTGAGCAGTCCATCGGGAGCCAAAAGGTTCAGAGAATTTGTAGCATGGCTTGGCGTTACAAACAGGTGAGCTGATAGGTTTCTTTTTAGAGGATGGGTACCCCTGCAACAGGTCATTTAGGGGCCGACACAACTTTGAGAAATCCTTCACGAAACAGCGGTAATATCCACAGAATCCCAAAAACGCTCGAAGCTCTGTCACTGTTTGTGGTTTGGGCCAAGATACAACAGCCTCAATCTTTGAAGGGTCAGTAGATATTCCATCCTGTGAAACGATATGCCCCACATAGTTCACAGATGTCCTGCCGAATGACACTTATCAAGGGAGATCTTCAGCCCTTCATCCCTCAACCTATCCAGAACCTTCAACAGCCGCTGTTGGTGCTCTTCAAGAGTCCGCACAAAAATAATTAGGTCATCTAAGTACACAAGCACCTCCAAGAAGTTCATGTCTCCTACAGTTCTCTCCATGACCCTCTGGAAAGTAGCAGGTGCTCCACAGATACCCTGGGGCATACGTTCGAATTCATAAAAACCCAAAGGGCAGATGAATGCTGTCTTTTCCTTGTCGGTGTCACTCATTGGTATTTGATAATATCCACTCCTCAGATCTAAAACAGTAAACCATTTACTCCCAGAAAGGCTGTGCAGAGCATCTTCAATTCGGGGTACGGTATATTGATCTGGTATGGTCCGTTGGTTGAGCGTCCGATAGTCCACACACATTCTGACTTTCCCTGATTTTTTATGCACCACTACAATGGGTGAAGCGTAGGTGCTTCGGGACTCTGAAATGATGCCAGAACTCTTAAGTTCTTGTAGATGCTGCCTCACATCCTCCCAATCAGCTGGGGCGAGACGTCGAGATCTTTCTCTGAAAGAGCGAGAGTCATTCAATCTTATCTCATGCATAGTACTTTTTGAACAGCCCACGTCCCACTCATGAAGGGAAAACACTTCTTTTCTCTGCATCATCTCCTCACACAAACGCTGTTTTGCTTCTTCCGGCATCGGAGAATCTCCAAAATCAAAGAATGTAGGTGACAAGTTACTTTGTTCTGACTGTCGGTTGGAGGAGAGTTGCGGCACCATGGTCACAGGAAATACATGAGCAAGAGGAGTTTCTCGCTTTATCCAAACTTCTCTTGTAGACGTGTTCCTGACAGTCACCGTGACCCGTCGGCTGGACACAATGGATACAGAATGAACTTCAGGTCTCACTTGCAAGTCAGCAGTTAAGGTATCATCAACTTCCGTTTTTTCTACTAACAACAAAGATTCTGTCATCCGACTGGGTAATTTAGGTAGACCTGGGATTTGCATAACCTGACCTGGCTTCAAGACAACAGGGGAATGCTTCACAAACCACACTGTTCCATGTTTGTTCGAATCACCCTGACACACGTCTGTCTGCTGAATCGACTCAAATGCCTCTCGTATTACAGGATGCATAGTCAACATGTTCAAGAACTTCTCTCCAGCCTGTTCACGACAAGACTCAAGCAGCTTCCTCACTAAGCTAGAGTTGGTCCCAACCAAAATGGCTATCTCCTCTCTTTTCAAAGGGTCTGGACATACGATTGCGAGAGTGTCAACCACCTGATGCACCCCAGCCACATTTTCAGTAAATTCAAGTCTGAGGGGTAAGTATCCATCATACGGATATTTATGCGAGCTAAGACCCCAGATCTCAAGATTTTCCACAGGCTGAAGAGGCAAGTGCTTCAGATATGTATCATAGAAACTACGATATAATAGAGTGACCTGAGAGCCACTATCAAGAAGAGCTTTTGCATAAATCCCTTCAATTTGAACAGGCACCTCAGAAACAGGCCCTACTAAACCTACAGGCAATTGTGGCTGACCAACATCAAACAGAAATGAAACATGAGTGGAACGTAGGTTGTCTGTAGCTCCGCGCCGTTCCATCACTGAGCTGCACTGGTGCATTTTCATCAGTTTCTGATTTACCTTCCTAAGATCCTCAGGTGCTTTACACTCCCACTTCTTATGACCATCTTCACCACAGTTGTAGCAGAAGATACCGGGCAAAGTTAACTTGGAAGTTTTGGACTTGTAGGTACTGTCTCGGTTCATAGCTTCCTTTGTCTGACTGGGCATTTTCTGTGGGGCACGATCAGAGGTAGGGGTCACAGTGGCCATGCTCAACAGTTGACTCACCTGAGTAGACAATTCTTTAACCTCCTTCTTCAGGCTATTTAATTCAGGCGGCACAGGCACATGGGGAGATGCAACACTGGCAACAGAAGCTTTAACATTCTCTCGTGCAGCTACCTAATGTTCTTCCTCTCGCACTTCCTTCATCAACTGTGAGAAAGAAGGGGGATCTTGCAGAGTGTGAGTCATTCTGATTTGCAAAGCAACCATATCATTGGTAAGAGCCCCCTTAATTAGCTGCTCCATTCTAGCTATATTTATACCAGCTGCCTCAATCCCACCCTTCAACAAGGCTCTGTGGAGAAGTTTATCTAGGCGGTACAAGAAAGCTGAAAGTTTCTCTCCACCTTCCTGGTAGATATGACGAAATCTAGCCATGAGGTCAGACCCACTCTCAGTAGTTCCATATACAGTCTCAAGGGCAGCTAAGTACTCATTTGCAGTTGCTGATGGGCTACTCACTTTAAGAAACCTGACAATATCAGCAGCGGGACCTCGCAAACTCTCAACGATGCGTTGCTTCTTTGCAGATTCGGTGCATTGCCATTCACTTATCATTTGACCGGCCTGCTCCATCCAGACTTCATACTCTTCCTCACCTGGAGGGACAGGTTTTAACCCTGAGAACAACCTCAGTTTTCTGTAACTAGGCCCATCACTAGACACCTGATTACACCGATCTACTAATTTGCCTATGGCATCAACTAGGTCAACACTGATGTCAGATTTAGGAGGCTTATTTTCCAAAATCATGGCCTTCACTTCATCCATAGACTTGCCCTCCTGCTGTAACAAGGCTTGCAGCTTGAGCTGGAATGTATCACCTTTTGAGGCAGGGCCATGGGCTACTAGACTACCCACTAAATTGAAACTCCAGGGTCCAGCTTCATTTTCTATACCTATCTCAGGAGGTATAACATCAGAATCTAGATCAGCACTGGTCTCCACTAAAATAAACGACCACCTGCCAGTTACATCACCACGGCGACCACGTATTCTAGTGCGACCAAAAACTTTTACTGTGTTTAACACCTTTCCAATAGTGTCGTTACTGGCGTCCAAAGGAACATTGCTCAAAACAATAGCATGTGAGACATCAACACTCTCTTCTCTGCTCCACTCGACAATCTGTGACAGATCCATCATTTTGAAGTAAATGCAAGTAGCTAGTATTATGGCAAAAAAAACAAACTGTTTCAGGTCAGCTCTTGCTGCTTGTCACGAACCCTGCTCCCTTGCTCCGCCCCCTTGAGCTCGTACGCTCTTTTTCCTCCCTCGGGCTTCCACGCCCGTTTTGCTCGTTCGAGCTTGCACGCTCGTTTTTGCTCCTACGAGCTTACATGCTCGTAGACTATCTCCCCCCGGGCACACATGCACTGCGCGAGCGTACTCGCTCGCTTCCCGCTCTCATCCAGAACATTATGACCACCTGCACTCGTCCCAATCACCACGTCATTGTTTACACCTGCACTCGCATCATCTGCACTCCTGTTCATTGTTTACACCTGCACTCGTCACTATATATTCCACACGCATTCGTTTCTCCTGTGTTGGTTATTGTATTTAGTTTCCCGTGTCCTTGCCCCCCGCTAGTCTCGCCTAGTTCTGATACTCCTCTTGTTTTCCTCTTAGCTTGCCAGCTCCTCGTTCCCCTAGTACCCCTGTCTACTCCCTTTGTAGTTTACCCGCCTCTTGATCCTGTTTACCCCGGCTTTGACCCTCGCTCCCCTCGACTACTCTCCCGGATTTGCCCCCCTTTACTCTCTTTGATTCCCCGGCTTTTGACCCTACGCTTCCCTCGACAACTCTTCACTGGATTTGCCCTTGTTTTGTACTGTTGCCTGCTTTGCTTTTATTTAATAAAGCAATTTTTTCCCGACATTGTGACTGTCTCAACTTGTGTTCGCTACAGAATAACCAACCTCACCGAAGACAGTCACAATGTATCCCGCGGATGTACGCAGCTCACTAGAGCGGATTTTTTCTGCACGCTCTGCTGAAGGATCTACTGTTGGGAGACATCACCGAGCGCTCACGGCGCAGGGGCCACAGGTACGTGCGATTTTTTTATTTTTGTCACCCTGCTTCACCTGTGTCAGCCCCTGAGCCCGTTTATGCTTCCCATGCATTTTTGAGCGCCGTGAACTCTCCACCTCCAGAGAGGTTTTTTGGCTCTTCGGTCGCTGACCAAGGGGTTTTTATGCGAGGCAGCGGTTGTGTAACTCATAACCCCGCCCTCGACATTAAGGAGCCAGCGGCCCGACTCTTGGGGTTGCGTCAGGGGAGTCAACCCTTGGAGGTTTTTGTTATGGATTTTTGTGTCCTGGCGTACCAGGTGAATTTTGATGAGGTGGCTCTAAAAGACATTTTTCAACATGGACTGAATGAGCCAGCCTCATCATTCATGCCTGGTGGTCGCTGCTCCCTTAACCTGGCTCAGTTTATTGACCTCGCCCTACTGTACGCTGGTTCCTCGTTTACTGTAGGGGAGGCAAACACTGAACCAGCGTTCCCTACCACGGCCCCCATCTTGAAGCCTACCACGGCCCCCGTCTTGAAGCCTACCACGGCCCTCGTCTTGAAGCCTACCACGGCCCCCGTCTTGAAGCCTTACACGGCCCTAGACCCGAAGCCTGACACGGCCCCAGTCCCGAGGCCTGTCACGGCCCCAGTCCCGAGGCCTGTCACGGCCCCAGTCCCGAAGCCTGTCACGGCCCCAGTCTCGAAGCCTGTCACGGCCCCAGCCCCGAAGCCTGACACGGCCCTAGCCCCGAAGCCTGACACGGCCCTAGCCCCGAAGCCTGACACGGCCCCAGTCCCGAAGCCTGTCACGGCCCCAGTCTCGAAGCCTGGCATGGCCAGCGAGTCAACGCCCATGCCCGCCACGGCCAACGAGCCAGCGCCCATGCCCGCCACGGCCAACGAGCCAGCGCCCATGCCCGCCACGGCCGGCGAGCCAGCGCCCATGCCCGCCACGGCCGGCGAGCCAGCGCCCATGCCCGCCACGGCCGGCGAGCCAGCGCCCATGTCTGCCACGGTCAGCAAGCCAGCGCCTGTAGCCTCGACCGCCCCAGAGCCAGCACCTGTAGCCTTGACCGTCCCCATGGCCAAGTCCCCTGTTGGCCGAAGACGTAACAGAAGGAAGAGGGCCCCTTCTCCCCAGTCTCGTCTTGTGCTCAAGACCGCAGAGGTTCCCTCAGAGTCTTCCACGGCTCTGCCGGGTTCTGCTCCACCCCCAGAGTCTTCCACGGCTCTGCCGGTTTCTGCTTCGCCCCAGAGTCTTCCACGGCTCTGCCAGCCTCTGCTCGCCTCTCAGAGCCCTCGCGGCCTCTGCCTCACGAGCCTCCCAAGGCTCCTCCTCCCAAGCCTCTCAGGGCTCCTCCTCTCGAGCCTCTCAGGGCTCCTCCTCTCGAGCCTCCCAGAGCTCCGCCTCCTTCCAAGCCTCTCAGGGCTTCTCCTCACGAGTCTTTCATGGCTCCACCCCTCAAGCCTCTCACGGCTTCGCCTCTCGAGTCTCTCAGGGCTCCTCCCCCTCTCAAGCCTCCTAGGGCTTCTCCTCACGAGTCTTTCATGGCTCCACCCCTCAAGCCTCTCACGGCTTCTCCTCACGAGTCTTTCATGGCTCCACCCCTCAAGCCTCTCACGGCTTTGCCTCTCGAGTCTCTCAGGGCTCCTCCCCCTCTCAAGCCTCTCAGGGCTTCCCCTCTCGAGTCTTTCAGGGCTCCTCCTCCCCTCGAGCCTCTCAGGGCTCCGTCCCTCGAGTCTTTCATGGCTCCACCCCTCAAGCCTCTCACGGCTTCGCCTCTCGAGTCTCTCAGGGCTCCTCCCCCTCTCAAGCCTCTCAGGGCTTCCCCTCTCGAGTCTCTCAGGGCTTCTCCTCTCGAGTCTTTCAGGGCTCCACCCCCTTCCAAGCCTCTCAGGGCTTCGTCTCTCGAGTCTTTCATGGCTCCCCCCCTCGAGCCTCCCGAGCCTCCTACGGCTCCGCCTCTCGAGCCTCCTATGGCTCCGCCTCCCGAGCTTTCTAGAGCTCCGCCCCTCGAGCCTGCTACGGCTCTACCCCCCGAGACTACAGAACCTGCCAGGTCGTCGCCTCGGGGACCTCCCACGGCGCCACCTCCCTTGGCTCCACCTCCAGAGCCTTCCAGGCCTACCTTGCTAGAGCCTCCCACGGTGCCACCGTCATCGGCTCCACCTCCTGAGCCTTCCAGGCCTTCGCCCCTAAAGCCTCCTTCAGCTCCACCTCCAGAGCCTTCCAGGCCTACCTCACTGGAGCCACCCACGGTGCCACCGTCATTGGCTCCGCCTCCTGAGCCTTCCAGGCCTTCGCTTCTAAAGCCTCCTTCGGCTCCACCTCCAGAGCCTTCCAGGCCTCCGCCTCTAGAGCCTCCTGCGGCACCACCTCCCTCTGCCCTGTCTCTTGGGCTCCCCATGGCGCCGCCTCCTCAGCCTCTCAGTACCCCGCCTGCCGAGTCTCTCACGGCTCCGTCTTCCAAGGCTCCATCTCCCAAGTCCTCCACGGCTCCGCCTTTCACGGCTCTTCCTGGCCCCCTGACCCTGTCCGGTGGCCCCCTGACACTCTCCCTGTCCTGTGGCCTCTTCCCTGGCCTCCTGACCCTGTTCCTGTCCGGTGGTCACCTTCCAGACCCCCGGACCCAGTCCCTGTCCTCCAGTCGCCTTCCAGACCCCTGACCCAGTCTCTGCCCTATGGCTGCCCCTAGATCTCCCGACTACCAGCCTGTCCACTATGTTCCCCCTGACCTTACCTTGAACTGCCCCTGGACTGTCTCACTTCCCTTTGTCTGTCCCCGATCATCCTGCACCGCCTCCCGGCCGTCAGGAGCCATCCTATTCAGAGGGGAGTACTGTCACTGAACCCGCTCCCTCGCTCCGCCCCCTTGAGCTCGTATGCTCTTTTTCCTCCCTCGGGCTTCCACCCGTTTGCTCGTCGAGCTTGCCTCGTTTTGCTCCTACGAGCTTACATGCTCGTAGACTATCTCCCCGGGCACACATGCACTGCGTGTGGCGTCTTCGCTCGCTTCCGCCTCATCCAGAACATTATGACCACCTGCACTCGTCCCAATCACCACGTCATTGTCTACACCTGCACTCACGTCATCTGCACTCCTGTTCACTGTTTACACCTGCACTCGTCACTATATATTCCACACGCATTCGTTTCTCCAGTGTTGGTTATTGTATTTAGTTTCCCGTGTCCTTGCCCCCCGCTAGTCTTGCCTAGTTCTGATACTCCTCTTGTTTTCCTCTTAGCTTGCCAGCTCCTCGTTCCCCTAGTACCCCTGTCTACTCCCTTTGTAGTTTACCCGCCTCTCGATCCTGTTTACCCGGCTTTGACCCTCGCTCCCTCGACTACTCTCCGGATTTGCCCCCTTTACTCTCTTTGATTCCCCGGCTTTTGACCCTACGCTTCCCTCGACAACTCTTCACTGGATTTGCCCTTGTTTTGTACTGTTGCCTGCTTTGCTTTTATTTAATAAAGCAGTTTTTTCCCGACACTGTGACTGTCTCAACTTGTGTTCGCTACACCGCTACACTAAATTATAGAAGAGAATGATAAACACGCTGATATACAGGGAAAAAATAAGAAAAATAACATCCCAGCGGTGCCTCCAGAAATGTAACCCTTTTCTCAACCTTAGTGGTTAATTTACATGTTTCCCAAACATGAAAACCCTGGATTCCCGGCAGTTGAATGTTGAATTGGCCGGAGGTTAGTTTCTTCTTTATCAGACTATTAATAAGTGTATGGTGCCTCCACCAGGGAATAATAAAGCAAAATAATCTACTTATAATTTACTTCCCCAGAATTTTAGATTCTTGTTTTTTCCCAATTAATTAAAATAATAAATCAAGACAGCAATTCTAAATAAGGGGAAAAAAAAACAAAGATTTATTAATTAGACACTAATATGAAACCCTTTTGGGGAAAAATAAAATAAAAAAAATAACAGCTGTTGTATCAAGGCGTAAAATAAGAAAAATTGAAAGATATTGTACTTGTATAATAGGTTTTTTTTCTCCTTACACAATTAAGTATGCAATAGCCTCAATAATAGTATATTCTAAATTATCACCCTCAAAAATATATACAACTCTCCCTTATTATTTCAAGGGGGAAAGAGAAAAAAAATACAACAGATGATTATTGAAAACTCACAATTACTCCTTTGGATCAATTTACACAATTCACAGAATAAACTCAGTAACAACACAATAGATGAGTTTGATCACAGCCTCTTATGATCACACAAAAAAACACACACTCTTTTGGCTAGCCGTTGGGGCCCATCGTTGGTGCACTTTCAAGGAAATGGATTCAAGTTAACTCAGTACATCAAGAGCATTGGTCGCGACGAATTCACTTACATTCCATCCAAGGAAATGACGAAGCACTGAAAAGTGATCACTTACAGCCCGAGTCACGAACAGTCATGCAGCCTCGCAGCGGGGTGAAAGTCCAGTCCAAACGCAACAACAAAGCAGCTTGCAATGAATCTCGTCCCGCAAACACCGTTACGAGTCGTTTGGAAGTGCTTCTTGTGACACCGATGATGCAGCTTGATGCGTCCTTGATCGCGAATTTCTCCGTCACAATATCTCACAGTTAATGCACAAACAGATGACGCAACCCAACGGCAGAATGGGTTGAAATTATACTAAATAATACAGTAAAATAAAAATAACACTTTAAACAAACAAAATCGAGTGGAAGAAAGTTCTGTGTGTCACTTTGGGCCTGTACTAACACAAGTAGGAAGTCTCCAACAATGACGCTCACTTTCATCAAAACGAGGACGTGCGATCTCCATCCCTGTCGTCTCTAAAACGTAACTTAACGCAACTTGCGTCCGTATACTTTAAACAATCTCAATGCTGATTGGTTAACATTAATACAGTTCAGTTCAACAGAACACCTTATTTAAGTAAAGGAAAACCGTATAAATAATAAAGAAACAAAGAATGTTGGTACATTTATTTACATCACATTGTCAAATAAACAAAAAGCAAATAATCAAATGTATATATTTTAATACTCTGCTTTTTCCAAAATAAAGCATATTTTAAGAGTTCCCTACACTGATATGTAAATGTTTACAGATAATATTGATATATTTAGTGCAATACAACACAAACAGTAGGCTTACCAGCAGCTTACCAAAGTCAACATCCAATTCAGTGCCATCCTCAGGAGGATCAGCTGCCAGCAAGAGTTCTTCAAGCTCACTTGTGGGTGTAAGCTTTCTGCATTGTTTGATGATTTTTTCTTGAACGTGACCAGCCACCTTTCCAGAAGCTTGCTTGAGGTATCCTCTCCAAACATTAGAACGAAATCCTGTTCAACCTGGAGTGGGGTGGTGTTGGTGACTATTTCAGTTATTTGACAGCCAATCAAAAGGTAATGGGTGCTAGTATTGGAGTATCACTACAATGTCTGCCGTCTTACAAAACAATTCACTTGTCATAACATTTTTAAAATAATAACAATTACCAAGCTTTTGACGTCTTTAAAACGTGGAAACTCAGACAGTATGTTTCTTGACTGCTGGGGGTTGAGGATCATGTTGCGGCGATACACAGATGTCAGTTTAATTTTCTTCTTGATTGTGTCCTCATCAGCAGAATGTTTTATCAGTGAGATTGCATTGTTGCACTCATCTTCAGTCAGGGCAGTCTCTGAAACAAACTGGGATTCTCGTCTGCAAGTTGGTCCTCCAGACATGTCTTCACCAGATGATCCTTTGGCTGATTCTACACAACACGGGAAAATTTCAATCATGTCAAAGGTTTTAGTAGCCTGGCTAAATTTTAAAGGAGGTACTCCACTGTAAAACATAATTTTTGAGCTGTAAACTAAATTATATGATTGTACTGTGATGAAACACATCAATGCTGGTGTTAATATCAACCTTATTTCTTCACAATTTATCAAAATGCCATCTACTGCTTTAAAATCACCCTAAAGTTTTCAAGGCCAGTTTGTCACTCACACCAGTCAGTGTTGAGGCAACACCCCCTAATGTCAGTCCTTTGTAGGCCTCTGATAATTGTTTAAAAACTTGTTAAGAGGGAGGGAGCTAGCAGAATTTAAGGATGTAGTTACACAATATATTATTTGACTGCGAAACATTGTGCAACAAATGCAATTATTGATCTAGCGAATGTTTTGTTACATACATTTTCTAGTATTACCTCTAGTATTACCTCCAAATGATGATCGTCTTTAGCGGTACCTCTCTGAATAGTTTTAATCCTCCAGGCCAAGTACCCAGTTCCACTCTCGCCATCATAATAATGCTCCTTGAAGGTTGAAAGGATAACAAAAACAGATACTTCATTAAAATTACATTTAAAAGTGAAAACAACATAGTCTGTTAGGATTCAAAAATGTTCAATAGCATTTAACATTAAAACTATTACGGTGTGCAACTCACATAGCCATTCTTAGAGAATGGGTCACTGAGGTACAGGAATAAGGCCACTATTCCTCTGGCATACATTTCTTTCACCTGTCTGGGTGGAGATTTACTGCAAAATTGAAGAAGAAAGGATTATCCAGTCATATTCACTTAGATTTGGATTTAGATTTACAGATTGAGAACACAAGGACTACTTGCAAATTACCCATTCTTTTCTGTCATGTCAGCTGCCAGTATGTTCACCATTTTACGTCAGGTTTCATCCATTAAGGACTTGGTTTGGTTGTATTCATTTATTATGCGTTCCCCACCAGGTTTGTTGGTAAGAGCTGATTCTACCAACTTAAAACAAAATGCATAACAATTCAGCATGTTATATACACTGCAAATAAACTGGAAGTAAACTAATATGATGGCAAAGGATGTCCCGATCCGATCTCAATGATCTCTCGACTTCAACAATGTT
Source organism: Xyrauchen texanus (assembly GCF_025860055.1). Classification (NCBI taxonomy): domain Eukaryota; kingdom Metazoa; phylum Chordata; class Actinopteri; order Cypriniformes; family Catostomidae; genus Xyrauchen; species Xyrauchen texanus. Next base: position 34,053,196 of record NC_068286.1, on the reverse strand, counting down.
TTCAAACCATATAATTTACAATGTCTAGTAATGTCATTTTAATCATCTAAGAGAACTGATTGTAGAACAGACTTTAAAATGTCATAATAATTGTAAGAGGGGCTATCTGAATTGATGACTGTATCCTCAGAGTCCAAGGTATGATGGTTGGGACTGCTCAGGAGAGGCCACCATGGAGACAGATTCTAACCATGAATTAAGGAAGCATAAGGAAGAAAAAATATTATATGTAGTTCCCTCATAAATCCTTATCTAAGACACTTATTTAATAGACACAATGACCTTCATAAAACAAAGCTCTAACTTATCCATTAATTAATATACTATACAAATTTAACTGAAACAAACCTGAGTCATATTTGATGGTTAGCACCCCAGTTGAGGGATCCTTTACAATATCCTCAAAAACATCATCATCCAATTCAGTTCCCGAACTGTCAACAACTTTCACACCTTCAGGTTACAGCTGGGACACCAAACTTTGCAAATGCTAGAAAAAACAGGGACAAAAGCTTGTGTAAACAAAACTAAATCATTGTTTGTATAATAATTTCACAGTGTACAATTCACTTACTCTATAAAATAAGTCTCAAACAAACACTAAGTGAATTAAAATGACTTTTTGTAGCAAGCATCCACAATTAAAGTGAAGTTAGAGAGGGCATCACAGAAGAAATTGACAAAAAAAATTGACTTAAAATGTACCATCATTTTAGGAATATTCCATTATATAACTTTTAAACAGCTAAATTCAGTTATTAATAACATTGTAAAATTCTTACCTGCAACCAAAAACTCTTTCAGATTTGGCTCCGTTATTCTGACAAATTTTTGGACATCACCAAGTTTCGCTTGAAGCAGCATGCTCCCTGCAGATAATATCAGCACAAGTTCTCATAGTTAAAAAGTTGATGTGCTTATTGTAGCAGTATTTCCTCAAATAAAAACAGGTCACTATTTAACATTCATAAGAATCTCATGCATTTCAACAGAACAGCCCAGAAACCAGGCCAATTTTTATGAGGTGAATCGTGTTCAGTTTACTTGAGTACAACAAAAAGTGTTGTTTCAAGCCACCAAAGTGCTGAAAAATAATCATCTTTTTTGCAAAAATGGCCAGTTAAATTTAATGTTACTCTCAAACACATTAAAAAGGATAATGTCTGATTGTAACGTTAATGTTACCGCCTTGCCCACATAATGTTAGCTTAACATTATACCATAAGTGTGTGCTAACTTTACTGCTCAAGTATTTTAACAGTACTGCTGCTGCTTTGAAAACCGAAAGTCATTTTGTTTAATAACCAGGAAAAAATAATGTTACACCGCTTAAGCAGTGCCCAAGGTTAATGTCTATCCACCGTTAACATAATAAACCTATGCTGCCCGCACATTGCTAGCTAGTCAAGCTAACATAAAATGTAGATAACGTTAGATGGTTTAGCCAATTCCCCACTACAATGTTCCTGTAATATTTGAACGTTAAAAAGAAGTACACAATCCCCCCTCCACATTGTATTATAAGAATTTACAATAATTCTGGCTGACATTGTCTAGTTTGAATGTTCTGTTTGCCAGTAAACGTTAATTAATGTTACCTTAATGCTGCTGGCACATGGACTGGACATGAAGTCAGTCACAACATGTTAACGTTAGCCTTTTTAAAATTCGACATTTGAAGACATAAAACCAACTACAGTGCACAGTTAGCAAAGATATAAAGTAATTATTAAATACTGCTTCTGTTGAAATGCCAAATAATGTGTTTAATAGTTACTTAGGAGAAACTTACCGCAGTCATTCCACAAAGAAAATGGCGCCGTGAAAATGTGTGGTCCGTCCGTGTCCGTTTGAGACGAGGCGTAGGTGGGCGGAGCTTTCCAGAGTACGTCTGACACTGCGTCTTTTAACTACGTACTTTTTCACCAACACTGGGCGGTATCTTACTCCAGCTGTTGTTGTACTATCTCTGAAAGAGTCCATGTACTTTGACACTGCATATTTTACACTATGGAATTTACTGTGTACAGGTGACACTAGACTATAAAGCACACCACCTTTTTAAGGACTCCAACTGGTGATCTCACAAAGTTCTCGAAGTTCATGCCTATAAACTGAACACATAATACGTGTGCGCATGACGTCATTGTTTTCACAAATTCACATTTTTGTATGTTTACACAGATGAAAACAGCCTAAACGCATAAAAAAGTTTTCTGTTTTTAGTTGAAAACGTTGTTGTATAAACGGCCCCTCTGCAAGCCATGGATTCGAACTCTCGACCCCAGGGGTGGAAATCAGCATCTTTACTCCCTGAGCTACCCAGGCCCGAGCTGTTTAATCTTCAGTAACATAGGTACCGACCAAGTACATACAATTTATTCTAGAAGAGTATTTATTGTATTATGATATCGTGTATATTATTTCGTTTTAGTTTTTTTGGATTTGATGTTGATTTTTTTTTATGTATAACTGATTATCTCAGATTGAGATAAATAATAAGTATTCAACATAAAAGAATTGTGCTTATAAGGTTTAAAAAAAAATCCATTATACAATAAAATAATGCCCCTAAAATCAAATTCTATAGGGCAGAATAAAAAAAACACCCTGCTTTGCATTACAAAAACTTGTCCATAAAGCCCATAAATCTGAGAGACCCTTATTTGGAAGTCCTGTGTGTACACTGAAGCCAGAGTGGACGGAGGATATATTCAGCATTTAAACTGAGTATTGTGCTGAATCTTCTTTCATCAGGTCAGACATTGGCAGAGTTCAGGTGCACTTCATTATGTATAATATTCTATGACATTAATTAAAGTAATTATGAGGCCATGGAGGGCAAAGATAACTGAGGAGTTTAAAGGTATTATGTCATGATTTTGCCATTATCATAGTACGTAATTTCCACTTTAATTAGAATTAATTGTAAATGAATTGTATGCAACACCAGTCTCCAAACATGTAGCTAATCTCTGCCCTCTGAAAAGGAGAGAGAGATAAAGCAAACCCTTGCCTTTATTCAGGTTAGAGTTAATTACATTTCATTTAATTATTTTCTGTTACAAATTCAAATCTTTGCAGTCTAATATGTCTCCTCCCATCCGAGAAGGAAATAAGAGGAGAGATGGGATGCATTGAAAGAAAGTAGGGAAAAAATGAAGCCCTAAAATGATCGAGTCTCTCTCCCTTTCTCTAATACTCGCTTTCTCTCTTTCAGAATAAGTGAACTGTCAGCAAATTCTGGGGCAAAAAATTATTATTTCAGCATGATAAACCTTTTCATCTACTTGACTCCTTCTACAGCAAAGCCAATTAATAATGTCAAACTTGCTATCTCTCATGGGATGGGCCGTTGCCTAATGAGTGTGTTTACTATGTGGGCAGAGCAAAGTGAGAGCAGCGGCAAAACTTTGTCCTGATCACGACACACCTGTCAGACCAACACCTCATCACTGGCATATCGAGGGCAAACCTCATTTTATAAGCCACTCTTTTTTTCCCCAGGAATTAACTGCTGCCAAGGAAGGCTCTCCAGGATTGCAGAGCCAATGGATGATTCACTTAATTATGGAGGTAGAATGGAGACCTGCTCGTGTAATGCTCTGCTAAAAGACATGACTGGGTCAGGAAAGACCTAGTATCAGCATCAGATGGCACGCTCACAGGTTTCCCATAGTTTGTCCACTGATTGTCTGATGGTGCATGCAAAACTGGCAAAAAATATTTAAAAATCAGCAGTTCAAATCTGATTGGCTGGCTTAACTAACATAATCATGCTAGAAATCGGCATGCTGCTTCCGACTCTTTATGTACTTGAAATCAACCCCATTCTGCAGAATTACTGACAAGAATGACTTCCCACCTTTCCCTATGGTGCTACTCATTGCGTTGGTACGAAACATGGGTTCTGGTCCCATGAGAACCAGGTTGTAATCTCATTCATATCAACAATGGAGGTTGTATTTTTGCTCTAAAATTGCATTTTTCCTTCACTGATGGTTATGTTCAGTGCTGGGGTTTGGGTTAGGGAGTAAAATTAATAAAATATGGATTCCTATTGACTGTATTACATAATTTTACAACTAAAAATACAACACGCTTTTAGTGCCACCCTGTGGACATTTAACTTCAACAACACTTCTGGGAACTTTCAAACACATATTGCCAAATTCACAGTGTGATCAGTCTGGCTTTATGCAACTTGAGGGCACACAGGTTTTTTTTATTTTTCTTCATCAGTCTGTCTAGAAACAAAGTTTTGTTTAAAAGGCACCAGGTTGATAAAATCAGTTCTTTAAAGAAGAACTAATCACTGGATTTGCCAAAGTTTGCCAGGTTAGTGGCATCAACCCTAAAGATATGTGTTATCTGAAGGTTGACTGTATATCCCACTTTCTGAGTTATGTCTGGGAAATAAACAGAAATTATGATCACAAAGTCGTCCCACACGCAATTATTTAAATTAAAATAAATGTCACGCTAAAGTATTATTGTGGTCTAAATTATTTCAGATGAACTTGCCCCTAAATGGCTCGTTAAAACAAAATTAACAATTCTTGGATGCTTTACACAATATGTTAGACAGATGGGTTGTTCTGTCTCACTGGCCAGAATAGAACATAACATCCACATTTCCAGCCACCTGGTTACGTGAGACTAAGACGAACCTAAAATTACATGGGGTTGGTTTATTACCAAGTACTTACAGTATGAATTAACCTGGGTTACCTTCATAGTTGGTATCTAGATTAAATGCTAGCTTAATTTTAAGCCTTCCTGGGCTTTTTTTCATTCCAGTGACATGTTAACTGCACATCACATTTTACAGTGACAAGTCTAGGGGAAATGTAGTTAAGCCTACATTAGAATGTCCTCATTCCATTTGTTAATTATATGGTCTGTACTTGATCTCAGGACACAGATTCAATGCATTCAATCCATTTATGTCTGGGTGATCAATTAAATATAGATAGTTACTTTAAATATTATAGGCAGATTTGACTTTGAATGCGCTTTGCAGGATGAACAGAATGAAAGGTCATTGTTGATGATTTGATGTAAGTGTGCATCCTGACTTTAACAATTAGCTTTTCTGTCAGTGTAAAGAGATACTAAATGGAGTCAAAGAAAGGTTTATCTGTTTTGCCTTATTTAGTGCTAAAGTCAACATGAAATCAAAATTGATTCTTGCTTACTTTCTCAATACGTGTTTCTGCTCTTTCTGTACATTATTCATCTGTGCATGCTATACAAAAATAAATAAAAATAAAAACTCACTGTTTTGGGAAATACATCAGAATATAGAAATAAAATGATTTGCGAATGCCATTTTGTGTTGACTTTTACGTAACCTCCTATCTAAATAATTAGAGTTGTATTCTGAAACTGCAGAGAGTTGTTAAGTTGAACTAGCAGTCTGCAAATTTTACTAATTGAGTAGAGAGCCATTGTTAGCATGTCAAAGCATATGTATGAAAACAGGCAAAGCATCAACCTCATCCGAGCAGAATTTTTATATGCATGAAAATAGATTCTTCTGTATTGGCCTAAAATAGTCCATACTGTTGACCAAAACAAACCAATTCCAATCAATATTGGTCGACTCAGATCTTGTGTAATCCAGGCACCGACGCCTGTTTGTAAGATAATTATTTTTAATCCCATCAACAACAAAAAAAGGACTCCAGCCATTTTGATTTTGGCCCATTTTCAGGAAAACAATTGAGTCTCAATTACTTTTTACAGATATAACTAACTGGGGAAAACAAATCACAGATTATGAATTTAGTCACATTGTTTGATAGATTTAGCTTTGTTCAAAATATGCTAAATAAGACAGTCAGACAAATTCTTTTGGGGTTACAAAAAAATGCAAATACAGTAAATGGAAAGGGCAATTGTTTTCCTAAAGCTAAACTGTCACCTAATGATAAACCAAGCAAACATTTGAAGAAAAATATTTCTCTGGTTTCATTACTTTGCTCTCTCTCTCTTTCAGACACTAGACCTTGGTTATTTGTAAGTGCTTTCCTCACACCAGCATTCCACCTCACAACATTGTCGCCTCAAACGAGGCAAGAGAGGGTGAGGCAAACCTCAGAAGCGACAGAAGTGCCAATTGTGGTGGCTGAGCAATGTGGACTTCCACATTCTTTCACGATCTGTGCAGTCAAACACCATCTGAGAGGCCATGCTTTATTTATTTCCTTGTTTTTGTGGTTTTACGGACGTTCCCACACCAATATTTCCACATGTGGTGGGACTCACTCAGGTTATTCACTTTGACACATCAGATGACAATATGTTCATTAATATCTCTCTATTTTTGCCTTTTCTTGGATGTAAGTATAAAAACAGTGGCTGCACTGAAAACAAAACACACAACATAGCTGCTTTTTGTTTGTGTGTCTGTTTTATGCTCTGCTGTCTTTGCATGTGGTAATGGTTTGGTGTTACTTCAACTGAAAACAGATGCATTTGCCAGCAAATTTAAGCATCATAAGACGGCACTACTGGAGGATCTCCAAACAAACAGAATGAAAAGAACACGCAGTAACTCAACTTCACTTTTATAATTATGTCTAAATCAGATACAGTTCAACTGAGGTGAGGCCAATCTGTGATCTTTCAATCAAATAGAAGCTGTCATCATCATTTGTGGCATTTTATCTTTGGGGTTTGCATGGGTTACTTGTGAATGACATTTCTGATTAAGCCGTTTTAGATTCTGGAATGTAAATGTACAATAGATAAAATAAATAGCATTATGACGTAAATTTGTGTGGGAAGTATACAAAAATAAATATATAAAAAACGAAAATTAAAGTCTGTCATTAACTTGTACTACACACTATGCCTTGCATGGCCAATGGATATTAAAACGTAAATCAAACTAAGTCGATGTCAACATTTGCTCATACTGAAATTTTAGAAATTGGCAAATATAGTTGGGTGTTTCTTCAACTCTGGACACTTTCAGTTCTAGCAAGTAAAGTCTTGTAAAAATATCTTCCACACTCCCACTAGGTTATTTAATTTGTCAACTTAAAATGTTCAACACTGTAAGTACATGCATCACAAGAGTTTTATGCAGTTTATTTCCTGAAAATTCCCACCACTGTGTCATTTCCACCACATCTCATATCAGGCATATACTGTGTTCCAGACAACTCAGAACTCCTCCTTGCATATAATAACTGGAATCTGACTTGTGAAGACGGCATTTATCAATCAACCCCGACCTCAGCGACCTCACCTCATTTGACATAATTTGTAAGATGGCGATGACCAATGAGTATAATGTGGTGTTGCAGTTTGTGAAATTTAAAAACAAACATTTAAGTATTTTCACTGCACGAAATGTGTGAACATGCAATACAAACTACATATACAAAATGATATTAATGCCTATGTTTTCCCCTATTTTTCTCATGCTAGCCCTTCTAGCTAGCATCTGAGAGACTGTGCATTTGACATATGTATATGCGATCGTGACGTGTGATTGACTGGAAGGCATTGAGGTCGGAATTGGGATATTTCAATTTGGATATTCCCACCTGTGACTTTGTCTAGAATGCAGCAGTAGCCGAGACCTCTGTGGATTGGATGAGACCATCCTTTGATAAAGTATCAGAATATAATACGCTACAGGTTTAAATGTCACATCTGTGGAGTGCCATTTATATAGAAAATCTTCAAATATAACTAAAATTCCCCACTAACATTTGTCTCAGCCTCAGATATGCTCAAAGATCAGAGGTTGCATGCTACTACTACTACTAGACATTACGATCTTTAAAACGTAAAAGAAAAAAAAAAATCAACAACACTATTTTTTGACAATTTTGGCTTTCCTTAGTTTGATCTGCATTGTGTTCAATTGACAGGTTAATAGCCTATTATTTATTATGAAAAAAAAAAAGAATAATTTTTTTCTAAATTTGCCAAAGTTTGCAAGGTTCTGGCATCATTTCTTAATACAGGAGTTCTGCAACTGTCCTGGCTCATGACTTAAAGTTTCTGTAATATCTGTATATATTACTCTTGAGACTGTTATTATATATATATATATATATATATATATATATATATATATATATATATATATATATATATATATATATATATATATATTGGCACTTACCGCAGCTGGATGGACCAACTCAACACATTTTCCAATATTAATATACTGTATATTCATATGTAATATCAATTTGGAATCGAAACACTGGTACTTTTGACATCACTACAAGAGTATAAAAACATTGGATGCATAACCCCCGAAAGCCCACCCCTAGTACCGCCCATATCACAAATTCTGTATTGAAAGTTATAGAATTTACTAATTTTTCATTTCAAGCAACATCTTCACTGAGACTTTGTCAACTTGGCTAACAAATACAAAAACTTTATTAGGGGCAAAATAATTTGCTATAGTGGAAATGACACCATAACTAGGACAGTCAAAATATTTGAAAAATTGTTAGAAATAATTTTCCCACAATAAATATTAAAATGGTTTATGTTAATTTCATTCTTGTAATTATTTTTATTTTAATAAATATGGATTTGGATTTTCATAATTTAATATTGAAGGTCAGGGTCTGGGACAAGAACAATATATATATGATATAATGATATTTGGCCATTTTTGATCAGCCGATAACTGTGCCCTCTTGGCTGAAAAATGGATTCAATAGTAACTTTGTGTCAGTTATGAAATGTAACTGAAGAAGCTTTGTTAAACGATAATGGACATTTTCTGTATTCAAATAATTTTGGGTGAATTTTGAGTAACTATTGTATAAAATAAAAGGCCTATATCTGCATTATAGTGTCCATATGCAACCCTATTCTCTAGATATCTGCATCACTCATTTATTAAAACATTGGTCAACCACTTCTGAAAAATCTCAGAATTCAAGCCTTAAACATTATTCCCTCAAATAAATGTACTTGATGTGCATATTATTTTCATTTATTCTCCCCAATTTGGAATGCCCAATTCCTAATGCACTCTAAGTCCTCGTGGTGGCATAGTGACTCACCTCAATCTGGGTGACGCCTCCACATCTGAGACGGTCAATCCGTGCATCTTATCACGTGGCTTATTGAGCGAATTACCACAGAGACGTAGCACGCATGGAGGCTTCACGCTTTTCTCCGTGGCATCCATGCACAACTCACAACACGCCCCACCGAGAGTGAGAACCACATTATAGCAACCACGAGGAGGTTACCCCATGTGACTCTATCCTCCCTAGCAACTGGGCCAATTTGGTTGCTTAGGAGACCTGGATGGAGTCACTCAAAAAGCCCTAGATTTGAAATTGCAACTCCAGGGGTGTAGATTGATGTGCATATTAATACAAAATGAATATTCCTCTCAAAGTTCATAAGTGTGGGAAGACACAGGTCTATGATGTTTTCCACCACAGTCTGCGCAGGTGCCATGAATGGTCAAAGTTCACAGGCCAGCATATGACTCAAGTTCTCTCAGTAGGAGTTTTAACAGTCCCAAGGGAGAGGGCACCTGTTCAGCATGTGGGAGGTAGGAAAAGCAATCAGACCTTTAGCCCTGGCCTGTTGACACACACCCGCTATAGTCTAACATGCAAAGGAAGGCGGAATCTTTGGAATGCTTGGCCAGTGATGATGATGTATGAAGGGGAGAGAGAGACAGACACCTTGCATGTTGCACCTGTACTGAAGGACAGGGTTACAAGCCTTGCACAATGCCACAGGAGGAATGTACGTTTTGCTTCTGAAGCAAGCCCACACCAGTGGATGACAGCAGATGGCCAGCCGAGACTGGCTTAAATTAGACACACATAAACACACGCTCACACTCTCACTTGCAAAAATAGAGGATCTTAAAGATGTGGTTATTTACATACATTTTCCTAGCACACAAAACCACCTGCTAATTCATCCTTACAGGTGTGGGTCATTTCATTCCAAAGATTGGTTAACATATGCAGGTTACACAATTAGTCATGCTTTACGCAAAGGTCAACCGGCAACCAGTTGGCACAGTGGGGTTTGGAATAAACACCCTCCAAGTTATTTTAAAGAAGCTGTTACAACAGATTGTGTCGAACATGAAAGAATAAGACTATTGTTTTTATTCTCCACACTGTAAAAAGTGGGAACCTGCAATTGTTACCTTAAAGGAATTGTTCACCCAAAAAAAAAAGAACATTTTCTCATAATTTACGCCATTCCAGATGTGTGACTTTCTTTCATCTGATGAACTCAAATGAAGATTTTTAGAAGAATGTCTCAGCTCCTTTGGTCCATACAATGCAAGTGAATGGGTGCCAACATTTTGAAGCTCCAAATATCACATATATCACTATCAACCTGAAGGGGGTCTATTTTGTGATAAAAGGTATAATGTACAGTCATTCATTCATCATTACATGGCTACTTTCAAATAAATAAGTAAATGAACATATGACAATGTATCATGTATTTTATATAATTGACATAATATTGATTTGAAGTGAAATAATTTGATTATCTGAGAACATAGAGACCGCAAATTGAAACGAAAATATTTAAGCGAAAATGTCGCAATGGACAAATCATAGTCAAGATTTTTAGAGAGTCAGGTATTAATAATAATGATACTATTGATAAGTGACAACATCATTGTATCTGCATTTACATTCAATGATTTAGCAAATGCTTTAATTCAAAGCGATTTACAAACGAGGAATAAAAATCAATTTGTCATACAAAAGTCAACAATTTCAGCAGTATTGCACTGCCAAATTCCTATAGTTGCTTGAGTAGTATCTAAGACACAAGATTTGGTTTTAAAGAAACATTTGTTTTTTGTAAACATCATGTCAGGAAATTAAGACCCTGGGGCTCAGTCAAACATATTGAGAATGTGTCTGAATTCATCAGCTACTCACTAATTTGATACCTCAGTCTTTCCTGCTGTGGGCTGTGACTGCAGGTGACAAACACAAGGCGTGTATTACATCCACCGAGTAGATTTACATGACCAAACGTGGTTCTCATAAACAAAGATCCCAGGCATCTGTGAGCGAGCACCCTCTTATGAATGTTCAGCCTGACACATAGCAAATTTGAAGGGAGAAAGCGTGCTATGGCCTCTGGAGGCAACCTAATTAAATTATAATCAGCACGGATTAATTAATCTATAATATTTATTCCTCTGTTTCGAGAAGAAGGCAGCGCAATGAAGGGTATTTGTGTTCACTCCTCATTGTCTTAATAATGGGGGAGAATTCGACGAGGGGAAAACTCAACAAGGCCCCTTGACGCCACAGCCAGAAGGTTATTGCTGATATCACGTGCGCTGAAAGCACTTATCACGCACAACAAATAATTAAGGGGCTGATAATAAGAAAATTAACATTGGCTTTGTCTGCATTTGTTTTGTGAGCCACCTCATTGTGATGAAAGCTTTAGGCGACCCAGAATAAATTACCCGGGTAACTCGAACAGCAGAGATGTAGTCATTAGACTGGTGATAAGTGGCAGTGAAAGGGAGAAGGCCCTTCCATTCACTCCAAATGATTTGAAGCCAACGCCTCAGATCATATGATTTGGTCCACTATAAATGGTGTATAGTGCACACATAAATGTCCTGCAATATATGCGTAGGGAAGAAGAATAGATTAATAATCTGAAACAGACCCCACACATACTTATGGGAGTGTTAAAAGTGTTGACTACATTAGAGTTGACATAAATATACTTTTAAAACACATAAATTATAATGCGCTATCATTTATTAATTCTTGCATTGAATAATATGGATCATAAATACAGAAAATGTAATTTCCATGTTATTATTACATGTAATTACACAGTTATTACAATGAACTAGCTGCATTTATCATTAACATTTTTGAAAATTATAATTTCATATCCCATTAAACAGTTTAGATTCAATTATGTACCATTCAGCCTAAAATATTGTTAAATTATGAGAAGATCAGTCAAAACAGTCTGCAGCCATACAAATTATAACAGCATAAAGTATAGGTCATCTAAAGCACTGATCGGATAGGATTAGTTTTATATGGGGACATTGGGTAATATAATAATTACCAGAGCTTCTCTGTGATTTTAATCCTGAGCAAATCAGTCATGTCCAGGGGCGGACTGGCCATTTTTTCTGAAGGGTCGGCCTCGATAAGCTTAAATTGGCCACCGCATTATGCGGCGATATGTAGAAAAGGACAGCGACACTAACCTGCAGTCTCTAGTGTGAACTAATGTGCTATGCTGCATGTATAACATGTATTTGAGGAGACTTTATATGGATTCAGGCATCAACACCACCATTCACTCCCCTATATTTTTCTGATGCCCTCTACATGGACACTGGCCAATTATAAGTGAGGGGCAGATTCTAAACTCTCTACGATGTTTGAACTTTCTCTGATTGGCACTGCCGCTCTGCAGCGACTAATGTCCTGCTGATCACATCACAGGGAATAGCAAGATTCCAACAAGTTTAGGAAACGACAGTGACAGCATATTGTCTTCCAACAATACTGCGCAAACAGAGGGTAAAGAGACGAAGGGGACGAGGGACAATGGTGAGGAAGAGACACGCATGAACAGTTGCTGCTTCTTTTATGTCGCCCGTCTAGACAGCAATGTTCCACCCAAAATCTTTTTTTTTTTTTTGAAAAACAAATGAAAGGCTGAGGTGTGAGCATGATCTCATCCTCCAATGAGGACTTGAGAAACTTATACCCCCCATATAACTTCTGAGCTTATTTTTTGAGCTGAAGACACCACTAGATTGCAATATGGTAATTAGTAAAATACTTAAAAGACTCTGAATAACTCTAAATGGTTTATATCAGGTTTATTATGGAGAACTTTTTCAGATGTAGAGCTTTTTGTCAAAAATATATACTTTTGCAATTCCTTTTGGTGATGCTAGTGGTGCAAAAATCACAAACTTCTTTAAATCACAATAATTTATTACATTTCTGTCTGATTTCCAAAGATACAATTAGATTTTTCTCATGAGTAAATAAGTTCAGTGGTTTTAAGATACAATGCAATTAACTTATTACTGCAAGTTGCAACAGATTCTGACCTCATATAATTATGGAGTAATTGTTTTCACATAACCACTGATAAGCATGATTGTGAGGTTGCATTTTTCCTCAATGATTACTTTTTACTCCACTGACTGTCAGGTTTAGGGTTGGTGTTTAGGTTAAGGCATATGGTTAAAAAAATATGCATTCCTGTTGACTGTATATAAACACTAATAACAACTATATAACTTTAAACAACTCACTTTACAACTTGCATTTCTCACCACTCTGTAGGCATTTCACCAGGAAACTAGGGCTCACAGTTGCCTGTATGTTTAACAAAACTTCCAGTTTCAGCCACTGGGGGCAGTGGTTAGAATTTCTAATTTCAGCAGCATAACTTTCTAACTACTGCTGCCTAATTCACAGTGTGAGGAGTCTGTCATTAAAGTCCCTACACATTGATTCTCTTGCACTACAGTGAATCTGTCAAAGCATGTTTTACCTTTAGAATGGACATGTGGTCAAACAAGCCACTAAGGAACAAAAGAAAATGGCATCTGCAGGAATCCTAAATGTACACATGCACATTCAAAATATTACATACATGAACACATAAGCTCAGGCACACTTGTGTGAAGGTCTGGACATGAATGAGCCAGAATTCACACAGTGGCTCCATCTTACATCATATAGCTGTCTTACAAACAACATACCTCATTGTGTCATGATAAATGTCACACACAGCTTAGCTAAGCAGAGCTTAACATTTACCCCAATGTACATCCATGACAGGGCCCTGGATTTATAGTGGACACATACGTAACTTGCCAGCTTACTCAAGATATAAGCAGAAAAAACTATGTTAAAACATAGCATAATTAGTGTAGCTACTGTAGGCCTATAAACCATGTTATATGACCCTTAGAGTTTACTTTTAAGCAGGTTTTTTCATGATACAGGTTTAAAAAGGAATTTTATATTAAAAGGACAAATTTTTTAAGATCGTATGATGCCATTGGACAACTTTAGAAAAGATCTATACTGGTGTTTCAAAAACTCTTTATTTTTAAGTGTAAGTGGAATAATTTGCTTTAACATTTCGATAAATCTTTGGCTACCAAAGAGGACCAGCTTTATTTTAGGCACATACTAACTGGTTCATTCTAACAAACCCCCTGCTGTGCCGGCTGTAAATCCTGCAGCAACTGTGCTGAGATATGCCACCCACTGTGCTACTGCAGCATGCAGAGAATGGGCATGTCGCATGCCAGCAAAGCTGGAACTCAATAGGCCGTATGTGCCTCATGGGTCAACTGGTGAAAATTGTGTGTGTGTGTATGGGGGGTGCGGGGTGTTGGATGGTTAACGAGGAATTTTTTTTGGTTACAATCTGGTAATTACAAGGTTATGATGCTATAAATGTGGTATATGAGGACATTTCTAGTGTCCCCATAATTCAAATCCCTTAAAAAAAACACACTAAACTATATATTTTTTTAAAAATATAAATCTGCAGAAAGTTTTCTGTGAGGTTTAGGTTTAGAGGTAAGGTTAGGGATAGGGTATAGAATCTAGTTCGTACAGTATAAACATCATTATGTCTAGGGAGAGTTCTCAATAAGATAGCTGCATCAACGTGTGTGTGTGTGTGTGTGTGTGTGTGTGTGTGTGTGTGTGTGTGTGTGTGTGTGTGTGTGTGTGTGTGTGTGTGTGTTTGTGTGTGTGTGTGTGTTGGGAGTGGGTGGGATGAGGGGGACTTTTAGGATCACATCTTCAAGTCCCCATTTGAGGGGCCAATGCCTCATTGTGGTAATCTGACTGCTGTCTGTATTCATGCTGAACATTTCTGTAGAAGCCACCACAGTGGCACTCTAATATTCAAATAGATTATGTATACAAGTCCAAAGCTTATGCATGCTTTTTTTTTAAAGCTTAGAATAATAATAAAAATGCTAATTAGTTTAATTTTTTTAAATAAAGCATATTTGTTAATAAATAAAAATATACACGCTGAAAAAATGGTGTAAAATACTATCAAAGGAAACAAAATCGAAGAGGTGGTTGTGTTTCATTGGCTTTGTTCCATGTGCTGCTTTTAACTAGAGAGAGGGTGCATGGCCTCGCTTGCCAACCATGTTCTGTGTCCATGGCAACGTCTAAGTGATGTCTGCATAATCAGAGAGATTAAACGGAAACAAAGGTGTGGCCTGAGTCTTATTGGGCGCCCAAGGAGCATGTTTACATAATACTGTTTAAACAGTATTAAAAAACAGTCCTTACGTTCTTCAAAACATCAGTTGTCCAGCTAAAATCAGCATGTCAATTATGAACAATTTAGTTATTGATGTATATTGATGACCAACCCACACTCCAAAAGGTATGCACAAAAATGTTAGTCTTTAAAAATGAATCTCAAATTATATCCACAGTTGTTTCCAGTCTTCAAATGCTGACCTTTTGACATTTTGATAGCCATGTAACACATCAGGTGAAGCAGCTTTTAGCCACTAAATGCCCTAAATCTCTGGAACATTCTACTAATTGAAATTACACTCCAAGCATCCATATTTTTTAAAAGCATTTAAAGACATGTTTTTATTAATTAGCATAAGGTTGATATGAAGGTATGTATGTATGAATGTTTACTTTAGATTTTTTTTATTTACTTTTTATTATTGATTTAATTTTTAATTTCATATAATTTTTTTTTTTTGTATTTTTATTTAGATTTTTTAAATACATTGGTTTTTATTTTAATGCAGTATTATGCAGGCTGTGTGAAGCTATTGTGCGACAATTGATGTATGAAAGGTGCTATACAAATAAAGTATATTATATTATTTATTTATTTATTTGCGTTGATTACTTTCTACTTCTGACCTGTCAAATACATCATAACTGAACTATAAACATATTTGTCCCATTTGTGTACATATGACCAATTTAATTTAATTTAAGACTGAATCAATTGTGTTTGCATTAACTTCTTGCTTCATGACACATTTTAGAAAAAAAGAAGAGCTGCTAGTTATAAAATATATATATATATATATATTTTACCTGTCAATTATATCAAAGCTGACCTATAAATCCATTTGTGTCTTTATGTTTGATCTCACTCCAAAGGTATGTAATAAATAAATAAATAAAAATTCTTTCTTAACAATATAATTTTATCTCATATTAGATCAATAGTACTGTGCATACATTGATTTCATTTCCATAAACAGATTAACACATTTTAGACAAAGAGAGGCAGTTTCCATCACTCTTGTTAAATTGTAATTTTATTAATAAATGACACTTTTATTAATAAATGATATTTGAAATGTTTTACTGTGCGGTAGTCTCAATTCCGCACTGCCCTTCCCCCCTTCATTCACCCCCATCTCAGTTCCTATTTAGGCTGGTAACCTCCATTCAGTGCTACGCTAGCTCGGGATACATTAGCATGAGAAAGTGCCGGGTGCTGCCTGGTGGCCAGGGAGCCGCTGCAGACATCCAGCTGTCCATTGAATCCAATTTCCCCCACTCCGTCAACCTCCGCCCGAATCAATCAAGTTTACTCTGCCTTTTTGATTTGCATTGTCACTACGCGTAAGACACCCCCCCCCATGCTCATCTGCCTATTTTGCTGTTATCATCCACTTTTCCTCGACCTTTCTTAGTACGCCGAGACTGATCTTTCTGTTCAGTGACAACACTCCCACCCGATACCCTCCTCGCCACTACACCAGGGCACATGACTTCTGTTACTATCCGTCAGTACTTGACAGCTCTTGGAGTGCTGATTTATCTAATTAGCAATCAATTAGCTTGTTACAACTGGATGCAATTGCCTTTTACAGAGAGGAAGAGTAGGGCAGCTGGTCGAGGTAATAAATCCCGGTTAAGTGGAGCCACTCCCACCCTCCCCTTTTCACCTCTTCACAGGAGTGTCTGACAGAATTACAGGGCCGGTGTTGAAAACACAAACACAGTCTCCAGGGGCTACTTTCTCCTCCTTTGCTAATGTGCCGAAATCCCACTTTAATGAATATTGGATGGCTGAAAAGAAAAAAAGTGGGGGCGAAAATCGGGAGGCTCTTTCATAATAAGGCCAGATTTCCGCCCGTTATAATCCTTGACAAAGACTGGGTTGTTTTACAGCTGCTTCCAACGCAGAGGTGTGAGAAGGGTCAGTGAATAATTTTCTGCCTGGTTTGAAGCCATTAAGAGTGACCGGTGACTAAATACATAGCTCCCTTTCGCTGAGAAGCTACTACCCTACTGATCATGTAATTCGACAACAGACCATAAATAGCCAGCTCTTGGTTCTTACTTCTTGGTTATAGAAACAAGATTATAAATGGTTGGAATATCCTGGGGTCTCTAGTCTTAACCAGGCAACTATCATATTGATGTGACTCACTGACATGCCCCATCTCCCATTGGACATATGTGGAACGGCTTAACGATATTTACTTTCCCTCGTGGCACGACTGGTAGCGCGTTACGTCAGTTGCATGGGAGACCACATTTCAATCCCCATTCAAACGAGGCAGTAATCACATTTGTATAAACAATCACGAGTGTGATAAGGAGGTTGCATTTTTATCCCTAACATTGCATTATATCTTTACAAATGGTTAGGGTTAGATTTGGGTTTTGGTTGGGGGTAGATTAATTAAAATAAGCATTTCTCTACAATGTTTTACAGCGTGTTCAAAACTATTCTTTTTACAACTGGCTTCTGGCGATCTCTCCTGAATAACTTCATAACTGAATAATGTTTATATATATATATAAACATTCGTTGAAAGTAAATAGTGATTCAGGCAAACATTCTGTCTAACATCTCCTTATTGAATGTCATACGGGTTTGGAACAACATGATGGTGAATGATGACAGAATTTCCATTAATAATAATAATAATTCCGTAGTACTTGTTTAATGTGTATTATGCAATGGATTATAGGGGAGTAAACATATATTATGTCATTTGTGAAAGTAACGAGTTACTCTCTACTTGAGTACTCTTTTAATTGGATACTTTCTTACTCTTACCCAAGTAATTATTTATGTTAGTACTTTTACTTCAAAAACATAATTAGTCAAGTAGAAGTAATTGTATTTTGCTTGAGTACAGTTTTTGGCTACTCTACCCACCTCTGGGAGGCAGTGTTTTCAAATTCGGTCAATGTGTACCGATTTCAGCTAAAGAAAAATCGGCACACACTTGCCAAATTTTATGTGAGATCAGGCTGATTTAAAACATTTGCATAATTTTCCATAAGATTTCACTAACAGAATTAAACTGTTACAAAGACTGGTCGAACTATTGTGTCTGTGTATACAACTCGGTCACCTGTGGTGTTACCCTTGAATAAAATGGAACATTTATGAATATAATTATGATCACACTAATCACGCATGAAAAGTTAATATTCCCATTGTTTCTACACTTTATCCCCAATCCTATATTCCCATTACAATTAAATTATGTTCTAAACATAAACTAAGACTGGCTGAACCTTCCTTAGCAGTCTTTATTTATTCCTTGATTGATATGCTTATTAACACACTAGTCTTGACTGAAGGAACACAGCTTAACCATGATTAAAGGTGAAAGGAAGTCTTGGAGGTTAATTACAGAGACAGGACATATTCCTTAGGATTTAAGCATTTGTGGCAAGCTTAGTTATCTTGTAAAGGTCAGGTCCATGTATATTCAAGTAACAGATTTTTGTTACACTGAACAGTCATGAATTTACCAACACATTAATAAATTGAACGTGGACCTTATAGTCAGAGTAGCGGCATATTTATTTTTTCACTGTAATAAAAACAAGGCTGTGAGTGATAGAAATACAGTGTTTAGTGGGTTGTACTGTTGTATAAATTGGAGTTGATTACATCTTTCCAAAAGAAAATGCTGTAGAATTTGCAAACCAAAATGATGTGCCTTATTACACATTTTGCTGCAGTTTCCCAGTAAAATGTCCAGTGGGGGGGTTTCAAAATAGAGTTAAATGGTCTCGGAAAAGGTTTTTGCAACACATTCTCACCCCAACTCGTCACATACGGACGCTCCGGGCAGTTTCGTCGCTTATTGATGCGCCGGGTATACCTTTGGCGTCGTTTTTCGACGCGCAGGGTAGTCCGATAGACTTCTATGTATCTCTGAACCGGAGCGTTGTAGCGTTGAAATTTCACGTCTTGAGTAAGCTCACGCCGCGAATGGGTCGAGAGTCGAGACTGCAATAAATAAAAATAAAAAGGAATAGGCTACAATGGCCCTCCAACTGTTTTTTGATGTTTAAAAACCCGGACGCGTCGTAAAATGACGCCAGTCTATGTATCTCTGAACCGGAGCGTTGTAGCGTTGAAATTTCACATCTTGGGTAAGCTCACGCCGCGAATGGGTCGAGAGTCGAGATTGCAATAAATAAAAATAAAAAGGAATAGGCTACAATGGCCCTCAAACTGGTTTTATATGTTTCAAAACCGGACGCGTCGTAAAATGACGCCAAAGGTACACCCAGCGCGTCGATAAGTGACGCCAAGGGGTCCTGCCCGAGCGTCCGTATGTGACGAGTTGGGGTGTGAGAATGTGTTGGTTTTTAAGGTGAAAACTGGATGGAGGTTTTAATGAGCATAACGTACCTCCCTAACCTAAAACTTTAACTAAACCCAATCAATTGTGTCCTTAAAGCAAATGAGAGGTGAACAAAACTGATATTCTCAACGATAGTGTCCAAAACCAAAATGCAAAAGGAAAAGCACATTTTCTGTTGCAATCATGTCATTTGGCATCCACGTGAATCCAAAGTCCAACACTCTATGAAGTGAGCTACTGCGAAAGCTTATCATATTAGAATTGTTTGGAGGCGAGGGCGCGGTCGAACGCCTGTCTGGGGAGAGAGGAAGCGGTAAGGAGGTTCAACTGAGATGAATTTGCTGGTAATTACGGTTTCTGTGTGTGAGAGACGGGGGAGATTAAAATGGCCCGGTGCACAGAGAGAGCAAGAGGGGCACACGAGAGACTGTGTTTATGCTACTGAGTGTTTTGTGTATGCTGAAAAGCGGAACTTAATTTGTGTATGCTAAACGGCCATCCTTTGTTGTTTGTAAGCTGAAAAGCGATTTCTGTTTGTTGAGAATTTAAAGTCTGACTCATGTGAATCGTGGAAACCTTCTCCAGCTTCCTTCTTGATCAGTCCGACAACAAACTTTGTTAAAATTTGGTTTTGATATCATAACATAGCAGTGTGTGAGTACTAGAGCAAAAATATGTGTTTAAAAGTCATAATCAGCCATTGTAGTCGTGATTTGGGTAAAAGTGAACAAAACACACAGTTGTTGTAGTGCCTCTGGTGTTCCTTTCACCAGGAAACTGTGGCAAAACATAGAACTCAGCATGTGAAAGTCTGTTTGCAAAAATGTAGTTATAGTAATGTTCCATCAATGAGAATAAGGTCTGTAGACCTGTTTTTATCCAAAGTGGCAAACAGCATATTCATGATATTTTTTTCAGTATTTGTGTTAAAAAAAAACATGACCTTGTGATTGCTAATGGCATGCTCTACCAGTTGAGCTTCAGGTACACTTACATTTACATTTATGCATTTGGCAGAAGCTTTTATCCAAAGCGACTTACAGTGCACTTATTACAGGGACAATCCCCGGAACAACCTGGAGTTAAGTGCCTTGCTCAAGGACACAATGGTGGTGGCCATGGGGTTAGAACCTGTGACCTTCTGATTAACAGCCCCTGTGCTTTAGCCATTGAATAAGAGCAATACTTTTTGTGCTCCCTATTTGTAACTTCAACACCGTCATATCTGCTTTGGCTACTGTTTAATACTTACAGTTTGCTGTTGACCGTGGATAAGTGTCTGGCCACAACCACATAACAGCAAAGATACGTATTCCATATTTGTCTCACTTTATGGTGCTGACAACACTGTACAATTTTTTTTTTCTCTTTGGAGCCTCTACATTCTTTCTTTCAGTGTTAGCAAACTATCTGTTACAGAATTAAGGTTTAAAAAGTGTCTATGCGGGTCACTGTTTTTAAGTGTTTTCTTCCCTTTTCAACGAGAGGTTTATTTCCACTACCTTTTAAAGAAAAGACTATCTGCTTAATCCTTCTCTGCAGCTTAGCCATGGCCCATGAAATGAATCTTAAATCCAGGTATGGGTATTGCTTGGAATAAATGTCTCTTTTTTCCCTGGCTTGTGTACTCCGCCCCCACTGCATTCGGGATAACAATAGTGGTGTCTGACAAGGCAAGGTTAATCCTATATGCTTGCGTATTATGCAGGGTCAATCTCCATATCACACGTTTGCGTGTCATTAATTTCCAAACCTGTGGCCCGGGGTCCCTGGGCACACAATGACTCGCTACATTAGCTAAATGGCCAGCAGTCTGTAGTTCGTAATGAGATGAGTCGCTAGCATGGTTGCTCATTCATCATCCTGCTCGCTCCAATACAAGTGTTCTTTTATCTAGTTTCTCACAGAGCTGATGTCATCACAGTGGACATTAATCAGCTGTCAGGGGAACCAGGGACTCCCATAATGCCCTATTAGCAGCCCTGTTCCAAAATCATTACCTGCAAATTAATGACCACAGATTGGCCATCACGACCACTCCCTAGTCTCTCAAAGAGTGTGGCAGGACAGAGCGCACACCTGGATTTAAACCTGTTAAAGGGTACTAGAGGACTCGGCAGGTAGAAGGCAGACTACAGAACTATGCTTCACTTAGCTATTTAGTATATTCCATAGCTTTATTTATTTATAATCTAAATCGTTATTCAAGACACTATTATGACAATATTTTGTGTCTCATCATATACACTCACCTAAAGGATTATTAGGTACACCTGTTCAATTTCTCATTAATGCAATTATCTAATCAACCAATCACATGGCAGTTGCTTCAATGCATTTAGGGGTGTGGTCCTGGTCAAGACAATCTCCTGAACTCCAAACTGAATGTCAGAATGGGAAAGAAAGGTGATTTAAGCAATTTTGAGCGCGGCATGGTTGTTGGTGCCAGACGGGCCGGTCTGAGTATTTCACAATCTGCTCAGTTACTGGGATTTTCACGCACAACCATTTCTAGGGTTTACAAAGAATGGTGTGAAAAGGGAAAAACATCCAGTATCGCGGCAGTCCTGTGGGCTGAAAATGCCTTGTTGATGCTAGAGGTCAGAGGAGAATGGGCCGACTGATTCAAGCTGATAGAAGAGCAACTTTGCCTGAAATAACCACTCGTTACAACCGAGGTATGCAGCAAAGCATTTGTGAAGCCACAACACGCACAACCTTGAGGCGGATGGGCTACAACAGCAGAAGACCCCACCGGGTACCACTCATCTCCACTACAAATAGGAAAAAGAGGCTACAATTTGCAAGAGCTCACCAAAATTGGACAGTTAAAGACTGGAAAAATGTTGCCTGGTCTGATGAGTCTCGATTTCTGTTGAGACATTCAGATGGTAGAGTCAGAATTTGGCGTAAACAGAATGAGAACATGGATCCATCATGCCTTGTTACCACTGTGCAGGCTGGTGGTGTAATGGTGTGGGGGATGTTTTCTTGGCACACTTTAGGCCCCTTAGTGCCAATTGGGCATCGTTTAAATGCCACGGCCTACCTGAGCATTGTTTCTGACCATGTCCATCCCTTTATGGCCACCATGTACCCATCCTCTGATGGCTACTTCCAGCAGGATAATGCACCATGTCACAAAGCTCAAATCATTTCAAATTGGTTTCTTGAACATGACAATGAGTTCACTGTACTAAAATGGCCCCCACCGTCACCAGATCACAACCCAATAGAGCATCTTTGGGATGTGGTGGAACGGGAGCTTCGTGCCCTGGATGTGTATCCCACAAATCTCCATCAACTGCAAGATGCTATCCTATCAATATGGGCCAACATTTCTAAAGAATGCTTTCAGCACCTTGTTGAACAATGCCATGTAGAATTAAGGCAGTTCTGAAGGCGAAAGGGGGTCAAACACAGTATTAGTATGGTCCTAATAATCCTTTAGGTGAGTGTATGACAGAAAAGGAACATAAATATTACAACAATGTAAGATCCTCCCAACTGTCCAAACAATTCAAATGGCTTAAAAAACACACAAAATAATGATTCAATTAAAAGCTTAAGATGCCAAAAGGTTTCTGTAAGTGTTAGGGTCCTTGTCTGCAATAAATGCCCCTTGGATTCGATTATATATATATATATATATATATAGAATCCAAGGGGCATCACACACACACACACACACACACACACACACACAGTATACATACAGTATATATAAGCAAGTTTTCTTCCAGGATAACCTTGTACGTGTCTTGATTCATGCGTCCTTCACAAAGACGAATCTGTCCGATTCCAGCTGAAGCACCTCCAGATCATCACTGATCCTCCACCTGGTTGTCTAATGGTTAGACGCCGACCTGGAGAGCCCTTCAAGCCACAGTGTATCGCACCCACTGTGAAAGTTGTTGGAGGATCGGTGATGATCTGGGGGTGCTTCAGCAAGGCTGGAATCAGGCAGATTCATCTTTGTGAAGGAAGCATAAATCAAGCCATATAACAAGGTTATCCTGGAAGAAATCTTGCTTCCTTCTGCTCTGACAATGTTCCCCAACTCTGAGGATTGTTTTGTCCAGCAGGACAATGCTCCATGCCACACAGCCAGTTCAATCAATGTGTGGATGGAGGACCACCAGATCAAGACCCAGTCATGGCCAGCCCAATTTCAAGACCTGATCCCCATTGAAAACCTCTGCAATGTGATCAAGAGAAAGATGGATGGCCACAAGCCATCAAACAAAACCAAGCTGCTTGAATTTTTGCGCCAGGAGTGGCATAAAGTCACTCAACAGCAATAAGAAAGACTGGTAGAGAGCATGCCAAGATGCATGAAAGCTGTAAAATCAGGGTTATTTCTGAACTGTTCCAAAGTTAAAAATTGATATGAATTTGTTTTATTTGCATTAATCAAGGTCTAAAGACACTGCATCTTTTTATTATTTTATTTTTTGACCAGATGTAATTTTTTGCAAATAAATGCTCTAAATGACAATATTTTTATTTGGAATTTGGGAGAAATGTTGTCTGTACTCAAACACATAACAATATATAGATTATATCCAGATAGTTACTGATAATTTTGCAGTGGTCTATTAATTTCTGACCATGGTTTAGGTATAGAAATTATTATTTGGTCACTATAAAAAAGATGTCATCTAAAGGGGGTGGGTGTGTGAGATAGAAATCCAGTTGTAAAACTGTGCCAAACAAATTCCAGACCATACTGACTTGATCAAACATCAAAATACAGATTATTACAATTCAACACTGTCCTAACATTCCCGCCAAAAAGTTGTAGGCTATGGTTTGTTGTTTGTTCCATTTTTCTTATTCTTTAAATACAAATAAATTATTTCTCAACTTTTGCCTTGCAGTTTAAAAGACACATTTTCCTTTTATGTGAATCCCAAGGTTACTGATGTCATTTCCTGTCTTTTAAAATCTGTGCAAAGGGAATGTCATCAGCAATACAAATAGCATTCAGCTGAGAAAAAAACTCCTGTTTCCCATGAAGCTCACAGAAGGCTAAATAATTGTACATATTGTCAGATATTTTTCCTCTGGGATTGCATGAATGAATAGACATTAATGTGAAAGACCCTTGCTTCCCTGCTCTTTCACTCTGAGCATCCATTTCAATAAGGTGGCCATATGTCGAGCTCCTCCAACACACCACACCAGCAAAAGTGATTACTGTGGTTAATAGGTGTCACCAGTCTATTGTAAAGGACATAATTACTGGGGGTCAAGTATCGTATTAATCAAATGCCATTTTGCCAATTCTTCTAGTGTCACTGGCCCCAGTTGCTTTGAATGAGTCCCGAACATTTGTCCCCTCATGTATTTCAATTAAACTCCAGATGAGCTCCTGGACATGGGCAGTGGGTATGAGCAGCAAACAGTATGCCAGACAGATTGAAAATATATGACACTGTGGGGCATTGCTACCATTTTAACTGACATGTCCTCCTCACGTTTATCGGTCATTGACAAATCAGAGATGATAAAAATTAGAAATCTTTTAAAAATAGTTTTCAAAAGACCAAACATAACAAATGCACTTTAATTGATTGACATCTCATATATACATCAAATAATACAAAAGAAATAGACTAATTACAAAACTGCAATAAGTATAATGAACAATTGAAATGACTCATTCATATTTTACTGATACTAGAGTGTACAATACAAAAAGGAATCAAATTTGACTGACAGCAGCTTCCTTGCTTTGAATAGTGCTCAGCTATATTATACTGCTTGATTTGCTCTCTTCCCCACCCCCTACATTATCACGGGCTGTCCCTTTTTATCTGTATATTCCTTCCTATCTATGCAAATGGATCCTCTTATTCACTTAATGGGGGTATTAATCAGATATCAGCAGAGTGCGAATTACCCCACCATAATTGGGGGGTACTGCTCCTTCCAGCCAGGTTTCTTAAGCAACCAAATTGGTCCGGTTGCTAGGGAGGGTACAGCCACATGGGGTAATCTCCTCGTGGTCACGATTAGTGGTTCTCACTCTTTTGGGGCGAGTGGTAAATTGTGCATGGATCGCGGAGAATAGCATGAGCCTCCACATGCTGTGAGTCTCCGTGGTGTCATGCGCCTCACGGATTGAGGTGAGTAGCCTCGCCACCACGAGGACCTACCAAGTAGTGGGAACTGGGTATTCCAAATTGGTAGAAAAAGGGATAAAAAAAAGTTATATAATAGGTGTGGGTGAGAGACAGATCAACATTTAAGTCCTTTTTTACTATAAATCTCCACTTTCACTTTTTTCTTCTTTTGTTTTTGCCGATTCAAATTCTTCATGCATAACGCCACCTACTGGCCAGGGAGGATATTTATAGTAAAAAGCAACTGCAATATTGATCTGTTTCTCACGTACACCTTTCATATCGTATGGATTACTATTATGCTACCTTTTTTGCTTTATTGAGCTTCAACTTTTTGGCACCGATTCATTTGCATTGTATGGACATACAGAGCTGTGCATGTACATGACTTTCTTCTGTTGAGCTCAAATGAAGATTTTCCTTCAAAGTGAGTGAGTAAATGATGTGAGAATTGTAATTTTTGGGTGAACTATTCCTTTAAGGACATTTATATTTGCTCAGTCAACACATGGAGGTTATTCTTTACATGTTCTGTTTTAATATGGACAATGACCGAGGGTCTTATTCACGGTAACATTGTTATGAATTTACCTCAATATGCCAGCCCTTACATTCCAACTGTTTTGTTATGTGCGCTTTGAGCATAAAAAAGGTCAAGAGAATTTTTTTTGACTGGAAACATACCTGAAGAGAGAAACCACGACATAGTTCTCCACAATCAGATGATGCAAGCAGAAATATGGGCGATGACTCGCTTTGTTGTTGGGTGAGCAAAGTAAACTGTTGTTGTTTCCAGTAAGATGTGTCACTAAAGGTTAAAAGCAGGGCATGTCAACAAGGCCAACGTGTAACCATATGTAGTCAATACATTTTATAGTGGTTTATAGTGAAACCGTAATCGTCCCATCCCTACAGGTAAGTAGCCGGTAATTCAATGTATGAAGACATGACATGAGCTATGAAAGAACAAAACACGTTAATAAATGAAGGTTGTAAAATCAACAAGCTAGACGTCAGCTAGCAACTTATAATTATCCATGCACGTCAGCAGCAAACCGTTCTCTATCTCCAATGCTTCTAGCCACCACGGTGGTTAAAAATGGTACGGTCCACTATAGGGGTGTCTGAAATCGCTTTACATTAAAATGTTCCTACAGTGAAAATAGGAGTTGACTTATATTGTAACCGTAAATATATTTTTTCACAATATCAGAAAAATTATCTGACCCCCCCAATACTGATATTTCTGTCCCTTTGGGGGGTACTGGGTCTTCATTGGGGGGTATAGTACCCCCCAGTACCCCCTGTAATTCGAACTATGGATATCAGCCTCTTAAATACATTGCATGCAGGGTAAGACTGAGATGAATGAGGATAAAGGAAGTATGCAACTGCATAAGCATATCAATTTTGCCAAGGCCTTAGATGATTTAGTGTATTTTATTTGGGTAATTATTTAGCTATTTGACAATGTGCTGTTAACACAATGTTTTTTGGTTTTGTTTTAATAGTGTTGAAATGTGAAGACTATAATTTTATAAAAGCACCTACATTAATTCTTCTGTTAAAACTTGTATATTTAAGCTGTAAAGTTATTTAAATTGTCATTTTAGGATTTACAGATTTATGCTGTTAAGTTGTCACGGCAACAAATGTGTAAAATTGGATATAAGTTTACACAGAAAAGGTTAGTATGTGATTTTATCATCCTAAAACACTGATAACGGCAACATGGATCCATTTGTGGCTTTGTTGTGGACTATGCCAAAATATTTGAAGGACATTTCGGGTTAAAAAGAAGTTCATCTTAATCGGCAGTATTTGTGGCATAATATTGAATAACATAAAAAATACTTTTGACTGTCCTTTTTTTAAAAAAATACAAAAAAATAAAGATTACATTGAGGCACTTATAATGGAAGTGAATTTGGCCAATTTTGGAGGGTTTAAAAAGGCAGAAATGTAATGCTAATTATTTTATTAAAGGACACATACATTTTTCTGGTAAAACATCTTTAATATTTGAACTATAAAGTTATTTAAATCATAATTTTGATGGTTGTTTTAGGGTTTTAGTGTTTACGCTGTTATGCCGTCAAGGCAACAAAGTTTTCAAATTAGTTTTTTCACAATTCTTTTTTTTATAACATTAAAATCATGTTAGCATGCATATTTTGTACACAAACGGACACAAGTTTGGAATAATGTACAGGTCTTGCTGTTTCGGAAGGAAATTAGTACTTTAATTCACCAAAGTGGCATTTAACTGATCACAAAGTATAGTCAGGACATTACTGATGTAAAAAAACAGCACCATCACTATTTGAAAAAAGTCATTTTTGATCAAATCTAGACAGGCCCAATTTCTAGCAGCCATCAATCCAAAGCCTTATTCTTGAGTAATTGTTAGATAAATTGCTTATTTGGTACTAGAAAATCACTTGACATTATATCAAACACAGTTGAAAGCTATTTGGTTCATTAAATGAAGCTTAACATTATCTTTGTTTTGAGTTACCACAGTATGCAATAGATGGCATGCCAAAAAGGTAAATATTAGGTCAAAAATGGCAAAAAAGAAACCGTATTCTCTTGAAACTCGTCAGTCAATGCTAAAAATTGCCAAAAACCTGAAGATTTCATACAAAGGTGTACACTAGTCTTCAAAGACAAAGGACAACTGGCTCTAACAAGGACAGAAAGAGATATAGAAGGCCCAGATGTACAACTAAACAAGAGGATAAGTACATCAGAGTCTCTAGTAGAAAAAGACGCCTCACATGTCCTCAGCTGACAGCTTCATTGAATTCTATCCGCTCAACACCAGTTTCATGTACAACAGTAAAGAGAAGACTCAGGGGTGCAGACCTTATTGGGAAGAATTGCAAAGAAAAAGCCACTTTTGAAACAGAAAAACAAAAAGAAAATGTTAGAGTTGACAAAGAAACACAGACATTGGACAACAGATAATTTGAAAAGAGTTTTATGGATCTTAACCCCATTGAGCTTTTGTGGGATCAGCTAGAATGTAAGGTGTGTGAGAATTTCCCGACAAGACAAGTGCTACAGGAAGTGTGGGGTGACATGTCACCTGATTATCTGCACAGACTGACAGCTAGAAAGCCAAGGATCTGCAAAGCTGTCATTGCTGCACATGGAGGATTGTTTGACGAGAACTCTTTGAAGTTGTTTAAGACGTTCTGAAAATTTATTTCAAATTGTGATAGTAATTTTTCATGTTATTAATGTCCTGACTATACATTGTGATTAGTTGAATGCCACTTTAGTGAATAAAAGTACCAATTTCTTTCCATAAGAGCAAAATCTATACATTATTCCAAACTTTTGGACTCCAGTGTAATGTATATAAACTATCTTCATCCATTAAGGCTGCTGCCATTTTGGTTCTTTTGACACAGGACAGGGGTGGTTTTAGTTTGGGGGGCTGGGGGGCTGTTGGGGTTGGTGCTGACAGCAGTCTGGCCCCCCCAAGTGCCCACCCACTAACAGACCACCATGTAACTGCTTGAGCTATTTGCCCGAAAAGGATTCAAATTAATGTCAATCTCGAATGCCTTTCAAATTTGCCACTGTCCTTGAAACCATCTTGCATTATGCAAATGCTGCCAGGGAGGATACATTTATGTTTTCTTGGTTAGTGCTTTAGAACCCAATAAAACAAAACTGACTAATGCTCAAATAAATGCACTTCAACCCTGAACAAATAGATGAAAAGGATGCAAAAATGCTGCTTTGATTTTTTGCAGCGTAAATTTATATTTTCTCTCACCGCATGTTGAAATGAAGAAAAGCAGGATGTGGTTGGATAAGTTGTCTGAAATTAATCAATAATAGCCAAAGAAACCAAGCAAAACAATTTTTATTTGTGACGTTTTGCTCTTCTATATGTCCACACGTTCTTTGCCCACACTTTTTCACTCTGTGGCTTATAAATTCTCATTCTTCCTAATTTGAAGTCATTTTCCTTTTCTGTCACTTGTTCACAGTGTCTTCTACTTGTATAAATTTCCATTCATTGCAGCTTCACTAAAGCACAAGTGGCCTGCTCTC
This sequence comes from Xyrauchen texanus, assembly GCF_025860055.1. Taxonomy (NCBI): domain Eukaryota; kingdom Metazoa; phylum Chordata; class Actinopteri; order Cypriniformes; family Catostomidae; genus Xyrauchen; species Xyrauchen texanus. The sequence continues at coordinate 34,023,352 of NC_068286.1, read as the reverse complement.
CTCTGTTAGTAGCTTGCCTCACCATGCATGGCAGAGAAGCAAACCCTTAAATGAAACAAAAGTACCGCATGGGAGGTTCAGTCGCTGCCGCTGTTGCAGATGACACAAACATAGCGGCAAACGTTCTCCCTCGTAATCAGCCAATAAGGCGGAGAAATGTGAACAGGGAAGGAACAGCTTTACCATTCCAGCTGACTGGTAGCAAGCCAAGTGCACAGTGGCGTTCAAATGGCAACACTCACTCAACACCTGTTCTCACCACCTGGCTAACACAACCTAGGCCATGGGAGTGAGTCAATAACGGTACTGGGGTTCACTCTGTGTGAGAGCGTATGTGTGTGTGTTTGTGTGGAGAGAGAGAAAAAAACAGAGACAGCGACTGTAAAGGAAAATGTGTGTGTGTGTGTGTGTGTGTGTGTCTTACGATAAAGGTAGGCCTATCTGCGGCCCCTTTCAAACAGTCCAGCATCATTTGCATGTTGTAATTGGATTGTGTGGAGTGCCAGCTTTGCAGTGTATTGTAATGAGGCACGTTTTTGTTTAGGCCTTTTATTCACTGAAAGAGGCTTCTCATTATCAAGTCATATTTTGCAGTCTCTGCCTTGCTATTTCATACATTGCACTAGGTGTGTTTGTAGTAAGTTGTAGACTTAGAGTTAGTAGTCACTAGTCAGTTTAATACATTATTAGTGGTGCATCACATTTACTATTTCTGCAAACTCATACTACATCGTTTTGTAAACTCAAACGGTAAAACCTGGTCTTATACCTAAATTTTTGCTAAATTATTTACACACGGCTCGCGGTACCTATCGGTTGTTTCGCAGTTGTTTCTTTCAAAAGCTATGTGGTTGACCATGCGCGATCTGATCCAGAACACACAAAAACGAAGTATACTTGGGCCTTTACTTTTCTGTCTCTTCTTCACACAACGCTATCTTACGACATAATTTTTTTTTACTAGAGCACATGAGCTGTAAGGGGAAACATTTTCAAATTTTGCATTATGTAACCAAGTACATTTACTACCTTCTTCCAGTGTGAACAAATCGTAGAGTAGCTAAACTGATAAAGTGTTACAGTGACGATGCAAAGGACTGGGGTACGAGTTCTGAAGAGCATGTGAGTCGACAAGTTTGGTGAAAGTGTCATAGAAGCACCTCAAAATGACGTGGCTGCTACAGCAATTGCGTTTTTCATCTCACACATTGACTTTTTTTACATTAACGGTTAGGTTTAGGTTGAAGGTTTAGGGTAGGGATGTCAGTTTTGTTGATTTATAACTCAAGAGCATGAAACTTAAAAACCAAATCTTTTTAGTTCAAAATTTTACTCGCATTTAGCACCACACTGGACATTTTGCATCTGAACTGCAGCAATAGTTTTAAGGAACCAGGTATTTGCAACAATGTTGCCACAGTCATGTAATTGTCATGAGATCAGGCTGGAATGACACCTCATCATTGCGTGGCTTGTTGACGAGGGGTAATCGATTACTTTTCAAAGCAATCACTTTTGATTTTCACATAGCGGCCAATAAAACAGTTGAAACATTCCTATAGACCCAAGCCATATTTCGGAACAAGAATAACTTTTGTTGAAGCCAAGAATTTGTATTCATTTATAGTTGTGTGGGAAACATGCTTTTAATAGTTTTTGAAAGTTTTCTTTAAGCTGTTCGAAACGGTTTCCTTAAGTGCTCTGTTTTTGCTTTGATTACGAGCAGAGTGCAGAGATTACCACAACCCCCCATTCACAGCCTGCACACTGTCATTGAGAAACAGTTATTGATCTGTTGTATTGGGAACAGAGGGGACAAGCAGATTGGGATGATTTTCTAACTAGCAGCAGTGTAGAATGCAAAGCAGAACGCTGGCCAGGTGCCAGGATAGCTCTGGAGTGAGCAATACTCAGGAGGAAACAGATTTTCAGCATGTTTTTTAACATACTGGCAAACAGACTGCATTTTTGAGAGGACACTGACCTTTCGACATCTTTTTGAAGGCACATGTCTCCAAACTGCACATGGCTATGATATCACAGTGGCTGCACTGGGTGGATGTAATGGATGTCTTTACCTCACAAAGCTGATTTTACACAGAATTATTTATATGGGTAAAATGTAAAAAGCTTCAACAAAATGTGCACATTTCCATCTCTATGTAAACATATTCAATTTAGTCAAGTCATTTTAAAGCTGTATGACTTTCTTCATTTAATGGAACAGTAAATGTTAGGCAGAATATTGTCACTTTTCTCTTCCGAATATGGCGGTGACATTTGATTTGAAAAAAAAAGCATGAAATCAAGTCAGTCATGTGGGTTTGGAACACACTGGTCAGTGAATTAGTAAAAAATGTTCATGTGAACTTTTCCTTAGGAATAGTTTTTAGAGCTAGATCACCACAAAATTAAAATTATCTAATCATTTACTCACCCTCATGCCATCCCAGATGTGACCTTCTTTCTTCTGCAGAACATTTACATTTACAATTACAGTTAAGCTATATCTAATCTTGCTATAGCTCTAACCATGCTGTTTAAGAAAGTTCTGTTACCCCAGGATAGGTAACAGTATGCAGACTCACTGACCCAATATCTCCCATCGGACATGTTTAGAACGGCTCAACAACAATTTCTTTCTCTTGTGGCTCGACTGGTTGTGCGTTGTGTCAGTTGCATGGGAGACCACAATTCAATCCCCCAATCAAATGAGTTAGTAATCACGTTTGTATAAACAGTCATGAGCATGATAAGGTTGCATTTTTGTCTACTAATGGTTAAGGTTAGACCTGGGTTTTGGTTGGGGGGTAGATTAAATAAAATAAGCATTTCTCTTCACTCTTCGCTCCACTTTAGCGTCTGGAGGCAGTGTTTTCAACGTGTACCGATTTTGGCTAAAGAACAATTGGCACACATTTGCCAATTTTTATTTGAGATCAGGCTGCATCAGAAGTGATATGATAAAGGTTGGTTTTATCAATCTCCACTTTCATTTTCATATTCTTCTTTTGTTTTTGTTCATTTACATTCTTCGTGCATATCACCACCTACTGGGCAGGGAGAATCATTTATAATAAAAAGGGGCTTAAATACATATCTCTTCTGAAGACATGGATTAAATCACTGGAGTCATCTAGATTACTTTTATGCTGACTTTCAAAGTTCTGGCCACCATTCACGTGTATTGAATGGACCAACAGTGCTGAAATAATTTCTTTTTTTTTTAAGGTTAACTATTCCTTTAAGAAAAACAGTTCTTCTTGGGTCCAGTTTTATTAATTGCAAATAATACATGTTATTTGAAACAGATAAATGTTTTTCTGATTCTAATTCAACCTTTCATGGTTGGGTAATAGAGTGATTACCTTCTGCAGGTGACCAAGTAATTGTTTCTGCCATAGTTTACACCACTTACTCTACACGCAGCCAGATTATGTTGCTGTCTGCAGTCTTAGAATATACTTTATTTGCATCCCGTTAACTACATTAGTCTTAAATGTCTGATTTCTTAATTACAAGCAGCCTCTTGAAACAGGAGAAACGATGATATCCAATTTTAAGTACAGTTGAAGTCAGAAGTTTACATTCACCTTGGCCAAATACATTTAAACTCAGTTTTTCACAATTCCTGACATTTAATCAGAGAAATCATTGTCTTAGGTCAATTAGGATCACTACTTTATTTTAAGAATGTGAAATGTCAGAATAATAGTAGAGAGAATTATTTATTTCAGCTTTTATTTATTTCATCACATTCCCAGTGGGTCAAAAGTTTACATACAATTTGTTAGTATTTGGTAGCATTGCCTTTAAATTGTTTAACTTGGATCAAACGTTTTGGATAGCCTTTCACAAGCTTCTCGCAATAAGTTTCTGGAATTGTAGCCCATTCCTCCAGACACGCTTTTTCAGTTTTGCCCACAAATTGTTTTATCAGTTTGAGGTCAAGGCTTTGTAATGGCCACTCAAATACCTTGACTTTGTTGTCCTTAAGCCATCTTGCCACTCCTCTGGAGATATGCTTGAGGTCATTGTCCATTTGGAAGACCCATTTGCAACCAAGCTTTAATTTCCTGGCTGATGTCTTGAGATGTTGCTTCAATATATCCACATAATTCCTTCCTAATGATGCCATCTATTTTGTGAAGTGCACCAGTCCCTCCTGTAGCAAAGCAACCCCACAACATGATGCTGCCACCTCCATGCTTTATGGCTGAGATGGTGTTCTTTGGTTTGCAAGCCTCAACCCTTGTCCCTCCAAACAGAACAATGGTCAATATGGCCAAAATGTTCCATTTTGTTTCATCAAACCGGAGGAAATTTATCCAAAAAATAATATCTTTGTCCCCATGTGCACTTGCAAACTGTAGTCTGGCTTTTTTATGGAGGTTATGCAGCATTGGCTTCTTCCTTGCTGAGCAGCCTTTCATATTATGTCAATATAGGACTTGTTTTACTATGGATATGGATACTTGTCCACCTGTTTCCTCCAGCATCTTCACAAGGTCATTTGCTTTTGTTCTTGGATTGATTTGTACTTTTCGTGTCAAACTATGTTTATCTCTAGGAGACAGAATGCATATCCTTCCTGAGCATTATGATGGCTGCGTCATCATGTATATTGTATATACAGACTTCAACTGTATATACAATGTAATCTTTTCCTTTTTGAGACAAATAACAACATTTCACATGAAATGTATCTTTCAAGGATTACAATACATGGAAACTGTACAGTCAGACAATATGAATAATAATTCATATTGCTCATTATGAAATTATTTTCTTCACACAACAACATGCAAAAAAAAAAAAAGAAAAGAAACAAAACATCCAGACTTGCATAATACATTTAAATAGCCAATAAGGCATACAATGACCTGATGATGCTTAAAGTTAAGTGTATGTTTTGAAAGCAAGTACAAAAGCAAGTTTTTTCACTTACATACTGTACACCATCATTAAGGAAAGCTAATCCCCTTCCAATTGGTGGATTAAAACTCAGTTGCATAGATATACCACTTTTTATGTATCTCTCTCTCTCTCTCTCTCTCTCTCTGTGTGTGTGTGTGTGTGTGTGTGTGTGTGTGTGTGTGTCAGCAGCGTTCCTTCATCTCTCCTGAGTCGTACAGAGAAGAGCTGACAACTGGATAATAGCTTTTTACTTTTCAAGAGCACAGGCCTGCCATTTCAATGTGAGTATAATTCATTATTCAAATAGAGAGGTGGGGAGCTCTGTGCAGGAGAGAGACAGGAGAAGCATTACAATAACATAATTACATTATATTTTATTATTGACTTTATGCAAAGGTAGCAAGGCTCCTGAAATGAGAGTGTTAAAGGATTATTCTTCCTTCAGTGGAGAATGAGTGCATGCATGGGCTTGCAAGTAAGAACAAGGGGTTGGTTATTTAAATGTATACAAAATAAGTAAATAACATAACGTTAATTTTTTGGTTTGGATCTATGAAGTTATTCAAAAATATAAAATGCAATTCACACAAAACAATTACTTGAATATAATTCTACTATGATGATCATGCTTTCAATTTATGAGTTTAAAAAAGTAAATAAAAAGTAGTAATAAAAAAAGAATTCTCCAAAACAATTCTTGAAAAAAAGAAATATAGGTGTTTTAAAGAGAATTGTATGACAAATTTGTCTACCTCAATTCATTTTAAGGTCAGAACCAGAAAATACACACACACAAAACAAAGATCCCCCATTTAGCCTTAACAGACTGTAGGGGCAAGTGCTGTTAGCGAGCACCTATGAAGGCCGGTACAGTACACAAGGGGGTGGGTAGCCAGCACCACGCCCAACCGCCTTTGTCTCCCCAGTGGCGATGTTTACACACCACACCAGGTACTCATTTTAGGCTGAGTCGACCTAGGGGAGGCCCAGGACCGGTTCAGATAATCGTCACTGTTGTTGGCCATGAGTGGGAATCGAACTCAGGTCACCAGGTTCGTAGCACGCTAACCGCTACACTACTGCCCCCAAAAACACACACACACACACAGACACACACACACACACACACACACACACACACACACACACACACACACACACACACACACACACACACACACACACACACACACACACACACACACACACACACACACACACACACACACACTTTGACAAATGTAGAAAAAAGTTGTGACAAGGATTGAAAAATAGAATACAATATAAGGATAGAAATCTTTTTTTTTTGGTCACAAGGATCAATAAAACAAATGTGCTTACCTTCATTTTCTTCGATGCCACTATATAAGTTATTATAAAACTTTTGACAAATGTACAAATATTTTGTGATAAGAATTGTATGATAGATTTGATTACCTCATTTAATGTCTAAGTGGTATGTAAAAAAAATATATATTTTTTTAAATGTTAAAACATTTGTGATAAGGATAGTGATGAGGATTTTAAGACAAAAGTTTATTTACTTAAATTTGTACTTTATTTTAATAAATCAATTAAATAAAAACTAATTTGGAGTCCACTAGATCTTTATCCTGTATATTATAAAGTTTAATGGAATATTTCACCCAAAAATAAAAAAAATTCTCATTATTTTACTCACCCTCATGCCAGATATGTATGAATTTTTCTGCTCCTGAACGTTATCGAAGATTGTCTTTTTTATATACAAACAAAGAATATCTCTGCTTAGTATGTCCTCACAATCCAAATGATTGGGTACCAAATTTTTAAAGCTAAAAATTTAACAAAGGCAGTATAAACGTAATCGTACAACTAATCCATACGATCCATGCTTGTCTTCAGGAGCAATGTGATAGGTGTGGGTGAGAAACGGATACATTTTTAAGTCATTGTTTTACTATAAATTCTCCTCCCTGCCCAGTAGGTGGTGTAAACATTAGCTGAAGTTCCTGACCTGTATCTGAAATGCACTGCTGCCACACGATTTGGCTGAGTAGATAATTACATGAATAAGTAGATGTACATTCACACTCTTATTTTATTTATTTATTTTTTGTGATTTACATTCTTTGTGCATTTCACCACCTATTGGGCAGGGAGGAGAATTTATAGTAAAAAAGGACTAAGGACTACTTTTCAAGGTGGTTTCTGTTCTGTTTTTTTAACCCACATTATTGAAAATCATAGATGAGCAGCGACATAATAAAAAATGTGATGGTGTACAGTATTTTCACTTTGTATGAACTATTCCAAGTAGCAGTTTGTGAGGGAATTTGGCTGATGTGTAAATCAATATTTATTGGTCAAGATTGCAGGTGGTTTTATTTTAGTATCTATGTTTCCTGATCATTTTGCTACCGCAAGCAGATCAGCTCTCCCTGATATTTTAATGGTGTGTTTTAACATTTCCGATTGCCAACCCAACAAATCTCACAGTGCCATCTACAGACTAACAGGGCCTGCATTCAAATTTGTACTGTAAATGAATGGAGGGCCCTTTCCATCAGAAATCTACTCATGTATGGATAAACTCCATCCTAGAGCAGAATTTATATATGACCTTGTCGTTCAGTCTTTCATTTGAGATCCTTAATTTTTGGGGGATTTTATCCATATTTTGGCATTTAATAATTTGAAGTAGGGGGAAAGCATGAAGACTTGTAGAAATGACTTTTATTATTGTCTTTTGACATTTGTAGATATTTTAAAAATAGCAAATACCAAAGACAAATAATTTATACTTTGATGAGATCTCAATTAAAACAATCTGTCTTTAATGTGGCAAGAGTCCAACCAATTGCTGACTTATACAATTTCACTTTGTTCTCATTAACATGAATGACATCTAAATGTTTTTAATATCTTTGTACACAATTTCAACACTGTCAATCCATCTAATAAATATGTACATTTTCCACTGAACCAAGTAAAAAGAGACTTGCACATTTGTCTTGCAGCTGATTCCCTTACACAATAGGGGCCCTGCTCAATAATTTTATTTTTGACCAGCCACTGAACCTTTAAGTTTTGCAGATGTGAAAGTAAACTCCTTATGACTCTGAGAGCATGAAAAACCTTATTACACAAGGGACTGGGATACTCAAGAACAGTTACTGACAATAACAAAGCTTTAGTGTCTGGACCAAAACAATTTTGCTAAACTGAAACAGAAAATGTGAAGATATGAAAGAGACAGAGGCTTTGTAAAATTCAGACATTTTCTTCAACAGGATGCAACTGATTTGATGGGTGCTGATTGGGTCATATTTTATATGCACAATGAAGAAGAATTCAAAGGAACTGGGGAAGCAGGGGGATCTTTTCAAGTCCTTGTAAATCTTACAGCTGCAGCTGCCCAAAAGTATATCAGGTCATTCATACAGTATCAGTTTCCAAATTAAAGATATCTGGAGATGTCTCTCCTAAGCTTATATATACACTGGCGGCCAAATGTTTGGAATAATGTACAGATTTTGATGTTTAGGAAGGAAATCGGGACTTTAGTTTAAGTGGCATTCAACTGATCACAAGTATATTCAGGATATTACTGATGTAAAAACAGCACCATCACTATTTGAAAAAAGCATTTTTGATCAAATCTAGACAGGCCCAATTTCCAGCTGCCATCACTCCAACACCTTATCCTAGAGTAATCATGCTAAATTGGTAATTTGGTACTAGACAATCATTATTAGGTAAAAAATTGCAAAAAAAGAAACAGCTTTCTCTGGAAACTTGTCAGTCAATCATTGTTTTGAGAAATAAAGGCTATGCAATGCTTGAAATTGCCAAAAAAAGATTTCATACAAAGGTGTTCACTACAGTCTTCAAAGACAAAGGACAACTGGCTGTAACAAGAACTTAAAGATATGTGGAAGGCCAGATGTACAACTATACAAGAGGATAAGTACATCAGATTTCCTAGTTTCAGATAAAGACGCCTCACATGTCCTCAGCTGACAGCTTCATTTAATTCTACCCGCTCAACACCAGTTTCATGTTCAACAGTAAAGAGAAGACTCAGGGTTGCAGGCCTTATGCGAAGAATAGTAACAACAAAAAAACAACAGAAAAACAAAAAGAATAGCGTGTGCAAAGAAACACAGCCATTGGACAACAGATAATTGGAAAAGAGTGTTATGGATCTTAACCCCATTGAGCATTTGTGGGATCAGCTAGACTGTAAGGTGCTTGAGAAGTGCCTGACAAGACAGCCACATCTATGGCAAGTGCTACAGGAAGCGTGGGGTGGAATGTCTACCTAGTATTTGGACAAACTGACAGCTAGAATACCAAGGATCTGCAAAGCTGTCATTGCTGCACGTGGAGGTTTTTTTTTTTAATGAGAACTCTTTGAAGTAGTTTAAGAAGTTCTGAAAAAAAAAAAAATCAAATTGTAATAGTAATTTTTCATGTTATTAATGTCCTGACTTTGTCCTGGCATTGTGATCAATTAAATGCAACTTTGGTGAATACAAGTGCCAATTTCTTTCCATAAGTCTATCCATAAATCTGTAAAATATTCCAAACTTTTAGGCACTACTGTGTATATATATATATATATATATATGTGTGTGTGTATATATGTATATAGTAGTGGCCAAAAATAATGGCACCCTTGGTAAATATGATCGAAGAAGACTGTGAAACTAAATCTGCATCGTTTATCCTTTTGATCTTTCATTAACAAAAATCTAACCTTTAATTGAAGTAAAACAATTGAAAGAGCAGAAGTATCTCATTATTAAATAAATATTTTTCTCCAAAACACATTGGCCACAATTATTGGCACCCCTTGAAATTCTTATGAGTAAAATATATCAGAAGTATATTTTACATTTTTTAGTACACCTGGGTGACTAGGAACATGAAATTGTTCAGCCGTGACTTCCTGTTTCACAGGGGTATAAATATGAGGTGACAGGCTAAATTCCCTTAATCATCAATCACAGTGGGTTAGACTAAATTATATAGTTTTGATGTTCTGCAAAAGGTTGTTGAGCTTCAAAAAATGGGAAGTGGCTATCATTGAAAATGCCCATTCCCACCATCAGGGCAATAATTAATAATTTTCAATCAACTGGAGATGTTAAGTATCGGCCTGGAAAAGGACATGTCTATATTGTCTACACGCACAGTGAGGATGGATCAAGTGGCCAAAGAATCTCCAAGGATCACAACTTGAGAACTGAGTTGGGTCTTGGGATCAGAAAGTTTCAAAGAAATATCAGAAATCACCTGCATCACCACAAGTTGTTTGTGAGGGTTTCAAGAAAAAATGCCTCTGCTCTCATCCAAGAACAAACTCAAGTGGCTTCACCAGAGATGGGTTTGGCGTACACAAAGATGAAGTAGTAACCAATGCCCATGGTTAAATGTGGTGCTGGATCTTGAATGTTGTGGGGCTGTTTTTCTGCCAGAGGTCCTGTATATCTTGTTCGGATACATTGCACCTGACTGCCTCTGCCAGAAAGCTTACAATGGGCCCAGGTTGGATCTTCCAGCAGGACAATGATCCAAATCAAACATCAAAATCAACACAAAAATGCCATTCAGCCATTCATGTAGCAGCAGTGCAGTGCATAAAATAAAGCAGATACAGGTCAGGAGCTCCAGTTAATGTTCACATCAAACATGAGGATGGGGAAAAAATCTCAGTGATTTGGACCGTGGCATGAGTATTTTTATAGCTGCTGTTATCCTGGGATCCGTTTTAATGTTGTGGCTGGTCGGTATATACACACATAATAAAATTATTTCATTTTAAATAAATATTTCTTAATTTTGTTATACATACAGTAAATTGATAATAATACAATTTATTATTATTATAATTATTATTTATGTATCTTTATTTTATTAAAACATTTTCAATCTCAGAGGATGAGTTCAAGATCATGCTGGAGGATAGATAACAGATCACAGCCTTGCAGAATAATTCACCTTATTATCGTGGCATCAGGGTCCTCTGACATGACAAGCAGTGTTCTTTAGATACAAGATGAGGAATAAGGCTCAAAGTATAGGAATAAGGCTCTCTCTCTCTTTCACAGACACACACACGCACACATGCATAATTAAGTGACACCAGGGAATCACATTAATAAGCTCATACGGTTAAGGAAAGACAATCTACGTAATACTATTCCTAAAAAAACAGACCTGACTAACCAGTTTGGTCAGTATTTACTGTAACAAGTTACAAATGATTAGTGTCACAAAACAAGCAAAAATAATGCAAACAGGGTTGTAAGGCATGCCCCCATCTCTCATTGGTCAAGCAAACTTTTCAATGTTGCTTTGTCAAGCTTGTCAACCTCTGAATAGTTTACTAATAGCTGTCCTTAAATATCGTCACCTTCCTAAAATAATTGCCTAAGTCATTTTTTGACAAAAATGATTTTTTTGCATAAGTCATCTCCTCATGATGCTGGCCACCTTTGGTAAAATCGCCCACATCCTCAGTTGAACAGATCACGCAATTCTACCTTTTTGAGTGACATTATCAATAAATATCATATATTCAATTATTGGTTCAGTGTTTTGTGTTTTCTGAGAAAAGTGAAAAAATGACTTAGGCAATTATTTTAGGAAGGTGACGATATTAAACTTGGATAGAAGAATTTTAATATCAAAAACATGTCACCATAAATAAATAATCCAGGTTCAATACAAGATAAACTTAATTGACAGCATTTGTGGCATAATGTTGATAATTTGCTTGTTGACGTGTTCATGCTTTAAAAAAAAGAAAAGAAAGGCACAACTCTGGATTACAGAGGCACTTAGAATGGAAGTGAATGGGGCCAATCCATAAATGTAAAAAATAAATACCCACTGTTTCCAAAGTACAGTCACAAGACATAAACAATATGCCTGCTAATGTGATTTTACTGTGATACAATCGTCTACTAACCATTTCTTTGTAAAGTTATATTTAGTTTTACAACTTCGTGCCATAATGGTGTAACATTGTAAACCCTAGCTTAACCCCCCAAAAATTATGATTTAAACAACATTACAGCTCAAATGATTTTGTAACATTTTTGCTTAAAATTTATGCTCTAACCTCGATTTTTGCTTTTTTATAGAAAAGGAGGGACAAGTCGAAATTATGCCACAAATGCCATCGATTAAGCTTAACTTGTATTGAACCTGGAATATTCCTTTTAAATTAATTAATTGTTACATGCTAAGAACACCTCTACAGACAGAACAAATACATCTTCAATGTCTGGCACATAAAAGCAGACCTCGGTTTTTTTTAGCAAGAAGGAGAAAAGATATCTGGTGTCGCCCCAATCTCTCAGAATCGTGGTCCATCCTCTGTGCCTCTTAGATAGCTGATTATTCCCAGCTGTAGTGTAGTGTCCACAGTGAGGATCAGATCTCCAGTATGTCTGTGGGAGCTTTGATTAATGACATTCAAAGCGTAGGGAACCCCCACGTCCACGTCTAATGAACGTCTCAGGGAGCAAGAAAAGCTAAGCCTTGCTTGCCTCCACACTGAGATCATTATGACTTATGGCTTAGGAGAAGACCCTCTATATGATATGTATGTCTGATGGTTGCTGTAGCCTTGTTCTTGATGTTGAATCCCGAAGAAAAAAAGTAACTAGATTTGAATTTCTTAAAGGAAATACCATCCTGCTTGCGAGGGCTTGCAAAATAACAGTGTTCAAGTTTTAGGGACGCGTAGGTGTTAGGCTTTGGTTTTGCATAGATACAATGCTGAATCAGAGCCATTTAGCTGTTGCCATCACACTCCCGTCATGTTTTTTGTTGGCTGTGCAAGACAATCAACACAACATACAGTATGTTGACATGCACAGTCATAATCAAGCTGGAGCACGTTTTTGCTTGAGCTACAGTCTTCATCTCTCTATCCAAGTGTTCATTATGACACTATGCCAAATTGTACACTCAGAGATCACTTTATTAGGTACACCTGTACATCTACTTATTCAAGTGATTATCTACTCAGCCAATCATGTAGTAGCAGTGCAATGCATAAAATCATTCAGATACGGGTCAGGACTTTCAGTCAATGTTCACATGAACCATCAGAATGGTGAAAAAATAATTTATCTCAGTGATTTCAACCGTGGCATGATTGTTGGTGCCAGGCGGGCCTGTTTGAGTATTTCTGTAACTGCTGATCTCCAGGAATTTTCACACACAACAGTCTCTAGAGTTTACTCACAATGGTGCCAAAAACAAAACATCCAGTGAGCTGCAGTTCTGCGGATGGAAACACCTTTTTGATGAGAGAGGTCAACAGAGAATGGCCAGAATGGTTTGAGCTGACAGAAAGGCTACGGTAACTCAGATTATCCCTCTGTACAATTGTAGTGAGCAGAATAGCATCTCAGAATGCATAACACTTTGAAGATTGAGGCAGATGGGCAGTAGAAGACCACGTCGGGTTCGACTTCTGTCAGCCAAAAACAGAAAGTTGAGGTTGCAGTGTGCCTTCCATCTGTGTACCTCAGCAGAAATCGAGATTCATTAGACCAGGCTATGGTTTTCCAGTCTTTAACTGTCCAGTTTTGTGCCCACTGCAACCTCAGCTTTCTGTTCTTGGCTGACAGAAGTGGAACCCGACATAGTCTTCTAGTTTTCCCGATGTGATCTTCTAGTTTTCCCAATGTGATCTTCTGGTCCACCCCATATTTTTCAAATATTTACAAATTGTTGAAGAAGTTTGAGGAACATCCATGCAGTGATAAGATGTTATAGTATGAGCACAGTGCTGCCTTAATGCACTGTAATAAAAAAGGCATTTTATTGTTGAGACAGCATTTTGGAAACTCTTACTGTATGTAGGGTTAACGTCCCAAAGATGCAGCAATAACACTAATTGTTCTCATAGTGAAATGTACTTTATTCTACAGTGACAGCTGAAGCAAAAGTTTGACACTTTGAATGTCGGGTTAGGGAAGTCAAGATGAAAAGAAAAACATGGTGGTAAGACTAAAGCACATATTGCTACTGGTCAAGTGGTCTTATCTATACGAGCAGAATATTTCGAGCCAAACATATCACCGGAGCAGAGTTTGCTTGTAAATATTTTGTTTTGGCCACCCGCAATACCTTTCAACAGCCATCCAACAAATCTACACTTTCGATGTCATGCCAGATTCACCTTGACCCAAGGCTGACTCCTAAACAAGAATGACATATTGAGCAAGAGGATGCTTAATTGTTGCTTTTGGCTCCCTTATCTGGCTTTTGATCCTTTTTTTGAGAGGCCATGAGTGCTAGACTAAATATATGCACCTCCATTATTAAAGTTCATGCAGTGAATTTGCAGGTCTTTGTTGTGAAATTCCATTTAATCAAAATCAGGTGGTAGCATGTGATTGATAGATCTTTCGTCCAATTGGAACCCCACTAGCTGCAAAATTGATTTCACTTAAACCAACAGTGGCAGCAAAGTTCTTCATTACATGAAACATTCAGTAATTCTTTCCATCTTCCATATAATACAAAAGAATGCTCCAAACGGCAGAATCTGACAGATTCTAAACCAGATGCGCAACAGTGTACCTAAAATTACATTTTTCATTATTAAATGACGTGCAGCAGACAAATTAAAGTCTTGCATATTTGCAGGAATGATTTCTGGGCAAAGTTCGGGTCATGCTCCTCAGGAAGCTACAGTGAAGTCTCAGTAAGTTATCATGTTATCATTCTTTGCTGACACCACATTATTATTTGGAGGATGGTTGATGCTTGTATTATGTTTCGCTCCATGTTGCTCTCCCCCTATCCTGCTGTGCTCATAATTTCATAACTTCATAAGTTTTTCCCAGGAAAAGCCACAAGACTGATTTAGTCGTAATCTTATACAATGTCTTTATAGAAGCCAGATCTTCCTCATTGTACAGTATGTACAAAATAAAAAGCAAGAGGTACATGAGGGGAGGAAACTTCATGCCTTGTGCAGATGTACATAACACTCAAAACTGCATGAAGAATGTTTCTTTTGTCCTGAATTCTCCAAAGTGTATTGTTTTCTTTTAATTCTAACATGCAGATTGATAATTGAAATTGAATGAAATGTTTAGGCTTATAATAAGCTAAACCTTAAGCCTACTAAGGTCAGTGTATACTTTCAGTGTCATCAGTACCATTCTGTAATGCCATTATCACATTTTTTAATGTGGTCCCATACAGAAATCTGATCCATAACCTATACCAACATATAAATATATTAGTTAATTAGTGAACTTATTATAGTAAAAATACACCCTTACCACACTTTTTTACTCATTTAAATAAAACAACCTTCTGTTATTATTAAATTTTCACACAAATTATGTTGCTCCATCAATATACACTAATCTTGATACAGTTTGCAATCAGAAAAAAATGTGTTAGCTTGAGGGGTGCCTTTAACAGCATTCTTTTTTTACTAATATATATATATATATATATATATATATATATATATATATATATATATATATATTTGACATACAGTACTTTGACATTATTCTAATTTCTGTGTTAGGTCAATCTTTTGATGATATCATATTTATATATTTAATTATATATATATTTATATATTTAATTATATATATATTTATATATATTATATATATATATATATATATATATATATATATATATATATATATATATATCTACACACACACACACACACACACACTCACCTAAAGGAAAATTAGGAACACCATACTAATACTGTGTTTGACCCCCTTTCGCCTTCAGAACTGCCTTAATTCTACGTGGCATTGATTTAACAAGGTGCTGAAAGCATTCTTTAGAAATGTTGGCCCATATTGATAGGATAGCATCTTGCAGTTGATGGAGATTTGTAGGATGCACATCCAGGGCACGAAGCTCTCGTTCCACCACATCCCAAAGATGCTCTATTGGGTTGAGATCTGGTGACTGTGGGGGCCATTTTAGTACAGTGAACTCATTGTCATGTTCAAGAAACCAATTTGAAATGATTCGAGCTTTGTGACATGGTGCATTATCCTGCTGGAAGTAGCCATTAGAGGATGGGTACATGGTGGCCATAAAGGGATGGACATGGTCAGAAACAATGCTCAGGTAGGCCGTGGCATTTAAACGATGCCCAATTGGCACTAAGGGGCCTAAAGTGTGCCAAGAAAACATCCCCCACACCATTACACCACCACCACCAGCCTGCACAGTGGTAACAAGGCATGATGGATCCATGTTCTCATTCTGTTTACGCCAAATTCTGACTCTACCATCTGAATGTCTCAACAGAAATCGAGTCTCATCAGACCAGGCAACATTTTTCCAGTCTTCAACTGTCCAATTTTGGTGAGCTCTTGAAAATTGTAGCCTCTTTTTCCTATTTGTAGTGGAGATGAGTGGTACCCGGTGGGGTCTTCTGCTGTTGTAGCCCATCCGCCTCAAGGTTGTGCATGTTGTGGCTTCACAAATGCTTTGCTGCATACCTCGGTTGTAGCGAGTGGTTATTTCAGGCAAAGTTGCTCTTCTATCAGCTTGAATCAGTCGGCCCATTCTCCTCTGACCTCTAGCATCAACAAGGCATTTTCAGCCCACAGGACTGCCACATACTAGATGTTTTTCCTTTTCACACCATTCCTTGTAAACCCTAGAAATGGTTGTGCGTGAAAATCCCAGTAACTGAGCAGATTGTGAAATACTCAGACCGGCCCGTCTGGCACCAACAACCATGCCATGCTCAAAATTGCTTAAATCACCTTTCTTTCCCATTCTGACATTCAGTTTGGAGTTCAGGAGATTGTCTTGACCAGGACCACACCCCTAAATGCATTGAAGCAACTGCCATGTGATTGGTTGATTAGATAATTGCATTAATGAGAAATTGAACAGGTGTTCCTAATAATCCTTTAGGTGAGTGTGTATATATATATATATATATATATATATATATATATATATATATAAAATATATATTATATATTTGATTATATATAATAAAAAATTATACATTTTTAATACTTATAATTATGAAAGTTTGGCTAAGTGAAATTTTGGATGAGTATCTTGCTGTGCAGAGCAAAATAATTTTATGTTATTGCCTCCGGGTTATCAGCCTCCATCTCTTCGGGGCATTGTCTTGGGCTTCTCTTTTTTTCTTACTTGTTATAAAGAGTAGATACACTCCAAGACAAACCTTTGCATGCCTGTGCAAACAAAAAGAAACTACTAAAATAGGTCGCAAATCTAATTACAGCAACAAGTCACACCATTGGATCATCTCAAAAAGGGTAACTAGACAGTTGCAATTGATTATTGTTTACCCTAATGGTTCCAATGTTCCAAATCCATATGACTTTCTGGTCACACTTTATATTAGGTGGCCTTAACTACTATGTACTAACATTAAATACAAAATACTGTGTATTTACTGTGCAACTACATGTTGTTCTGCAAAATTCCCACATTTATAACTATTGAGGTTAAGGTATGGTTAGGTTTAGGAGTAATGGTAGGGTTAGGATTAGGTTTGGAGTAAGTGTTGTGTTAGGGGTAAAGTTAACAGTGTAACTACAAATGTAATTTAATGCAAGCACTTTAAATGTAATTGCAATGCAACAACATGTATTTACACAATAAGTACATTGTATCAAATGGTTAAGTACATAGTAGTTCTATCAGGAAGTCTCACAGACTTGAGTGAAATTTAAGATGACATTTATTTGATGAAGGTAAAACAGAAAAGTAATTTCTCTTTTTGGCGTAGGCCCCCTCTGGCGGTCCGAAGAAGTTGTACTCGGAATGTCATATCCTGCCGGAGAAAGGAGGCAGGGGCGATGAGCCTACCCCCATGAAGGACGGGACTCAACTGGTGGTGGTGGGGTGGTGGAGGTTGCTATGTTAGCACACTGTAAAAGCAATGTAATAGATTGTGAGCAGACTTACAAAGGAATGGCTTACATGTGATTGGCTGGGAATTACCCAGCTAATGGTGCGATGATGTACAGCTGCTAGTCTTCCTGCTAGAACTACCCTGCTTCTCTAACACATGACATCATATCCTGGTTAGATGTGATCACGGTGTCCAAAATAATTTTGTATGCTCAAAATGTAATGTGACAGTCCCTAACTGTTTTTCATCCAATGTAAGATAAGGTGAGTGTTCGAGAAATCATTATTTTTGTAATTCTGTTTGGTCAAGCTAGTGGTGCATAACTCACTTTATTAAATAATTAAACTATTAAGGGTATTGAAGTTAATATATATATATATATATATATATAATATTATTAACTATCAATTCATACTTATTAGTAGCAAATTCTTCAGAGCCATTAAAAATGCTCTTAAACAAAAAACAATCGAGGCAGACATCATTAAATATAATTACAGCAATTATTTCCTGGCTTAAAAATAAAAATTTCACCCCAGCGGATGAACATCATATAGGTTTCAAATTCTACATTCTCGAGTGAAGAGTCCATACATTTATTAACATTTTTACAGGGTTGTCTATAAGTAACTATTCGTTCATTGCATCCATTGGAAATCCATTAGCATAATGCAGTCTCTCTGGACCACAAAAAAAACCTTTTAATATCAGGGTACATCTAATCAAAAACTACTATATCTGCTTCCAAATGTAGTTTTTAACTTACTGCATGATGACAAGACTGTCATGAACAAAGTATGCATTTAGCTGATGATTAAAAGATAGAGGACAATGTTTGCATAAATCAATTTTTGAGACATCTTTTTGGTAAAGAGAGAGAGCGAGAGAAAGAGAGAGAATAATAAAAAAAAACTGAAAAAAGGAAAGAAAGTGAGAAGGTTTAGAGGTGGTAGACATCTGAACTTTGGCTGAACCCCAACCTCTGGCAGACTCCTTTAGGGGGCTGCATGGAGACGAGGCATTTGGGTTTGAATCTAAGGGGCTGACATAAGGTCGACAGAAAGACATGATATCTTATTTTCCTTAGCCAGGCTGACACAAATTCCACCACACTTATTATTCTTTTATGCCTGTTTTTTCCTTTTCGATTCTTTTAAAAGTTGCACTCCAAAATATAGTCACTCTCTATGAGCACATGTGCCTGAGAAATATTTTGGTTAAGTAGACAATTTGTTTATTCTGAGAGGCAGATTAATACATTTACAAAGTCTGAGTTGGGATCACGATCCTGTAGAAAAGCTCGACACTCAGAAGTCTTCTAATTAAGCAAAGTTGACTCTTTAAGCATATGTATGCAATTGAGCCTGCCAATCTTAAATATGGGGCTTGTGGATAGTATATGTGAATTTAGGATGTGGAGAATGAGTCAGAGTGAGCAAGAGACAGACAGATGGGGTTGGTGGGAGCAATAATATTTACATCATTTGGGTCCTGACTAATGAATTGAGAAAGGACAGGAATATGAACCAGTCTGTTCACATGTTTTAAGCATGTGTTGCAAGGATGGATGCTGCCTTTTTAATGAGGTGACATAAATTTGCCATGAGTTCTAAAGTGCGAAACAACTGTCACTGTACCTAATGATTGTTCAGTGGTACTGGAAGAAATGCTTGGCTTGCTGTGCAATTTTATGTGTTGATATTGCTTTTGAAACACATAAATCTCTTTGTCCTGTAACATCCATGATGTAGGGGAAAGAAAAGTAAAATGACGTAATGGACCATTAGCCATCTCCAAAAGAACTTGTAAAGTGCTATCATTTTGACTCCACAAATGTACATTTTGAAAAGGTTTAATCAGTTCATTCAATCTCTCCTAATCAAAACTGAACTTTCCAAATAATTTTTCAGTCATTTATTAATTTGTGAGGAAGGTGAGAGTCAAATGTAAAGGTGATATATGTAATGTTAAAGTACTGACTCCTATCCCAACTTAGAAAGTGATTTCAACACACTAAAAACATGTTAACACTTATAATGGTTGCGTCTTGTAGCTATACTTTTGATACATACATTTACATTTATGCATTTGGCAGACGCTTTTATCCAAAGCAACTTACAGTGCACTTATTACAGGGACAATCCCCCCGGAGCAACCTGGAGTTGAGTGCCTTGCTCAAGGACACAATGGTGGTGGCTGTGGGGATCGAACCAGCGATCTTCTGATTAACAGTCATGTGCTTTAGCACACTACACCACCACCACATACCTTTATGGACTGGCCACGTTTACTTACATTGTGTTCCTACTGTAACAGCAATGATTATTATTGTAATTATTTTAAATAAACAAGGGGCGAGATACTGTTTTGTGTTAAACGAGAGGCGAGATAATGTTTTATGTTAATCAGCATAATGCCACAAATGCTGTAGATTGAGGTTGAACCCAGAACATTGCTTTTATTCCTCTGTTTGTTTGAGCATCAAAATCCATCTGTTTAACTGACCAATGTCACATTGGAGTGATTAGGAAAACTGTTAGAAAACAGTAACTTTGGTAATGCTAATGGTGTAGAAATGTATACTTCACCTTTTAACTGTCACACTATTTCAGGAAAAACTTTGGTGTCTATCTATCAAACTTTAACATGCAGAGTAAGAAATTAAACTTTCACCATCAACTTGCACTAAATCAAACATTCAAACTTAATTTTTGACCCACAATCAACCATTAGATTCCCATCTATGCCACAAACAAACATTCCTCAAAGAGGACATACAGGTTGCCAAAGGACAGTGAATTAGCATAACAGCCTTGTCCCATAGGTCAAAAGAGGACTTTAATGATTTCTGCCTATTCTCTCCTTCTGACCTGGCCATGTTTTGGAATGAAGGAGAGGAGAGGCAGCATAATTGGACTGATATTGCTCCCAGTGTAATTCAAAGCACATTCTGAGGTTTGTGGTTTTGAGCTCATCATAATTCCCTTTCATGCTCATCCTCAACCCTTGAAGCTACTCTAAACACAGGCATAAGGAAGCCACATGCAAACAAACATGATCATTATATTTGTATACGCATCCCTGACTTACCAACCACTAATCTCACACTTCAGCAAATATATCTGTCTGCATGCTCTGATAACAAACTCATCAGCTTTTCAAAGGTTCTCAAGTGTTTTAGAGTCTGCATTGTCAACACCATTTTCTTTCTTTATTAATTTCTGCAGTAATAGGTTCACCAAACAGAATTGCATACATAACATCATTAAACAGGTTTCCCAAACACTGCCCCATCTTCCATTGCTTGGACAAACAAGTACACAGTGCAACCAGTGGTTCTGTAAATAAAAACCCCATTCATTTTCTCCATAGGCAAACTGGATTTTAATGATAAATTATAATACAACTTTATACATAGACCTCCCGTGAGCCCCAAAGTTATTATGGGATATGCTTCTGTTGAAGCCATCAGTCCGTGCTAGCAGCTATGCAGTGACCACACACTTCCGTGATGCACTGTGAATTACGCAATCATGTTGGTCTCCCTACACTCTCAAAAACTTATTTGTAATCTAAAAAAATTTTACTACAAAAAAAATATATTGTTTCAATACTAATAATAAACAACTTCAAACCAAATAGTTTATATATTCCTTCGCTTTTATTTAATTTAGTACATCTTTCTGCCAGGGTTGGTAATAACGGTCTATAATAGAGAACAGGACTAAAATCTGCAATCTCTGGTGATAACAACCATCTTAATAAAGTTTTATAAACAAAGTTCGTGAGGAGCAAGACAATTTAATTTGACAAATCACATCGCTAGAGTAAGTGTATATAAACAGCCTCTTACTTCTACATGATGTCAAGACTTTCGGCCCCACACATTGTCCACGAATAGACCCAGGCAGTGACTCTGATCATCGGATGCAACTTTGCAGCAAAGCATTAACGTTCATTAGAACAGCTCTTCCATCCAAACAATCTCATTATTCAACAGAAGCCACAGCAGCTCATTTGTTTTTTGCAGTATTTACCACTACAAAGTTAAGTGTAATATTTTTACTCTGTCTTTCTTTCCATGCTCCATTCGCAGAAGCAGTTTATAGCATGAATTTGCTTCCGCAAACTGGCTGCTTCAGAGCTGTATACATGTAAAACAGCTCCCTACGACTGTTCATTAGGTTCTCCTATCTAAATTTCTCACCCGGAGCGGACAACAACGTGAAGATGCTTCCACATACTGCAGGCTGCTTCGGCTCTGTATACATGTCAAACAGCTCTCTATGACTGCTCATATGTTCTCTTATTTAAACTTTCCAACCAGAGCAGTTCATTGCCTAGGCCTGCCTCTGTGAATGAGCGCTGCTCTGGCTTCATTCCACATGAGCCCTATTACAGCCACATTTGAACATGAGCAAAACAAAGATTAACTATTTAATTCATTCACCATTCCAACACCCCCTAGTGTTTCAATCTGTTTCTCAGCCTAATTACCTCGCCACGCAGATCGTTTAGGGTGTGATCCATTCAGCGATTTTGTTTGTCAACTTCTTACATTGACAACGCAGGGTGAGCCCGCACTCGAGGGCTCTCCCATTCAAATCGCAGTGGGGGTTCTCCTGCTCGAAACTCATGTTTATTTGAATTCTTGGCTCCCCTGTTGGAAGTGCAGTGAGGACTCCCCTTTTGAATGCCGTGAGGGTTCCCCCCCATTGTCAGGAGGAGAGGCTGAAGTCATTCCAAGCACTTAGGATTTACTCCCACAGGCACGATAGGCATGATCAACCCTAGCGGCTAGGATTCACGCCTCAGACTCCTCCAGAACAATCCATCAAGGGCTCTACCGTTCAAAACACAGCGAGGACGCTGAGTGAGCTATTCATGTTTATTTGTATCATGGGCTCTCCCATTTGAAGCCCAGAGTACTCTCCTGGTCGAATGCTGCGAGAGCCCCTGTTCGATCGCAGGTTGGGCTCACCTACTGAGAGGAGCAGTGCTCCAGGTTCACCTTCTCATTGCACGGGCCATCTGTGGAACTCACCAAGCCTGGAGGGAGACATAAGGTTCAGTCCGGGCTGCTAGGATTCACGCCTCCATCTTGGGGGCGATCCTGCCCCCGCATTCTGGCATAACGATACCTCCAATGCTTTTCAGATCTCGCAGAGCTTATTCCATGTTCGATCGCTGGTTGGGCTCACCTGCTTGAGCGGAGCAGTGCTCCATCCCTCGGGGTTCACCCGCTCGTTGCATGGGCTTAACCGTTGAACTCACCAAACCTGGAGGGAGACATAAGGTGCCCTGCAACGGGGCATAACGATTCCTTCCTCGCTTTTCAGTTCTTAAAGAGCTAATTTCCATGCGGCCTCAACCGCCACTTCAGTGCTTCCACCTATTTTCATTCTCAATCTCTAACTATTCTACACCTCCCAGTTTCCTATACCCTGAGCAGACCCTATTGCGAGGCTGCCTCCACTAACGGCCCCTGCTCGTTCTATCATAAATTGGCATCTCTGTCCACCTCTCACCGGGCTCAGCATGCGCCTTCCACACCTTCAAATTAATTTAATCTTTTCACGCTCTTTTTGGGGGATACAAGAGGCACTCTAAAATACTTTGTCTCATCTCAGATACAAGGCTCTGCAGACAACAGCTCGCTGCCCTGTTTTCTGGCCTCTTTTGGGGAGTATTCGTGCTCAGGTCAAGCCTCGAGCCCTTTGCCAAGGACAGAGAGCCACAGATGTTTTACACCATCCTCCAAGCAAGATTATATTATCTTGCGAATTACTGTTAGCAATTTAATTAAATGAAAGATCCTAAACGTACATAAATAACGCTACGATTTTATTCCACAATCCTTTCCTGATACTATTACAAATTACAAAAATGTCTCATTAAGATGTGTTTTGATACATCTGAACAGCATCTGTAGAAATATAAGTTTTCCATGAATGTGAACTGTCCCTTTAAGATATATTTGCAAGGTGTAGTGTAAAGTGTACTGTAGAGACGAAGAGATCAGGGAACACTTTGGCATTCCAGTCTTTGCTGTAGAATCAGAGCAGTGGCTGGTATGGCTCCACTGCTCGCTCATATGCCAGCAGGCATCTGTTATGGATCTGACTGGCTGGAAGTGATTCCTCATAAACATCACTCACCAGTTCATTAGCTGTGTGTGTGTGTGCATGTGTGTGTTTGGGTGGTTTACGAGGAAATTTTTTAGGTTACAAATTGGTAATTATGCTATAAATGTGGTTTATGAGGACATTTATAGTGTCCCCATAAATTAAATAGCTTAAAAAACTTACTAAACAATGTTTTTTTGAAAATGTATTGTTTGAAAAGTTTTTTGTGAGGTTTAGGGGTAGGGTTAGGGGTTAGAACTATAGTTTGTACAGTATAAAATCATTATGCATATGGAGAGTCCTCATAAGGATAGCCGCACCAGTGTGTGTGTGTGTGTGTGTCTGGTAAGTTGCCCTGAAGAATGCAGTGTGGTAATGTCCTTCACAGCTCCTCCGTCTTAGGCTCTATGCCTAAGAGTACTTAGAAAGAGACAAACAGTTGAGAGAACAACAAACAATAGCCTTCTTTCCCTCAAATACTGAAGAATTTGTAAATTAATTTATTTTACAGGCATGTTTTTGGAACTTTCCTAAGTATGGATGGTAGACAAAGTCATGAAACTAAAAGGAAGTCACTATCTGAAATTACTCTATTTTCTGTATATAGTTCACAATGTTTGGTGTCACAAAAGACAAGACATGCTGCATAAAGCATGTATGACATGCTGCTGCAAAATGAGCATAAATACAGTCCCCATGCAGCAGATCTAAACATGTGAAGGTGGAGGGTTTTAGAGTAAACTCTGGTAGCGTGCTGCAGTGAAACCGGCTTATTACCAAACTGTGTAAATATGATGATATATTTCTATTGCTTGGCTTGACACCTCAGAAATGGGTCATTCCATTTACACATTGTATGAACGGTTCAAGTAAATGTGAGAAAAACATTTGCTCATTGAAGGATGTGCATACGTTCTGTGCATGGACAGCATGCAGACCACAACATAAGTGTCTAAAATGCAAGTGTTCAGTTGAATGATAAAGTTTACCATATTTCAACTTTATTGTTAAAGTTTAAAGTTTACTCCCCTATAATGTGATTTTGTCAACATATGTATAAAAAATGCATTTGTAGCTTTGTTTACTACCTGCGTGAAACAAAGTTACAAGGATCTGTGAATTTAACTCACACTCAGGTTAAATTAGTGTGCATGCATACATATGTGTATGCATGTGCACTTGTGCATGCATGAACACATTTACAAATTGATATGACATCATGACCATTCTTCCCAGTGTTCATTTTATGAGGCTCAGTAAAATGGTCATGACTGTTCTGCTATTTTAACAGATTTGCGATAGATTGGTTGACATGCCAGGAATGTTGCTGGTTTGATTTTGAATTTGGCTGGGGCTTTGTTGCACATCAAGGAGTGCTCAGGACAGTTTGTTAAGAGATGTCCTGACAAATGTGAAATTGAGCTTAAATACTAACAAAGGTCAAAGGCCCCATTGAAAACTATACATTTTTAGTGAGTATGTGATGTCAATCTTCTTGAATTTAAGCACCGATTTCTTTATTGATCGTTTTTTATTTTATTTTTATGTTTTAAGGTTAATGAGAAAGTTGATTTAATTTAAGTGGAAGAAATTTTATTTTTGACTTTTCATTTAGCTGACAATTCCATTGCAATTTATAGAATATTTATAGTCAATTATACATGCATTACAGAGACACGGGTGCCCAGGGCATTAGCTCAAGGCACAATAGTTCAACCTCTAGATCAACATCAGTTACTCTCTCGGATCCTTTTTGCACCCTAAATCTATAATTGTTGTTATAATTGTCTTTATGCTATAATTTTATTGTGTACCTTTGTGAATGTAAGCTCACTATTTATTTATTTTTCAATCATGCATTTATCAATCAGTCTACATTCAAAGGTGTATTTTATTTCTCTTTTGCTGGTCTTCAGCAATAGAAGGATGAAGCTCATTGTTTACGGTAAAATAATAATACAAATTCATCATGATATTAATGCCCCAGACAAAATGCTCAAAAAGCAAAAGTTCTGTGAAACCAGTTTAGTTATTCAGTACTGAGTATTTAAATTCAATATATTGTCCTCTATCTAGAAAAAGCAGTTTTGTATTGATTTGAGCTAGAATGGAAAGGTCAAGTCTGCAATCCAGCCTCAATGTTTATATGATGTTGAGTACACTGAATTTGTGTGACAACAATTTATCCTTGTTACCTCATTACAAATGTAAATTGTAATAAAACTTACACACTTTTCATGTTACTGTCTCTACACAAATTCTGACTACGAAATTAAACAATGTAGATGTATATTGTACATTTCTGTTATTCTAAGAGCCAAACCTAACTAACTCAATCAGTGGGGAACTCTGGTTGACAATTCACAAAAGAAATGTACCATAATGCATATGTCTTCCCTTCAGGAGCACCACCATATTGACTGGTACTTGAGATATGGGACAAATAATGCCCTAAAAATTTACGTATACTATTTTTTTTTTTTAAATAGCAACATTTCCACTTTATAATTAATGAATCAAGGTGATGGCTATGATCTTACTTCAAATGTATAACTTAATTTTTATTTTATCAAAATGATGGCACTGCATTGTCACTCAATACCCCCTATAAGATTAAAATATGTTGTCAACTTAAGATAAAATTAAATAAAAAATACACAATTAATTAATCTTTGTTAATGTTAGTTAATAAAACACAATTGTTCATGTTAGTTCATCCTGGATTAAACAATGTTAGCAAATACAACTTTTGATTTTAAAAATGTAATAGTATACTGTATGTTGGAATAACATTAATAAAGATTAAATAAATGCTTAAAGGATACCTATTATACCCCTTTTTACAAGATGATATATAAGTCTCAGGTGTCCCCAGAATGTGTATGTGAAGTTTAAGCTCAAAATACCCCACGGATCATTTAATATACCATGATGTAAATGCCTCTTTTTCTGCATATCGCGGCACTGTTTTGTGGTCAGTATTGCATAACTGAGGGCGAGTAATTTATCAGCAAAATTTAAACTTGGGATGAACTATTCCTTCAATACATTTTGTTAATTGTTAGTTCATGCTAACTGATGTTGTTAACCAGTGTTAACAAATGATAACCTTATTGTAAAGTGTTGCCAAAAACATTATTGATCAATAACATGGTCTTACAACAAGCATGATATGTCACACAAATTGTAAAAACAAAATATTTGAGATTATTTTAAGTATGCCCAATTATTA
Organism: Xyrauchen texanus; assembly: GCF_025860055.1. Taxonomy (NCBI): domain Eukaryota; kingdom Metazoa; phylum Chordata; class Actinopteri; order Cypriniformes; family Catostomidae; genus Xyrauchen; species Xyrauchen texanus. The sequence goes on along the minus strand of NC_068286.1, from coordinate 33,996,171 downwards.
TAATATTGTATAAAATAATATGTTAAATATTTTAGAATTCATAATTGACACTTTATTTTTGCATCTGACATGATAACCTATATTGAAAGAGGAAAAACTAATTTTGTGATCCATATGCGCATCCAAAAGATGGTGAATACATCTAAACATGTCACAAGGGATTAAATAATTCCAAATAATAAAAAGAAAATAACAAAGCATGTTTAATATAATATTTAAATTATACATTTAAAAAAATGCTTGGAAGGATTACATTTCAGAATGTTGCTTGTCTTGTATCTAACAAAAATTCTGCATGCTTAATTGATCACTCTCTCTCATGGTTTCATGGCTCTAAAACAAGTTTTGTTTTTGTTTGTTTGCTTTCAAATTTCCTAAAGCTGTCAGTCAAATACATTTTGTCATCATCCTGCTTGACCCACTGACCCAAAGTGGTCTCTAGTGAGTTTTTTTAGGGAAGTAGCAGTAGATGCTGTCAATGAAAAGAGACTCTGGGGAGCAGTGACTAATACCACACTAACACCATGGATTATGAGAGGATTAAATGCCTGAATTGATTGATTACTTTTGCTCACTGCACTTTACAGCTCAAGGTATCGGAGTTTGTCTTTTGGGAGTAGGACTCTTCCTGGTCATGCCCAAGTATAGATTAATCTAAAACATATCTCTTATCTCAAACCCCCGCTGTCGATCTCAAACTCTTGCCACTCAACAAACATAACAACAGCAGCAACAAACTATAAACAAATTGGGGTTAGTCATGGCATCTGCTCATGTTATTGCTTCCTGCATTGCATACCACATGTTTACTATAGCTTCTTCTGTCAGCAGTGAGGGATTTACATGTAATAAATGTAAGGAATTAGTCAGGCAGACAGAGAGGTTTAATGAGTTAGAAAAAATCATCCGAACGCTAGTGGAGGTCAGTGAGAATAAGAAACGGTAAGTACTGTTTTGGATGCGGGTAGAACAGCAAGCAACACACACACTTTGGTTCCGGCTGTAGAGCCCCCACAGCAGGGTGTTTAGATGATGTCTCGGCAGCTGTTCTGTTAGGGCAGAGGTGCCCACACTATTTTGTGTGATGATCTACTTTTAAATGACCAACTCAATAAGATCTACCAACTAAGAAAACACAGTTTCATTTAGAATAAGAAAATGCTTGTTGAGACTACTACATGTATCCCTACATGGAATTCATCTTCTAATTAATAAAAAAATATATAATAATGTTCAATGTTGATATCATTCTTTTAACGCAAACCTAGTTGTCATGGCAACTGAATAAACAAAACCTTGCCTGGTCAATATTTACTCGTCAAGTGCAAGTCAGACAGAAACTAAAAGAAGGAAAGAAATTATATTATTTATTATTAAAATTTAACGAAAGTACATTCAAATTTTGTGCGATCTACCAGCATTGCCTTTGTGATCGACTGGTAGATCGCGATCGACGTATTGGGCACCCCTGTGTTAGGGTTTCCAATCGATTCTCTGAGAATCATTTTGAAAGTGCCCTTGTTATAGGAGATTCTATTGTAAGGAACATAGAAATAGAGACTCCAGCCACTATTGTTAAATGCATTTTGGGGTTTGGGGCATCTGACATCAGATAAAATTTAGTGCTGGCTAATAATAAACATAGATTGCTAAAATTGTCATTCATGTCGGCGCAACGATGTCCGGCTTCGCCAGTCAGAGATCATTCGAAATAATGAGGTATGTGAATTTGCAAAGACTATGTCAGACACTGTAATATGCTCTGGCCCCCTCCCTCTCATCATGTTGAAAAGGTTTATGGTAGATGATTGTCACTGAATGTCTGGATGTCTGAGTGGTGTCTGGAGAATAGCATAAGATTTATAGACAATTGGAAGAGTTTTTGGGGTAGATCTGACCTGCTAAAGAGAGACCATCCCACCAGGGAAGATGCCGCTCTCTTCTCTTGTAATTTGGATCATAGTCTTAATAGTGATAGTATCTGACTAACAGGAGCCCAGGTCAGGAAGCAGACAAACTGGCTTTTTCCAAATGTCTGCTAGCTGCATTTAGATGTCACACAGGTCTAAACTACAACACATAGAGACTGTATCACCTAGGAATCACATAAAGACTATGTCTGTTCCCTAAATTACCATACACAAACCCCTCACTAAATCATTTAGAAAAAAAATAATAATTTTTAATTATTTTTATTTAAAAAAAATAATCATATAAAGGTAGGGCTACTAAACATTAGATCTCTTTCAACCAAAGCACTAATTGTAAATTAAACTATTACGGATTATAATTTGGATGTGCTCTATTTGACTGAAACCTGGCTTAAACCAGATGAACACATTAGTTTAAATGAATCTACTCCCCCAGATTATTGTTATAAACATGAGCCTCATTTGAAGGGTCGAGGCGGAGGTGTTGCTGCAATTTAGAGTGAAGTTTTTGGTGTCACTCAGAGGACAGGATATAAGTTTAAGTCTATTGAACAAATAATGCTTAATGTGACACTGTCAGATACAAAAAAATAAAAATGATCTTTTGCCCTTATGACAGTATATAGATCACCCGGGCTATATTCTGATTTCATTGGTGATATCAGGTCTAGTAGTTACAGTGCATAGAGCTTTAATTGCTGGTGACTTCAACATTCACATAGATTATGAAAATGACACAATGGGATAAGCATTTATCTATATTCTCAACTCCCTTAGAGTCAGACAAAATGTGGCAGAACCAATGACCCCATAATCATACGCTAGATTTAATTCTGTCATATGGAGTTGATGTTGATCCTATGGAAATTTTGCCACAGAACGATGGCATCTCAGATCATTACCTCATCTCTTGTATGCTGCATTAAGCAAATGCTACTCAATCTACACCACTTTATCATTTAGGTGGAACAATTCTTCCGACCACTAAAGATAGCTTCACTAATAATCTTCCACATTTATCTCATATACTAAGTAAGCTAAAAAGTCTAGAAGAACTTAATGTTATAACAGAAAACATAAATAGTCTTCTCTAACACTCTTGATAGTGTTGCCCCTCTTCGATTGTGATACAATGATCACACTCATGCTCTCAAGAGAGCAGATCGGAAATTGGAGCGCAAGTGGAAGAATACTAAATTAGAGATATTTTTGCATAGAGATATTTGGAAGGATAGTGTCTGTAGCTACAGACAGGCACTAAAAGCTGCCGGGTCAGCATAATTTAGCAAACTCATAGATAATAATCACAACCATCCTAGGTGCTTATTCAGTACTGTGGCTAAACTGGTTAGAAATAAATCCTCGACTGAACCAGATATTCCATTGCAGTACAATAGTAATGACTTAATGAATATCTTTACTGATAAAATGTAAATAATCAGAAATAAAATTTGTACTTAGCAAATCTGATCATCTGATTCAGTGCTGGCCGTGCACCCTCACGTCCCGGCCATGCCCTCTGTCACAGAACCTCAGAAAACGGTGTCTCATAATTTTCCTCATGAGCAGCTTCAATACTTTGCTGTCATAGGTCATGAAGAGCTAACACAACGTTTCAAAATATCAAAAGCCATAACATGTATTTTAGATCCAATACCAACTAAAAGAGGTATTCCTTGTAATCTCAGAACTTCTTCTAAATATGATTAACTCCATGCTATCCTTAGGACATGTCCCAAGAAACTTTCAGATGGAAGTCATTAAACCGCTTATTAAGAAGCCACAGCTTGATCCTGGAGAATTTGCTAATTAAAGACAGATTTCAAATCTCCCATTTATGTAGAAAATACTAGAAAATGTAGTGTCCTCACAATTATGTTCATTTCTACAGAGAAATAGTAAATATGAACAATTCCAGTCAGGATTTAGGCCCATCACAGTACAGAGGCTGCACTTACCAGAGACACAAATGACTTCTCTTATCATCTGATCGCAGTTGCATTTCTCCTCTACTGCTTTTAGGTCTTAGTGCTGCCTTCGACACCATAGATCACGACATTCTCTTGAATATGCTTGACAATTATGTTGGCATTTGTGAACTTGCATTAGCATGGCTTAGGTGTTGAATTTAGCAGAACGCTACCACTTTGTGTTAGCTGAAGCCAAGAAGCCTACATCTTTTTACATTGTCCTCTGTCCATGCTTGCAGGAGGAGCACATTTAAAGGCTTTCAATTGTTGACATGGTGACAGTGCGCAACCGTTAAAGGCGTCCGTGTAGTGCTTGTTCAATGCACAGTAATGCATAGCCAGGCAGATCCAACACCGTTCCTCTGAGTGATGACAACTAAATGCAGCCGGTGCCAGCCAGACCTCACTTCAGTATTATGATGGACTTTCAGGGATGAACTGATGCCAACTCCAACCATAAGACCTGGGATACTTCATATGCCACTGCCTGAACCCTGGACTTAGGATAAACCTCACCGAAATGACCTGCTGGTTGAACTGTGATGCGCCTCACTGATCTCTGCCTGCATCACCTTGGTCTAATGATGGATTGCACTCTTAAAATGGAATACATAGACTATAAATGAATTGCCAACAAAAGCCTTCATCAGCCAGCAAGGGACAATGCATTTATGTGAACTTCTGCAGTTAATCCAGGATGAACTATAAAGACATTATTCAATATACAGTTCATAAAACACTGACCCCTAACACTTAGTTTACTCATTTTAAACCATGACTTGCACTGCACATAAAAATCTAATATTGGCATTATATTCATGCTGTTAGCCTGAGGGGAACTGGCCCCCACAGTGAGCCTGGATTCTCCAAAGGTTATTTTTCTCCATTAACCAACATTTTATGGAGTTTTGTGTTCCAAGTCAACTTCGGCTTGATCACTGGGGATCTAAATACAATAATTAATTATTTTATTTTTAGACACAATTAACAATCATATTTAATCAAACTACACAATGATGACTCTATCCTTTATAGATATTACATTTTAATTTTCTGTTGATGCATGATTTTCCGTAAAGCTGATTTGAAATGATTTAGTGTTGTGAAAAGCGCTATACAAATAAAAATTTGTGAGGTGTTCTTCAAAGAGATTTATTTGTTTTATTTATTATTTGCTCTGTAAAACAGCAGTTTAACACTGACAAACTACCATATTCCAAAGAACCAAGAAAGTTCAGGGTGAAGCTTGCAATTTAATTTGATTATTCATTCATTCAGCTAGGACATTGTGTCAAACTTAGATAATACATTTGTAAAATAGCACTTCAGATGACAGTAGTTACCAACCTACTTTAAAGTAATATTCCCAGTTCAATACAAGTTAAGCTCAATCGACAGCATTTGTGCCATAATATTTATTACAACTAAAATTAATTTTATTTAGACCCTTCTTCCCCAAAAACCTGGGTTGCAGTGAGGCACTTACAATGGAAGTGAATGGGGCCAATCCGTAAATGTGTAAATACTAAGTTTACAAATTAGTCAGACATAAACAATTTGGGTGCTAACCAGCCAGCCATCCAACAAGATTATAGTGAGATAAAAGGGTCTTTGCAAGTCATAATCCGTCCCTGATATGTATATATCTGTTTCTGTGGAGAATGCTTAAACAGTGGAGTAAAGAAGTTGTTATAAAGCGCATTATGGGCGAAAACTTGACAATTGTTTGAATTAAAAACATGTACATGTGTTAACTGTACACTCGCCATAGCAATATCTTACACTCTGTTCTCTTTGCCATTTTTTAAGTTGCTCAAAACTTTTGAAATGTGCATTACCTTCAGTGGCGTAAGTTTCATGTGAACACTAGGAAGGACAAATCAACACATGGCTAAACTCCGACACACCTGCCAGTGTTTTCACAAATCTGGCGTCTTTACACAGTGGAGAGGGAGTTCGCGCGCTCAGGGTTGCCAGATTGCATGAATAAAGCGTCACCCTGGCAGAATATATCCAAACTGTTCAAGTGTGAAGATCTAATTGCGTGATTTCACGTATAGAAATCTGGCAACCCCCTAATTCTGATCGGCTAATCGCCCTTATTTAAGTCTGTTATTTATCAAACATAGAAAGTTTAATATTTTTCTCGCATGATTAGTTCTAAGTAATACATGACACAATTAACAATTAAGGGGATTTGGTAGTTTTACAAGGGGGAGGATTTTTGGTATTTCTTGCAACAAGGGGGATGGCATACCCCTTCAACTCCAGGCCTGTGTGTGGGGGAGACAGATCATTATTTAAATATTTGTTTACTGAGAATCTACACTTTCACTTTCACATTCATCCACCTACTGGTTGGGGCTGGTCAAAGGTGGTGATTGATAGTAAAAAAAAGGACTTAAATATTGATCTGTTACTCATCCACACTTATCATATTGATTCTGATGACATGGATTGAACTACTTGAGTCTACTTTATGCTGCTTTAATGTTATTTTTGGGCCTTCTGAGTACTGGTCACCATTCACTTGCACTTTGATGATCAACAGAGCTGAGAAATCCCTCTAAAGATCTTAATTTGTGTTTTGCGGAAGGAAGGAAGTTATACGCATCTGTTATGGCATGAGGGTGAATAAATTATGAGAGAATTTTCAATTTTGGATGAACTATCCCTTTAAATTATTTTGGTGATTGTTGGCAATATATTTGAAATGTTGCATTACATATAACCAAAAAAAATGCCTGAAAAACAGCTATTTAGCTATTAAATAATATTAACCAATAGCTTGCATGACCTAGGTGACATCAGCCAAAAAGGAAAGTGGAGAAATTCAATACATTCTAATAAATGATCCCTAATCACATGCATTAATAAATCATGCCCAACAAAAACACTAACGTTCATAAAGATAATACATTTTGATTTTATGTTGACTTTCAATGGTCTGAAGCAGCTATATTCAAATAAGCTGAAATTGAGCAGAGAAATTTTCAGTCCATCTTGAAGATAGAGGCAACAAGTGAGAGTGGATACTTGGCAGATCCGGCAACATGAACTAAAGGAAATACATTTATCTAGGCCTGCAGAGGGCATAGAGTGTTGGAGAACAGGCCTGGAGAGATTTCACGCTTTGGGCTGTCCAGATGATTTGTGCCGACCCAAAGGCTGCAAGCACAGTTGCTTCCAGAGAAATGCTCCCAGTGCTTTAAACTGATGCAGATGTATCTTCGTACCACACAGACACACACTCATTTTGAAGTAAGCTGAAATTCACACACTCTCTCCCACACATTCAGAGACAGACTTCAGACATTCAATCCAAGACATCACATGTGGATGCAGCATACAACAGATGCTACGGATTCCCCAAACTTCAACCGCAAGTGGCACACTATGGAACATTTTTATCTAAATGATAAAATGTTTTATTTATCATTGTTTTAATTTGACTGGTTTCATCGCACACTCTCCACTAACTGATTGTTTTGGGGGGGGATCAATACTGATTTGGTGTCCTATTCAAATTCTTGCAAACCAAACAAGTGATCTATTTACTTAGGCAGGCTCAAACATTTTGATAGTATTCAATCGCTTTTTATCTGCCAAATCTGTTTAGATAGTAAGAAATGAACAATTACACTTCTTGTTTTGGGTGCACATTAATCTAATCAAGATCAAAGAAAATATTTAGTTTAAATCGTCATCAATGGAGGACCCATCCATTGTCCCTTATGGCTTTCTAAACAGTCATTAGTACATTTAATAATATGATACTGAATCAGGGGCGGATTTAGGCATGGGTGACATGGGCAGCCGCCCGGGGCGGCACAGGGCGCCCGTAACCTCCCACAAGAAGCCGTTCTCTGTTGATGCCATGATTTTAGCGCTGTCCTCAACTTTTGACAATGATGTAAGTGTTGACATTACTCCGCCATTACTTGTCACTGTTTGGGAATATGTAGTTTGAAGCACTTGAGTGGATGGCTACTTGTCGGTTCACTTTGACTGAGTAGAGTTAGCTTTTGTGAAATTATGTGGTTTGAATTCACATCTGGCTGGGAGTTTCTGCAAGCCCACAAGTCTGTATTGTCTCTGAACATCTGTGTTTCCAGACCCCACATTGTTTTTGTGCTTCGCGTTGGTTTTCTTTCGAATGTTTCCCATGTTGTGTCTCTCCTTCCCCTGAGCTTACCTTTGCAAATATTCTTAAACAGGTTTGCAGCCTTATAGCATCTCTAAGGACTATCTCAGGAGCATGGCAGATTCTGTTTAATCTATTTATGTGTTTGTTTGTATTGTATTTTATGCTGAAGTGTTCAGGCATGTCACATGTTTGCACAGGACACTACATGTTAAATAACACATGTTAATTGTACATAAAGAAGCTAGACAACTATTTTCGCTATTTTCACAATTATTAACTAAAACATTGCATTGTGCATTCAAAATGAAATAGTCAGAAACGTATTTCTAAATCAACAGTACTTTAATAATATTTATTTGTCTAAACATCAAAGGCTGTTTTTTTTTTTGAACTTTTCATTTTCATGTCTCGGGGCTTGATTTTTATTAAAACCAACAGATTTCAATTTGTTAATTTATTTATTGTGATATTGAGCTCTCATTGAAACTTTTTTACCAGGCCTTCGTCATTTTTAATTTTTGTAATTTCAAATGTCTTGTCCTGTCCCAGCCATTCCATATTAAATTGAAAATCCATTAAAAAAATACTAAATGTATTTTTAAACTTGTATAATCTAAACAATGAGTGAAATCAGCATGAATCATTTAAATATTTATTGTGTGAAGATGATTTCTATAAATTTGTCAAATATTACAACAAGTGATGTTTGAAGAGAGCAAAGAAAATTAATTTAAGTAATTATAATTTTTAATTTATTTATTAATTTATTTATGGGAGTCACTTACAAGCAATCTGTAATTTTGCCAAATTATGCAAAAACTGTGAAAATATTATTTAATTGTGCATATTTAGGATACATAGAATGTTAATCATGAAATTATCTTTTGGCCACCTTATAAAATGTTTAAAAAACTATATATTTCCATCTCCATCATTAGCACCACTGAATTCAATTAAATACAATACAGAATTTGAGATGTGGTGGACATTATTACACTGTAGTGGGAATTTTCATGACTTTCCGAAAAAAAGAAAGAAAACAAAAGACAAATCTTCTTTGATGCATGAACATGCACTGTTGGCCAATGTTAGAAGACAAATAATACAAAAGTGAGATTGTGAAAAAGTTTTAACAAAACTTTATTATCTTGAATTCCACAGTGCTAAAAGTACAGTACCCAAAGTTTTGAAGAAACACCTGTAAACAGGCTTGCTCTGTGGTGTGAGATGTACCAGTTGCTCAACTGGTAGAGCAGATGCTTATAACATTCAGGTTACAGGTTCTATTCCCAGATATGAGCATGCTACAAATGTATCACAAGGTTTCATTATATGTTGCTTGGGATAAAAGTGAATGCTAAATGTATACATGCAATGCTAAATGTATACTGCAGTGGAGGATACATTTAGGCATCTAATATAAAAATGGTGAACTGATCTCAAGACAATCTCCAGATATTCTTTAACCATCATTTTAATATGTTGTGAGATTTCACTAATTAAGATTCCTCTATTCAAGATGGCTTGTGTTTACATGAACTCTGAACCACAATGATCAACTGTTGGAGTTAATGGCTTGAGGGTAATGTCTAATGAGTAGAGGATCGACCTGTTGCCTAATGTTTACACTAATTGAAAACTAGTTGATCAGCCAACCTCATTAAAGCACTTAGAGATTATAAATAACACTAGGATAAAATTATTGGCTCATTACCTGAGGAAATAGGGAATATACTTTGCCAAACAATCCTTTCAGAAATATTGAGTTTGTAAAAAATAAAGGAGTGAATTTAATGGTCTTGACTGTTGCTTTTTATTTCTATGTTACATTTAAATTTTAATTTTCAAAATAAAATTGGGTCATTACTACAATACTGTGAACATTCAGCATTGAATTAAAAAAAAATAACCTATTTTTATAGGTATCTATACTTGTTAAAGATCATACAGGTCAAGCTCAATTACTTAAAAAATTCAGATATCCATTGGGTTAGGAGGGGTAGAAAATAACAGGGTGGACATTCAGTGCGTAACATTAGCCACTATGGTATATGAAAGATGTTGAGCTAACATATTTGTAAACTTAAAGTGATCATTTTATTTCTGTTAAAGCATAAATATATATATAAAAAAAATATTTTCCAGTGGTTAAATCCATATCTTTAGAAGCAATATAATAGGTGTGGGTGAGAAAGAGAACAAAAGTCCTTTTTTTATCCTAAATCTCTATTTAAGCTTTCACATTGACATGCACCACATTTGACTTTCGGTTGTAAAAGTGAAAGTGGAGATTTAGAGTAATAAAAAAAATGACTTAATTTTATCTGTTTCTCACACACGCCTATTATATCGCTTCTGAAGATATGGATTTAACCACTGGAGTTTTATGGATTATGTTTTTTTATGTGATTTTTGGAGTGAAAAATTCTGATCACCATTAACTAGCATTGTATGGACCTACAGAGCTGAGATGTTCTTCTAAGCATCTTTGTTTTTGTTTTGCGGAAGAAGGAAAGTCATTCACATCAGAGATGGCATGAGAGTGAGTAAATGATGAGAGGATTTTCATTTTTGAGTGAACTATCCCTTTCATTTCCCATATATCTTTTTCATAACAGGGTGGACATGTTTTGCTTGACAAAACATGACTTACATCACAAAATAAAGGAACACATAAATAAAACAGAAGAGTTACACACTTCAAATGACATTATTTTACTGATTGGTTGATCTGGTTTCAATGTGTGACATCAGTTCATAAGATGGATCATCTATTAAAGGTCACAGTATCACAGCAATCAAATCACACAAAAATATTCCACTTTAAGTGTACAAAAGAATGTATGCTTTTAAGAGAATGTAAAACTAATCAATTGTATGGTAAACATTTTAGAACATTTATTATTTAGCACTTTTTGTGTCAAAGATGTTTAAGATACAACTCTGGGGACACAAGTGCAATAAATAAAAATGATTTCAATGATTTCAATTATTTAATTCTGTATTTTAGGCCCACAGCCACACTGTTTTAAATTACAAATAGCCTTCATTCCTTTTTAATAAGCCTAGTAACAAATTTATTGGTTGAAACAAACATAACAAATCCCATAACTTTTACTGGGGACTTAAAAGACACCAAGTTGTAGGTATGACCAAGTTACTACCCTGCACATTCAAATGCTAAAGGTTTTTAATAAACCAATATACCTGTCCATTAATTTATTGCTCAATGGTGTGCCAATGAATCTGCAACTCTTCCAGCATCTCATTGCACCAATTAGCCAAACCTAACCAAACTAGCATAGTCAGCATGAAAATTGGTGAAAAACTTGGGGGAAAAAAAAGAAAGAAAAAATCTGAAAGCTGGTCTTTGGATTAAAGAAAGCAGAGATCATTGGTTTATTGCAGTGTGTGAATAAATGCTTGTTGTTGTACCTACAAATGGTAGTAGATTGTCTGAATATGTGAAAATGTTTGGGTTGTTTGAGTGACAGGGGCTGAATATTTGGTTTGATGTGGTCATGGCTGACAAGTGCTCTTGTGTTCCTTTAGCTGCAGGTACAAGACAAGACAGAAAGAGAGATAGAAAGTGTATTTTTGAGCGTATCTACACGTGAAAGTGAATGTGTAAGGATAATGAAAACAGAAAAAGACCAGGATGCAAGTATGTGTAGGTTTTAGTGTGTGCCTGACAGTGAGAGTGAACAGAAAAGAGATGCCTGTTAACATGCTGCACTGCGAACACACACTGCTCTTTAAACACAGATTGATGGAGTAATGTCACGCTGCTTGGAGGTCTATTCTGTAGAGGGCTTGAGGGGGAACTGACATCCGGGCATCCTCCATAAGTATTTCCATGTTCGTTTCCTGAAAAGCTATATGAAAAGAGTGAATAAATTGGCTTTTTTTTTTTTTTTTTTTTTTAAGTTTTACATTTTATTTTGATCAAACAGTATTTACATGCATAAGAGTGATAAGAGTGACTTTGAAAGGAATGTGTGAAGTGTGTGACACAGTTCGGCCATTGATTCAAGGCAGATTTGGGCAGCAGCTGTGTGTGTCGGGATCTCTTTTTCATAGACATCTGTGACTGCTTGATGGAAACTTGTTTTTAACCAGTCGTTTTGGCTTCTTTAACACTCCACAATACAGACAGACAGACAGATAGATCAGACAGACAGACAGACAGATAGACAGATAGATAGACAGACAGACAGACAGACAGACAGACGGACAGACAGACAGATAGACAGATAGACAGATAGACAGATAGACAGACAGACAGACAGACAGACAGACAGACAGACAGATAGACAGATAGATAGATAGATAGATAGATAGATAGATAGATAGATAGATAGATAGATAGATAGATAGATAGATAGATAGATAGACTTTTTGAAAACTCAAACTTTCAAACGAACATTTGTCCACTACTGTAAATTAGTGCCAGGACTACAGATGTCTTCAACCTCGGCACCTGTTGTCATGGGACAGATCAGGATGAATTCCGATTAACCGAGATGCATTCCAGCGTATTGCCCTCTCAACGCTGGTCCATCCCACCCTGATCCCAACACAAACTTCCTGAACATCCATAAAATGATTTACTCACACGGAACAGTTGTTGCTGTAATGTGTGTATGTCTGTGTGTTTTTTGTTTTCTTCTTTCAGACACAGACAAAGAGAGAGGAATGGGATAGCACCCTTCGGACCACACATCTCGCAGGCTGTGTGTTAAAAAGGCTTCTTCACGCTCATCGCTGTGCTGCTGCCCCAGAAATCAGTGTCATGAGCTGGTTCTGTCTGTCATCTGAATTAATGAGTGAGTGAGTGAGTGAGTGAGTGAGTGAGTGAGTGAGTGAGTGAGTGAGTGAGTGAGTGAGAGAAGGTTGCAGGTGAGTGGTGACCAGAAGGTTGCTGGTTTGAGCCTTGAAGTATGTGTCACTATGATGTATGTTGCTGGCACCTTTTAGTTTGTATCTTTTTTGAAAACTGAGAGAGTGAGATTGAGCGAGTGCATGTGGGGCGAGTGCAATGGTGATTGTTTAGTGGATGATTTTATCTACAGGGTTGCCCCTATATCTACACTATATCACTGTAACCCATCAGGGGCCTTTTACTGCAAGTGTGGGGTAAAAGGCACCCTTCACCCCCTTTAAATAATTAATTAATTAATTAATAATAATAAACAAATCAACTTTTGGTTAATATTTCTTCTCTCACACAATGCATTGCTCCATCAATATCCAATAAAAATTGTATTGAAATGTGATTTTTTTTTCAAGCTTGATGCAAAAACAGTATTATTTCTGAAGGAGTGCCTTTAGCATTGTTGTACCTTAATATTTATTGCCACTATACTAGATCTTATATCACTGTATCTGCTCCACCTGTGACTCAAGGGCAGATTATGACTAGCCAGGACCCTGGGGCCAATTCTCTTTTAAAATGTCTAACTTCAAGCATTTAAAACTATTTTAAACTTTTTTCAGACAACATTATAGTTTGTCTCAACCAACTTTACATATCTAGTTTAATCAGTACTTTTGAACCACACAAAGTAAAATATCAATATTTTCTTTTTCCCAACCAACTAAGCCAAGTTATTTATTTATTTATTTTGTAATGTCGGGCAAAGATGCAGTTATAGTAATAAATATTTTTGTTCGACAGCCCATTTATACAACACATAAATCTTGACCAAATAAAGCCTAACATTAAATAAAAGTCTGAAAATTACATTTTTAAACCTGTTTAAACCAATTTTTTTTTTTTTATAAAATAGGCACATGTTGCTAAATTCAACAATGTTAATTTTATTTTATCAAAATCAGCAAAGATTTCATATAAAAAAGATGAATGCATCAAAATGAAGGTAGCTATTCTGGAAATTATTTTACAAGGTCTTCTTCTTCCAGAAGAGCACAGACACTTTCACCAGGCAGCATTATCAGATTAAAGAGTGGCTCAGAAAATGTTATTAGATACACAAAGCCAAAAGGGTGCTATAAGAGGGCTGGGGTCCCTCATAGTCACAGGGCCCTGTTTTGGGGGCCTTGTATAAGCTGTGGCGCCCACATTTAAGCATATACAAACATTTGTTTTCAAATTTGATGAGCAAGCAATTTTACTTTCAGAAATAGTAGAACATGCAAAAACAGCAAACATATGTATGCTATGTTATCTATATTTAATCTTATACTTTTATAAATTTTAACCTATAGTTCACCATGACAATTCCCATAGAAGCAGATAGACAGAAGCACAGATTTACATGATTTTCTTGATGGAACAAAGGCAGTTATGAAAATAAAACCTTGGTCAAAATAAATAAATAAATAACCTATCTGCTTTTACATAAAATTAAACAATTTACGTTAGTACAAGTACAGTGTGTTTGTTTGTTTAGTTTGTTGTTCTTTTACTCGTAGGCTAGCTAAACAACAGACAAACGTATTGCAAAAGCATACTTTTGTGCGTTATGGTGTATTTATCAAACACATCAAATATAATTTTATCATCAGATAATTAAATCAAATTTTTCTTTAATCTTCTGTGCGCTTCAAATGAAACCATCTTAAGCCTGGTGATGACTTCACACTTGTCTTCTGTCCGCTTCAGCTGTTCGTTGATGGCGCCCTTTGACCCATACCGACGCTCAAGTTTATATTCCTGCGGGTGAAAGCCGACGCCGCAGACCACCCCTTCTGTACGGTGCTCCATCAGGCCCTGGTTCATATTAATGTTATTTTCGGGTCATTTAACTTCTGTGTGCTATAGGGCTAGGGGCTGACGCAAAACCGTAAATCATGAATAGTTAGAACGGGCTGGTGCCATATAAGACTATCCTATGGATTTTAGGTGAGGTTAAAGTCGTCCCTGATGGCCTGAACAGAACCTTATTGCATTAGGTTTCTATCTACCGGTACATGCAGATGCGTTGACAGGCGTTTTTCACCACTGACGCATACAAGCAACCTATATTAAGAGGCCTATACCTCTTTCTAAAGGATTTTAACAATTTATCACATGGATAAAAACAGATATCTACACAAACACACTTTCAAGAGTAAGTCTTGCTCTTGTGCAGAAAATTTAAAATAAGGACACAAATGATAACCCTTGTTCTTCATTGGCAACCATAAAATTGTTCTGTCATCAATCATTTGAAAAGGAATTACTTTCCCATTAGTGGCTACATTGGGGAAAGAGGCTATTTTAGACAGACTTGATTAAAATGTGATAATATTTGAAATTCTATAAAGATATGGAGCATTAAATTGCAACATTAATTGATAACAGGCAAGCAGATTTTGTTGCAAAACTTTAAACACTTTACATCTGCCCTGTGAAGAAATATTCTTGTTTGTTTGTTTGTTTGTTATTGTCCAGATAAATTGATAGAGCATTGTTGCATTTTGGTGTGACAAATGAATGCAAAACTGAGAAAGAACTCTCTTGCCCTTTTAACTTTTTAAATTTGTGGAATCAAAATGTGACAACTAAGCCTACTTTACTATTCAATTGTGTTTTGCTTTGTTTTAGCTCTTTAGCAGCATAATCCTGATAATTCAATTAATATTGTGGGTTTAACACAAGTTAAGCTCAATCGACAGCATTTGTGGCATAATGTTGATTACCACAAAATTTACTTCAACTCCTCCCTCCTTTTCTTAAAAAAAGGCAAAAATCTGTGTTAAAGTTAGACAGTTGAAGTCAATGGTGCCTATCCGCATACGTTAAAATAGCCTACACATTGTTTCAAAAGTATTGCCACAAGATATAAACAATATGAGTGTTCAAATTAGGTTTAATATGATAGGTTTAACCTATTTTAAAGGTTAAATACATACTATAATTTTCTGTGTAAAGTTATATCCAGTTTTACAACATTGCTATGGAGATTAACGGCCAAAACGTCCATAAAAATCTTTTGAACAGCTTTACAGCTCAAATAATATATGTTTTAACAGAAGCAGTGAAAGTGCTTTTAGAAAATGACACTCCAAATTTCTGCCTTTAAACCCTCCAAAAATTTCTCAAAATTATAATTTGTGTTAATCAATGCCACATGTAGGGTAAAGTTTGCTAATGCTGCTAAAGAGCACTGCGTTTAAACCATGTTAGGTACAATGTTTAGAGCAGTGGATCCCAACCCTGTTCCTGGAAGCCCCCCCAACACAACATTTTGGATATCTCCCTAATCAAACACACCTGACTCAACTCATTAGCTCATTAGTAGAGACTCTGAATTGGGTGTGTCAGATAAAATGTGCATTGTTGGGGGGCTTTCAGGAGTATGGTTGGGAACCACTGGTTTAGAGGTTTACTGTTCTAATATCCAAGTCACTGAGAGCACTTCTTTCTTCGAATCTTCAGATCATGTTTTCTCAAAGGTGGGACAATCGTTCATCCTCTCTCACAGGGAATGACATCACAGCCCGCTAAGAGCCCAGCCTGATCTCACAGTGAAATCGGAAAGCATAGACCGACTTTTCTTTCATCAAAATCGGTATAGGTTGGCTGAAATTTGGCTAAGAGCAGCAGTGGCCACCGTGTGTTAATTGAATATGACGAACTGTTCTCCGGCTCACCCCTCGCCACCTCGTGACTGCACAGATGCGATGAGAGACCCAGAAGGAGATTTTGTGATTTCCCCGACTTTTGAAGTGCAAGGTGAGATTGTGGAAGACTATCTAGGTCTGCTTGAGAAACTAAATTAATGCCACATGTGAGAGTCAAGCGGAGTGAAGCCTATTGACCACCCATTGCTTATGATGATACCAGGTGTCCCACTCTTTGTTCTCTTTGTGTGTATACCTTCATTATATAAAAAAGAGGCCTGACAGATATGGGATCTGAAAAAAATCTGCACAGCAGATGCCATTGTGAACGGGGTGAAAGCCCACCGTTGTCCCATGATAGGGCACCTTCTGTTTGTAGAATTCTTGTCAACTCCTCTTCCTTTCATATGTTCCATTTTTGGAGGTTTGTTTACGGCTAAATGTTTTGTGCGGCACAACCATCATACTGCTAGAAGGCGACGGCCTTTTGGAAATCAACCAGTAGGCTCCACGAGTCAATGAATAAGCTCTTGTGGATCACTGAAAAATAGAAGCACATCCCGAATCCTTCAACAAAGACAAAGTTATGCTACTTATTTCAAAACTACAGCGGTTAGGTCTATTTGTTTTGTGACACTATTAGAATTAAAATGTGTTTCTTTACATATAACCAGACTATACGTGAATAGTGAATGCATATACATAACTTTAGTAACATAAGCATCCAAGCCAGTCTAGTTTTAGCCATGAAATTAGCTGGATAAACTTTCTGTCACGTAGTAACTGTGGCGAAACAGTTGTACTCTGCAGCACAAAGTTAAGAAATCAATGAATGTGCACTAATAATTTATTAACGGAATTAATAAATAGAAAACATAAATGTAAATTTGAACATAGACATACTTCATGCATGCACAAGAGATAAGAATAGCCTCAAATACTAAAATCACATTTTAATTTCTAATGTTTTGTAGGAATTGTGAAGACTCACAGTATTTTGGGGCCATTTGTTTCCTATTATGCCTTGCCAGGAGATATATGGGATATGTATACATGCACATCTTTATTTTCTACATTTTTTGAAAAGTTGTGTAATTGCAGCAATAATAAGTTAATAATTAATTTCATAAATTCAAAGTAAATGTTTTAAGAATTGGTAATGTGTGTTCAATATATCCAAAATGTCATATTGTTCTACTTGGAATTGTGCAATAGTTTAATCTTTATGTGACTAATGTGTTAAAAACATGCTTTGCTTGCTTATTCCCAATGCTATTTCAACAATAACAGAACTGTGATTATATTAGCTATAAGTCAGCCAGCAAACAGATACAAGCTTGCAGATGTTATCCAAACTTTTTCTATTGATATCCTAGATCTCAAGTAGGCTACTCTTCTTTTTTGCAAGCTTCTGGCTTGAAGCAACTGACCAGTTAGGGTGGGTGGATGGGAATGGAGGTACTTGATTATATCCACCATGTAATTTATCTGCTCCACATTTGTGGCTGCTCTCCCAGTGGTCCTAATACCCACCCTTTCCCATTGAGAGGTTGGCATTCGATGCCACACATTGTTGGATCACCCCACCAGTGTTACCTCTGTATGCATTTGTCACACATTTTCAACAGCAAAAACTGAATTGATGTAGACCTTGAAGGAAGGAGGCAAACTGGTTTACAAAAGAACTGTGAAATTGTGTCATATGGGTTGGCTAATCCTAGGGAGAAAATAAGTTTGACCTCAGGGAGTACCTTCATACTGAGGTAGTTTTCCCAGCCCTGTTATATAACGTGCATTCAAAGTTGAGACTTCCCAGAGCATGTTGGATTAGTTTAATCTCTGATTATGCTTTATTTTAGATGTTTGTGGGAAAAATGACATCCATATCTCCAATGCAATACAGTGCAGAATTGTGATCTAAGCATGATGCCTATGTGTGCGCACAACAGAAACACAAGTTGCTACACACTCTGCAGCGAAATCGTAAGGATTCATACAACTTTTCTAAATTTGGCTAATTCGTATGACGTCTTACCACTGTACTGGTTTGAATTTGTACGACTTTCACTACAGCCAATGACATCGCTGGACATGTACTTGCTTCTGTCACACACAACAGCTGTGCACAACATCATGTTTACACACTCTGATTGGTTAGGTTTAGATAAGGGATTTGGGTGAGGGCATACTATTAATAAGCATAATAGGCGCTTACCTCAGCATTACACATCCGGGCATTTGCACATGATGAAATCGTACAAATTTATACGAACAAACTGTACAAAATCATACAACTTGTAAACATATTGCAGTGTGTAAGCATTGGGCTCTGGCAGTATTGTGATGTGAATAGCCCTGGAACCGCTGGCCCCCACCCATGGCGTGTTCCAATAGGATTACCAATCACTTATCTCCATATTTGCATCCTTTAGTCCTATTCAGGGTCACTGGCCGCTTCCGCTGCTCTTTGATCAATGGTGCATGTATGCTTCTAGTCAACGAGGGCGCAAACGGACACAACCAAGCGATGCTGTGAAATTTGTGCCGGCGATGCAGCAAGCTTCTCCTTTCCCCAACCCCAGTGCTTTGGAAGTGAAAACAGAATTCTCTGCACCTCTCTCTCCTTTTCCATTCTTCATCCATTATGCGGAGTAGTTCTTCCAATTTTCTAGAATTTTGTTCACAGTTGCCCTGCTAAAAATATGCAATTTCCATCGTTTCTTTTATTGCTTTAATTTGCATATATATTAAATACACGTTGTATGCTGGCTGTAGGGCAGAGCCTGCATGTGCTGTTTTCAGCTGTCTTTTGTTTTACAGAAGCACCTGCCGAAGAAGCAAAGCAATTATATTTTTTAATGCGAGATTATAGGCAAAATTTTTACAGTGTGATCACGTAATTATGTCAAGTAATAATAATGTTCCTCGCATTAGGGGATCTATTTAGAAAATGTTCCTTGTCCCAAATCAGCACACGGCTAGGAGATGAGTTCACAAAGAAAGACTAAAAAATAAATCCTGAGCATGAAATCCTTCTTATAGCCTATACTATAAACACGAGAAGTAGACGCACGTCAATACAAAGGATCAATACAAACATAACAAGAATGGGGACAACATCTGAACTGCAATTTTGATAGTTTCATGCTTTCCGCACTGACTTCAGATTCAACCATTTAAAACAAACACACACATACACACACACACACACACACACACACACACACACACACACACACACACACACACACACACACACACACACACATATATTTTGTTTTCTACTGTCCGTGAACAAACAGGTTATAGCCTACTTATACACATTATACCTCTTATACAAAATTGTATTCATTACATTCTATTGCCGGGCCTTGTGCTGAAAAATAAAATGCAAATTACCATTAGATTTGCTCATTTTTACATTAAACGTATTGAATTTATATTTTTCTTCTCATTGCTTTTAATATTGAAGCTTCTCATTTGGAATGCCCTATCATTTGAAAGACATGGGTTTTGATTTGTTCTTTATTGTACAACTGGGCCGTGACCTATCAAATTAATGTTTTAAGAAGCGCCTACATTTAACAGCATAGCAGCAGCTTTTTATTACATTTATAGGTTGTCGCGCGACAAGAAAACACGAGGGATTGGCTCGTCCATTCTAAAGCAAATTAATTTCATATAGCCTAATGAATGTTAGACAGATTGTAATGAAATAATCCCATTGTACTCACCATGCTTAAATAATGCCAATCGGGTTATGACAATTAATATTTAATGCACTGGTGTTTTGGAAATTGTTCTCTGTGCTATGTGTGAGTGTTTATTAAATTCACCGAACAGTGCAAGCGAGAACGCGCAGCATTTAGCAGCAGAATAATTTAAAAAAAACAATCTACCCGCGGGCTGTTGTGGTTGCAAAACCATTTTAGGATTTATTAATTTAACGAAATTTCTACGTTAAAGAATAGAACTGATTATTCTGTATTGCAATATTAAAACAAAGTAGATCCCCCCTTTAGATCATCTGTAAGAAGTGATAAGTAGTTTTTAGTATTCCGAGATATGACATAAAAATTATATTAATGAAACTGAATTACTGTCATTAAGCTTTGCCTATCCACGTTCCCTTATTGAATATTATGCAATAATATGTTAACTAGTAGTTTAAAAAGTACTTACAGTATGTGATCATTAATTTCAAAACTAGGTTCTCATCCTTACACAATAGGCAGGCATAGCAGATCCATCCAAATGTGATGCCATATTGATACATAATTTAATATTTCAAGCTTAACTCCATTAGCAATACCCTACATAATAACTGTTCATATTTAACTGTAAGGTTAAGTAAGGATAAGTAAGGGTCTAGTTGTGCAGTATTGTCAAGCAAGTTGTAAAAAACAATTTGTGGTAGTGTTTATGAAACATGCCCTGATGACTAATCGTCTAAAAAATGCAAGCAGCACCAGTGTAATCCATGGCTTATGTGCTAGATCCCGAAACTTATAAACCTCAGTCACTCTACATGGCGTGACATGTATCCCTTTTACTTACAAATAAGCCAATACAGGTAATGGAACGGTTATTTCTGACGAATTAGTATGAAAGAAGTTCTGACAGTAATAAACCCTGAATTTATAGAAATCTGTAAGTCAAAGCATTCTGAAGCATAATGAAGCGGATTGGAGTGTGTAGACACATACACTTATAATGCATTATTGTCAAAACCAATAGAAATGTTCAATTCTAATATAGTTTATTGGCCATGGGTGTATAATTTATAACCTTCATATGTATTTAAAACAGTAACAACCCATAATTTTTTTCAGAGCCAATATACAAAATTAAATAAGTCTACGTTTCAACTTTCAACAATAACCTCACACTGGTGTGTTTAACAATTGATCTACTTTCTCCAAAGAAAATACAAATTGGCTCTAGAAATAAATAATAATAATAATATTAATAATAATAATAATATAGGCCTATATATATATATATATATATATATATATATATATATATATATATATATATATATATATATATATATATATATATGTCATTAGCATACTTCCATGTTCCTGTAAAAACGCAAAAAATAAATAAATAAATAAAATACAAATTTAAATCCGTAATGCGTTAATTTACAAAATAGGCTATGGGCGGTCTTAACACTGAAGTCTTATGGTTTAAATTATTTGCACTGTTACTATTTTTGGCAAGACTAAAATAATTGTAAATATGAAAGTGTGAACAAATAGCTTTAAAGATATGCAAGTTTGATGATAGTAAAACTACTGAAGTAGGCTAAGGCTCAGAGGGACTTCTTCAATGTTCTTAAACATCCATGGTTTTGTTTTGACTGCTTAACTTGACCTTTTAACCCCGCTGTGAGAGTTTCCTGAATCTCTACTTTGATCCTGCACACACTGCATCGCAAAATACACTTCTCTCCGCTCCAGACGCTTTGAGCGCATTTCTGCACTTCTGTTGTCATCTCTGGAAGTCAGGGAAACATTTTTTTATGGATGGCTATCGACATTCAGACAGCCTATTAAAATAATTAGCAGTAAAACACCGTAGACGTGGTGATACAATGCAAGCGTTTAAAGACCGTTCCATGTGGATGACCGATCTCGGATATTACCTCTCCTTGTTTGTAAAAATATCTGGCAGATTCACAAAGCACAATTAGTTTGCATGTGTATAGTAGCCTACCATTGACAGCCGTCATGGAGGATGATTGTGTCCAACGTCAGCGTAAATGGAAATATTTCCATAAGTTATAAACTGTAGGCCTACCTGCTGTTTTGCTATTTGAAAAAAAAAAAAATAAATTATATATATATATACATACACACACACACAGTATATCGTAGCTATACTATAACTAAATGCAAAATGCCCTTGAGCGGTACATGAAACTTTAGTTTTAATGTTTTCAATCCTTCAGTATTTATCAAAATGACATAAAACTTTATATAAAACAATAAGAATAATTATAATATTAATAATGATAATGATAATGTAAAAAAAAAATTAGACTTGTGAGGACTCCATATTGGTTATTATGAAAAAGACCGTAAAAGATTCTCAATCAGATATTGAAAATACGAGACTAATTCTAAATAATTATCTCAAAGGTATATCAGTCATTAAAAAAAAATCATTTTGCATTTATCGTGTAACCTCAATCCAATGCCTCGTTTAAAAAATTCAGTGTAGCGTAGAAAATCGTCTTTTGTACAAGGCCCACAGTTGTAAAAAATACAATAAAAATAAAATAAATAAGGTTGTGACAAGTCATCGTATCGATCATGTAAATGCGTGAAAGTTTGTAGACTAGAAAAAAACACTAATAACAAAAATCTGAACAAAAAAAAAACAAAGGCGCATTCTATCTTTTTTTTATTTCAGACAACATAATCTGAACATATTAAAATCTTTGGCTTGGAGCGTTGGTTCAGTCACGCATTTGAAGAACTGTGAGATAAGGGATTTAAGAGACAGGGCTATCACAAAAACTAACAAGCCTGACATTTAGGCCTACTGGAACGGTGAGCAACCACATTGGGGAAAGAGATAAACGTTAGAAATATTAGCAAGTAAGGAGCAATATAGACATCCCTTACCTGGAATTAAATACACATCTTACAGTTTTGGCTATATATAAATTTTCATAGTGTTCGTAGATGCATGTCCATATACTGTATGATAAACAGGAATTTGTTTAAATATCGTCTATTCGATTCGCAGAAGTTTCCATTTCACTTGAGTCATAAAAAATATGAAAATCACTTTTGCCGAGGTCAGCGTCCATGGCCATTGTAGGGGAGAAATCTGGCCATTTTATTCGCTATCGTCTTTTTCATCTTGAACTGTAGTTGTGGAATGGTTGTAGAGTCCTTGAGCCATGAGCTGAAGAGCGAGGCCGTTCTTATAACCAGTGGCCTTTTTGATTTTGGCCCTCTTGTTTTGGAACCAGATTTTTATTTGCGACTCGTTGAGGTTGAGTTCCTGGGCCAAAGACTGTCTCCGCTGCTCCGTAATGTACCGATTCGCCTGAAACTCAGCTTTAAGTCTCTGCAGCTGTTCAGCCGTGAAAGCGGTTCTCGGTCGCTTGTCTTCCTTCTCGCTTTTCTTCTTTTTCAATTTTCGTGTCCTTGGGCCTAGTGTAGAAACAACAATAAAACGAAGACATAAATATCGTGAAGCATTATGAATACCTCTTATCCACAGCTGATATAGAATACATTGAAACAATTCATGCGGTGTTAACATAAAGAGAGGGACGTAGCTGGTGGGGTGGGAATGATTCTAGGGGCCCAAAGGTCCAGGGGGCCCCTGCACAACATATTCTAACTGTAAAAGAGCACTATACAGTCAGGGGGTCCAGATTACCTTGCTACTGTCCTAAAGACTTACCTGACACTTCCGTGTTGGCTGCACTCTCGTTTTTTTGTTTTTTGTTTTGTTTTACTGTTTCTTGCTGAATAAAAATATAGGTAATGTATTACGTGTTTGCGTTTATATAAAGCACAAAGAATTACGTCAGCAGATGCAAAATTCTGAGAAAAAAAGGGTAAAATCTGTTTTCAAGATTGTTGTTCTGTAAACATACTAGGAAAAAAATGCTATACAATTATAATAAACGAGGGTAATAGTTTTGTCAGTTATTTTGCTACTTACTAAATAATATAATACAAATACATTAATAAAGCTAACCCTCTTTAAGCTATTTAATTAACATGCTTATATGTTTTCATCATGAGCATTTCGTGGACACTCGATGTGTAGACCTGCATTTAAAAAAAAAAAATGTTGTAGGCCTCAGTCCTCTCTGCCTCTTGACCTTACTACACCCACCGAACATAGGAACGAGGCTTTGTGTAGGACTGCCTGTTTTCAGAAAATCTATTATTCTACATATAATTTATATTTTTAGGATGAATAACTTTAAAGTGGACGAATCATGGCAGCACACCTCTCTAACTAAACTTCAATATATTATGCATTCTTATTCTAGTTTTATATTACTAGTATCTGAGACAACATGCCTACACATCATGTGCTTATATTTCACCCTGTTTTCCTCAACAATGACGAATCGAGTTCCTATTTAAATTCACCTCGTTACTGTCAGTCAAACAGAAAAATAATCGATAGGTCAATCAGATTTTGCTGTAGCCTCCTTTACAACATGCAAGCAATTGTCTACATTAAAGACCTATATCTTAAGGAAAAAAAGTTACTAAAACTCTAAAGTAGATGAAAGACACTATGTAACTATCATACTTAAAATCGTGCTCTAAAATGCATTAACCACTGCAGACTAGTTGTGTTAATTGCTAAAGAGCCACGCCTTTTTTTTTTTTACTAATATAATATTGCATTTGTATGCAAGTAGATTTACTCGCATGTAGTTATTGTTCTGCAAATAGCTTGTTTTTACATTTGGCCATGGATAATGTAGCTATATGCAAATATATGCAAACCCATCCGTGCATAGTAAGTGCGAATAAAAAAAAACTATAATTCAAAACAAATATCTCCACATTTGTAATACACGCACGTCAATAAAACAATTTTCTGCATTACCAATCAAACAACTAAACAGAACTTATAGTTTTCCCTTCAGGTAACTCCACCGGCTGATCGAAATTCTGCTAGCCGTGAAAGTCCAGTGTCTGATAGCTCAATCCGTTAATCAATCAGTGGTCAATCAAAGCATCTTTTCCAACAAATCAGCTGACTTTGTGTCTGGTATACACAGTAAATGTTTGACCTATATAACTAAAACTGTACTTCATGTATTTAATTTAATTCAAATAAATTAACCACGACTGAATCAACCTGACTGACATTGGATGATAACACATTTAGGGGTCAGATCAGAAAGAAATAGTCTTTTACTAACAACGGCATATCAACGTGGAGATATAAGGAGATTCTTGAAAGACAACCAAATTCATTCTATCAGCAGTGATATTCTTCCTAAAACTTGACATGACAAAAGACAGTTCTCATATAGCCTTTCACTGTAAATATGGGCGGCAAAATATGGATTTACCGAAGAACAACAGACAACAGAGTTGATTAAATCCATAAGTTTCACTTCATCATTAAGTTGGCTATTTTTACTCAAACTATGACCACTTTCAGATGAATATGAATACTTTAAATTTGCAAACGCACATATAAAACCCTATGGAAGTTCATAATAACATTAATAAACAGCCATAACAACATGCTAAGAATCTGTCATTTCAAAAGCATTACATTTCATATGAATTACACATTCCATGTATTTTTAAAATAATCACTAATATGTTACATTTTTCTTGATTATAGCGGCCTGTTTTCTAATAGTGTAATTACGTTGTACATCAACTGATGAGAATTAGCCTGGAATTATATAGTAGGCCCTATGAATGTGAAATTTGCGCGCGCCCCGCTAAACAGAGGCTACTTATCATTTATTTGTTTATTTATTTATTTATTTATTTTCCTCTCCAGAAAGGATATAAGCAAGCAAAATGTGGTTCCAGTTTAGTCAGCGGCCTAAGTGACAATTTGCATGCTGCAAGCTAGTAGCTGCTGGAATTAGGTATTGAGGTTGAATCTAAAGGTTTTTGTGCGTTAGAACGAGTCAAGATACTACAACCTATAGTGTCAAATAAAAAAAAAAAAGATAGTGACAATCTACAATGCGTCCCCAAAAAGTTTTACACGAGCAGCGTCACGCGTCAATTAGCTGCCACTGAACTCAATGGAATTAAGAAACTAGCGCCTTACCAGATGAAGGTCTGTCCGAGTACCTTGTGCAGTACACCCACGCAGGCCATAATAAAGGTTGCGATTCTTTAGCCGGCGGAGTTCCCCCGTTAGTGTTAACCACCATTATCGACGTCGTATTCTCCCCGTGCCTTGGTGTGGTAGTTCCATTTCCTTCGACAAGCTTCGCCGAAGACTGCTTTGAGAATGGCGAAGACGACGATGACGAAGAAGTGCTGTCACTACTACAGTTTGAATCCTGGCAAAGGCTGCTATTATGCGACGGCCTTATCACCATAGGGTTAACGTTCTCCCTACCAGAGGTTTGCGCTCGGTCCCTACTCCCAAGATCTTTCTTGCAACCGAAGTCTGGCCTTAGAATATTGTCAATGAAAAAGTTCGTGGTTCTGTGGGCTTGCTGCGCTGCCTGGTGAGGTAAAATCGGAGGAGATGGTATATTGGGTGACAGCGAGACGCTCTCAGACTCAGTCGAATCACGACTATTTTGATCCTTTTGCTCCTCCATGACTGGGACAGCTGGATCGTGGTCTGCGCACCAAAATTCCACTTGTTGCAAGGAAAAATATCCGGATACGAGACGACAAACAAGAACACAGTCTATTATGGTATTACAAAGGTATAAGAAATACCTCAGGAAAACCGACTGTCATACCATCGGAATGCTTTCCGCGATCAAGGCGTTTCAAGTGTCAAAACACACCCGTTATTCGAGTCAGACAATACATGGCGCGTTGCTCCGCAGTCCTTGACTCGCTGTCCCGTGTGACAGCTCGCGCCTCCCAAACTCTTTCTGAAAATCACTGTGCCCCTCACATACTTTTTTCCTAAACCGGAAGCACGTGAGGAAGACACACGTGCAATGGGCCAATAGGGTACCAACATCCTTGGTGTCACAAGAAGAGAATGTCCAATAGAATTTTACTATTCTATGCAAATGAAGAATGGATGGATTTCCAAGACCAAATACGCTGCTGAACATTAAATCCACTCTAATGAGGACTGGATGTTTCTGGATCGGCAAGGGCTTTTGTCAGAAGATCTGACATTGCAGCTAAATTATTAATGATTTTAGTTGGTCGTTGTATTTGTGCCAAAACTAAACTCTATTAGCATCGTGAATAGCTCTTTCTGAGATTGTTAGTGGCATACACGGAGTGGGAAAAAAGGATGCCAAGTATGGCGAAAGGCTAGAGATGAGAGAGATTTTGAAATTGAGATAAAAAAAATTAATAAAAAAAAAAAAAACACCATAATAACAATGAATTATATGGTTTGCCATTTTAATTAGTAGTACAGTATTTGTGATGTTCTGTAAATACTAGCCAATATCTTAATAAATGCAATAACAATATGAGTGAATGCTTAGTTTAAACATTCTCCTCCACTTACTGTTTTTGTACACTTTGCCGTAAGAGTGGAAACTGGCTACATCAACTCAAAGTCAACATAGAATTAACATTTTCTTGCCTGTCTTCACGTGGCCTTTAGAATCTGCGTCACACAAACAAAATAAGCTAATTTATAACATAATATAAAAACGCTGGCCACTTTTTAGGCCTATTAATAATATCTTCCTAAAATTAAGAAGTGTTCAAAACAAGTAGTAAATTGACTTTTAATGTAAGCGAAGATTCAAATTCCGTTTCACCAATTATCCAAAATGATGGACCTTGAACAGCAACGCCAAAAATTAAACTGGAGAGCACACAAACATTTATAACGATAATAGGAATTTTAGTGCACGCAGCATTTATTCATATAAAACAGGTTGGGTTGAAATCTTTATTTGAAAAGCTTGAGTGGGTACTTCATAAATGTATAATTAGGACACTATCAATATGCTATTTGAGCCAAGTAGCCATTGTGAGGCACGCTCCTTTTCAGGCGGTAAATTAGCACTCCAGCTCTTATCACGGCTGCATGCGACGTCTTGAGAGGGACTGCAAAAGATAATTTATAGGTTTTAATTAGCGCCCATTCCGCCTGATCAGCTTGGCGTTCGTCACTAGCGAGTGAATGAAAGCCGGTCAAAAGCGCTGTCACTACCCGCTGGCAGGGCGCTTTATCAAGGTAAGCAGGGCCGTATTACACGAGGTGTAGAGGCGACGTAATTTCCCCAGTGCTGATAAAGCCCGTTGAATAATGCCGGAGTCATCTGAGACACCATTTACTGAAATGACTTTATTGACGACTTAACGTCGGTAATTCATTTTACCCTTCACGTGTCCGACCTGGATTGGATACAGTAATGGGATGATGAATGTGCAACGGGCCGCACCTCGTACTATTGAATGTAATACACGCGCCCTTCTCTAAATGTCTCGAAAATCGTTTAAAAATCGAAGTTGCAACTATTTTAATTTCATTACGGATAGGTTGAAATATTGTCCGGTTTTGGATAGCTCTGTTGCAATGATGGCGCACGTTATTTTCAATTACCCTACATAACAGAGGCGCTAGCGAGAATCTGATTGACTGGAGAGTACAGCACAATGGGATATTAGCGGATAAACACAATTATATTCGATACATAAAAACGGGGAAACTCACGACACCCTTGATTATCATGACGCATCTGAAAGGCCAACATTTTCTGCTTAGGCATTCAGACAGGATACGGCTGATGCTCCGTAACATGTCATAGAAATCTTCATTGAATGTTTATTTATGCATTGTTATTTATCTCAGATGTGATTTATGGAATGATAAATTAGGCTAGTAATTATCCTTAAAGTTGATTCAGCCAAATTAGCTAAATTTGTAGCAAATTAAATTGCCTTCATTAAATAGGCTATATGAAAAATACACTGCTTTACAAGAATAACGGCACCTTGGCATGCCAAATAAATCAATGTAAAACTAAGTCAGGCGCATTTTCAATTAACACGTAGTTTTTTTTTTTTTACATGATGTGAATGAAGGATCTAACCAAGTCTAATCTATTTTTGTGTTTGAGAAATCTAACAAAATGTGTAGCCTAACACTTATTGTGGCACGTTCTCCCAGAACATGACGTGAGTGGAAAGTTTCTGTTCAGTATTTAACCACGTTTCACATTTGGTTTGAGCAACACTGTTGTATAGTCAGCTGACCATGTTAATTTAACGTTACATTTAAAGTTAATTTATACACATGTCGTCAAGTCAAAGAATGGCTAATAACAGTTAGGTTGCAAAAATAATTATTGTTAAAAATAAATAAATAAAACAGGACAAAAAGCGCGCAATCTGTCTCAGAGTTTGATCGTATAACATCGCTCCAAAAACGAAATCATTTGAAATCTTACTATTACATGGTTTGATCACTGTATGACTTTTACGACTACCTAGGACTATACAAAATAGCCTCCACTTTCTTGAGGAAAGTATAAGATGCTTTTTTTTTTTTTTTTTGTACGTTTTTCTTCAACCTGAATCATTCCATTAATAATGTCTTAAAATATACACTATTACAAAGAAAGGTGTTCAGTAACATGTTCTGTTCCTTGTGCCAGTTCGTTTAGTAAAAACGACATGCTTGCTCCTTTTTCTTTTCTTTCTGAATACAAATAATATAGGCAAAGTTTCTTGATCACTGATATCACAATAACTGAACGATGTAAACTGAACAAATTATTTTAAGAGCCTATTCATTTTGTTTTTGAGCTCCTGCCGCTATATCAGGCCTATTATTATATATATTTTTTATTGACAAAAATCGATGAAAACATGTTTAACTGAAATAATTTTAAACCTTTGTTACTTAAAAACTTGACTAAATATACTTGACATACACGCGCTCCTCATTACATTGAAGTAACCTTTTCAGTTATTCTCTCTCTCTCTCTCTCTCTCTCTCTCTCTCTCTCTCTCTATTTCTTTTTTAATGATGATGATGCTGGTTATTCAACCGTGCTCCATGAAAAGGATTCCAAATATCAATATATACATTTTAATATAGTATAGATTAAATTGTAGGCTACAGATTAGTGTAGTATTTAATCTCTATGTATAAAACCTTGTCACAGTAGCCCATGGGCCTATAACGAATGCCTGCCTCATGCATGTCCAAAGGTGTCGTGTTTTTTATCAAGCGGTTTTGGGGTTGTGGGATGTAGGGGTACTGCAGGTGCTGCAGCTCCCCCTGGTGTCGAGATTGTGGTTGTTCTTTTCTTTTTCTTTCTTATAGGCTATATATATATATATATATATATATATATATATATATATATATATATATATATATATATATATATATATATATATATATATATAAACGCATTAAAACATTATGAATATATTTCCCTAAAAACTTTATGCTTGAATAAATCTTGACTCTTGAGAAATAATTTACAACACTTAACAGTGTCATAATTATTTATAAATCATGAGGGCCTTCATCTCAACAACATCTGAACACCAAGCCCCATTAAGACCATTTTAATTATTGGAGCATCTGACGCGCAACTCATGGTAATGCTTTTGGTTTATTAAGCTGCCGCCGAGCAGTTTAATATTAACAGTTGTCAGTACCTTTTATCATAACACTGATAGGCTGTACTCTTGCTGCTAAAATGTGTGCTGTGTAGTTTGGGCTTTTGAACCTAAAATGTGGATATAAACTTGTCTGTTGTGCGCAACGGGACTTGGTAGTTACAAAACTGGCATGCATTTGATTGATATTGTAGCGTTTAAAGATTATGTGCTAGTGTTCTGAATGCACTGATAATATAGGCCTACACTATGTTCGATTGTGCATTCGTGTTGGAATGATAATGGGAAATCCGCCCAGTACCGCCGCGCCCTAGAAGCAGACTACGCAGTCTGCGTATGGCACCATCTTACCGAGTGCACCAGAAAGTCCACCGGCTGCCCTTACTCGCACGTTATACGTTATTCAAGGACCCGAAAGCAGTTGCGGGACACAGATGATCGCTTCGCTCTCATATCACGCTCATATCATGCAAAGATTATGAGAGAGAATGGCTCGTTAGCTTCATGACGTGTTGCCCATGTAACCTGTTGTACGGTCAAGATCAAATCTCAGAAAGCGAAGGACTGCTTTAATTAATAGTGATTGTTACAGTAATATAGTAGCATGTGTTATATTACAAGGTGAAGTTATGCATGGAATAAAAAAAATCGCTGAAACCTGAAAAAAGGTAAAAAAATAAATAAATAAAATAAAATAGATTTTAAGGACACCTACTACAAACGGTGTATTAAGTAAAGTCTATTTATCTCTGCCAGTGTTTTGCCTATATACGGCCCTTAAAAACCCACGAACACGCAAAAAATGCTGCTCCCGCTACAGCACCCCAACCTAAATCATCTTTCCAAGGCCCTGGGGTGCGTTTCCCATACAACAACGTAACTCACTGATTAACCACCATAGTACGATGCATCGTTAGAGAAACTAATGCCGAGTTTATACTAGGCCTACATGATTTTAAGCCCGACTTCGTTTAAACAATGTTTTCCATGCTTATGAACCATAAACAATTAATGAACATGCACCTGTGGAACAGTTGTTAAAACACTAACAGCTTACAGACGGTAGGCAATTAAGGTCACAGTTATAAAAACTTGGGACACTAAAGAGACCTTTCTACTGACTCTGAAAAACACCAAAAGAAAGATGCCCAGGGTCCCTGCTCATCTGTGTGAACGTGCCTTAGGCGTGCTGCATGGAGGCAAGAGGACTGCAAAAGTCAATACATTGCAATGTCCGTACTGTGAGACAGGAAGGAATGCTGATCGTCCTCGCAGTGGCAGAAAACGTATAACAACACCAGCACAGGATCAGTACATCCAAATATCCCACCTGCGGGACAGGTACAGGATGGCAACAACAACTGCCTGAGTTACACCAGGAACGCCCAATCTCTCCATCTGTGTTCAGACTGTACGCAATAGGCTGAGAGAGGCTGGACTGAGGGCTTGTAGGCCTGTTGTAAGGCAGGTCCTTACCAGACATCACTGGCAACAACGTCGCCTATGGGCACAAACCCACCTTCGTTGGACCAGACAGGACTGGCAAAAAGTGCTCTTCACTGACAAGTCACAGTTTTGTCTCACCAGGGGTGATGGTTGGACTCACGTTTATCGATGAAGGAATGAGTGTTACACAGAGCCCTGTACTCTGGAGCGGGATCGATTTGTAGGTGGAAGGTCCTTCGGTCTGGGGCGGTGTGTCACAGCATCATCAGACTGTGTTGTCATTGCAGGCAATATCAATGTTGTGCATTACAGGGAAGACATCCTCCTCCCTCATGTGGTACCCTTCCTGCAGGCTTATCCTGACATAACCCTCCAGCATGACAATGCCACCAGCCATACTGCTCGTTCTGTGTGTGATTTCCTGCAAGACAAGAATGTCAGTGTTCTGCCATTGCCAGCGAAGTGCCCGGATCTGAATCCCATTGAGCATGTCTGGACCTGTTTGATCGGAGGGTGGGGGCTATGGCCATTCCCCCAAGAAATGTCCGAGAACTTGCAAGTGCCTTGGTGGAAAAGTGGGGTAACATCTCACAGAAAGAACTGGCAAATTTGGTGGTTAATGAGGAGGAGATCCACTGCTGTACCTAATGCAGTTGGTGGCCACCCCAGATATTGACTTACATGATGTATACCCCCCCCCCCTTTCCCTGGGGAGGGGCATGCCTTCCGCCCTGTCTGCCGTCAGGTCATCCCCGTTTACCTAGATGAGGGAGGGGACAAGGGGAGGGAAACAAAAAAAAAGTTTGGCACCTACACGCCGTAACGGCAATCGTACCTAATTAACAAAACTTTTTAAAAAGGTGAAGGAAAGGCCAACACAGAACAGCAGTGGGAGAGAGAGAGGAGAGAGAGAGAGAAAAAAAAATAACACTTAATTGCCGGTTCTCCGATACACCATTGCTTGGTCCTCGGCCACTCCTCCACCCTCTAATGGAAGACAGCCATGCCTCCCTGGGTGGATCGGTGGCAGTCCTCCTCCCTCTGGCTGATGGAACGCCCCGCCGCATTTTTGGTGGATGGTAGGGGTCTCCCCCGCACCTGCCAGTGGTAACTGCTCCAGGCGGTTGGTTGGGAGCCCCTCCTCCTCTCGCATTCGGCAGCCGTTCCTCAGCTTCCAGGTGGCCGGCTCCTCCGTACTCAGACGGATGACCGTGGCTGCTCCTATGGGTGGATGGTAGCGAGAACTCCACTACGGCGCATCTCTCCTCGTTCTCGGGTTTCATCATCAGTGTAAAGGGGTTAAAGGGAAAGGACAAGGCGAGAACCAGCTTGACAATATAATTAATATTTGAATATAAAACTCAACCAAAAAGACAAACACATATACAGGTATCGGCCAGCTGTCCGTAAATCTCTCTCTCTCTCTCTCTCTCTCTCTCTCTCTGTTGCACTGCTGTCTTTGGTCTGCCCTTATGCTTCTCAATTAGCCTGATTAAGGACCTAGTGTGCGGAATCATGACCTGGCCCCACCCTCCGCCCTGCCACAGTTTTGTAGACAAAAATCTAATTTCATATTAATTTATTACATTACAAAATGTAATGGTGTTTGTGCACCTGTTTTCAGCGGTCCGTTTGCGCCGAAACGAGCGGTCAGTTTCGTGCTAAAACAGGCCGGGCTCAAACACCATAGCCGATATTAGAATATCACCGTTATTTGTAGAGAGGTTTCAAATAGCTCGTGTATGAAGGCACTCCCCATTGTCTGTTGTGCGCAACGGGACTTGGTAGTTACAAAACTGGCATGCATTTGATTGATATTGTAGCGTTTAAAGATTATGTGCTAGTGTTCTGAATGCACTGATAATATAGGCCTACACTATGTTCGAATGTGCCTTCGTGTTGGAATGATAATGGGACATTAGTAAACGCAATGTCTCGTTCCCTTCGTCTCAGGCAACCGAGGATATGTACAGTGCATCCAGAAAGTATTCACAGCGCTTCACTTTTTCCAAATGTTACAACCTTATTCCAAAATGGATTAAAATTCATTATTTTCCTCAAAATTCGACAAACAATACCCTATAATGACAATATGAAAGAAGTTTGTTTGAAATCTTTGCAAATGTATAAAAAATAAGTATATTATATTATATTATAATAAGTACATAAGTATTCACAGGCTTTGCCATTACCCACAAAATTGAGCTCAGGTGCATCCTGTTTCCACTGATCATCCTTGAGATGTTTCTAAAACTTGATTGGAGTCCACCTGTGGTAAATTCAGTTGATTGGACATGATTTGGAAAGGCACACACCTGTCTATATAAGATCCCACATTTAACAGTGCATGTCAGAGCACAAACCAAGCCATGAAGTCCAAAGAATTGTCTGTAGACCTCCGAGACAGGATTGTATCAAGGCACAGATCTGGGGAAGGTTACAGTCATATTTCTGCAGCATTGAAGGTCCCAATGAGCACAGTGGCCTCCATCATCCGTAAATGGAAGGAGTTTGGAACCACCAGGACTCTTCCTAGATCTGGCCACCCAGCCAAACTGAGCAATCGAGGGTAAAGGGTCTTAATCAGGGAGGTGACCAAGAACCCGATGGTCACTCTGACAGAGCTCCGGCGTTTCTCTGTGGAGACCTTCCAGAAGAACAAACATCTTTGCAGCACTCCACCAATCAGGCCAGTATGGTAGAGTTTCCAGACAGAAGCCACTCCTCAGTAAAATGCACATGACAGCCCACCTGGAGTTTGCCAAAAGGCACCCGAAGGACTCTCAGACCATGAGAAACAAAAGATTGAACTCTTTGGCCTGAATGGAAAGCGTCATGTCTGGAGGAAACCAGGCACTGCTCATCCCTTGGCCAATACATCCCTACAGTGAAGCATGGAGGTGGCAGCATCATGCTGTGGGGATGTTTTTCAGAGGCAGGAACTGGGAGACTAGTCAGGATCGAAGGAAAGATGAATGCAGCAATGTACAGAGACATCCTTTATGAAAACCTGCTCCAGAGCACTCTGGACCTCAGACTGGGGTGAAGGTTCATCTTCCAACAGGACAACAACCCTAAGCACACAGCCAAGATAACAAAGGAGTGGCTACGGAACAACTCTGTGAATGTCCTTGAGTGGCCCAGCCAAAGCCCAGACTTGAACCTGATTGAACATCTCTGGAGAAATCTGAAAATGTCTGTGCACCGATGCTCCCCATCCAACCTGATGGAGCTTGAGAGTTCCTGCAAAGAAGAATGGGAGAAACTGCCCAACAATAGGTGTGCCAAGCTTGTAGCATCATACACAAAAAGACTTGAGGCTGTAATTGGTGCCAAAGGTGCTTCAACAAATTATTTACCAAAGGCTGTGAATACTTCTGTAAATTAGATTTTCATTTTTTATTTTTAATACATTTGCAAATATTTCAAAAAAACATCTTTCACGTTGTCATTATGGGGTATTGTTTGTAGAATTTTGAGGAAAATAATGAATTTTATCAATTTTGCAATAAGGCTGGAACATAACAAAATTTTGAAAAAGTGAAGCGCTGTGAATACTTTCCAGATGCACTGTACATAACCCAGACGTTATCTATAACAAAGCCTGTTTGAGAATATTCCATATTCTGTTATGTTGTACTTCTGTGAACACCGCACAATAAACACAAAACCACAGACAGACATGTTATCCCAAACAGAAATCAGATATATGTTCATACATGTATATTTATACAATTATTTTTAATTGATTTAGGCATATTGCTATATAAAACGTATCGGTTACCTAACGTAACCTCGGTTCTCTCTAGATGAGGGAACGAGTATTGCGTAAGCTAGCTTATTCTACGGGAAAGATTCATCTTTTCTGAGATATTGAAGCCAAAAAATTATCCTTAATTTTTGTATCCATTGTCAACGCAGTGCGGCAGCTGCAGACCTTGTGCGGGCTATCTAGCGAGCTCATAGGTTGCTCTGCGGCAACTGCTGCAGCCTATAGACGAGCTTGGGCTGAACTCGCGATCCAATGAGAGGCGTCCGCGCTCACTGCATCAAAGCCCGACAAAATGGGCGTGACTAGAGTGCATATAAGCGTAGTTCGTAGGCTGGAACCCTGGTTTTCATTGACTGAAGCGAAAAGTCGCCGTGGCGCTAACACGGCCGGCTACACAATACTCGTTCCCTCATCTAGAGAGAACCGAGGTTACGTTAGGTAACCGATACGTTCTCTTCACGAGAGGTTCTCTCGTATTACGTAAGCTAGCTTACGCTACGGGAACCCATTGTCAACGCCGTGCGTGCCAAGCATCCACTGTATGAGCCCCAGGGAATTAAGGGGGACCCGGGGAGCCCTTATGAGTGGGGAAATAATATTTGGCCGGCAAGAATGCGGGTCATTGATTGTGTAATACATAAGCACATAGTGGGAAGGGAACGACAGAGCGGCGGTGCCGGTCTGTGTGGAATGTGACCCATCAGTGCAGCTCACCAGGCGAGCTGTAGCGTATTAAACCGCTAGTAGTTTTGCCTGCAGAGCGGGCACTTCCATATTGTAAAATCTGACAAAGGTGGAGGGGGAAGTCCATCCCGCTGCCACACATATGTCGTGAATGGAAATCCCACTGGACCATGCCCACGAGGATGCCATGCCTCTAGTGGAGTGAGCCCTAATGCCCAACGGGCATGGCAGGTCTTTTGACGCGTATGTAGCAGCAATAGCGTCCACTATCCCTCTAGATAGTGTCTGTTTCGAGGCGGCGAGACCTTTGGTGCGCCCTCCGAATGAAACAAAAAGCTGCTCAGAGCGTCTGAAAGCGGCGGAGCGCGCAGTATACAATCTCAGTGCTCTGACCGGGCAAAGGAGATTGGCGTCGCATTCGCTATCGGGTGCTGGCAGCGGAGTACCGATCACCTTGGGAACATAGCCATGTCTAGGCTTTAAAATGACCTTGGAGTCACTTGGTCCAAACTCAAGACACGCATCGCTGACAGACAGCGCGTGAAGGTCTCCCACATGTTTGACTGATGACAGGGCAGTCAGAAAAACGGTTTTGAGTGAAAGGTATTTCAAATCCACGGATTGAAGTGGTTCGAAAGGGGGGGCTTTCATAGTTTCGAGAACTATAGAAAGATCCCAGATAGGAACCGATGGGGGGCGCAGGGGGTTCATCCTTCTAGCTCCCCTGAGGAAGCGGATGACCAGCTCCTTTTTACCCCATGACTGGCCGTGCAGGGGTTCAGCGAACGCCGCAACGGCCGCCACATACACTTTGAGCGTGGATGGGGATCTGCCCTTATCTAGCAGCTCTTGTAGGAATACGAGCAGCGACGACACCCCACATGTCTGCGGGTCCAGGTCTCTGTCGGTGCACCATTTTGAGAACACAGACCATTTTGACGCATAGAGTCTTCTCGTGGAAGGGGCTCTAGCGTGTATGATGGTGTTTATTACTCCTTCTGGCAGAGCGACGGGTAGTCGTTGATTGACCGAGTGACGCGTTTCCCTGATCCTCTGAATTACCTGTGGCAATAGCGAGACGGGAGGGAAGGCGTAAAGCGGGCGTCTGGGCCAGTCCTGGGCCAGCGCGTCCTCACTTTTCGAGAAAAATATTGGGCAGTGAGAGTTCTCTTTGGACGCAAAGAGGTCTATCTCTGCTCTGCCGAATAGGTGCCATAACGTCTGGACTGTTTGAGCGTGCAGGGACCATTCCCCTGGGGGAATATTGTCTCTGGACAGTCTGTCCGGGCCGTCGTTCAGGTGGCCTGGCACGTGCGTCACCCTCAGCGAGCGCAGGTGGCACTGGGACCAACTCAGTATGCGTTTCGTCAGATGGAAGAGGTTCCTGGATCTGACACCGCCCTGGCGGTTTAGGTAGGATACCACAGATCTGTTGTCCGAACGGACCAGGACGTGGTGACCCTGAATGACCGGGAGAAAGCGCACGAGCGCGTACTCGACCACTATCATTTCCAGACAATTTATGTGAAGGAGATTTTCCTGAACTGACCATAGGCCGAAAACCGGAGAGCCCTCGCAGACCGCGCCCCAACCCGTGTTGGACGCGTCTGTCGAGATGACTTTTCGGCGAGATACAGCTCCCATTGTCACTCCCCGCTGATACCATTCGGCCACTGTCCAGGGCTGCAGAGCTGATATACAGGTCTGAGTCACCTTGATGGGCTGGCGGCCTGTGGCATGTGCAGTAAACCCAGCTGAAGTACTGCTGCGGCTGAGGCCATGTAACCTAGCACTCTCTGGAATTTCTTCAGAGGCGCGAGGCTGTTCATCTGAAAAGATGCGGCTAGTCGCTGAACACGGCGCGCGCGCTGTGTAGATAAGCGAGCCGTCATTGCCACGGAGTCTAGTTCTATTCCAAGGAAGGAAATTGTCTGACTGGGCTGTAGTGAGCTCTTGGTCCAACTGACTGCAAGACCCAAACTGTTCAGATGGCTGAGGAGAACTGCTCTGTGAGACAGAAGCTCCATATGTGACTGTGCCATAATCAGCCAGTCGTCCAAATAGTTCAAAATTCGCAAACCCTGACTCCACAGGGGTGCGAGCGCCGCATCCATGCACTTCGTGAAAGTACGGGGTTAAGGACAGGCCGAACGGGAGGACGGTGTATTGATAAACCTGACCGTCGAAGGCGAATCTCAAGAATGGCCTGTGACGGGGATTTATCTGAATCTGAAAGTATGCATCTTTCAGATCGAGAGAAATAAACCAGTCCCCCTCTGGCGCACATGCGCGAGGAGTTTCCTGATTGTAAGCATTTTGAACGGTCTTTTGCAAGCACCTTGTTCAAAACCCTGAGATCTAATATGGGTCTGAGGCCGCCGTCTTTCTTGGGAACAAGAAAATAACGGCTGTAAAGCCCGACTTCGCTCAGAGAGGGTGGCACTTTCTCTATGGCCCTTTTGCACAGAAGGCTTGCTATTTCTGAGCGAAGCATGCACGCTGCTTCCGTGTTCACAGTGGTTTCGAGCCAGCTCTGAAGCGAGGAGGGCGGCGATCGAACTGTAGCAAATAGCCCTGTTGTATTGTGCTTAACACACACTTGGATATCCCTGGAATAGCTTCCCACGCTTTGAAGCATAACGCTAGAGGGTGAATGGCCAATTCAGCTCTGATTGCCACACACAGACGCTGAACAAAATGTGTGAGCTGCGTTTAGTGTGTTCATGCATGATTGCTCGCAGACAGCATGAACAGGCTGTTTTGTGAGTGACTTCCGATTGGAATGAATGGGGAAAGAGTCACATCTGTTACGTGATGCGCAAGCA
Organism: Xyrauchen texanus; assembly: GCF_025860055.1. Lineage (NCBI taxonomy): Eukaryota > Metazoa > Chordata > Actinopteri > Cypriniformes > Catostomidae > Xyrauchen > Xyrauchen texanus. The sequence goes on along the minus strand of NC_068286.1, from coordinate 33,956,555 downwards.
TAGTCATGGGCACGGGACTTACACACAGAGGAATGTTTGCTGGCCGTGTAACAGAGCGGGCAGAGAATGGGCGCGCGCACGTATTCGTGGGCGCATTTATTGACTCTAGCGCTCGAGCGGTTCGTAACCGCTTTATGTGAGCGTGCTCTGGTGGGGACACGAGACATGCAGTGCTTTTGTGCAGAAGTGAACACTGGATTGTGGGCACATTTTCTACACATAGGGCTGGTCGTGTGACAGAGCGGCCAGAGAATGGGCGCGCGCACGCATTTGTGGGCGCCTTCATTGACTCTGACGCTCGAGCGGTTCGTAACCGAGCGTGAGAGAGCGTGCTCTGATAGGGGCACGGGATGTGTTATGCTTGTGTGTAGGGGCGAACACTGGGTTGTGGGCACATTTTCTACACATAAGACATGTTTGCTCTTTACAAGATTTATTTGGGTCGCCGTGAAAATGGCGTTTGGGTGCAGGCAAGCGGGCAGTGTCACCGGCTTGTTGGCTGCTAAATTCACCACTGTAATAGCCTGAGAGAAGGGGACTGATAGGGGGCAAAGCTTTGACGGTGGTCCGGCCGCGGCGGGACTGAGCCGTCGTTTGTTCAACAAAGTTAGGAAGACTTCGGTTGCTATGGTTTCAGCGTTACCTTAAATCGAGGCCCGCGGGGGGGCGGCGGTCTGCGGCCTGCGGCGGCTGTCTGAGCGCGATCGAGGGCGGCCGCCCTGTCGACGCTGAGAAGTCTGAGATTGTTGAGCTGGACGCTGTTAAGAGGCTCGTGCAGGAGGCTGATCACGTGAGCGGCCTGCAGAGGAGCTAGCGCGACGAGGCAGAAAGAGATTCATGGCTTGTGTGGCTTTTTGGACCTCTGAAAACCAGTCAATGATACCACTCACCGCGGAGCTGAAGAGGACCGGATGGAGAGAGCGGTGCGTTGAGGAACGTAGAGCGCTCTGCTTCTCCCATGTCGGCTAGCGTTAACCACAGATGTCTCTCGGTCACAGTCAGCGCGGCCATGCACTTCCCTATAGCTTGGGCTGCAGCTTTGGTAGCCGGAGGGCGAGGTCCGTAGCACTCCGTATGTCTGCAACCACCTCTGGATGCCTACTTTCCTCATCCCACTCCCGCAGAAGGTCCGCTTGGAGGATCTGTAGGACGGCCATAGAGTGCAGAGCAAATGCAGCTTGGCCGGCGGCGGAATAGGCGCAGCCAACACAGGCGGAAGTTGTTCTGCAGGCCTTAGGCGGGAGCACTGGTTTAGACCGCCATCTCGCGGAGGGCGGGCAAAGGTGTGCTGCTACCGCATCCTCGACCGGAGGGATGGAAGCGTAGCCCTTCTCAGTGGCGCCGTCCACCGAAGCAAGAGAGGTGGAGGCGTGGGATCGGACCCTGGCCGAGAAAGGCACGTTCCATGATTTGGAAAGCTCGGCGTGGAGTTCCGGCAGGAAGGGAGTGGCCGGGTAGCGGGTGCTGCTGGCGGCGGCTCTGTAGAAAGCAGCCGTCAGGTCTGTTGGGTGCCTGCTCAAGGGCGGTGACCACTCGAGCCCGAGGCGGTCGACGGCCTGTGTGAGGAGGCGTGTTAGTTCCCCTCGACTCGGCGCGGGTCCTGCTGGATTCCTGGGCCGAGGAGGAGGCGTGTGAGCCTGACCACTCCTCGCTGTCCGAAGCCATGATGGAACAGCCCTTATCCTCCGCTTCTTCGTCCGAGATGGCAGCAGAGCAGCCGCTCGGCGGCAACTGCGCGTCCGGTGGGCGGGGAGGGTGAAGGCGATGCTCTAGGGATGGGCTCCGGCGAGGCAATCGCTTCTACCATTGTTTCCGGCAGCCTTTGAGAGCGGCGCTTTTCTCTTGCGGCTGAGCGGAAGGCGGCTGGCGGCTTCGGTCCTGAGCGCTCGAGTCGAGCCCGCAGGGTCGACATCGGCAGCTCCTCGCAGAGATCACATCCGCCGGCGAGGCGAGCTCTGCATGCCCCAGTCCCAGGCAGAGAGCGCCAGATGATGTGGCGGTCTCCGGTGCTGAGAGGAGCGCGGCATGAGGCGCAAGTGGAGCGAGGCATCTTAAAAAACGCTCGTACTCTTTTGTGAAGTTCTTAAGAACTAGCTTGCTTTTAAAAGGATACGTCGCCAGATGGCGTAGCTTCGCAGGACGGCTGAAGGTGGCGAAGACGGCCGGCTTCTTCGAGCGCTGTCCACGCTTGCTTGATGCCCCTCGAGCGGCAGCGGCTTCCAGTTCAGTGATGCGAAGAGCTTCGCTGAAGAGATGAAAATCAGGGTTCCAGCCTACGAACTACGCTTATATGCACTCTAGTCACGCCCATTTTGGCGGGCTTTGATGCAGTGAGCGCTGGACGCCTCTCATTGGATGCAAGTTCGCCCAAGCTCGTCTATAGGCTGCAGCAGTTGCTGCAGAGCAACCTATGAGCTCGCTAGATAGCCCGCTCAAGGTCTGCAGCTGTCGCACTGCGTTGACAATGGATACAAAAATTAAGGATAATTTTTTGGCTTCAATATCTCAGAAAAGATGAATCTTTCCCGTAGCGTAAGCTAGCTTACGCAATATGAGAGAACCTCTCATAAGAGAACTACACTGTGATTTGGGAAATTATGTTTTATATATATGAATGTGTAATATTATGAAATATGTAAATTAATCAATTTTACACTTACATAGTGCTTTTCTGACACTACTCAAAGTAGGCTATTGCAGATATGTTGCATAAAATGTATGTATAGTAGCCTACAGATAACTTTTTATATCAGTGAAAACCATTAACATGCATATAGTGTTTTACATATATAGACATATATGAACTTTCTCGTCGGAACATGTTGTTAGAAAGATATTCGTTTGTAAATAATAAAATAACTCTTCTAGACAAAAACGAAGCCAATCCTGTGTCCAAACGACATAATGCCTTCAGAGGGAGAACAATTGTGATAGTCACGCTGGAAGATCGTTTCAAACTGAATTTCCAATGAAAATAACTTGAGCACCACAACTTCAAGCCTTTCAAATCTCTCATAGTGGATGGTGAAGTCTTTGAAAGCAATTGGGCATAGGGGTGATAACTCTGAATGAGTATAACACACCCAAGCTGCTTAGAAATCAATGACGCCTTCACCACAAACTAACAAGGAACTTCTAACCAGAGATGCTGTTCGCGAATGTTCTTTGGAACTGCGGTTTCCGAAAACGCCAAATCGTTGAACTATGTTGGTGAAACTTGCGACCATAGTTCGAATAACGATGCTTTTGGGAAACTCACCCCTGGACGGTTTTACTTATTGCAATTACAAGAACGCCTCCCAATGGATGTTCTGCGAAGCTTACAACCGGGAGAGATCTCAAAAACACATCACCGCCTACCAAAGATAAATGAATGATAAATATGTAGTTGATCGTTGATATCTAATAAAAATATAAATAAATTACCTAACATGTACCAAATACATTATTTCTGTTTTTATTAACCCTTGTGCGTCAATAAAAAAAGAGGTTTCAATTATAATTTTTTTTAACCAACATCAATCCTGATCATAACTACCATATATTAATTTATTTTCAGGGTTTTAACCCTTTAAATGCCTGTTTGTTTACATAATGCCACTGTTGTTTTTACACACACACACACACACGCACACACACACACACACACACACACACACACACACACACACATACACTGACATCCATCAATAACAACTCACCCACACAATTTTAGCTGCATCATTTAGCCTGCAGTGCTCTATAATACAGCAAACAGAAAATAGGAAAAAAGCATGTATTTGATCCATGGGCAAAACATGAGAAATATGGTGCCATCTGGTGGAAAATAATAAAAAAATTAATTTTGAAGCCAGGGCTCCGGAATGAAAGCATAATATCATAGAATTCATGATGTTATGCTTTAATGGGACTGGGATCAAATATTGCAGTTTTAATAGGTCCTGAGTGTAACTATTTTGTGTACACAGTGTATTATAGATACAACTGAGGTTTAAATAGCAAAATTCCCCCCAAAATACACACCTTTGGCACAATTAACACAACCAAAATTATCGAAAAAAACTCAAACGAAAAAGACAATAATTTCCTGAAGGTCGCTCAAGGGTTAACTGCATTTGTATTCTATAATAATATTTGATTCCGGTCTTGGATTAAAGAGTGGACTTTTTTTAATTAGCAAGTCACATGCTACATTCAACTGCTCTGTATTGATACGTTCACAAACATTTTTCGATCATTGTGAACAGTCCACTGCGATTTATGTATCAGCCTAAGATGAGAAAGTAGCCAGGGACACAAACAGCAACACAAATACCCCTTTCCCAAACCTTACAGTTGCCTTTATGCCGAGACTTCGTAATTTTGTAAATAATTTTGTCATTTAGCGAACCTCGGCTGCTATCTTTTGGTCAAGGGAATACGAGATGAAGAATGCTGAAACGTCATAGTTTTTCGATGTACAGCCCCTTCATCAGGAAATGGTCTACTAATGATAGGCATACATATATATATATATATATATATATATATATATATATATATATATATATATATATATATACACTTAATAATTTAATATTTTAATTTCTTTGGTGTCATCTGTTAATTTTAAATGTGCAAATTTAAATTTAATTCCAAAATTATATTAAATTGAACTGAGTAGTCTTTAATAAATATAAATAAATAAAACATTTGTTAAACATAACACCATTCAATTTGATGGAATTTTGTTTATATTTGCAATGCGTAAATCTATGTGTAAATATTTTACAACTATTAATATAAATTCTACACTGACAATCTCTTACTAATAAAAAACAAAAACAAACAAATAACACTCTATTTTTGTTTTGCTCTTTCATGCCCAAATATCTGTCCTACTTTGTTTTGGATTCTGTAACATTGTATTGCAGCTCTTATGTCACTGTCTCCTCAATTGTGACAGAAGCATGTGCTACATTATTAAATATATTCAAGTGTTGGGTGTAATGTGATTACAAAGTAATTAGTTAGAGTAATAAAATTACTTTTAAAGTAAAAAGAAGTGTAATGCATTACATTTTAAAGTCTTGTAATCAGGCTAGTTCTCTTTCAATACATTTTATTACTTTAAATACATTACTAGAGTTTTGCATATTTATAAAATATTATAATTTATGTTAAATACATTTATGACATAAATTAAATTATGTACAACCCCAATTCCAAAAACAAATTGGGACATTGTGGAAAATGCTTACATAAAAAAGATGTGATTTGTAAATTCTATTCTTCTTGTGCTATTTTGATATTACTACAACAACACATTATTTGATGTTTCACTGTGTTATTTGTTTTAATTTTTATTGACACTCATTTCAAATGATATGGTTGCAGCACACTTCAAAAGAGTTGGGGCAGTCGAGTGTTTACCACTGAAGGAAGTGCACATTTGCTGTTGAAATAGGAAATGACACCTCCCCGTCTGCTCCCATCTCCTCTGGTGTTCCTCAAGGCTCTATAATTGGTCCTATTTTGTTTTCTTTATATATGCTTCCTTTGGGATAAATTTGTCAAAAATGCAGTATTGCATATCACTACGCTGATGACACTCAGCTGTATCTCCCTCTAAAGCCTTATGATAATTCTTCTCTAACTTCTCTGTTTGACTGTGAGTGATTTCAAACGATGGATGGCTATTAACTTTCTCAACAAATCAAAATCTGAAGTGGTAGTGTTTGGCACTCCTGATTCAGCTAAACAATTAATCAACTTGGAGAGGGCCTGGGTCGCTTAGCCAGTATTGATGCTGACTACCACCCTTGGAGTGACAAGTTCGAATCCAGGGTGTGCTGAGTGACTCCAGCCAGGTCTCCTAAGCAACCAAATTAGCGCGGTTGGTAGTGTCAGATGAAGTAACCACCTCGTGGTCACAATCAGGGCTGGACTAGCAATCTGGCATATCGGCATTTTCCCGGTGGGCCGATGCACTTTGGGGCCGGTGGTGCGTCCAGCCCTGATCACGATTATTGGTTCTCGCTTTCAATGGGGCATGTGGTAAGTTTTGCGCGGATCGCGAAGAGTAGCATGAGCCTCCACATGCTGGGAGTCTCTGCGGTGTCATGCACAACAAGTCATGATAAGATGCGTGGACTGACTCTCTCAGAAGTGGAGGCAACTGAGACTTGTCCTCCACCACCCAGATTGAGGTGAGTAACAGCGCCACCATGAGGACCTACTAAGTAGTGGGAATTGGGCATTCCAAATAGGGAGAAAAGGGGGTAAATCAAATAAATAAATAAAACATTAAACAACTTCGGACTTTATCTACTAATTTAATCACTCATGCGAGAAATCTCTGTGTAATTTTTGATTCCGAATTAAAATTTTATAAGCAGATTAATTCAGTGGTAAAAGGTAGCTTTTTTCAACTACTCAGGGCCATTGCTAAAATGAAAAAAACAAATTTCATTCAGAGATCTGGATATTGTTATTCATTCATGTATTTCATCTTGACTGAACTATTGTAATTCTTTATATTTGGGGATATCATATATCAATACTTCACTATCACGTTTACAGATGCATTTACAAAATGCAGCGGCTAGTGTAATGACTTGTGGAACAGGAGGAGGCAGACGAGTGGTTGGGATCCAAGTGCGGTTTTATTGAATTAGAATAAAGCAAACAAAACACAGGAACAAAGTAAAAGGTCCACGATGGGAAAAAACACCAACTAAAATACCGGATTAAACACAGGAGGGGTGCAGGAGTGACTGGGCAGTGCACAGAAAACACCAACTAAAATACCGGATTAAACACAGGAGGGGTGCAGGAGTGACTGGGCAGCGCACATCCACGGAGGGTAGGGTAAACCCGAAACGACAGGAGGGTAACCACGAAGGAACAGACAGACTGGCAGGGAACACGAACGGAGCGAGCAAGTCACAACAGACATAAGCGAAAACATGGAACATCAACGCATGACAATAGGAAGGGAAAACAGCGGGGTTAAATAAAGAGACACGGTGATGACAAAATGACAGACAGGTGCGGACAATAACACACTGACAGGGCCGGAAACGATGGTAAGAAGGGAAGTGTAGTTTACACACGGACAGTGAGACTCAGGGCGGACAACAGGGAAAACGTGACATGGAACGGGATCGGTGATGGGTGAAAGGGAAAACGCGGTGCAGACGACACGAAACATGGTGCAGATGACAAGGGATCGTGACAGCTAGACTCCTGACTGGCACCAGGAAGTATACAAATATCTCTCCAGTTTTAGCCTGTTTGCATTGGCTTCCAGTCAAATACAGAGTTCAATTCAAGGTACTTTAAATGGTTTTTAAGGGTTTACATGGACTTGTACCAGATTATATTTCAGACTTCGTTTATCAACCGCTAAACTTTTAAAATCTTCACAGAGCCTGCCTTTAAGTGTCCCTAAATCCCATTTGAAAACCATAGGGGATTGTACCTTCTCTATTGCAGCCTCTCGCCTTTGGAATAGTCTGCCGATTCATATTAGAACATGTGATAGCGTTGAGTCTTTTAAGTCTCAATTGAAGACTCATCTTTATTGCTTATAACTGTTCTTAGATTTACTGTTATAGTTTTGGCTTATATTATGTATGTTTTAATTGTGCCTGTCTTTTCTATTTTGTTAGTGTAAAGCACTTTGGTCAACATGTGTTGTTTTTAAATGTGCTATACAAATAAATGTGATTGATTGATACAATTGTGTAACATCACCATTTCTTCTAATTACACTTAAGTGTTTGGGCGCTGAAGACACAAGTTTGTAAAGTTTACCAAGCAGAATTTTACCCCATTCGTCCATAATGCAGGTCTTCAGCTGTGCAATTGTACAGGGCCTTTTTTGCTGTATTTTGTGCTTCATAATGTGCCACACATTTTCAATTGTAGACAGGTCAGGACTGCAGGCAGGCCAATCTAGCAATCTAGCCACGCACTAGTAATAAGGGCAGAATATGGTTTGGGGTTGTCCTGCTGGAACATTTGTACATTTATACATTTGTATCTGAGACATATCTGGAAAAGACATTGTGGATGTTAGCATAATTCTTTCAGCATTATTGGTGTCCTCACAGATATGCAGGTTACCCATGCTATGGGCACTGAGACACACCCATACAATGACAGACACTGGCTTTTGGACCTGATGCTGATAACAGCTTGGATGTCTTTTTCCTCTTTGGCTCAGAGAACACAACAGCTGTTTTTACCAAAAACATTTTGAAAAGTGGACTCAGCTGACCACAAAAACATGATTCCACTGTTCTACTTTCCATCTCAGAATAGAATGAGCCCAGAGAATTTGGAAGCGCTTCTGGACATTATTGGTGCATGGCTTCTGCTTTACATAGTATAGTAAAGCCTTAACTTGCATATGTGGATGCAGTGGCGAATGATGTTGACTGACAACTGTTTACCAAAATATTCCATGTCATGTTATCCATTACAGACGAATGATGGTTTTTAAGACAGTGACGTCTAAGGGATCAGAGGTAACTTGCATTCAGAAGTGTTTTTTGGCCTTCTCCTTTAAGCACCTAGATTTGACTGGATTCCTATAGAAATACAAAATTGTGCACTGTAAGAAATGAAATGCCCAAAATCTTTCTTATTTGTCTTTGGGGAAAATGTTGGTAAAATGGAGAGCCTTGAAACATTTTTGCTCTTAAAAGACTAGGCTTTTTTGGAGGCTTCTTATATACAACAACACGATTGCCTCACCTGTTTTACATCTCCTGTTAGACATTACCTTGTTATATCAACTCGTCCTAAATTGCCCTGTATCAACATTGTAAGTTTCCTACATGTATACACATCCAATGCATTGTGATGAGCTGTGATGGCGATCAGTAAGACTATTGCATTGGGAACATTGTTCAGCCACACTGAAAAGCCAGATTATGGAAAAGATTACAGACTACTAGAAATTACAGATAGACAATATAAAGGGATAGTTCACCCCAAAATAAAAATAAAAAAGTCGTAATTTACTCGCCCTTTGTTGTTCCAGCCTCAGTCACAATTCACTAATGTGCACTACTACTTATTTTCTATACACTGAAAGTGAATGGTGACTGAGGTTAACATTCTGCCTAACATATCCTTTTGTGTTCAATGAAAACAGAAAGTCTTGTGGGTTTAGAATGTGGTTGATACCATCCCGCTCAATCAGCTTAGTGAGATGCTAGGGGACCATCTGATGTTAATTGGGCTGGGCAACAAAATGGACTACATGCTCTTGCCTGTGTGGCATAGACTGTCATCCAGCTGCTGTGGTAACTGTTGCAGGTGCACACCAGGGTTGGGTTCTTTGGGCAAGAGAAAAACAGTATGGTTAGAGAATGTTTTTGCATGACTATATCACTGCATATATAACTACACCCACATTCTCAAATGATGGTGAGGCATAGAAGACAATTTCAATTTAATCTTCATTGGTATCTGTAAGGAAACAAAAGAAGACAACAGCATTAGTTCAGCTTCCATCTCACCTTTCTGAGCTCTATTGTGGCAGAGGATGTCCATAGCCATTTACCCTGATTCCCTGTCTGTTCTCTAGTGGCACATTCTTGGTCACCATAATTCTTGGTCAGACAATTCCCCCCTCATTATATCACGATAATAAGTTAGAATATAATGCTAAAATAAAAAAAGAAAATGTTAGAATAGCAAAATAAATAGGCGTATCAACATTTAAATGGGAGGAGAAAAATATATATTTTTTTGTTGATGTTAAAGGTTATGAATCAAATCAAACTCTATGGTACTTCGACACAAATTAATCTGTCACTTGGAAGAAGCTTATCAAATTAGGAAGATGCCAACGTGGGCAGGGTGCATGATATCTGCTCATTCTTGAAAACCATGGACACAACTATTTACGGTATGTAAGATTTACATTAAATATGAGTTCACTTGCAGCAAGGATAAACATGGTTTGTGCTGACCACACTGTATTTTGTGCTGTGGTTTCGTTTCGATTTTCCTATCCATCTTATGTCCGGTTTATAATGTTGCATATTGCTGGGCCTATTTGGTTCATGTAAATATTCATACATTTCAAGACATTTTTGTTTAATTTTTAATTCTTAATCATTGTTATAATGTGTTGCGGCTCCTCATAATATTAAACGTAAAATCTGGGTTCTGCACCAAAACCAGTTGAGGGCCAAGTCTACAGGTGAAACACGAAAAATTTGAATATCGTGCAAAAGTTCATTAATTTCAGTAATTCAACTTAAAAGGTGAAACTAATATATTATATAGACTCATTACAAGCAAAGTAAGATATTTACTTACAGCAGGGTGGCACGGTGGTGCAGCGGTTAGCACTGTCGCCTCACAGCAAGATAGGCTCCAGCCCCCCGTGACCCTGTACACAGGATAAGCGGTTGACGATGGATGACTTACAGCTTATGAAAACCCCAAATTCAGAATCTCAGAAAATTAGAATATTACATGAAATCAATAAAAAAAAGGATTTTAAATACAGAAAATGTCGGCCCTCTGAAAAGTATAATCATGCATATGTACTCAGTACTTGGTTTGGGCCCCTTTTGCATTAATTACTGCCTCAATGCGGCGTGGCATGGATGCTATCAGCCTGTGGCACTGCTGGGGTGTTATGGAAGACCAAGATGCTTCAATAGCGGCCTTCAGCTCTTCTGCATTGTTTGGTCTCATGTCTCTCATCTTTCTCTTGGCAATGCCCCATAGATTCTCTATGGGGTTCAGATCAGGCGAGTTTGCTGGCCAATCAAGCACAGTAATACCATGGTCATTGAACCAGGTTTTGGTACTTTTGGCAGTGTGGGCAGGTGCCAAGTCCTGCTGGAAAATGAAGTCAGCATCTCCATAAAGCTTGTCTGCTTAAGCATGAAGTGCTCTAAAATGTCCCGGTAGACGGCTGCGTTGACTCTGGACTTAATAAAGCACAGTGGACCAACACCAGCCGATGACATGGCTCCCCAAACCAACACAGACTGTGGAAACTTCACACTGGACTTCAAGCATCTTGGATTGTGTGCCTCTCCATTCTTCCTCCAGACTCTGGGACCTTGGTTTCCAAATGAGATGCAAAATTTGCTCTCATCAGAAAAGAGGACTTTGGACCACTGAGCAACAGACCAGTTCTTTTTTTCTTTAGCCCAGGTAAGACGTTTGACATTTGAAGCCCATGTCCAGGACCCGTCTGTGTGTGGTGGCTCTTGATGCAGTAACTCCAGCCTCAGTCCACTCCTTGTGAAGCTCCCCCACACATTTGAATGGCCTTTTCCTGACAATCCCTGCTGCTTGTGCACCTTTTTCTTCCACACTTTTCCCTTCCATTTAACTTTCTATTAATGTGCTTTGATACAGCACTTCGAGAACATCCAACTTCTTTTGCAATTACGTTTTGAGGCTTTCCCTCCTTGTGGAGGGTGTCAATGATGGTTTTCTGCACAACTGTCAGGTCAGCAGTCTTCCCCATGATTGTGAATTCAACTGAACCAGACTGAGAGACCATTTAAAGGCTCAGGAACCCTTTGCATGTGTTTAGCTAATTAGAGTGTGACACTTTGAGCCTACAATACTGAACCTTTTCACAATATTCTAATTTTCTGAGATTCTGAATTTGGGGTTTTCATAAGCTGTAAGCCATAATCATCAAAATTATATCAAATAAAGGCTTGAAATATCTTACTTTGCTTGTAATGAGTCTATATAATATATTAGTTTCACCTTTTAAGTTGAATTACTGAAATTAATGAACTTTTGCACGATATTCTAATTTTTCGAGTTTCACCTGTAATCTTCTGTGATATCAGTTTAGAAAAGCCAGCCTTCCTTAAAGGACTATTCAGGGTTCAATACAAGTTAAGCTCAATCGACAGCTTTTGTGGGATAATGTTGATCCTTCCTTTTCTTTAAAAAATGCAGAAATTGATGATACAGTGAGGCACTTAAAATGGAAGTGAATGGGGCCAATATTTGGAGAGTTTAAAGGCAGACACATGAAGCTTATAATTTTATAAAAACACTTACATTAATTCTTCTGTTAAAACTCCTCTATTATATGTTTTTATAGTTGTTTCAGGGTGTCAGGATTTACCATGTTGAGTCGTCATGGCAACGAAGTTGTAAAATTTAATACAACTTTAAACAGAGAATGTTAGTAAGCAAATTGATCACACTAAAATCATGTTAACACACATATTGTTGTGGCAACGTTTTTGAAAACTGGTATATTTGAAAATGTATGGATTGGCCCAATTCACTTTCCTCAAGTGCCTCACAGTAGGCTTTCTTTTTTTTTTTTTTTTAAAGAAAACGAGGGACGGGTCTAAATTTATTTTAGTGGACATCGACACTGTCACAAATGTTGTTGATTAAGCTTAACTTGTATTAGAAACATATTATTTTATGTTGCTTGTGTGTGCTAGCTTACTAAGCTAATTGTACTTTGTGTTTTCTATTTGAGGACGCATACATTGTGACATATTCCAAATGCATTTGCATATTACTATTTACATTTTCATTAACACAAACGTACAAAGTCTTACAGAGACACGTATTTAGTATTTTGGGTGAGAGTTTAAACTGTGAGGCGTGTGTGTAATTGGAAGTTACGTCAGTCACAATCGACCGCGTTTTAGAGCACCTGCCGCCTTGCTGTCGACGGCCAATTATGCTGAATACACCACTTTTATATTTAGCGGAAAGTTTAAATGATGTAAACAAACGCACATCTCCTTCTTGGACAGCAAGGCGGCAGGTGCTCTAGCATGTGGTCGATTGTGACTGACGTCACCTCAAATTACAAACACGCCCCACAGTGTAAACTCCCATAAAAACAAATATTTATTTTTTTAAACTACGATAACGGTATTGTACTGGTGTGACAGTTATTTAAGATTAATGGACAACTTTTTTTTATTATTTTGAACTCCTTAATTAGCCTACTATAAGATTCCGGTAACTGCTAAAGAGTTTGCAATGGTTTATGCCGTTCCTGGTGGCCTTATTTAAATCTTATCAGTTGATATATCCTCTGAGTGTATCTCCGTATATATTAATCCATATTAATAATCGTATTAAGTATTAATGGTGTGGAGATTGTAGATAAAAATCAACAAATTTATAAAACAATATGCATCGTTACCTAAATGCAAACCATATTGGAATTCATTGTATAATCAGATTGAATGGAAAGAGGTCTGGAAGATACTTAGTATATACTGTCACACCAACAAAGTTAAAGACGTTACATACAAAAATATTCATTTATTTTACCTGGTGAGACTACACGTGTCTTTTGTAGCTTAGAGGAAGAATTCATAAAACATGTATTCTTTGTATGTGTGTTTACCCAATTTTTGGGGGATTGATATTGAATATCTAATAGGCCTAGTTAAACACACAAAATTAAAGATTAGGCTAAGTAAATATATATTTTTATTGTATAAGAATAAGAGTATAGAACAAAATTTGGTGATAAATCTGTTAATTATATATGGAAAATATATTTTTATTTTGTCAGGCCCCATTCGGGATACGTATATCCTATAGGAAGTGAAATAGCAAACGGGGTAATTAATATTGCTTTGTCAATATGACAGGGTCATAAATCGTAAGATGGACTTTGTTTTTCCAACTGAAATTTGGCAGACTTTGTTCATTTGTGTAAATGAAAATGGTAGCTAATACGCAATTTACTGTTGCATTTAGATTATGTCACAATTTATGCGTCCACAAATAGATAGCGCAATTGCAAATATAATTAGCAATTTGTTTTGAAAATAGTTCCGAAAATCCTTCCATAGCAATGTTTGTGTAATGAGAAATGTTATGTCAATGACGTTTGATATCAAGTGCAATTTGTCAAACAAGTACATTTACAACGTGATAAATCTTCCGCCATTGAGAACTCTAGGTAGGATACCCAGACATAGTAGCCTAGGCCTACTCACATAAACAGACTGTTGAGGCGACACACTGAGCATTCGCATAATGTAATATTTGTAACGAAATGAAAACCAGTTTACAGTGTTGTGAGTCTTGCCATAGCATTAATTGACCAGCAAGTGTCACTGTTTAGGTCTGTTTTCCATAGAGACCACGCTCATAGAAGATCCTGTTATTTTAGAAAGTGCTTTTCAGTGAAATTTGTTTCCGCTGACGGACGTTACAAGAATAGCCTAATATTTCCCATTCCTCATTCTTCACAATACTGCCATAAATTTGGGTTTCCTAGGGGGGACTGATTTTCATAAAAGAGATAAGAAAGTGCTTTATAGGCCTACGAAAATACAACTTTCATGATTTTAAAAGTTTTAAAATATTTTGGCATTATACACATGAAAAAAAGCCAAAAAATAAAGAACAGTTGTATGCACCAGAAATCACTTAAAATGTTGTGAATGCATTGAAAGCACCACATTGATCAAAGTAAACTAAACCCAGAGCTTAATATACATGTAGTATACATAAATACAGCTTTTTACTTCTTTTAGATCCTTAGATTACTTATTGCTGTTTTCATTCATAATTGATTGCCTGTGATGCAGGCAATGTAGGTTTATATCAGATTACCTTAAAGGTGCACTCCATTTTTTTTTCCTCATTAAAAAAGTTTTACTCCTAAAGAGATTAAATGTAATTTTGAAAAATGTATAAAATAATGAGCACTAGCATAAAATGAAGACACCAGTCACACCCTTACAAAAGCTGTTTTATGCCACATGGATTGGGTCCCCTCATGGAGGCTGCCATGTTAGAATCACATGACTAAATACTACTCTCTTAATCCCAGTAACCACCCTATTATTGGCCCTGTTATTTACTTTAATCACTCATTGATAAGAGTAATCATGGCTGACTGTGAATAGTGTATTTCTATAATGGCTTCTGTAATTGAAAACTATTGATTTTGAATGATGCTGTATTCCAGAATCCAAGAGACTAGGGCTGCGTCCAAATCCAAAGGTAGCTGTCTTGTTGCCTCACTGCCCTATCAGTCAATGACTCAACAGATAGCATTCATATATGAAGGTACCTCCAGAAACTGGTTTCGGACAGTCTACTGAGGCAGCATCGTTGCTAGGATACCAGCAATTGATTATCGCCATCTGGTGTCCACTAAAGGTAACACGTCTGCTTCATTGTGGTTCTGGTGGACTGAATGGTATAATAATCTAGAACAAAATCAGGAGAGTTTTGGCGATAACCAAGTGTGTATTTAATAACTACAATAGTATTTTCTAGCTAGAAATGGAATCAAAAGTTGGAAAAAGTTCATAAAAACATAAAAACATTTCTTCAGCTCAACCGCTGTGGATCCACGCACACAGTATTGTGGGATTTCATAGGCAGCGCAGGAAACATAGCCCTATGCTGCCTTCAGAAATCGATCAGATGGAGTGATCTCAGTAGACAGGATGCATCATGAACATGAATCGAACATGCCTTGGTCACTTCTTACCTCCGTATACACCCTCCGGAGGCAGCATTTTCCTGGTTTCGGATGCAGCCTATTTTTCAGTGTAAATTCAAGATGACAAAAAAGTTACTTAGTGCACTTTTAAGGGTCAGAGTTCCTTATCAGTTATAACAACAAACACCAATTTCATCTGAAAAAGATCAGATTTACAAACAATCTAAATCATGTCTCAAAGACTTCTGCTGAATGTCTTATTGATATCTGAGAGGAAACATCTTATAGACATGATTGCTATGAGCAAACAGCCCTGATACACACGTGCATCACACAGATGTCTATTTGATAGGCTATGTGTTACATCTGGAAAAAGTGTTTTTATGTTGTTTGCTCATCTGCATAATATATAAGACATATGCCTGTAAGTATATCAAACAGACATTTAACAGATGTTTTTGAGACGTTTATTTAGATTGTTTGTAAATCTGATCTTTTTTAAGATGTTAATCAGATGTTAATTAGACTGTGATGCTTATCTAAATAAGATCTAAAACAGACATCTCGGAGATGTAGGCTATGTGTGCTATGGATGTGTTGTAGAGTGAGCTTTCAATTTCAATTGAAATTCAATTCAAGATCAAGAGAGGAGGGGGAACTGTACTTGAGTATGTGGCAGTGTTAAGGACATTGGCTCATGATTGTAATTATGGAGAAAAATTGACAGAAATGCTTCAGGATAGACTGGTATGTGGCATAAATGATGACCGTATTCAACGTAGACTGTTGGCAGAAGCAGATCTAACCTTTGAAAAGGCTTTGAAAATAGCTCAAGCAATGGAAACGGCCAATAAGGATGTAAGGGATTTGCAAGCTAAATGCTCAGAAACATCCATGTCAATGAGAGTACATAAAACGTCAGTAAAACAAGAAGAAAAGCAAAGTAGAGCATGTTACAGATGTGGAAACTTGCAACATTTGGCCAATGAGTGCAGATTTGTTTTTGAGAAATGTCACCAATGTGGGAAACAAGGACACATAATGAAAGTATGCAAATCAAAAAGTTTCAGCAGAGACACAAACTTTCAAGGGGGAGAAAGACGTAAGATAGTTGTGACCAGAGGACAGAGATCGTATTATGTGGGCAGAGATGAAAAAAGTGCAACTGATGAAGAGGGTATTTTTACAGTTCACAGTTTGAAAGAAACCGAGATTCCAAAGGTTGCTCCACTGCACTGACGTGCGGTCTGGGTAAGCAAACTAGGCACTGCCTACCCTGTCAAAATTCAAAAATAAAATGTTTATTAAATAATAAACATGTATTTGTAATTTTACTTTTTATTCTTGTGATTTATATATGCAATATGTGTGTTATTCCAATTGTTTAGACGTTATGATGACAAATGTAGTAGTTACGCATAATCAACTAAAAACAAATGGTAGAATAAGCACTGCTTTTACAGTGCATTCACTGCAGACGATAAGCGGAAAACCCATGTTGCGCATGCGCACTTCGATCCTGTATTCTTTAACATGTACAGCAAAAAGCACAAATCTGCTGTGCCTTTTGACGTAAATATGTTATGCCCGTAATCATCTCCGTTACGTATCAGACATGGACCAATTAAAATCGAGATATTCCTGTACATTTGCGTAGCTAACGTCATTACACCACAGCTAGCGTACATGCCTAATCCCCGCCAAATTCAAAATCAAAATGACAGCACCGGCCGTAATCACGGAATTAAGAAATTTTTCCAAGCTCGATTTTAATTCCAAATATGAGTTAATTGCAAGAGGGAGGTCTACGCCAGCCTTAGATGGACATGTACAGCAAAAGGGCTCAAAAATGATCCGATCATTTCAAACTGATTGGTATGTAAGAAAAGATTGGCTATGTGGCTGTGCTAACAATCAGCGGCTGTACTGCTATCCCTGCCTGCTTTTTTCAACCAGTCAGACTGTTTGGACTTCAGCGGGATATTGTTATTTGAACAACCTGCCCGCAGCTTTAACCAAGCATGAAAAGTCTTCAGCTCACATCCAGTGTCAAATTACACTGAAAACCTTTGGAAAATCTCGGATCGACCTTGAACTTGACGAGCAAAGGAAGCTGAATATAACCTGCACCACCACGCAATGACTGTTTTTAAGGTGACAATCTGTTACACATGTGAAGATTTACTGTATATTGAAGATTGTTGTATTGTATCTTCTGTTATAAAGATGAAGATTGCACATACAAAAATAAGCACATAATGTTGTAAAAAATAAACAACTTATGTTCTGTTATATGTTCTGTGTTTTGACTACTGAATTTTGTATAATAATATCTAATGAAGATATATTAACAAAATCGTATATATTATATAAAACATATATAAAATACATATACATTTCTTGATATGCCGCGCTTGTGCGTAACGTTCACTGTTTACGCGCTTGTGTGTGTGTGTGTGTTTGTGTGTGTGTGCGTGAGAGAGAGAGAGAGAGAGTACACGATATACATCCTGATTTGTACATTTCTTGATATGTCGCGCTTGTGCGTAACATTCACTGTTATTACGTATTATTTAGCTTAAATAATAAATCAGGGAATCTGGCTTTCATAACTCAGTGCCTAGCCTCTTTAAGACATCACCGCACGTCACTGCTCCACTGACTATCACACTGGCTGTTAATGAGTCAATTATACCTTTTGAAGTGGATACCGGTTGTGGTGTGACTGTAATGAATGGGTCAAATTTTTCCAAATTATGGACAAAGTATAAAATTCCAGAATTAAAGACCTGTTCTTTGAAGTTAAAAACCTATACTGGCCAAACCTTAACAGTGTTAGGTTCTGCGCAGGTGGAAGTTGATGTTGTATTCATAGGCTCTTAGTGTCACAGCCCAACGCTGGATCCTAGGAGATGACATTTGGGGAACAGCTTTTAATTCATTAAATAAAGACAACAAGGGTTTATGGTCCGTAACTATAGTAAACTTCCAAACGGGTTGCAACTTCCGACCATACAAATACTTATGGAAGTGTTGCAAGCCGAACATGATGGCCAACCCTTCCTTGTCCAACTGTGAATAATTCCGCTCAGCTTGATTCATTTATAAGCCTGGCAAAGATCATGGAAACGCAGATGCTCTAAGTCGGTTACCATTGTCAACAGAGTCGGACATTGAACAGGAGGAAAGAGTCCTGATGCTGGAGAATGCAGACATAACCTTGATTACTGCAGAACAAGTGAGAGGGTGGATGCAAACCGATCCGGTATTATCCAGGGTGAGAGAAATGGTGCAACGTGGTGGGCATGAATTAATTGGAGCAGAGTTTGACCCTTTTACATCAAGAAACGATGAATCAAGTGTACAGGATGGTTGTGTGCTCTGGGGGGCCAGAGTCATCATTCCGAGTGTGGGTAGACCAGAAGTCCTGAAACAACTGCATCAGTGCCACCCAGGAGTATCCAGGATGAAAGCTATGGCCCGAAGTTATGTGTGGTGGCCCAAGTTAGATCAAGATGTTGAAAGGTTGTTTAAAACCTGTCATCTATGCCAAGAGCATAGGAACGTTCCGGCTGTAGCCCCACTGCATCCGTGGAATTGGCCAGAAAAACCATGGCAAAGATTGCACATAGATTATGCTGGGCCATTCATGGGAAAAATGTTCTTGGTCTTGATTGATGCACATTCGAAATGGATCGACGTGTATCCCGTGAACTCAGCCACATCTG
Source organism: Xyrauchen texanus (assembly GCF_025860055.1). Lineage (NCBI taxonomy): Eukaryota > Metazoa > Chordata > Actinopteri > Cypriniformes > Catostomidae > Xyrauchen > Xyrauchen texanus. The sequence continues at coordinate 33,937,394 of NC_068286.1, read as the reverse complement.
CGGCCACCATTGAATGTTTGCGTAAGAGTTTCAGTAACCAGGGACTACCAGAACTTATTGTATCAGATAATGCTACTTGTTTTGTTAGTGCTGAAGTTAAAGAGTTCCTGAACAAAAATGGAGTATAGCATGTTACTTCTGCACCTTATCATGCTTCCAGTAATGGGTTAGTGGAATGGGCCGTACAATTTATTAAAGGCATGCTAAAAAAATGTGTTGAAGGAACTATTGCAACTAAATTGGCCCGAGTGTTATTCAGTTATAGGGTCACTCCTCAGACCATCACTGGTCTCTCTCCAGCTGAAATGTTACAAGGACGAAAAGTGCGGTGTTCTCTGGACTTTATGCATCCTGATTTGACTAGGAAGATTAAGAAACAACAACAAAAGCAGAAAGCACATTATGACAAGAAGGCCCACGAACGCAGTTTCGGTGTGGGAGATCCAGTACTGGTTCGCAATTTTAGCTATGGACCGAAATGGATTCCGGGGAACATAGAGACTGTGACTGGACCACTTTCTTATAAAGTGATGCTTGGCGATGGGAGAGTGGTCCGAAGACATGTGGATTAAATTCATGGCCGACAGAAATTGCTGGTGAAATTTTCAGGGGAGGAAATGGACGGTAAATCTTCTGATTATTACTTTTTTGACAACTCTGCCTCTGTGGTTTCTAAAAATAAAGAGGCAACAGTGGCTGAGGACATTCCTGGGGAAGTCAATCCCTTTGAAGCAGCTGATGATTCTTCTCAAGCTGCTGAGATACCTGAAATGAACAAATCTGTTAGCCCTGTTGTGATTATGAGAAGGTCACAAAGAACCAGGAAATTGCCTGGTTATTTGAAAGATTATGAAATTAAGTAAAAAATAAAAAAAATCGTGGAATGAAGTTCATAGTATGGTAATTATATTGTAAACTTGGGGGGAAGGGGATGTTGTAGAGTGAGCTTTTGTAGATTAATGTATAGGGGGCAATCTAATGCTTTTTGGCTTTGGCTTAAGAGTAGCAAAGAAGAAAGTGTAGCAGATATTGATTCCACCTGGACTTGACTCAAGTGTATTGCTGGCTTGTGTTCTCTGAGTAAATCAACTTCTTTGAACGGATTTGTCTCCTGCAAGTTATTACAGGATGTTACAGAACATTTTTTTTAGTATGTTATAAAGCTAAAGCTTATTAAAATTCAAATAAAAAAACAAAGGCCTGAGGCAGGCACGTAGCGCTTACACACTCCACGCCGGTTGATGGCAGTAATCAATGGCACCAAATGTCGGTAAGGAGAAGAAAAAAAACAATTACAGATGCATTCTGGGATCTAAGATCAGTCACCCTCCATTTTGCTTTTTTATCCGTAAGAAATAAATGGCACAGTGCATCTAAATGATCTCGTTGTTACCAAACAACTCATTTGCAAAGCATAGTTTCATCTCCTCGATCATTGTCATGCAGTCTGGATTGATTCCTTAATTGTGTGCGATTTGAGACTTGTTTTGAAAACGATGAAGTGCTTGTGCCGCCGGCAGTCACCCCTCTATCTGGTGCTATAAAGATATTCAGCGTGTGGAGCACCTGCTAACTACTACTGAACTCTATCTACTTTTAAAATGGGTCGTTCGCGGAGCCGTAGCTCTTCTAGGTCCAAGCACACCAAAAGCAGCAAGCACAGTAAAAAGCGCAGCCGCTCTCGGTCGAGGTCCCGGGACAAAGAGAGGAAGAGGCGCTCAAAGTCCCGAGAGTCCAAAAGGAGTCGGAAGAGAGAGTCGCGCTCTCGGTCCAAATCGAATACTGTCACGTCCCGAAGGGAGAGGGACAGACCCGCAACGCCGCCGGAGAGAATCGATATTTTTGGCAGGGCTTTAAGCAAGAGGAGCACCGTAGATGAAAAGCAGAAGAAAGAGGATGAGGAGAAGAAAGTCGAAATGGAAAGACAGAGGAGAATGTGAGTGCTGCTAGTTTGTCCACAGCTGTGTAGTAGGACTTAAACCGTGTAAGCCATGACGATAACTCGCAAAGTACTGTGGTGGTACCATCGTACATTGAAGGTGTCAGAAGGCAGCAGTGCCATGTTTTTTTGATATTGTTTATATATAGATATAGATAGATAGATATTAACGGTTATTATAGATATTCCTTTAAGAATTTATGATTTGTTATTATTGTAATGAATAATTATTGGTTTCCATTAAAAGTCCCAAATGGTACCAATCCAATAAACATAACATGCCACCAATAGAAGCCAACTCATTCCCAGTAGAGACCTATTATGATTTTTTCTCCTTTCAAACCTGTACAATTCTCATTTATATCCAGTAGAACCAACCCCCTTTCCACTATGTCAAACAATTTGATGCAGTTCTTACAGGGGTTTAGAAAGGTGCCATAATAGTCTCTTATGCCATTAATGTTTTAGGAGCAAAACAAAATCAGTAGATATTTTACCATTGGTGGACTTTTAGCCCCACTGTACCCTATCACATACAATCATGTTAATTTATTTACTAACATATTACCTGTTAAAAAAAAAAACTAAAATCCCTTTTTGAGACGTTAGCTTGCAATTTGTGGGAAAGAGGCAGTGGAGCAGGTGGGAAAGCTAGAGAACAGTATGGTGCTAGGGGCTAAATTTGAGAAAATTTGAAATATTTTGTCAAATTTTGTACATAGATGTACAAAAAAACGATTTAAAGCTGTACAAGTCCGAAGGATAATGCTCACAACTGGTTCAATACCCAAACAGGCCACAGTTGACCCATTAAGACAATGGAACAATTTATTTTAAATTGTTATTTCTCTTAATAAAAAAAAAAGGTTTGTTTACATTGTCTTCACAAAGTCACAACGTTTGGTTCCATTCCCCAAAACTTTGCGTTTTCTTTTTTCTCTCTCCCCAATTTGGAATTTCCAATGCGCTCTTAAGCCCTCATGGTGGTGTAGTGACTCGCCTCAAGCCGGGTGGCGGAGGATGAATCTCAGTTGTCTCCGCATCTTGAGACCCTCAACCCACGCATCTTATCACGTGGCTTGTTGTGCATGTTACTGCAGTGACATAGCACGTGTGGAGGCTTCACGGCATGCTCCGCGGCATCCACGCACAACTCGCCATGCACCCGTTCTGAGAACGAACCACATTATGTCAACCACGAGGAGGATACCCTATGTGACTACCCTCCCTAGCACACCCTGGATTCGAGCTCGTGACTCCAGGAGTGGTAGTCAGAGTCTTTACTCGCTGAGCTACCCAGGCCCCCAAAACTATGCATTATTTATTAAGTATTCTTTACCTGTCCTGGTCAAAATTGACCCTAAGATAATATGAGGGTTAAGATCATAGCTGTGCCTGATTATCCAATTAAGTAGAAGTGGTCGTTCTATCTGGTATCAGCTCCAGAATCTACTAAAATTTTGTGAATTTGATTCTGAAACAATTAATTAAACAATTACATTAAAATGTAGAAATTTTGTGAAGATATTTACTATCATTAAGCTAAATTAAATATGTCTGCATTATTTTGGACATCGGCTACCCATCATTGAGATCGTTATCAACATCAGCCATTTAATTATTTTTTTAATAGACTAATTATCCTGTATTGACATTGTTTATTGCCACAGTATGAACTTTTCTATGCACAAGAGCAATGCGACATGCCAAATCTGTTAAAACTTTATTAAAGTTGTTGAAACATCCAATAGCTAGACAGCAATGAAACCTTTTCACATTGTATTACTATTTTTCACAGACTATTTCAAATTCAAAGATCACAAAAAAAAAAAAAAAAAAAGATTACAGGCCAAACACAACAAGTAAAATGTAAATTTGTGGTACTAAGTGAAACAACATATTTGTATCTTCTTAGTCGACAGCAGGAGATAGAAGAGCGGCTTATAGAGGAGGAGACAGCGCGGCGTGTAGAGGAACTGGTCGCCAAACGTGTGGAGGAGGAACTGGAAAAGCGCAAGGATGAGATTGAGAGCGAAGTGTTGCGACGGGTGGAGGAGGCCAAACGCATCATGGAGAAGCAGTTGCTAGAGGAGCTGGAGAGACAGAGACAATCAGAGCTGGCTACTCAGAAGGCCCGGGAGGTAACTTGCATGTGAACACACACACACCACAGAATGTACTTCGTTCTTCTTTTCTGTTAATCCCTGTACTGATCAATTAGGGCCGTTCACACAGGACATGTTCTTGCATTTATCTGTGCTGTTTTAAAAAAAAAAAAAATTTCAATGGAAACATGCCATTGCGATGTGTCTCGTACCAGAAACATTGTGTAAAGTAAAAATAGTTCAACTTCAAAAGCAGAGTATGTTTGAGACACCTGGACTCTATTCCCTTCTGCAGCGCTGGGTCCCACTGTTTGTGGACGTAGTAACGCATCCTGTGTGAACGGCTTACTAGACTGCAGTAAGTAAAACTAAAATGGAATATTTTCAATGTACACATCAGTAGTAACCAATGTTAGTGACTGAACTAAAAGTCCTCTGTTTGAAATTAATTTAGTGTATTGTACAGCAGTACCATCCTCTCATCTTTCTTTTTAATGTTTCCCCCATGTAAACACAGTTTTTTTTTTAACAAAAGAACACATGCACAGCTCCTTTGAGTTCTATGAGCATTGGTGGCAATTGTAAGCTCATTTATTCACCTGAACAGTTGCTTATGGATAGAAGTGATGAAAGTTGTTCACGCTTCTGTTCCTCTTATACACCTTTGGAGCTGACTGCTCCTCAGACGGCACTTCACTGTGCGGCCTTTTTTCTGAGAATGAGATGTAAGTAGAGGTGTACAGCAAAATACAGGTCAGTGGTTTGAAAGAACCTCCCTTGCTGATGGGTGGTGTATTTTACAATAAAAAAGAAAGTATTCCCAATTTGACTCCTCTAGGAACTCCATTTATTCATCAGTGAAGGACAAGTGTAGGGTTATCCGTGTCTGGTGAGCTCAATACATCTTCATTATCTTCTCATTTACGTGTTGCTAAAGTTGTACCACTTGTTTTTGGGAATCAATCTGTCTTTACAATCCCACTGAACCTGTTTACATTTGCAGGAGGAAGAGAAATCAAAGCGTGAAGAACTGGAGAAGATTCTGGTGGAGAACAATCGCAAGATAGCCGATGCTCATGCTAAACTGGTATGTATATGTGTGATGATATAAAGCGGCGTTAGAGTCTAGAATCTCAGCTACTGACCAACGTCCATTAGTTTAGTGTGAGTTTCACTACTGTACTGTGCCGACTTTACCATGTCCTAAATTTTTTTTTTTTATTGGTTGTCCTGGCATTGCAAGGGACAGGATTAGGGATGCATCGAAGCGGCTGCCGATATTAATCGGGCAATTATTTACAAAATTTATACCATTGGCAAATTTTTTTCAAGCATTAAAATGCAGACATGAACAATAGTTTATTTATCATCACAACTCTGAGAATTCGAGTGCACAATCCAGAAGTTATGATAGCCACAGAATGTGGAAGGATGTGCACTCCTAAGAATATGTAATATTTGTTTTAATCATATTTCTTGTTCTCACATTGAGGAAACACCATTGTTACAGATGTGACAGCTGTGAAAGCGGCACTTACCTATACATGATGGGGTAAAACCATAAAAAAACACTTAGACTTCAGATCTTCAACAGCACATTTTTACTTCTTAGAACATTAGTATGGTATTCACTAAAGGAGACCTATTATACTAATTTTTACAAGATGTAATATAAGTCTCAGGTGTCCCCAGAATGTGTCTGTGAAATTTAAGCTCAAAATACCCCAATGATCCTTTATTATACCATGTTGTAAATGCCTCTATTTGGGTGAAATCAAAAACGCGCTGTTTTCGTTTATGTCTCTTTAAATGCAAATTAGCTGCTGCACCCCACCCCAACATAGCTCTGGTCTTTATTAATATAATCAGAGACAATGGTAACTTTAGCTGCATTAGCCGTGGAATCAGCTAACAAGCACATTCGGAAAGGCGATTTGCAAACATTCACAAAATATAAAGTGTGATATTTACGTCTTCGGGATATAAAGCTGGAACACGAACAGTTTGTACTGATCCATGCTTGAGAATAACATTCTTTGAAAATCCTGCTTTATATTGACACTCATTCACAAAGCAGTCCAGTGTAAAATGATTTGCACTAACATACACAAATTTTTGTATGTTTTGGGGCACGTTTCCTTCAAAAACAAAACTTGTCCACTGCGTCTTCAGTGGCTCTGATACCGGGAGTACACGAAGACACTTATTTTCACTTTTACAGCCAACAACAGAACACTTATGAGGCTTACAAAGCTGAGACATTATTCTTCTCACTGTAGCTGCTCCAGTGTGGAAAAAAATGCTCAGGGGAGGATCAGTGATAATAGGGTGGAGTGCGTTACCAGTCGTGGGCGAGGCTTGAATGAAATTAAATGAAAACCATTCATTTTGACACACTGTTTTTGATTAATAGAAATATAAGAAAGAGGAGCGGGTTGACTTTTAACATTGTAGGGTGGTTGTGTACACACACACACACACCGCCGACACACATTTATGTGAATTTTGTATAATAGATCCCCTTTAAAGGAATAGTTTACCCAAAAAATTTAAGTTGTCATACAATTTACTCACCCTAATGCCATTCCAGATGTGTATGACTCTTCTGCAAAACGCAAAGTATTTTAGAAGAATATTTCAGCTCTGTTGGTCCTCATAATGCAAGTGAATGGTGGTCAGAACTTTGATTGTCCAAAAGTAATCCATAAGACTCCAGTGGATAAATCCATATCTTCTGAAGCAATATGATGGGTGTGGGTGAGAAACAGATCAATATTTAAGTCCTTTTTTTTTTTACTGTAAATCTACACTTTCACTTCTACATTCTAGTGTGGAAGTGACTTTCACATTCATCCACCTACTGGTTGGGGCTGATCAAAGGTGGAGATTGATTGTAAAAAAAGACTTACATTTTGATCTGTTTCTTACCCACACTTATCATATTGCTGCAGAAGATATGGATTTACCAACTGTAGTCTTATGGATTACTTTTTTGTCTCTGTCACTTTTGGACCTTCAAAGTTCTGGTCACCATTCACTTGCATTGTAAGGACCAACAGAGCTGAAATATTCTATAAATCTTCATTTTTATTCTGCAGAAGATTGTCATACACATCTGGGATGTGAGGTGAGTAAATGATTAGAGAATTTTCATTTTTGAGTGAACTATCCCTTTAAATCTACACGATTGATTGAGTTGAGATTGAAATTGCAATATGGTCCCACACAATTACTAAACCTTGAAATCGAAAATAATTTGTGGTGAAAGACAAATTTAACTACAGTTGACAATAAAGCTTATTAAGTATTTTAAATATAGACTGCAGTCAGCGCTCCAGTCAGTAATGTTTATGCATGCGGCGCCCTCTAGTGGTGTGATGTGCATTATCCATTATACCACAATAGAACTTTACAGGGCATTTTGTTCCTTGTTATTTTTCCATGATGTGGTTGACATTTCCTGGAATTGCCCAACATATGCATTATATGAATTTGTAATGTTCTATTACATACAGTAAAATGTGAGTTTTGTTGTTTTGAACTGTAAAAACAGAAGTGTGAATATTTTTTACATCAATCATCATGCTTTCAAATGTATTTATTTTTCAAAAATAAAATTATCTTCCATTTATCTTTTATTGTGACTCGCTTTAAATTCTTAAGTGTTCAAGAGATACAATCCATGATATTTGATATTTTCTTATGGGGCTTGAAGTGAAAATTTTCATGTAGTGTAACCATCTGAGACTGTAAAAAAATATAATTAAAAGCTCATTAAATTATGAAATTCTTGAAAAATAAATGTTGTGCAATTAAACACTAAATCAAAGTCCGGTGGTGTAACCAGCATGTTGGTTGCTTTGTTACGTGCCAAAAAAACCATTTAGACCATGAAGACTTGTACAACAATAGGTATGGTTGTATTTAAGGGAAGTATTTTAATACATTTTAATTGACGGTTACACTACATTACGTTTTTAAAGTCATTGAATTTATGCTTTAAATGTTTTTTAAAAACGTATGAAACCAAAATAGACACAGATTACATTTCTACGAACTTGATGCATGTCTTTTGAATTTTATTTTTTAAATGTTTCTTATTTTATGTTTTTGTGCTTTTTATACATACCAGGTAGTGGAGACTGTGTGTAGCTTTTGTGTGGCTATTTATTTTTCTTTAAACTTTTAGGTCTTTCAATGTCTTATAAACACCTAGAAGCCTTTCTAGCTTAAACACTTATTACCTATGCCTTGCTGTCTTCTCATATAGAGTGAATGTCTCTTTACACTGATTTAGGTGTCTTTTATATGCAATTGGGGTTTAGTGTAGTCCTTTGGATTGGAAACTAATTGACATGTTTATTGTATAGATTGAATATAGAAGCCAGAGTTTACGTCTGGTTTTAGTGCATCCAGATACTCAACCATGATTATTTTTGGGATTCTTCTAACAAACTCCCCACATATTGTCCTACAGGCAGAGGAACAGCTACGAATAGTTGAAGAGCAGAGGAAAATACATGAAGAGCGTATGAAGTTGGAGCAAGAGCGACAGAAACAGCAGAAAGAAGAACAGAAGATCATTTTGGGGAAAGGGAAGTCGAGGCCTAAACTGTCTTTCTCGCTGAAGGCCTCAGAGTGATGGAAACAATGTGGCTGGTATGCCATGGGTTTCTCCAGACTTTTTCCAGACCACCTCTCCATGTGAGGGCTTTGTGTTGCGGCACGAGTTCTACTTTGTTGGTCTCATGTGGTGTATTTCAAATTCTCAGAAGAACGGGAGCAATCAGTTTGTCAAATACCCTTCAGTTTTTCCCTGTTTTACCTTTGTTTTTTGTTTTTATTACTGACTCTTGTATAGATAACCTCCACTTTGTCTTTCATGTAGTCTCTGCATACGCATTTGGTGTATTGCACGAGTAAGGAACAAAATGACCGGCCTGACCTGCTGTCTCATCTAAATGTGCATTATGGTGTCCTGTTTCACTAATTCAAGACCTCAACAGATTTACCTGACAGATTCAATTGGAAGTTATTTTATTATAATTTTTTATAGTTTATTCATAATTTAATGTAAGTAGAATGCGAGATGGGCAGGGAAAATCCACTTTAATGGTAACTAATTGGAGCATTGTATAATAATAACCTTGCCATTTTATTATTTTTACATTCACATTCATTATTGTACATTCAAGATGTAAAAGGTTAATGCTGTAAAAAAAAAAGATGCTTTTAGAGTTGAATGAATGAAAGATTGCAGAATTGGCCCGAATTCGTGTTTGTGGTTAAATATTTGACCTATTTATCAAGGATATGTCAAGAATTTCCAATAAATCTATGAATGTGTTCTTGTTCTGTTAATTGGATATCTGTTTGCTTGACAACTAGTCATTTTGTATTAAAGGGGTCAAGACATGGGTTTTTTTTATTGTATTATTATGTTCCCTTAGGTGCAATTATAGTATTAATATATTTTTTTTTAAGAAAAACATTTAAAATCTAGTGGTTTATGACCTTTTCCCACCCTGTTTCTCATCCTCTGATTCAAACAGTCTGTTTTGGGGGCGTTTTCCATTTAAGACTTCAGTGTTAACACTCACTGTTATGATTGGCTAACGTCAGTGCCTATGTATCAATTATTGACGCCCCCAGCCAGAACAATATGCAAGTAAACTAAGTAAAAACACTGTGATTATTCATAATGAATGAAATTGCGCTTTAAAAAGTAGTTTAAAGTTTAAAATAGATTACTTACAATTTGCGTCGTCGTTGTTCCCAGAATAGTCGGCACGGACTTATCTTTGAGCACGGACTTATCTTTGAGCAACAGTTTTCTGGCAAAGCCAGCATCATATTGAGATTTGTTCTCAAAACAGTCATCCTTAAAATGTACAGAACAAACGCTTAAGTTAACACTGCCGTGACTGGGACGTCCGCAAAAAATAAACTGCATCCATTTTTCCCTGACGTCTGGATCTTTCGGCAGCTTATTCAGAGGTTTTGTTTGACCACAGCCAGGAACAGCACATCTGTGTGGCATCGTAATTTTCCTGTGCACAAGTAGTCTCTGTCAGAGCTCGCTGTCCATCGACTGAACACTTGTGAGGGGCACGGCGATACGAAATGAGCGTAGTTGTCTTGCGCTTAAAGCGTAGTTATCTTGTGCTGGAGGCGGTCATATGCAAACGCTGGTACGTCATTTCTAACCGTCACGTCACTTCTAACCATGAATCCAGAACGAGCTGTATTTTGAGCTTGATTAAATAAATGATTCGTTTAGAATGGGGAGGACGTCTTAAAATATTAAACTTGCAGGACGTTTTAATGATACAAAGACCTCTTATATACCAAAAGATCAAGGCAAATTTGGTTTCTCATGTCATGACCCCTTTAAGATGAGTAGTTTCTTAGATGTAGCTTAAGCATATTGCAAAATTTTTCGCTGTGGGCGAAAATGCCTTGTTGATGCTAGAGGTCAGAGGAGAATGGGCCGACTGATTCAAGCTGATAGAAGAGCAACTTTGCCTGAAATAACCACTCGTTACAACCGAGCTATGCAGCAAAGCATTTGTGAAGCCACAACACGCACAACCTTGAGCCGGATGGGCTACTACAGCAGAAGACCCCACCGGGTACCACTCATCTCCACTACAAATAGGAAAAAGAGGCTACAATTTGCAAGAGCTCACCAAAATTGGACAGTTGAAGACTGGAAAAATGTTGCCTGGTCTGATGAGTCTCGATTTCTGTTGAGACATTCAGATGGTAGAGTCAGAATTTGGCGTAAACAGAATGAGAACATGGATCCATCATGCCTTGTTACCACTGTGCAGGCTGGTGGTGGTGGTGTAATGGTGTGTGGGATGTTTTCTTGGCACACTTTAGGCCCCTTAGTGCCAATTGGGCATCGTTTAAATGCCACGGCCTACCTGAGCATTGTTTCTGACCATGTCCATCCCTTTATGGCCACCATGTACCCATCCTCTGATGGCTACTTCCAGCAGGATAATGCACCACGTCACAAAGCTCGAATCATTTCAAATTGGTTTCTTGAACATGACAATGAGTTCACTGTACTAAAATGGCCCCTACAGTCACCAGATCTCAACCCAATAGAGCATCTTTGGGATGTGGTGGAACGGGAGCTTCATGCCCTGGATGTGCATCCCACAAATCTCCATCAACTGCAAGATGCTATCCTATCAATATGGGCCAACATTTCTAAAGAATGCTTTCAGCACCTTGTTGAATCAATGCCACGTAGAATTAAGGCAGTTCTGAAGGCGAAAGGGGGTCAAACACAGTATTAGTATGGTGTTCCTAATAATCCTTTAGGTGAGTGTATATACAGTTGAATTCAGAAGTTTAGATACACTTCGGCTGAAGTCATTAAAATTATTTTTTTTTAACCAGAGATTTAATATGATCAAACTATAGTTTTGTCAAGTCACTCAGGACATCTACTTTGTGCAAGACATAAGTAATTTTTCCAACAATTGTTTTCAGACAGATTATTTCAATTTTAATTGACTATCACAATTCCAGTGGGTCATAAGTTTACATACACTAAGTTAACTGTGCCTTTAAGCAGCTTGAAAAATTCCAGAAAATTATGTCAATCCTTTAGATTCTGATAGGTGTATCTGTGGATGTATTTTAAGGCCTACCTTCAAACTCAGTGGTGCTTTGCTTGACATCATGGGAAAATCAAAATATTTTGTTTTTTGAACCTCCATATTTTGTCTCATAGAGATGAATGTAGTTTGGTGTAAAAAGCGCAAATCAATCCCAGAACAACAGCAAAGGACCTTGTGAAGATGCTGGAGGAAACGGGTAGACAAGTATCTGTATCCACAGTAAAACGAGTCCTATATCGACATAACCTGAAAGGCTGCTCAACAAGGAAGAAGCCACTGCTCCAAAACCACCATATAAAGCCAGACTACAGTTTGCAAGAGCACATGGGGACAAAGATCTTACTTTTTGGATAAATATCCTCTGGTCTAATGAAACAAAAATTGAACTGTTTGGCTATAATGGCCAACGTTAACGGCTTGCAAGCGAAAGAATACCATCCCAACCGTGAAGCATGGGGGTGGCAGCATCATGTTGTGGGGTTGCTTTGCTGCAGGAGGGACTGTGCACTTCACAAAATAGGTTGCATTATGAGGAAGGAATATTATGTTGATATATACTGAAGCATCTCAAGACATCAGCCAAGAAGCTAAAGCTTGGCTGGATATGGCTCTTCCAACTGGACAATGACCCCAAACATACCTCCAAACTTATATCAAAATGGCTTAATGACAACAAAGTCAAGGTATTGGAGTGGCCATCACAAAGCCCTGACCTCAATCCGATATATATTTTGTGGGCAGAACTGAAAAAGCATTTGCAAGAAAGGAGGCCAACAAACCTGACTCGGTTACACCAGTTCTGTCGAGAGGAACAGCAACTTATTGTGAGAAGCTTGTGGAAGGCTATCCAAAATGTTTGACACAAGTTAAACAATTTAAAGGCAATGCTACCAAATACTAACAAAGTGTGTGTAAACTCCTGACACACTGGGAATGTGATGAAAGAAACAAAAGCTGAAATAAATCATTATCTCTACTATTATTCTGACATTTCACATTCTTAAAATTAAGAAGTGATCCTAATTGACCTAAGACAGGGAATGTTTTCTACGATTAAATGTCAGGAATTGTGAAAAATTTTGTTTAAATGTATATGGCTAAGGTGTATGTAAACTGACTTCAACTGTATGTGTGTGTGTATATCTAAGCATGTCTGCAGTTAGGCATTCTTCGGCCTGGTTCAAAACTTATTTGCGGGGCCCAATCCAGTTAGTTGTCTGAAGCTGACACTTCTTCCATCAACGTGCGCTGCCCTGGCGGCTTTCGCTGTGGCAGGCTATTAGCATTGTTTATATCCACGTCTACTGCTGAATGCCCTTAGCAGTGTTATACAATATGGAACAGCCTTTCAATATAACTCTCCTGGTGGCCTTTAACCCCAGTTGTGGAGTAAAAGGCTCTATCACCCCCTTTTTTATATAATTTTATTCAAAACAACCTTTTGTTGTTATTTCTTTTCATATAAATTATGTGACATCCTGTTTTCAAAATGTTAACCCACTTAGTAGCCTACCTAATGCTGGTCCCTAACAGCTTTTGATTTAGTGTCAGATGTATCTAGAAAGGGTATTTTGCGGCTTAATAGATTTTCAAATACAATAAAGACATCAATATATATACTGTATATATACACACAGTGCATTCAGAAAGTATTCAGACCCCTTCATTTTTTTGTACATTTTGTATGTTGCAGCCTTATACTAAAATGCTTTCAATTATTTATTTATTTTTCACATTTAAGAATTATGGAGGCCACTGTGCTGTTGGGAATCAATGCAGCTGAAATTTTTTGTAGCCTTCTCCAGATCTGTACCTTGACACAGTCCTAGCTCTCTCTGAGCTCTGCAGGCAGTTCTTTTGACCTCATGGCTTGGTTTTTGCTCTGATATGCATTTTCAGCTGTGAGACCTTATATAGACAGGTGTGTGCCTTTCCAAATTATGGAAAAGCACGCTGGCCTTATATATATATATATATATATATATATATATATATATATATATATATATATACACTCACCTAAAGGATTATTAGGAACACCATACTAATACTGTGTTTGACCCCTTTCAGCCTTCAGAACTGCCTTAATTCTACGTGGCATTGATTCAACAAGGTGCTGAAAGCATTCTTTAGAAATGTTGGCCCATATTGATAGGATAGCATCTTGCAGTTGATGGAGATTTGTGGGATGCACATCCAGGGCACGAAGCTCCTGTTCCACCACATCCCAAAGATGCTCTATTGGGTTGAGATCTGGTGACTGTGGGGGCCATTTTAGTACAGTGAACTCATTGTCATGTTCAAGAAACCAATTTGAAATGATTCGAGCTTTGTGACATGGTGCATTATCCTGCTGGAAGTAGCCATCAGAGGATGGGTACATGGTGGCCATAAAGGGATGGACATGGTCAGAAACAATGCTCAGGTAGGCCGTGGCATTTAAACGATGCCCAATTGGCACTAAGGGGCCTAAAGTGTGCCAAGAAAACATCCCCCACACCATTACACCACCACCACCAGCCTGCACAGTGGTAACAAGGCATGATGGATCCATGTTCTCATTCTGTTTACACCAAATTCTGACTCTACCATCTGAATGTCTCAACAGAAATCGAGACTCATCAGACCAGGCAACATTTTTCCAGTCTTCAACTGTCCAATTTTGGTGAGCTCTTGCAAATTGTAGCCTCTTTTTCCTATTTGTAGTGGAGATGAGTGGTACCCGGTGGGGCCCATCCGCCTCAAGGTTGTGCGTGTTGTGGCTTCACATATGCTTTGCTGCATACCTCGGTTGTAACGAGTGGTTATTTCAGGCAAAGTTGCTCTTCTATCAGCTTGAATCAGTCGGCCCATTCTCCACTGACCTCTAGCATCAACAAGGCATTTTCGCCCACAGGACTGCCACATACTGGATGTTTTTCCTTTTTCACACCATTCTTTGTAAACCCTAGAAATGGTTGTGCGTGAAAATCCCAGTAACTGAGCAGATTGTGAAATACTCAGACCGGCCCGTCTGGCACCAACAACCATGCCACGCTCAAAATGGCTTAAATCACCTTTCTTTCCCATTCTGACATTCAGTTTGGAGTTCAGGAGATTGTCTTGACCAGGACCACACCCAAAGCAACTGCCATGTGATTGGTTGATTAGATAATTGCATTAATGAGAAATTGAACAGGTGTTCCTAATAATCCTTTAGGTGAGTGTATATATATACACACTGGCGGCCAAAAGTTTGGAATAATGTACAGATTTTCCTCTTATGGGAAGAAATTGGTACTTTTATTCACCAAATTGGTATTCAGCTGATCACAATGTATTGTCCAGATATTAATAAAGTGAAAAATGACTATTACAATTTGACATTTTTTTTCAGAACTTCTTAAACTCCATCAAAGAGTTCTCATTGGCATTCTAGCTGTCAGTTTGTCCACTTCCCCCAGATGTGGCTGTCTTGTCGTGTAAACCTTTGTATGAAATATATATATATAGATTATATATATATATATATATATATATATATATATATATATATATATATATATATATATATATATATATATATATTTCGTTTGGCAATTTCAAGCATTGCATATCCTTCAATCCTCAAAACAATGACTGACTGACGACTTTCTAGAGAAAGCTGTTTTTTTTTTTTGTTGCCATTTTTGACCTTATATTGACCTGAAGACATGCCAATCTATTGCATACTGTGGCAACTCAAAAACAAACACAAAGACAATGTTAAGCTTAATTTAACAAACTAAATAGCTTTCAGCTGTGTTTGATATAATGGCAAGTACTTTTCTAGTAGCCTGTCAAATAAACATTTTATATTGATTACTCAAGCATAAGGTGTTGGAGTGATTGCTGCTGGAAATGGGGCCTGTCTAGATTTGATAAAAAATTACTATTTTCAAATAGTGATTGTGCTGTTTTTTTACATGTCCTGACTATAGCTACTTTGTCATCAGTTGAATGCCACTTTGGTGAATTCAAATATCAATTTCCTTCCTTAACAGGAAAATCTGTACACTATTCCAAACTGATGGCCACCAGTGTGTGTGTGTGTGTGTGTGTAGTATCTGAAAACGTATTAAGACGCAAAGTAACCTCTCTATATAGGCATGTCTGAAACTAAATCAAAAGCTGTTTTTAGAATCTAAAGACATGGGACCAACATTAGAGGCTACTAAATGGGTTAACATTTATATGATAACAGAATGTCACCATTACCTATATGCTTTCAATCCGTAACCTAATTAATAGTTTGTTTGACACCTCTGTGTTTTCGACGCACGTCAAAGCACAAATACACAATTGATTCACGCCAGAGCCACGCATGCACGAACGCAGACCACACGATTAAAGCGCAAATCCGATCACACTTTACTGCGCCCGACATCCAATTATCTCTTACCTGTTAGTTTTCCCCTTTGATAATAGTCCAAACACGCGACCGAGAATAAACAAAAGTTGCCGAGCAAATGTTTCAGTTGTTCGTTTTCGAAATGTTTATTTGAGGCATCTAATCTCGAGGTTTTTTTCTTTAAAGGAAGTCTAAACATCAAACAGAAGACGAAAAATGCATCATGATCGTGTGAATAATACAGATTTGGGAATTATTATATAGGCCTATATTTTTTTTAGGTTAACGTGATTAAAGCGGATTAAACTCGTTGGGAATAATGTTAGTAGACAAATTTCATGCACGTTTGGATTAAAACAAAAGACTAGTTCTTTAATCGCAAGAATAGTTTCTTACTCAAATAAATTCAGAAATTCAAATGTGACAGTTTCCCAAATACAAGTATTACACTGTTAGCCTAAATTATTTATTTAATTAATGTATTTAGCCTATTTTGTCCGTCTGCGCTGCTTTTCATTTTATTTTTTTAAACGTCATATCAAGTTACAAATAAGTTAACATTTTAAAAACACCTTCGTCCTATTTTATTCATTGCGCGGTGTTTAGCTTATTTCAGCGCAAGAACGCGTTCGGTCCGAACCGCCCCTTAAAGTCCACTTCGAATCAACAAATTGTCACTCATTCAGCGTCATCCAATCGAGAGTAATGTGGGCGGAGTCTACAGGCAACACTGGGTTGTCCAAAGAAGTCTCCGAGCACGTCTTGAGGGCACTCCAAGACTGGCAGAGTTGAATGCAAAGACGAAAAACAGGCGAGCCACTCGTACTGCCTTTAAATGAGATACCTCAGTAACATCTGAGTTTCGGAAATCTATGCTGCCACTCCAAGAAACATCCACTTTAACAATTTTTTCTTCTTCGATATGTATGGCAATGTCCATAGATTTTGCAAAGGATACATTGAGACATGTTAAAATCCATTAATGATTACAATTTAAGGATTTTCGCCCGCTGTCCACCGATTTTGTATGAATTGTCCGCTGTTGTGTCAGTCGTGTAGGAGCTGTTTAGCACGTCTTAAATAATTGTTCCTTAAATCCTTTTCTAAAAGGAACTGATGAGAGCGCTCAACACACTGGACTCTCGTTTAAGTGACAGATTTGTGCCCGTGGATCTCTCACTTGTAGACCGATTCAGGCACTCCCGTTATAATAACAGATTTTAACTGGAGAGCAATGGATTCGACTATGTGGAGTTATATTGTTGGACTTTTCGTTGTTGCCTGTCGACTAAAACTGGCCCGGTCTACAATTCTAGAATCAATATACTGGAATACTTCGAATACTAAGTAAGTGGATCTAATGTGATTGTAATTTGTTTTCTTTATTGATTTGATCACTTTTTCATAGTCATGCAAATCAATTCTTAATCCATGCCTCTTTGGTTGAAGACCACCCACCTTTCATGAGTGCTCAGATTTTAGTTACAATGACGCTTTATTGGCAGTAACATTGAGATGTGGTAAAGCAAGTGCCATTTGCAGAATTAGGCTTAAATGAGTCCTCTTATTTTGAGATAACATTAATCTTATTTAAATGCAGGTCAGGTGGGTTACCAGTGGATTTTGGAAATAAATAGAATTCCAAATTATAACATAAAAAGCTAAAAGTTGATTTAAAGCTTTATGAACTTCCAGTCCACTATAGTAATCATCCATATAGGCCTATGTATTTGCTTAATTTAAGTTATCTGAGTGTGACCTTTTAAAAATGGCAGGTAAATACAATGGTTTGCTTAAATTATATGGTGAGGTTGTTAGATGTCTTCAATAACATTTCTATTTGCTGGGGAATGGCAGTTAAGGCTGCAAACTTGTGGAGATCTTACATCTTGGTCAATAGTGAAAGAGTCCTGAGCCACAATGTAAATTTAGGAACTGATTATAAGCTGAGAAATGTTAAATTGAAGAGTGGAATACATCTTCTCACTGACTGGCATAGAGAGAGCTGATGCCTGAGCTATTTTGAGCGTGAAGTGTGACTAGGTGAATGGGTGTCCAAGGTCTTTCGACAATTATGCTTCTGTTCTTCAGCACACCATTCTGCGTCAATCGTTTCAGTACACTACAGGCTAAAAGAAAGGTAAAGGCACTTAACTAGTACAAGTGCTACTTTCAGAGATAGAAACACCCAGCATGGTGTTTTTTCAGCTGCCAAAGCATTCCCTCTTCCTGCCTTGAGGTGATCTGGTGATCACCATTAAGGTGCCGGAGAGCTTGCCATATGGTCTGTTTACCCAAAACCATGTTCAGATGTTGTTGATTGGATTACAGTTAGCAGTTTACCTGGAATCAAAAATCAAAGCTATCTCACAAATGTGCACAGATTTCACATTTTGTAAAATAAAGATATTCCTTATACTAGGAACTAGTCGCTCAAGTGAAACGGATTGCCTTGGTAGCATCTTCATTGTGTTGGGCCTGTATTGAAATAGATGCAGGATAACGTTCTTTTAAGATGTTAAGCTGTAGTGTAGTGGAGCTTTGGTGTAGGTTGTAATCGGTTTTCATGAGTTCCAGTAGCTCAGTGGGTAATCTTTGTCACAGAGCTTTGGAGACAAAAGGTGCTCCTGGATGAAGGCACAATTCAACCCCCGTCCTGGTTTGTTCTGTGAAAGAACCACACAGAAGTTGGTATCACAGGGGGTGGAGGAGGGACCCTAAGGCTTCCTGCTTTCTTGGGACCCCCTGTAGAACTTCGAGGGTCTCTTTCTTTCCAGGTTTTAATGACTTTATGAGGATGCAAGCTAGTTTTAGAAAGTGACCCTTTTGTTGAGGCTTAAGGTGTATATGGGAGTGAGAATGAGTTTAAGAATAAGACTTGAAGGAAAACCATGCCTTTTTCATGGAACGTTTATAATAAAATTAGGGATGCACCGATATATATCGGTCACTGATATTTATTGGCCTATTATTGACCAAATTGAAACCATCAGCATATTGGTCATAAACATATGCCTATGAAAAGACAATGGTTTAATAATTACATCAATTAATTACGTAAATGTATTGAGTTGGAAGTTTAGAATATTTGTCTGTGTGTGAAATAAAGAAATACCTACCAAAATAAATGAAAATTGAAAGAGCAAAGCATGTAGATTATGCATGATATGAATTTATTGTGCTATCATAATATTAAAAATGTTTTATGGTTTGGAATTGCAAAAACAGAAGTGCAAAAATGTTTTAGTAGTGCAAAATAATCTTTTCCCCAGATGCAATCATAGTTTTATGTATTTCATTACATAATTTGTATGTTATATTTATCTTTCTTTGTGGTTCTCTTAAAATTTTGGCCTGTCATGTTTAAAAGATCCAGTCCATGTTGAATGACAGTCATATTGTTAAAACAATAAAATAGTTTTTGGACCTCTTTGTAAATGTTTAAAGCATAATTTCTAAGCAAAACTGTGATCTGATGAAAAATATGTTGAGTAAGTGGCAAAATGTCAGTATCAGTCTACAGTTGTTTTTATTATTATTTTTTTTTAATTATTATTAAAATTGTTATCTTGATTAGCCAGAAAGGTTCATATTGGTGCATCCTTAATATAAATGTATAAATTAATTGCATACAATCCTTGTTTAAAATGGAAGTTGCAGTTTCAGTGTATTTTTTATAACTGAAATCAGCTTAATCTGAGAATCTTCAAACAATGTAATCGTCTTTATCTGAACTATTCTATAACAAGTTAATTTTGTAAAAACGGTTATGCAATTAACATCTATAAAGTGTTTATTACAAGGGTAGAGACAGGACACCCAGCAACCAGTCAGAAATGAGTGACTTTTGATTGTACAAATATTATAAGTATGCAAGGGGATGCCAAGGTCCCACTACCCTCAACACTTTAGATATATTTGTATTCTGCTTCAAGACAGAACTCTGAACATTAGCCAAAGGAAACTGCTTGTCTCATTCCATTTCAGTTGATTGCTTGTTTTACAGCTTTGGGATAGGAGATGGCTTCCTTGTTTAACAAAAGTTTTCTGGGTATTGTTTTAAATTGCTTCTACAATAGATTGTGCCAAAAGACCGTTACATTGACTTTAACGCTTAAATAACATTAATAAATCCATATATTCCAACTGTTCAGTTATAAACGATGACACTTTGGTTAACTGATTTACCCAGATAAACTATCAGATACACTCAAGCTGATAATATTGAAAAAAAAAATGCAATAATAGGTTAGTTCAATTGACAGCATTTGTGGCATAATGTTGATAACTACAAAAACGGTTTCAAATCTTCCCTCGTAAAGCACTTACAATGGAAGTGAAATGGACCAATCCATAAACATTAAAAATACACACTGTTTCACAAGTAAAGCCCCAAGATGTAAACTTTATACATATTAACATGATTTCAGTGTGACAACACTAGGAATTTTTCAGCACTATGTTGTTTGCCAGATTGCAGGGTTTACCGACATTACATCATCATAACAACAAAGTTGCAATATTTCATAGAACTTTACACAGATAAGTTGAGTAAGCGATTTTATCACACTAAAATCATGTTAACACGTATAATGTTAATGTCATATGGCTATACTTTTGAAACAGTGGGTATTGTAATGTTTATGGATTGGCCCTATTCACTTCCATTACAACTGCTTTAACTGCTTTATTTTTTTTTTTTATTAAAAGGACGAGTTGAAATAATTTTTGGTGGCTAACCCTTTGCCACAAATACTGTCATTTGAGATTAACTTGTATTAAACCCAGAACATTCCTTAAATACTTTGAATATAAATTTAATTCCAATAACAATGGCATCCGGAAGACATCCAAACATGATAAATTCTACATCTGCCCTAAAGTTATAATACCCAATTTGAAGAACTGTTTTAAGTAATTGTTTTTCATCTTTGTAACTCCATGAGCAGTATTTTAAAGGGATAGTTCACCCAAAAATTTTAATTCTGTTATCATTGTACATACGTATCCTCAAGTTGTTCTAAACCCAAGATGAGATGTTAAGCAGAATGACAGACTCAGTGACCATTCAGCTTTATTGCATCTTTTTCCATTCAACAAAAGTGAATGGTTAACACTAGGCTAACATTCTGCTGACATCTTCCTATGTGAACAACATGAAGGTGAGTAAATGATGATAGAATTCTCATTTCTGGGTGAGCCATCCCTTTATGTCTTATTTTCATTTTTGAGTGAACTATTCCTTTAACATCATCTTGTTTCCTTCAGGTTTGTTCCAGGAAAGGGTTTGGTACTATACCCCCAGATTGGGGACAAAATGGACATTGTGTGCCCACGAATCAAGGCAGGCTCCACTGAACAGACAAACATTGAATACTTCCGGGTCTATCTTGTTACCAAAGAGCAACTGGAGACCTGTCATGTTGCTAAGGGCGACATGGCTCTGCTCAACTGTGGCAAGCCGGACCAGGATGTGAAATTTACCTTTAAGTTTCAAGAGTTCAGTCCCAACCTGTGGGGCCTGGAGTTCCTCAAAGGAAAGGACTATCACATCATCTGTAAGTTTCTTGCCATGCTTTCTCCAAGATTTAACCTCAGGTGCTGATTCACAATCATTTTTCAACACTGTTAACAGCTCTAATGATGAGTAGAACAAGCCAAAATGCAGAACCAATCCCACTCCTGGGAATTTGTGACTCCAGCATTGTCTTCCAAGATTTCTTTTCCCCATTTTTTTGTCTGTGCAGGGGTCTGATTAATGTGGTCCTCCTAATACAGTTAACAAATCAAGTTTGTAGTTCTATGTAAATGTGTTCAATCCCACGGTAAGAGTTTTTACCACACAAGATGTCTTTAGCGGTGCAATGTATTTATGTTCATTAATCATTATATTGTTTAGCTTGCACACTTGAATTCATTTATAATATGTTACGATTTTTTCATACACCCATGTTAAAAGGGGTATTTCACCCATAAATGAAAATTCTATCATCATTTACTCACAGTTTTGTTCATTCAAACCTTCTAACTAACATATTTTATGTTCCATGGAGGAAAGAAAGCCATTTGAAACAATGAGTGTAAGTAAATGATGAAATAATTTTCATTTTGGGGTGAATGATCCCTTTAAGGTCTGGCTATATGTACTCTTCTCCTTCAGAGGCATGAAAGTCTGAGATGTTCTCCGGAAAGAATGTCGTGTTGATGGCCGCATTGATGGATGTTATTAGTATCATTTGACTACTTTGAAAGGGACTATCTTTCAGTTTAGTGTGTGTTGATCTCTGCCCCTTTTCAGTTGGCACGTTCCTTAATGGCCGTTTATGTGATGTAACGATTTACACGCTCCAAATCCCTCAATCCTTTGCCATTATGAGACAGATCGATTTGATGTGATTTTTTAAGGCAGCTTGGCCTGCAGCCTGAGGGACAGGGATATCTGATCTAAATGATTCTAAAGAGACTTACCTCTGTCTCTCTGTCTTGTGAGTATGTGAGTGTCAGAAAGTGTGTGCGTAACTGTGATATGTGTGACAGTGTGAAAATGCACAAAATAAGAGTGAGTGAACAAACCTTTTTAACCATCTTATAGGTGTAATAGAAAGTCTTGGCATACATTTGTTCTTCCATTTGCTTATGAACAAGATAAAAATGAGCTACCGTTAGTTTAAGGAATGAATGAATGAAACAGTGTAGTAAAGTACAAAAAATAATAAAAGATAAGATATTATTAATTGCATTGATTTATCAAGAGCAAAGTTGCAACAGAGAAAGAATATATGACTAATTAGATCAGCCCAAAAAAAAACAAATCATGTATACCACTAACCAATAAATACTTGCTCGATCAGTGCATGATATCGCCATGATCTGCATGTTAAAACAAATCATTTTCATTTGATGTAGACTCAAAATATAATATAAAGTCACAAGTGTGTGAATTAAACTAGCAATTGCAAGAAATAAACTCGCAATTGCATCCTTACTTTCTTGCAATTCCGAATTTATATCTCATAATTGCGAGTTTACAGTATATCTCGTAGTTTACATATCATAATTAAGATTTTATCTCAGAATTATGAGATAAAATCTCGCAATAACAAGAAATAAGGATGCAATTGTGACTTTAAATATAATAACTGAGTCTAGGCCTATATCTCACAATTGCAAAAATGTATTTAGTTTATTAACTCACAATCAAAAGATATAAAGTCACAATTGTGAAAAATCAACTCACAATTGCGAGATATAAAGTCACGACTGCGTGATATAAATTTGCAATTGCAAGAAATAAGGATGCAATTATGAGTTTATGTCAAAATTGAATTTATAGTTTAGAAATAGTCACAATTGTGTCACAATAAAAGTCAGAATGAACTTTTTTGTTTGTTTGTCTGAGACAGGATCCAGCTTCTATAAAAATCTGATCACTACACTCATCACTGATCACTAAAAAATTTAATTAATAATACAAAGGTTCAAAATACAACCAAAAAGGGTTTTGCAGTCTGATGCCAGAGGATAATCACAAATAACTTCTTATTCTATAGTTGTTAATGCTGCACTACGTAACTTTGTGCTCTCTAGCGGCATCTATGGTTGATACTGAAAATTGCAAGCAATTTGCGAAAGAACACTTTACGTCAGTCGTGTTTCGGCACTAGACTTTAGACTTTATGTAACAGCGTAGTTTGTTTTTCCAGCTGGAACATGTTACAGATGGTACTTATTTTCTGTGTTTACGGACATGATGTAATGACACAATGATAAATGATGTAAGCCAGCGATTTTGCACCAAATCTGACACGACAGCTCAAAATATTTTTTACAATTTATTTTAGGCTTACCAAAGTGAATTGCGGTAAGGACATTGTTGTGAACACTGATTGTTTATGCACTCAATCAATAATGGCAGTTTGTTCATATTTAACCAAAAAAATCTAACTGGTGCTTTAAAGAACCCAGAAACCAAAATGCTGGTCTGGTGAACCTATAATGAATCATCCTTAACAAGCAGTTGTATTGCACTGAAATTATGTTAACATGTATAATGTTTACATCCTGTGGCTGTACTTTTTAAAAGAGGTGTATTTTAGCATTTAAGGAATGGCTCCATTCACTTCCATTACAAGTGCCTTACTGTAAAATTTTAATTTGACTAATATATATATATATATATATATATATATAAAAAGGAGGGGAAAAGTTGAAATACTTTTTTGTGGTAATCAACATAATGGGACAAATGCTGTTAATTGAGCTTAGCTTGAGTTGAACCTGGAATATTCCTTAAGGTTTTGCAAAGAACCATTGAAGAACCTTCATTTTTAAGAGTGTATAGAATAATTATATATTATATACACATTGTATACAATATAATAGTCTCTTAAAATATAGTCTGCTGAAATGAAAATTGCTAAAAATAACCTACCAAAATTAACAGCTGCCTGCATGCTACCATTGCGTTTTCCACCTCCACATTTGTGACTTGGTCGCTGGCTTCCTGACTGGCTGAGCTGCACTGGCCTGAGGCTCCGAGTGTGCTTGTTGTGGTTAGGAAATGAGCGGGCTTCATTCAAGCCGAAGAGTCATGTCACATCTAGAGAGGCCGCTCTGCACAAATGTGGGAACAGTTGTAGGGAAGTAGGACATCACCATCTTTCACTCTCTCTGTTTCTTCCTGCTTCGATTTTTCACTCTCTCTCACTCTCCCACCCCCACTCTCTTAGCCTTTCACTTGCTGGTCACTCAGTTCTTTCTGTGCCCTAAGCAGTTTGGAGGGGAAGTTCATTTCTTCACGCAGGATTGGTCTTAATCCTCACAGTGAAAGAGAGATTACCGCCAATGGAATTCTTTAGCTCTGCTATCAGAGAACATAGCATGGGTGCACAGGCACAATGGCCTTTAATTTGTTGACCAAGTCACTCCACCAGCCGCAGATTGGCAAAGAAAATCCTTGATATTCAGTGATAATGATGTGAAAAGACTTTAGTATTATGCTTAGTTGCTGTAAAGTTAAAATCTGTATGATTACACCTGGGGATATCACGCACAGTATGTAGTATTTCTAAATTAGCGTGCATGTGTGTGTGTGTGTGTGTGTGTGTGCGTCCTGTTTTTCTTAGTGATTTACTAGCGCATAACACCACAAACACAAGCTTTTAAGAAGCTTTGATGTGCTGCAAAACTGAGATTTTCTCTCTGTGTGAGCAAGCTGAACCTGCACACACTTGCGCACACATAGATGAGCACAAATTATTTATAATGACTGCTGAACACGTGATTCAAATACCTGCAAGAAACACTTTAGAGGTTTTAAAGCACCTGTGATTACACATGTGGAAAGTTGACCTGGTTATAAACTAGCTCACTTAGTGCTATTACTAGGTTTACACCTTATATAGCCAAATACATCCACAAGACAGTGAGATCATTTGGACCAAGAGAGTGAAGAATCATTTGATGTCATGATAAATAATGTTAGATGGGCAGTGTGTTTTTAACATCATAAATGTAAGCTATAAAATGTGAGATTTTTGTATGCGTGGATCTCACAAAAACATGTTCAGGTCACATTTCATCTCAAAAAAGTATGAAATGTTATTTTGAATTATGAAAAAATAAGAATAAAATTAGCCATTACTATTGGATGTGTTGTGACATTATTTTTATGATATTTGAACATTTTATATAGGCTTTGTTTTCTTAACACAAAATATAATTATTCTATTAAGATGATAATACAAAAATTGCTATATATATAAACATTTTATAAATACATAAATTCTTATATATCTTCGGGTCTATCGGGCTGTCAATCGATAAAAAAATTTATCGAATGAATTACACGGTGTCCTTATTCATTAATTACATTTAATCGCATATACAAGTATTTGCTGAGAAAACACCTCATATAACAATAACTCAATATATAATGCTGAAATAATTATACATAGTTATCTTTAAATATTTAAAAATATATATATATATATATATATATATATATATATATATATATATATATATATATATATATATATATAAAATAAAAAAATATTCAGATAATTGAAATGCGTTACATTCTTGTAGCAAAAGAGTTAATCATTGATAAGACAATACAAAAAACGGCTTTAGAATACAATGTATTGTTTAATACCATATTATTGATCATAAGTCAGTCATTGGCATACAGTTAACAGAAATCCATTTCACAAGTGAATTTGTCAATCAGTTTGAAATTTATTATGAGGGCTTGTTTAAGGACCCATCAATTTACACCTGCGTCAGACATGCTTGAGTAGCGTCTTGGTTGCGTTGCATCATAAACATAAAATGTTTAGGTCACTGTTTCAAGTTAAATATAGTTTAATACTCAATCTTTAAACACATCTTGAGATCCCTTAGTTCGCATTTGTGCTCCTTCAGGTGTTTTGAACGCAAGAATGCAAAGCATGTTTGTGTTGATCTGCCTACTAAAGGTTTGTTTTCTTCACTGTATAAACTGCGCGTTGCTCATACAGCTGAAATTTCAATTACTGCCCTCTGGAGTAAACAGGTGGTACTATAAGCTTGCATTTCTCAGGAATCTCCTTTATTACGGTCCAGGGGCATTGGGATTAATTGCATACATTTTTTTAACACGTTATTTTTTGTAAAATTAATCACACTGAATTAACGCGTTAAATCGACAGCCCTAATATATATATATATATAAATATAATTGATTTTTGTTGTATGTTATTTAATACAAGTGATACATAAATATGATATATATATATATATGTATAATAATTTGTGTATTTATTACATACATGTTGTGTGCTTCACAGTTTACATGAGATTCACCCAGATGCTGCAATTATGTATTTATTTATTTGTGAGCAACATAACAATATCTTTCTTTCTTTCAGCCACATCAAACAGTACACTTGAAGGTTTGGACAACCACGATGGCGGTGTTTGTAAGACAAAATCCATGAAGCTGATCCTGAGAGTTGGACAGAGTGAGTACCACCCACAATCTCTTTCTCCGTACCCACACTTGCATCACTGTAACGATGAAGATCACTCCAGCCATAACAGTCTTTCAAGTCACCGATCTAGCAGAGGGTGTCCATGCTAGTGTACCTCAGCGTGTAATTGAAATGTCATGTGAGCTTGTTTCCTATGGCTATGCCAGCTGTCCATTCCTTGGGCTTGCGGGAAGATGCTCACAGCTTTAAGCCAATTCATTGAATTCTCTCTCAAAACCTGGGGCATAATACCTAGAAGTCAAAAAGATGTAAGGGTGGTCTAATATTATGTTCAAAACAATTATTTACAGTTTGCTGAACATTTTGTTCTTCCTTTCTTAAGTTACTATTTATTTAATTTTAGTGTCCCTCTTGTTGTCAGCTGTAAGGCTTTTCTTCTTTTTTTTTTAGGTCCAACAGATTCTTTCTCAGCGAAAAAACAACCAACAAGTAATCCTCCAAAATACCTTGACAAGGAGGACCAAAGCACCTTCAACAAAGAAAATGATGTTGTCAGTAAAGTTGGTATGTAGTAATGTGTATGGGGTAAATCAAATGAAAGCATGTCAATATCACATTTCACCCCAAAATCAAAATAAAGAAAGGAATTTGAGTACGTATGCAAGAGTACGGTATGTGTCTGGGCTTCTGGGGGAAGAATTCAAGGTTTTATTTAAATAATATTAAAATGCTAAAAGTCTTAATTATCCTAACAGGCTTCATTTTCTTGAAGCTAAAATGAATTTATGTCTTTAATGCTTGTTGGAGGGACAAGACGAGATATGGTGGATCTAGATGCAGATTCTTTTAATAATAAACAAAATGAAGATATACATATATATATATATATATACTAGGAAGGTTATTAACTCAAAAATTAAAGCAACAAAACATTACAGGGTAACAAGGACAAGAAATCACTGGAACAACGGAAATAGAGGGTGTGTATGTATATGTATATATATATATATATATATATATATATATATATATATATATATATATATAGTATACACACACACACACACACACACACGACGATTATGAAAAGAAATTGGAAACAGGTTTGTGTAGTTAGAAGTCAAGGGAGGTGCTTCTGGGAAATGTAGTTTGTTGAGAGAGAGTGACAGACAGAGACTGGGTGACACTTTCGATTATTTGTTTCTTTACCTAGACATTTATAAAGTGTATGCTTTTGTAAAAAAAAAGCATTTATCTCAAATCACAACTTCAGGTTTGTAGTGTTCACCAGTGTTGGATGTAATCTGATTACACAGTAATTAGTAATCAATTTATTTTGAAAAAATTGTGTCACATATTATAATCGGATTACAGTTACTGACTTTCACATTTAAAAAAAATAAAAAAATAAAAATTTATATATATATATATATATATATATATATATATTTAGAATACTTTTGAAACAGGAATTATGTGTATATGTACATCTACTTATTTATCTGTAACAGCTGAAGGCATGCATTCCCTAACAAGTCATTGTCAGGGAACAATGCATGGACGTAAAGTCATTATTTTGAAAGAAAAGTGTAATATGATCAGATAATCAGTCAAGTTATTAATCTAATTAAAACTTTTGACTAGAAATTAACAATTTGTACTTACTTTTTTCGATGAACTATTCAGTAAAGTTAGTAATCTGATTACAATTTTAGACAAGGTATTAATAATATTTTAGAAAATTTGTATTATGTTTTTTAGTAACTTACCCAGTACTGGTTTGTACACACCAAAAGCGCTGATTGTACTAAACATGTTGTTATCTTAAAATGTTCCCTTATTTTTCCTCTCAAATTTTGGCTCAATTTGGAGGGTTTCTGACCACATTCAAACTGTGTCAGGATCGATAGCAGAAATGAATGAATTACAAAGAGCAATGTAAAAACAAGCTTTTCAGTAAATTATTCACATTTCAGTTTTTGAGATTGACACTATTGTATTAAAAAAAAAACATGAAAATCTTTTGTGGTTAGTTAAGTGTGATCCAGTACCCTTGAACCCCTCAGTGAACTATTCTCCCCTTGTTGTCTGATAAACATAATTTATAAAGCAGGACTCTACTTCAAGTATCATTCTCTTTGGAACAAAATAAAGAATACAATAGAGGTCATCACAAACTCATACCCCTCTCTTGTTCTCCAGACTCTATACAGAATGGCGAGGCCAGCGGGAAGAGTGGAGAGTCTGTAGGATCCGCTGGCTCTGAAGTGGCCCTATTTGCTGGTGTTGCATCTGGTGCTGTCATCTTCATCCTCATCATCATTGCACTGGTAGCACTTCTACATCGCTGCCATCAAAAACACTCTGCACAATGCTCTGCCCAGTTGCCATTAAACACGCTGCCCAAGCGTGGAAGTGACACCAGTGGTGGCAGCAACAATAACGGCTCTGAGCCCAGTGACATTATCTTTCCATTGCGGACATCAGGTAGCATGTTCTGCCCTCACTATGAGAAAGTTAGTGGTGACTACGGACACCCGGTCTACATTGTCCAGGAAATGCCACCACAGAATCCTGCAAACATTTACTACAAAGTTTGACAGCAAGCAACAAGGACACTACAGCAGCTAAGTTTCAAATGATGGACATCTGTATTTTGATGCCGTTGAGATTGATCTATTATGGTTGGTTTAGCCCGATTAGTTGGATGCAACCTGGGGTTGTAGTCTAGTTCAGAAGAATCACTTCAGGATTCTAGTGCACATTGGAATTTGTTGATCTGTTGATACCTTAACAAGGATACGAGTAAGCGGAATGACTTCCAAAGCAGAGAACAATCTCACAAATGAACAAGTCAGCAGAGTACTGCAAAAACATACTGAAGAAACCTCAGATAAAGGGAAAAACCCCATATATATACAGTGTTCATGTGAAGAGAGCTACGCATCTCGAAGTAATCTACCAGCCATCATATCTCGAAGAAGGCCTTCATCTGTCCGATTATGTTTCGAACATAGAAGTCCATTTTAACTTATTGTTTTTGCTTATTTTCACATTTCTCAACTCACAGATCTTAGGTGAAAATGGACTCAATGAGTTTTAGTCAATCCACTGACAGTCTGGCTTATAAAGACTGTCTGCATCCCAGAGCTGGCCTGATGGAGGCATATGACAATATATTGACTTTTATAGCCCTTATGCAGTTTAAACCAAGTGTCAGTGTGCAAGAATGTGCCGGTGTGGTCCTCAAAACGCATGTGGTTCTTTCTTGTTTGCTTATGACTTTTTAAAACATTTATGCAAAGCACAAACAAACAAGACTGGAAATCAACATGCAGAAAGCCCCTTTGTTGACCTGTTAATGTAAATACAATACCCAGGCATTTAAATTATGCTTTAAGTTATGTTTTATATAAATTTGAACACCTGCTTGCCCATTTCCCTACAATATGTTTGATCAGGACTGTTTAAACATGATAAAAATGCAAGGAAACTACTTCACCAAATCTGGAGCCATATGTTGCTGTTACACATGGATATATTGATGATGAACGTGTTCATTTTTTTTTTTTTTCTAATCTTGCAGTTATTAGATTTGTTTGTTGATTCTAGCCAATAGTGTGTTTAGGAAAATTCACATTCCAGAAGACTGACCATGTTGAATTAATTGATTCACCATAGTCGCTTGTGCTGCTCTCTTAAGATATTTGTTTTGTATGAATGAATGTATGGATGGATGGATGGATAGATGGATGAAAAGTACAAAAACTTTGTTTTCTGTTGATTAAATAAACTAAGTGGCCTCTTTGTCAAAACGTATGTCTATGTTGACTCAATTTACAATGTATCAAATAGTGTCACTGTCACGTTATCCAAGAATCATTCGCAAACAGGATTTTGGCATAGTGAATCAAACTCTCATTCAACAAAAATCTTTTAATAAGATCACTAAAGAAAATGGGAAGGAGTCAGAATAACTTTCAGAAACTTCCATTTCAGGATGTGTTCAAAATGTTTTTTTAATAAAACATAATACACACTAAATTATTTATCAGCAAACTTTGGAGCACTGAAAATGTCTGAAGTGTTTAATTTCAACCTGGTCTCATAACTATAACATAACTATTTTTACGTGGCTCACTGTACATATCGCAGCAGTTTCCTGG
This sequence comes from Xyrauchen texanus, assembly GCF_025860055.1. Lineage (NCBI taxonomy): Eukaryota > Metazoa > Chordata > Actinopteri > Cypriniformes > Catostomidae > Xyrauchen > Xyrauchen texanus. The sequence goes on along the minus strand of NC_068286.1, from coordinate 33,906,205 downwards.
TGAAATGAACACTAGAGGTGCTACAACAACAATGGCTTTTATTAAAGTACAACAGAAGATTATCAGTTTATATACACGTATTTTTCATCCTGTTCCTCACACAGGGCTACCTTATGACATCTAAACAATTTTACTATAGAACATGACATGTAAGGTGATACACTTTAACGTTTGCATTAAATACTCTACTTTTACAAGCTTATTTGAATATGATCAAACTGCACAGTAGCTCAACTGTTAGAGCTTTGCACTTATGACACAAAGAGCCGAGGTATGAGTCCCGGAAGGCATGAGAGTCGACAAATGAGCCGAAAGTCATAGAAGAAATTGAGTTTTTCATCTCACATTTACTTTTTATACTTTCGGTTAGGTTTAGGGTTAAGGTTTAGGGTAGGGAGGTATTTTTTGTTGATTTTAAATATCAATCATGAAATATGATTTTACAGAGAATTAACCTTAAAAAAAAAATTCACAGGAACATTTAACTCGCTTTTAGCGCCCCGTAGTGGACATTGCACCATGAAACAGACGCAGTACTTGTAACAAACTACGTTTTATCACTTTGCTAAATTTCACTACAGTCATGGAATTTTATCAGGCTTGTAATTGTGGTTTACAAAAAGGTTTCCCAAACACTCTCTCTGTCGTCCATTGGTCGGAAGAAAATTATAGTTTTCACGCCATTGGTTGAGCCAATGTTACAACATCACTCTCGTCCGTACGCTTGAACATACAGAGCAATGTTTTGACAGTGTTTACACTTTTCGGGGAAGTCAACCTGGTTCACTTTTCGTTTCCTTTTAGATGGAATAGAAGAAATGTTTTTAACATTGAAAGTGTTATTTTACATACACTTATACTTTTGACATCATGTTACCACATGAAGAGCATATTTTAGGCTACCTGAAAAAACATTTGATCTGTGAACAATTATTAAGGATGAAACAAAATTGTCTGCTCTGTGGGTTCTTCCCAGTCAGTGACACAGGAAGCACATACCACTTGGCTATGTTTCCAATGACGCATTGGGTCATGTAGACACTCAGACTTCTCCCACGGTGAGGAGTAAAATGAGACCCAAAAAGACTCACTCACACCTCATGACCTCAAACACACTTTACTGTCTCACGCAAGCCTAACAACACACACATGCCCCCACACTGTGTATACTCTTTTTCTTACAGACTCCGATAAGGAACTCTAACCTTCCATAGCAAACTATCTGTATCAGTTACTCTCCCCTCTTACGTTTCAAACAATATTCCACCCTGAATAATAAGCAGGGGTAGAGGAGAACAGGAAACTGTGTGTTTTTGTTATGGAGAGACTGAACAATGGGGTTATAAATCTACGAGTCATGCCAGCTGCCTGTCACAGACAGCCAAAAGAAACACTTCTGTCAATAAAGATATGACTGACATTTTATAAAAGCTGCATCCTGGAATTTATGCATTTCTGTCATTTTTTGTGGGAACATACAATGTATACAATAAAGCTTTGAAATAATTGATTTCCAAACTTTGATGCTCAGGTATATGATTATGTTTTGATAATGAGGTCTGAAATCTGGTCAAAAATTCATTGTTTGAGTCTTTGATAATGTTTGTGGTAGAGATCCTGATTTATATGCCTAGATTATAATTATTAATGGATTCTTTTTCGTACTGGTCGACAACCATGCATGTTTGGTGGATTAAGCGTGAGCAACAGTTTGTTTATGGATGTAAAATGAGCATACATGTTTTCCATATGGTAACTGATGGTCTTTGTTTCTGCTGCAGCCATAAGACTGCATTATTTCAACTTCATTTTTTGTTATTGTGTTCAATAGCAGAATTCCTGGTGATGAACTACATTACCCATGAACTTAAAGGGAAATATCCACCAATCAGAGAATTACAGAAAACAAATCGAAGGCAAAAGAGCTCTGCAGCGACTGCCCACTTCCATGACGCAAAATTACTTATATATTTGTATATATCTGAATATTTTGGTAAATACTTTAAATATATAGATACTATATTAATAATCAACCACTTTAAATAAATTACATTTTTCCATTGTTTTTTATTTAATGATGTACATTTGCTTCATGTGATTGTAGTTCAATCCCTCATTAAATACATTATGTTCACAGTATTGAACCTTTGTATTTTTTGGTCATTTTTCAAATAATTTTTGTTTTTGTTTTTGTCAAATCGAAGTTTGTAATTGTGCTGATTCACCTCAGAGATTAATTGGTTTTGTTCATGGCTGACAATTATTTAAAAATGATTTTATTAAATCGCTAAAAAATTTAAATAAAAAATGAATGGAAAAAATACTTCCAGAAACAAGATGACGATGAAGCATGAAAAAGTGGGTTTCTCTTTATAGAAATGATTTTAGTATGTATTATGTTAAAAAAGTGCTCAGTTAATATTAGCAGTGTTTGTGTTTTATTTGCCATTATTAAATCTTAAAATATGTAATTTCTGCACTACTAATGACACAAACAAAAAATAAAAAATGAATTATTGTTTTCAAACTGGTTTCAAAAACACTCTGCGAACAGGTAGCCCCACCCAATCTCACACGATTGGTTGAGCCAAGTTGCTATGACGGGCTAGATACTCAAACCAACAGAGCAATGTTTTGATAGCGCCACAGAGCCACAGTGTTTACACTTTTCATTGGAAACTACCTACATATGGCCTCCTTAGTGTGCTCTTTGCATATTAAGTTAGGATAGGAACGCATTTTAATAATAAATTATACACACTCCAGCTTGGAGTCCTGGGTAGCTCAGCGAGTAAAGATGCTGACTACCACCCCTGGAGTCACAAATTGTAGTCTAAAGAACGCAAGAGGAAATTGAAACTAGCAGTTTGAGAAAGTCCATTATTCTGGATACATTTTTCTTACCTAGAAGCCATATGCTCCTTCACCAAAGTATGTAACACTTGTAAAGAGTTTTTGTTCCACACTCTTAACCAAAGAACTTATTACAATGACATTGAAATGCTTCACTCGGAACACACAATGCTTCGTTAAATCAAGGAGAACCCTTAAAGTCACTTATCTGGAAGAGAGAATACATCTGCACTAGAAATGACAAAGATCCCCCCACCCCACGTTGTTCCACCCCAACCCACCCTGCTGTTTCATCATATTTACTGCTGGTTAAAATGCAGGAGCAATTACTCAGAGACCACAATGGCTTACGCTATATTAGAAATCTTTTGTAGAAGTGGGTGATTGTGTGCCTTTTGTGTAATGTCTGTGGCTTACAACTCACAGGAAATGGAAAACGTTTTGTGAAAATCAAGATATCATCATGTGGCAGGCACATTTCCTCCCCACCAAACCCTGTAGGCTGTGAAATAAGGGACCAGTGAGGAAAAATGGGGGTGGTGGTGGGGGAAGGGAGACACATCTGTCATCCAAGGTGGGGAAAAGAAAAGAGAGGAAGAGGCTGAGGTATGTTTTTACTCTGAGGGAGAGACATATCATCTTCGACCTGTCACCAAGGGTCTATTTGCATACACTACTGTTCACAGGTTTGAATTCCTAACACTGCATGATGTCACTTAACCTGTGCTAGTTTAACCCTAAACGAAAATTCTGTCATTATTTACATGCCCTTACTTTGTTCCAAACTCATATGCTGTTCATATGCAGTTAGTAGTGTGGGATCATATTTGGCATCAGTGAGTTTTGATTATGAGACAGATGTCCGACCTGCGGCATATGCCATATTTGATTTGAGAGCTATGGCTGAAGGGAAGATTTTCAGGGAACAATGCCTTAACTTTTGCTCCAACTTATGACTTAAGAAGACTTTGAATGTAGCATACAAGACCACATTCATAATTTCTTTATTTTCTCATGAAAATTACATTACTGGCAACATTTTTGCAAAAATAATATTACACCTATCGTGGCAGTTTAGAGGTGAATTGTCCACTGTGTGGTGCTATAAGCGAGTTAAATTACCTTCTAAACAGATGGGGGTTTTAAGGTTAACGCTCGATGAAGTTTTAAACCAACAAATCCTACCTCATTTCCCTAAACCTTACACCTAAACTTAACCAATAGAGTCATATAAAGCAAATGTGCAGTGAAAAACGCAATTGCTTAAGAAACCACGTCTTTTTGTGGTGTGGTGCTTCTAGACACTTTTGATTTACATGTCGAATCACATGCTTTTTGGGAGTCGTACTCTGATCCTTTGAATCACATGTGCAATACTTTATCAGTTGAGTTACTGCACAATTTGATTGCACTCAAATCTGGGCCAGATTATCCAGATGAAAACTTGTTGGGTGCAAAAATGTATTTCAGTATTCATCTTGAATTATAAGGTCTGGCCATAAATTCCTTCATAAGATCTGGCTGAAAAACTAACAATACTTATACTCTTAACTAACAAATAATATTTGATAAAATTTACTATGAAAAAAATTATAACATAATATAATATATATAATATAGTTTTAACTGCTATAGTCTGCTAAAGCCCTCTCACATTATCAACCCACAAAATAATGGTCATAAAGAAATGTCATGTTTACTTAAGAATGCATTTAAATGTAATTTTCTTTTTGGAAAAGAAAAAAGAAAAAAAAGGAGAAAATATTGATTCTTCCATTTTCTCTGCAAAGAAAAAATGTGTCCTGTAAATATTGTGAATTTGTACACAATAGCTGGTGCAGGAGCCAGATTTTGTGCAGATAATCATTGGCAAAAGAAGAACAAACTGGGTTGGTGCTGTTTGTGATTGAGAGGGCTGACTCACAATCAGGGGCGGAGTGGGAATAAAAGTGGCCCTGGAATTTCTGGCCCAGAGTGGTCCACCAAACCGGGTCCGCAACACACCACACCATAACACACCGGCTCAATGATATCATTTTCTGGCTCAATTTCAAATGTTTGTGTTAAAAAAAAAACAGTTTGACTAGCAGTCAAAACTGTTGACTGCTAGTCATGCCAACTGGCCCCACCAGTGCAATGTTTGTCATAACTTAAAAAAAGAGAAAGCACTACAGCTCCCTGCGGTATGAATAAATTATGCAAATGACTATGTACTGCTCATATCTTTACTTTTTGCAGATTTTATATAGGCTGCTGTTATTTTATTTGTTTTAACTTGCTTGTTTTAAATTTGATTATTCAGAGCTCATCTTATACTTAATAAGTTGTCTTTGGTTGTCACCATTATTGTTATTGATCTGTCCAAAATGTATGTGCACACGTGGTATTGAGTAAACACATTCACATGGAAATGTGTTAATAATATCAGAATAAAAGACATTTAATTTTCACAAAATAAAAGCCATTTTTATAGCCGAGTTCATTGAATATACACTCTATAATGGGGTCCGAGCTGGCATGTTGGAGCCCAGGACGGCCGCCTATATCGCCTGTAGGATGGGCTGATGCTTGCATAGCAAAAACTATCCAGCGACCCACCCAGTACATATGTGCTGACAACATTGCTGTTACAACTGCAGTGATCATTTTTCCCTCTGTAGATTGGACCGTACTCCACACAACTGACGAATTTACATAAATACATTTGATCGAAAAAGACATGATCAAATGCTCACCTAAATGCTGCGATCCATATTTAGCAAAGCAGTGTAGCTAAACTATCGCCAGAAAAGCTTAAACGCATGCTACGATCTGGACAACTGATGGCAGCTTAATGCTGTTGCATGCGCATTGTTAAACTCAAGTTGATTGTTGAGGCTCGCCCCTACG